>NC_083328.1:14567649-15167649 GCF_963455315.2 Globicephala melas
CAGCACTAATTATCGGATGATAATTAGTGCTCCACTAAGTTGGAGTTTTTCCAGAAATTCAAGATTAAATCAACATTACAAAATCTATTAATGTAACTTACATTAGTAGTTTAAAAGGAGGAAAAAAACTCATATAACTACTTCAATTAGATAAATTAACCTCTGTTGTAGGTTGCTCCTAAATGGCTCCCAATAATTCGTCACACAGAGTCCTTTAAACAAATTAAGGGTGTGCCTCACAGATCCTCTCAATTTAACAATAAGGCCTCTAGGAAGCTTAAGCACATTGTCCCTTAGCCATCTCAGCAGGAGCCCAAAGCAAAGAATGGTTTATCTCAAAGAGATTTGTGGGTAAAATTATTATCCAAATGGAATGAACCCCAGTGAGATTTACAGAGGACCCACAACGTTTCTGAGAAGTTTATCAGCAGCAACATTGCCAACTTGGACTGAAAGGGACAGAAACAGTATAAAATGGAAAGACACACTGGATTCCCAAAATTCTTCTGGCAGGAATTAGACAGATAAAACCACATAGCTACAAAATATGTGCCATCTTTCATGAAAAAGGAAGGATCACTCAAGAGCCCAAAGGGCAGAGCTGAGAGATATAGAAAATAATTCCTAAATTACTTACATTTGACTGAGACCTGCTCAAAGAATGTCTAATATTTTCTCAGATGGATTTCAGAATTGATATGAACCAATGACACCTTTTTCTTCCCCCTATTTGCCTTCATTTTAAATGTCTATTGTCCTATGCCTGTTCCATCACTGTACACTGGCATTGGGGGTGGGGTGGGGACATAACTTGTATCTTTAGTGCTATAGATCTTTTCTATTCAAGGACCTATATTTAAGGAACTACACCTAGAAGCTCCATCCACAACTAGACCTGATTTAGATGGCAAGATGAAGAAGGACTTTGAGCTTGTAACAGGATGAGAATTTTGGGACATGGGGAGGGGGGAAATGTATTTTGCATATGAGTCATTGGCAGCCTGAGAACAGACTGATTGGCTGCTTCTAAAATGGTACCCAAGAGGGACTTCCCTGGTGGCAGAGTGGTTAAGACTCCACGCTCCCAATGCAGGGGGCCCAGGTTCGATCCCTGGTCAGGGAACTAGATCCCACATGCATGCCACAACTAAGAGTTCACATGCCACAACTAAGGAGCTGGCGAGCTGCAACTAAGGAGCCCACCGGCCACAACTAAGGAACTGGAAAAACACAACTAAGACCTAGCGCAACCAAATAAATAAGTAAATAAAATATTAAAAATAATAATAAATAAATTGAAAAATAAAATGGTACCCAAGATTCCCAACTCCTGTATTCCTTTATGTAATCTCCTCCCCTTGATTGTAGCTAGACCTAGGGATTTGCTTCTAATGAATATGGCAGAAGTGATAGGATGTCACCTGACGATTAGGTTAAGAAGATGTGAATTCCGTCTTGCTCACTTTCCCTGGCTCTTCTCATTTGCTTGCTCTGATTAGGTCAGCTGCTGTGTTGTGACTAGCCATACAGAGAAAGCTTCATGGCAAGGAAGTGAGGTCCTCCATCCAACACCCATGAGGAACTGAATCCTGCCCCAAACCACATGATCTGGGAAACAGTCCCCTATCAGTTAAGCCTTGACTGCAGCCTGGAGACTCAGCTAAGACAAGCCCATATTCCCAACCCACCGAAACTATGATAAAATACATGTTTGCTATTTTAAGCAAACACTAAAGTCACTACATTTTGAGGAGCTTCCAGGTTGGTGAACATATCCACATGTCAGGAGGATGGAGCACCCTTGTTTCATGGGGCCAGAAGCTTCTGTCTTGGGACCCTTCCAGACCTCGTCCTACGTACTTCTTCATCTGTAACCTTTCTAAGAATGGCTCCAAATTTTTTCTTAAATGCAGCCTTTTAAATGAGAAATAAGCCAAGACTCAGTGACAGAGTGACTTATGTAGGCTCATACTGCTTGTAAGAGGCACAGCTGGGATTCAAATCCAGGACTATCTCAGTAAGAAACCAAAATCTTAACTATCTTACTCACTGAATATGTCTTCACAGGAGCTAATTTTAATGTAGATTACAATCAGAATTTTTTTTGTAAATGTCTGATTTAAAACTGTTAATGTCTACTTTTAATGAAATAAATGATTCATTTAATTATTTTTTTAAAAGATGGAATGGGGAATACCCTGGCGGTCCTGTGGTTAGGACTCTGTGGTCCCACTGCCAATGGCCCAGGTTCAATCCCTGGTTGAGGAACTAAGATCCCGCAAGCCGTGCGGCAAGGCCAAAAATAAAAAAAATAAAAGATGGAATGATATAATGTCCTGGATTTGCGTTAAAATAATTCAAGAGTAGGGGAAGGGAGAAAGTTAAATGAAACACTGTTGGCCTATATTGATCATTGTTGGTGGTCATACATATACTATTCTTTTGAATATTTTTGTACTTGAAAATTTTCACAATAAAGAAAAAACTTATCTTAAGGTTTCTCAGCCTTGGCACTATTTACATTTTAATTGGATAAATCCTTTGTTGTGGGGCTTGTCTTGTGCACTGTAGGATGTTTAGCAACATCCCTGGTCTCTACTTATTAAATGCCAGCAGTGCAACCACCCCACCATTGTGACAACCAAAAATATTTCCAGACATTGCGAAATGTCCCCCAGGAGAGCAAATTGGCCCCAGTTGAGAACCACTGCTTTAAAACAAGGTTGCTTGTTATTATAAGTCCTAGCCTAAACAAAACCACAAAACATTAGGAAAACTGCAGGACATAAATATATACAAAAGTCATTTGTATTTTGATACAAGAGCAACTAACAGAAACTTTAAAAACAACAAATTATATAGAGGAATTCCCTGGCAGTCCAGTGGTTAGGACTTGGAGCTTTCACTGTGGGGGGCCGGGTTCAATCCCTGGTGGGGGAACTAAGATCCCACAGCTGTGCAGTACGGCCAAAGACAAACAAAAAATTATTTGAAAAAAACCACATTATTCACATTAACAGCAAAAAGGTACTCAAAAATTAATCAAAAGTACAAGACTTTTATGAAGAACATAATAAAATATCATCAAAAGATGTTGAAGACCTAAGTAAATGGAGAAGCATACTGTGTTATGGATAGGAAGGTTAATATTGCTATAATGATAGCCATCCTTCTCAAAATTACCTACAAATTCAATGTAAATTTAATCATTAATAAATCATGCTTAAATAGAAAACTGAGGAATAAAGGGCTAAAAATAGCCAAGACATTCCTAGAGAAGAACTAAGCAGGAGGCTTGCCCTACTGGATATTAAAACATTTCATAAAACTATAGTAATTAAAATAGAGTATAACTATGTTATATTTCACTAACAGAAAAATGCATATATGGAAACTTAATATTTAACCTAGCAGGTACTACAGGCAGCTAGGGAAAAAGAGACTATTACATAAACAGCTCTGGGGAACAAGACATCCATATGGAAAAAAATTAAATATGATCTGTACCCTCACACACAAAAAATAAATTTCATAATGATCAATAAATTCCAGATTGATTGACATGAAAGGAAAATTTTTCAAGTTTTAGGAAAAAATATGGGAGACTATTTTTGACCTAAGGGTAAGGAAAGAGTTCTTTACAAAACACAAAGTTCAAACCATAAGGGAGAGGTTGAACCAAGATGGAGGAGTAGAAGGATGTGCTCTCACTCCCTCTTGTGAGAACACCAGAATCACAACTAGCTGCTGGACAATCATTGACAGGAAGACACTGGAACTCACCAAAAAAGATAGCCCACATCCAAAGACAAAGGAGAAGCCACAATGAGACGGTAGGAGGGGCACAATCACAGTAAAATCAAATCCCATAACCGCTGGGTGGGTGACTCACAGACTTGGAGAACACTTATACCACAGAAGTCCACCCGCTGGAGTGAAGGTTCTGAGCCCCATATCAGGTTCCCAACCTGGGGGTCAGGCAACAGGAGGAGGAATTCCTAGAGAATCAGACTTTGAAGCCTAGTGGGATTTGACTGCAGGACTTTGACAGGACTGGGGAAAACGGAGACTCCACTCTTGGAGGGCACACACAAAGTAGTGTGCGCATCGGGACCCAGGGGAATGAGCAGTGACCCCTGGGGAGACTGAACCAGACCTACCTGCTAGTGTTGGAGGGTCTCCTGCAGACGTGGGGGGTGGCTGTGGTTCACCGCGGGGACAAGGACACTGGCAGCAGAAGTTCTGGAAAGTATGCCTTGGCGTGAGCGCTCCCAGAGTCTGTCATTAGCCCCACCAAAGAGCCCAGGTAGGCTCCAGTGTTGGGCTGCCTCAGGCCAAACAACCAACAGGGAAGGAACCCAGCCCCACCCATCAGCAGTCAAGTGGATTAAAGTTTTAGTGAGCTCTGCCCACCAGAGCAACAGTCAGCTCTACCCACCACCAGTCCCTCCCATCAGGAAACTTACACAAGCCTCTCAGATAGCCTCATCCACCAGAGGGCAGACAGCAGAAGCAAGAAGAACTACAATCCTGCAGCCTATGGAACAAAAAACACACTCACAGAAAGACAGACAAGAGGAAAAGGCAGAGGGCAAGGCAGAGGGCTATATACCAGATGAAGAAACAAGATAAAACCCCAGACAAACAACTAAATGAAGTGTAGATAGGCAACCTTCCAGAAAAAGAATTCAGAATAATGATAGTGAAGATGATCCAGGACCTCGGAAAAGAATGGAGGCAAAGATCGAGAAGATGCAAGAAATGTTTAACAAAGACCTTGAAGAATTAAAGAACAAACAAACAGAGATGAACAATACAATAACTGAAATGAAAAATACACTAGAAGGAATCAATAGCAGAATAACTGAGGCAGAAGAACGAATAAGGACATTCCAACCAAAAACGGATAAGACAGAGGGTGGAATTCACTGCCACGGAACAGAATAAAGAAAAAAGAATGAAAAGAAATGAAGACAGCCTAAGATATCTCTGGGACAACATTAAACGCAACAACATTCACATTACAGGGGTCCCAGAAGGGGAAGAGAGAGAAAAAGGACCCGAGAAAACATGTGAAGAGATTATAGTCAGAAACTTCCCTAACATGGGAAAGGAAATAGCCACCCAAGTCCAGGAAGCGCAGAGAGTCCCATACAGGATAAACCCAAGGAGAAACACGCTGAGACACACAGTGATCAAATTGGCAAAAATTAAAGACAAAGAAACATTATTGAAAGCAACAAGGGAAAAATGACAAATAACATACAAGGGAACCCCATAAGGTTAAGAGCTGATTTCTCAGCAGAACCTCTACAAGCCGGGGGGGGGGGCATGATATACTTAAAGTGATGAAAGGGAAGAACCTACAACCAAGATTACTCTACCCAACAAGGATCTCATTCAGATTCGATGGAGAAATCAAAAGCTTTACAGACAAGGAAAACCTAAGAGAATTCAGCACCACCAAACCAGTTCTACAACAAATGCTAAAGGAACTCCTCTAAGTGGGAAACACAAAAGAAGAAAAGGACCTACAAAAACAAACCCCAAACAATTAAGAAAATGGTCATAGGAACATACATATCGATAATTACCTTAAACATGAATGGATTAAATGCTCCAACCAAAAGACACAGGCTTGCTGAATGGATACAAGAACAAGACCCATATATATGCTGTCTACAAGAGACCCACTTCAGACCTAGGTACACATACAGACTGAAACTGAGGGGATGGAAAAAGATATTCCATGCAAATGGAAATCAAAAGAAAGCTGGAGTAGCAATACTCATATCAGATAAAATAGACTTTAAAATAAAGGATGCTACAAGAGACAAGGAAGGACACTACATAATGATCAAGGGATCAATCCAAGAAGAAGATATAACAATTATAAATATATATGCACCCAACATAGGAGCACCTTAATACATAAGGCAACAGCTAACAGCTATAAATGAGGAAATCAACAGTAACACAAAAATAGTGGGGGACTTTAACACCTCACTTATACCAATGGATAGATCATCCAAAATGAAAATAAATAAGAAAACAGAAGCTTTAAATGACACAACAGACCAGAAAGATTTAATTGATATTTATAGGACATTCCAACCAAAAGCAGCAGATTACACTTTCTTCTCAAGTGTGCATGGAACATTCTCCAGGATAGATCACATCTTGGGTCACAAATCAAGCCTCAGTAAATTTAAGAAAATTGAAATCATATCAAACATCTTTTCTGACAACACTATGAGATTAGAAATGAATTACAGGGAAAAAAACGTAAAAAACACAAACACATGGAGGCTAAACACTACATTACTAAATAACCAAGAGATCACTGAAGAAACCAAAGAGGAAATCAAAAAATACCTACAGAAAGATGACAATGAAAACATTACAATCCAAAACCTATGGGATGCAGCAAAAGCAGTTCTAAGAGGGAAGTTTATAGCTATACAAGCCTACCTCAAGAAACAAGAAAAATCTCAAATAAACAATCTAACCTTACACCTAAAGGAACTAGAGAAAGAAGAACAAACAAAACGCAAAGTGAGCAGAAGGAAAGAAATCATAAAGATCAGAGCAGAAATAAATGAAGTAAAAACAAAGAAAACAATAGCAAAGATCAATAAAACTAGGAGCTGGTTCTTTGAGAAGATAAACAAAACTGATAAACCATTAGCCAGACTCATCAAGAAAAAGAGGGAGAGGACTCAAATCAATAAAATTAGAAATGAAACAGAAGTTACAACAGAAACCGCAGAAATACAAAGCATCCTAATAGACTAGTACAAGCAACTCTACGTCAGCAAAATGTACAACCTGGAATGGACAAATTCTTGGAAAGGTATAACCTTCCAAGACAGAACCAGAAAGAAATAGAAAATATGAACAGACCAATCACAAGTAATGAAATTGAAGCTGTGATTTAAAATCTTCCAACAAATAAAAGTCCAGGACCAGATGGCTTCACAGGTGAATTCTATCAAACATTTAGAGAAGAGCTAACACCCATCCTTCTCAAACTCTTCCAAAAAATTCCAGAGGAAGGAACACTCGCAAACTCATTCTATGAGGCCACCATCACCCTGAGACCAAAACCAGAAAAAGATACTACAAAAAAAGAAAATTATAGACCAATATCACTGAAGAATATAGATGCAAAAATCCTCAACAAAATACTAGCCAACAGAATCCAACAACACATTAAAAGGATCATACACCACGATCAAGTGGGATTTAAACCAGGGATGCAAGGATTCTTCAATATACGCAAATCAATCTATGTGATACACCATATTAACAAACTGAAGAATAAAAACCATATGATCATCTCAAGAGATGCAGAAAAAGCTTTTGACAAAATTCAGCACCCATTTATGATAAAAACTCTCCAGAAAGTGGGCACAGACGGAACCTACCTCAACATAATAAAGGCCATATACGACAAACCCACAGCAAACATCATTCTCAATGGTGAAAAACTGAAAGCATTTCCTCTAAGATCAGGAACAAGACAAGGATGTCCACTCTCACCGCTATTATTCAACATAGTTTTGGAAGTCCTAGCCACGGCAGTCAGAGAAGAAAAGAAATAAAAGGAATACAAATTGGAAAAGAAGAAGTAAAACTGTCACTGTTTGCAGATGACATGATACTATACATAGAGAATCCTAAAGATGCCACCGGAACACTACTAGAGCTAATCAATGAATTTGGTAATGTTGCAGGACACAAAATTAATGCACAGAAATCTCCGGCATTCCTATACACTAATGATGAAAAATCTTAAAGAGAAATTAAGGAAACACTCCCATTTACCATTGCAACAAAAAGAATAAAATATCTAGGAATAAACCTACCCAGGGAGACAAAAGACCTGTATGCAGAAAACTATAAGACACTGATGAAAGTAATTAAAGATGATACCAACAGATGGAGAGATATACCATGTTCTTGGATTGGAAGAATCAATATTGTGAAAATGACTATACTACCCAAAGCAATCTGCAGATTCAATGCAATCCCTAACAAATTGGCAATTTTTTATGGAACTAGAACAAAAACTCATAAAATTTGTATGGAGACACAAAAGACCCCAAATAGCCAAAGCAGTCTTGAGGGAAAAAAACGGAGCTGGAGGAATCAGACTCCCTGACTTCATACTATACTATAAACTGACAGTAATCAAGACAATCTGGTACTGGCACAAAACCAGAAACATAGATCAATGGAACAGGACAGAAAGCCCAGAGATAAACCCACGCACCTATGGTCAACTAATCTATGACAAAGGAGGCAAGGATATACAATGGAGAAAAGACAGTCTCTTCAATAAGTGGTGCTGGGAAAACTGAGACAGCTACATGTAAAAGAAAGAAATTAGAACACTCTCTAACACCATACACAAAAATAAACTCAAAATGGATTAGAGACCTAAATATAAGACTGGACACTATAAAACTCTTAGAGGAAAACATAGGAAGAACACTCTTTGACATAAATCACAGCAAAATCTCTTTTGATCCATCTCTTAGAGTAATGGAAATAAACACAAAAATAAACAAATGGGACCTAATGAAACTTAAAAGCTTTTGCACAGCAAAGGAAACTACAAACAAGATGAGAAGACAACCCTCAGAATGGGAGAAAATATTTGCAAACAAATCAGTGGACAAAGGATTAATCTCCAAAATATATAAACAGCTCATGCAGCTCAATATTAAAAAAACAAACAACCCAATCCAAAAATGGGCAGAAGACCTAAACAGACATTTCTCCAAAGAAGACATGCAGATGGCCAAGAAGCACATGAAAAGCTGCTCAACATCACTAATTACTAGAGAAATGCAAATCAAAACTACAATGAAGGCTTCCCTGGTGGCGCAGTGGTTCAGAGTCCGCCTGCCCATGCAGGGGACGCGGGTTCGTGCCCCAGTCCGGGAAGATCCCACATGCTGCGGAGCAACTGGGCCTGTGAGCCATGGCTGCTGAGCCTGCACGTCTGTAGTCTGTGCTCCGCAACGGGAGAGGCCACAACAGTGAGAGGCCCGTGTACCGAAAAAAAAAAAAAAAAAACTACAATGAGGTATCACCTCACACCAGTTAGAATGGGCATCATCAGAAAATCTACAAACAACAAACGCTGGACAGGGTGTGGAGAAAAGGGAACCCTCTTGCACTGTTGGTGGGAATTTAAATTGATACAGCCACTATGGAGAACAGTACGGAGGTTCCTTAAAAAACTAAAAATAGAATTACCATATGATCCAGCAATCCCACTACTGGGCCTATACTCAGAGAAAACCATAATTCAAAAAGACACATGCACCCCAATGTTCATTGCAGCACTATTTACAACAGCCAGGTCATGGAAGCAACCTAAGTGCCCATCGACAGACAAATGGACAAAGAAGATGTGGTACATATATACAATGGACTATTACTCAGCCATAAAAAGGAACGAAATTGGGTCATTTTTTGAGATGTGGATGGATCTAGAGACTGTCATACAGAGGGAAGTCAGAAAGAGAAAAACAAATATCGTATATTAACGCATGTATGTGGAACCTAGAAAAATGGTACAGATGAACCGGTTTGCAGGGCAGAAGTTGAGACACAGATGTAGAGAAGAAACATATGGACACGAACGGGGGAAAGCCGTTGGGGGGTGGGGATGGTGGTATGATGAATTGGGCGATTGGGATTGACATGTATATACCGATGTGCATAAAATTGATGACTAATAAGAACCTGCTGTATAAAAAAATTAATTTAATTTAATTTAAAAATTAAAAAAATAAAAGAATATCTAGGTCATCAAAAATACCGAAAGTCTGAGAAACTGTCATAGCTAGGAGAAACCTAAGGAGATATGATGACTCAATGTAATATGGAATCCTGGAGGGATCCTGGAACAGAAAAATAATATTAGGCAACATTGCTAATTTTACTATTTAACAATTTCCAGGACTTCCCTGGTGGCGCAGTGGTTAAGAATCCGCCTGCCATTGCAGGGCACACAGGTTCAAGCCCTGGTCCGGGAAGATTCCACATGCCGCAGAGCAACTAAGCCTGTGTGCCACAACTACTAAGCCTGCGCTCTAGGGCCCGTGAGCCACAACTACTGAAGCCCTCACGCCTAGAGCCTGTGCTCTGCAACAAGAGAAGCCACCGCAATGAGAAGCCCGCACACCACAACGAAGAGTAGCCCCCGTTCGCTGCAACCAGAGAAAAGCCCACGTGCAACAATGAAGACCCAGTGCAGCCAAAAATAAATTTAAAAAGTAATATTGTTAAAATTTTTTCCATATTTGAATATATTCATTTGGGTTTCTGATTTGTTACATGAATTTTATGAGCAATTATATCTCAAGACCACTTGTATTTCACAGTTTATCATGTTCAAAAATCAATGTCATATAAAGATTAAGATAAAACAAACAAAACAAAAAAATCGTAAGGGAAAAAACTGATAAATGCAACAACTTGAAAATCTACATTCATCAAAACAGATTATAAAGAAAGTTAAAAGACAAGCTACTGAGAGAAGCAATCTGTAATATATCTATCAGATAAAGGATATCAAAAAGAAAAAGACAAACCTTACCCATCAGAAATATGGGCAAAAGTCATGAACAGGCCTTTCACAAAAGAGAACTATATATAGCCAATGAAAATATACAGTGCTCAAATTCATTAACAGAGAATTACAAATTGAAATTACAGTGAGGTACCTACCATTTACTCTTACCCAGTTAGAAAAATTAACAAGCCAGGCTGTACTATACAGTTAAACTAAATAAGAAGGTTTAAAAAAAAAAAGCCAGGCTGGTGAGGTTATGGATTCCTGGGGATTTTTATATTGATAGTAGCAGTGTAAGCTACTGCAAACTCTTTGGAAAACAACTTGGCATTACCTAGTGAAGGTGAATATGCATATCCTCCATGACCCAGCAATCCTATGCTTAAGTGTGTATCTTAGAGAAACTCTTGAAGAGGACACCTTAAAAAATGTATATAGCTCGAAACCGAAAATGACCCAAATGTTCATTAACAGTATAAATGTATAAATAATTATATTTATTATTATTATATCATAGTATTGTGGCAATAAAAACAAATTGAAAATAGCTATACACCTCAAAAATATAAATCTCAAGATAATGTTAAGTAAAAAAAAAAAAAAAATGGACAGAAGAAAACACAGACTATGATCTCATTTACGTAAAGTTCACAAATAGGCTAACTAAACAAACAAAAATGGGAAAAACACGACAAAAATAATGACAGACCAGGTATCATCATCAGGTAGTTTCAAATATTGCTACTGTAAGGCTGAAATTCCCAAACTGCCATGTCAGTTTCCCTAGTAGAGCTGTTAAAATCAGGTGCCCATTTTGTTTCATTAGTTAAACAAACATTCATGAGTTAAGACTATCTCTACCGTAAACAAGCTTATGGAGAATGTGTGATAACAAAAGCCTATGGCGCACTTGGTACCGTGCTAGGTACCAATGCCAGGTGTTTTGCACTCATTTTTTTTTTTTTGACAGAGCATAAGCATTTAATAACAATAAAAAATATATATACTATAGTACCATTTATGCCAGGTGCTGTGCTAAAGGCTTTATAGTAATTTTAATTTAATCCTTACAACAACTCTATGAAGTAAATAAATACTATGACCTCCATCCTCAGTGGGTACTATCGATATTATTATTATCCTGATAATAATAATAATAAAGATAATAGGTAACATTTTTTTTTTTTGGCCACACCGTGCAGCTTCAAAGCGCAGAGTGAAAGCGCACAGTCCTAACCAATGGACTGCCAGGGAATTCCCAATAGGTATTTTTGATCACCTACTAATGCCAGGCACTGGGCTAAGGCTTTATAGTCAACCTAATTTAATCCTGAGGACAGCCCGGCAAAGTAGGTATCATCCCTAATGGATATTACTTCCATCCCCATTTCCAGGATAAGAAAACTAAGGGGGAGGATGAGGAAACTAAGCATAAGCAAAATCAAGTAACTCACCCAAGGTCATATAACTGATAAAGGATAGAGCTAGGATTTGAAACTTTGTCTGACTCTTTATCTGTCTGCCTGTGTTTAGCCACTTTCACACTCATTATTTTATTTAATATTCATAAGCCCTATAAAGTAAATGTAACATAGAGGTTAAGAGCACAGGTTCTGAAGATGGAAAGACGTGAGCCCTACATGAGCTCTACTATGTTCCAACTGTGGAACCGAGGACAAGCTCCTCAACCTCTCTGAGAGGGATAGGCCCTTCATCTATAAAATGGAGGGGGTTTTTAAAATAAATTTATTTATTTATTTTTGGCTGTGTCGGGCCTTCGTTGCTGCGTGCGGGCTTTCTCTAGCTGCGGCGAGGGTGGGCTACTCTGTTGCGGTGCGCGGACCTCTCATTGCGGTGGCTTCTCTTATTGTGGAGCACGGGCTCTCGGTGCGCAGGCTTCAGTAGTTGTGGCACTCGGGCTCAGTAATTGTGGTTCGTGGGCTCTAGAGAGCAGGATCAGTAGTTGTGGCGCACAGAATAAGTTGCTCCGTGGCACTCGGGATCTTCCCAGACCAGGGCTCAAACCTGTGTCCCCTGCATTGGCAGGCGGATTCTTAACCACTACACCACCAAAGAAGTCCCAAAATGGAGGTTTTTAAAGTATCTGTGTAACTGTGAAAGGGTAAATATGAAAACTGAGATAAGGCATGCAAAGAACTTATAACACAGTGGCTGGCACACAACAAATATTCAATAAATATTAGATGATAACATCATGGTCATCATCACCATCTTCTCCATTTTCTTGATTAAAAAAATGGAGATACAGAGAGGGACAGTAGTTCATCCAATGTTACAAAACCAGTTGGTGTCAGTAAAAGAATTTTAAACATAGGTCTAATCAGCTTCAAAGTCTGAACTCTTTTCCACTTGCCAAGACACCTCATGAAGGCAAAGGAAGCACATCCTAGACAAAGGGAGATCTCAAGGAGCTCCTCCTTAGGGAAGGGAGACCTAAGCTGAATGCTTAAATACAACTTGACTTGGTCAGATGAAGTGAGAGAAAGGTACCGCAGACAGAGGGAGCAATACATCCAAAGGAGCTGATACAATGAACAGTGTGGACTATTTGAGTAGATACAATTATTTCAGTGTGGCTAGAGCCCAGAGAGTAAGAGGCAAAAAAGTTAGAGTCTACATATGAAGCAAACATAAGATGCAGCATGATTCTGAGCAGGGGTTCTTAAAGTGAAATCTCCAGACAAGGAGCATCACCACCTAGGAACCTGCTACGAATGCAAATTATTGGGGCTACACCAGGTCTGAATCAGAAACTCTGGGTCTTTTAAAAGGTCCTTCAGGGGACCCTAATGTATGGCTGATGTTTGAGAAGATGATTTTGATCAATGATGGAATGTAATGGTGTTTTTCAAAAATAATGAAATCATCCTTTATTAGATAACTCAGAAGAGGGAGAGGACCATAGTATCTGGATAGAAACTAGCTATAATACCTATGATGTGCTTGGTTTTTCTTTGATAGCAGTTAATCAATTTTACAGGTTATTCTACTTACAGATCAAATCTGCCCTATGTTTCACCTTAGAAAAACACCCCCAAACAGGCTAACATTTTAAATCTTAAAAATATTTTTTTTCTTTGTTTCATACCTTCTAAGTTTCATACCCTGAAAGGTCAAACTTAGGTCTATTAAAACTAAGTGTTTAGGGCTTCCCTGGTGGCGCACTGGTTGAATCCACCTGTCAATGCAGGGAACACGGGTTCGAGCCCTGGTCCGGGAAGATCCCACATGCCGCAGAGCAACTAAGCCTGAGTGCCACAACTACTGAGTCTGCGCTCTAGAGCCGGCGAGCCACAACTACTGAAGCCCGTGCCTAGAGCCCGTGCTCCGCAACAAAAGAAGCCACCGCAATGAGAAGCCCACACGCCACGACGAAGAGTAGCCCCCACTTGCCTCAACTAGAGAAAGCCCATGTGCAGAAACAAAGACCCAACTCAGCCATACATACATACATACATAAATACATAAATACATAAAACAAAAAAACTAAGTGTTTGTAGGGACTTCCCTGGTGGCTCAGTGGATAAGACTCCGTGTTCCCAATGCAGGGGGCCCGGGTTTGATCCCTGGTCAGGGAACTAGATCCCACATGCTGTAACTAAGAGCCCGCATGCTGCTACTAAGAGCCTGCATGCCACAACTAAAAGATCCCGCATGCCAAAACTGAAGGTCCCACAAGCCGCAACTAAAGATCCCACGTGCTGCAATGAAGATCCTGCGCGCAAACTAAGACCTGGTGTAGCCAAATAAGTAAGTAAATAAATAAATATTTAAAACAAAAACAAAAAAACCCTAAGTGTCTGTAGAAACCATTATGATCCCAGCCTCTTAAAAACTTACAATTTTTAAAAATTTAAGAGGATGTTATAATCAACTTTTTCTTTTGAAAACAAAATAGAAGTGTCCCAATTCCATGAGTTTTACTTCAGTTTTGCTAAATCCAAGCAAAATTAAATGTTGCCACAAACCAGAGCCACACCACCTCTAAGTACTTTAGATACCAAGGTTCCTTATGAGATTTCATTTGAAAAGGGTGTCCCATGGATAAGACAAGTTTGAAACAACTGGTCTACAGGATAAAAGTTAGGATCTTGAGCATAAAATATAAGGCCCTCCAAAGCCTGGTCCCTCTCAGCTCTCTCAAGCCTATTCCCACCACTTCGTGCCTGGGTATGAACTCTCAAACTGCCTATAATTCCTCATAAATACCACAGTGTTTCTCATCTTTGTGAATTTGTCCATGTTGTAGCTTCCAAATGATTACTGCCTGGTTTTATTTTACTTTACGTTTAAACAATTATATTAGGCTATGGGAAACAAATGTGACATTCTGGGCCCAGGTGGGAGTGAGCTTGGATGACTTCCACTATAGAGTGGGAGGGCAGGGCCTACAGTTCAGGCATAACAGGTCCCAGCTGTTCTCTAGGTCCTTCTGTGCCCCTAGGTTGAGCCATGAGTCATGCCACAAGAAGCTCTCTATTCCACCTCTTCTCTTTGGACACTGTAGGACTAGAGTTAGACACAGACCGATCCTAGGAGTAATATCTCCTGATGGTTCATTTGGCTAAGGAAGAAAGAGGTGTTCTAAGTAATCAAGGAAGAACTACCACACTCCAACCATGGGTCACCCAAGGAGCACAATATCCTGTAAGTCAAAATGATCTTCCCTTTATCTGGGAGCTTGCCCCCCAGGGGGCATCTCGCAATGTCTGGAAACATTCTGGGTTGCCACAACTTGGCAGGGGTGGGGAGGGTTGCTACTGGTATCTACTGAGTAGGAGCCAGGGATGCTGCTAATTAAACATCCCACAACGTACAGGACGGTCCCCCACAACAAAGAATTATCTGGCCCAAAATGTCAATACTGCCAAGGTTGAGAAACACTGCTTTATTTCTCAATTTGACACCACATCACCCAGGAAGGCCTTCCTGAACAGCCCAGACTGGGTTAGGTACCTCTTGTTGGTTTCCCATAGTACTTCACACTGTATCATTCAGCAATCTGTGTCTTCTGTTAGATCATGGGTACCTTTAGGGCAGACTTCTGCAGTCTGTCTGGCACATAGTAAGTACTCAGTGAAGTAGCAGAGACTGCTATCTGCCTACCCCAAAAAACAACCTATTCTTCTCAGTAAAAGAAACATCAACTCTCAGCTGGGCACATGGTCACTACATTCCTCAGCCTTTTATTTACGGCCATAAGACTAAGTTATGGCCAGGGCAACACACGGAGAAGGGCTACCTGAAAGCTTCTAGAAACTATTCTTAAAAAATACTTAAGGCTCCTTCTTATATGCCCACCCTACCCCTACCCTGCTGCCTAGGACACAGATAATATGACTGGAGCTCCAACTTGGACCTTGGGGGCAATGAGCTTCCAAACCAGTCTTGGTCTGCCTTCTTTTACATAACAGCCACTATTTTATTTAAAACCATTGTTATCTTGGATCTCTATCTTTTGCAAAGACACCTTAATCTAAATGATTTAATACCCAACTTCTATTTTTTGCCATCGATTGCCATGTTCTTCAAGAAAAGTGAGAGTTGTGCTTTATATTAATATATGTTCTTGTTCTTCTCATTCTTCACTGACATATTTTTAAATACAATTTTCCTCTACTGTTTTCCTTTTACAACCTGTTTTGCTGTCAATTGTATTCCTCGTTTATTCAATTACCCTTTTCCAGCTAAGCGTTCTCAGCTACTTAGCTCTTCAATTTGACTTGTAAAAGCAGCACAGCCATTTTCACAATCCCAAAGCATTCCTCTTAGATGGTATTTGATTAACAACTAAATTTATAAAGATAGGTTTACTGCCTTCACAAAGGATCAGTAATCCAAAGTAAACAGCCTTGCTCTATGATAATTTTATGGGGAAAAATGTAATATTTATAAAACTCCTCTGGGATATTTTAATCTGAGTTCACAGAGCTCAGCTAATCCTGATTTGCATGCTATTAATCTTACAAACTATAGAAGTGATCCTAATTTGCATGAATATAGCATTCTCTTAACTTGCTCATAATATTCTTTTTTTTTTTTTTTTTCCAGTACCGCGGGCCTCTCACTGTTGTGGCCTCTCCCGTTGCGGAGCACAGGCTCCGGACGCGCAGGCTCAGCAGCCATGGCTCATGGGCCCAGCCGCTCCGTGGCATGTGGGATCTTCCCGGACCGGGGCACGAACCTGTGTCCCCTGCATCGGCAGGCGGACTCTCAACCACTGCGCCACCAGGGAAGCCCACTCATAATATTCTTGTTATCCTTACATTTCAGAAATTTTTCAAGTAGACATTTTGTTATCTTTCTCTGGTAATCCTGTAAAATATAAAAATTTTTAATTCCAAACTAAGTTCCATTTTGGAAACTAAAAAAAAAATTAATATTCTAAATTTACTAAATAACTATTCTACTTCCTCAAAAGTATCTCCATTTCCAAAAATTTTTCTGCATTATTTTCACCTATTTAATGTGTTTTTTGCTCTGGATCTGATTTCTAAGTTTTTTCTCTGCTTTACACTTATTAGAAGCTTCAGAGTGTCATTTATTGTATTCTAATTTGTTCTCTTATATTTACCACTATTACATTTTTCATTCTAACCTATTTGTGCATAATAGTTGTACACCCTTTTTCTGCTCTTGGAGTAGATAACTCTTCTCTGAATTGTAGTTGTGATTCTTGTACTTATTCCTTTTAAGGGTTACCATTATATTATTTTATTTTTCTGGCTTTGCTCTTTTGACTACTAAACTTATTTACTGATCATAAGTTACCTTTTTATTTCACTCACTCTTGAGTATACATATGGTTGGTGGCTTTTTTTTGTTGTTACTATTATTGATGATTTTTATTTGTTCCAGGTAATTCTATAGTATCTTAATGAGTTTAAGAGCAGAAACAACTCTGTGCACTCTAGTAACTTCCTGAATGCTTCCATATGGAGATGACTAAAATTCCACAAAAATTCCACAATCTGCAGGAAGAGGTCTACATAAATAGTCTCAAACTTTACTTCTATTTCCTACTCAAAATACAAACTTCTATTTCCTACTCCAAACGCAAAATACAAATATCAAACAGAGCAGGCCTCAGCAGTAGATACCATTTACTGATCAGTAAAACCCTCCTCCAATTCAATCACTTGGAGAATTCTGCCGGAATACACCTATTTGCATAAAATATTTTCCTTAGAATGTGCCCCCCCACCTTTCTATACAAACATTTCTTGAAAGATAAAGGCAAAAAGACATGTAGAAATACCTCAATTTTTTCCTACTCTCTATTAGTTTAGAAGAAATAGAGAGATCAGCGAGTTCTATACATATTGTTTTTTGGAGCTATCATATTCAAGACTATGATTCAGTTTAATACGAAGTTGAATAGTATGGTTGAATAATTTATTAAAACAGAACGTAGCATTCAAACATAAAAGTTATAATGCCAGTCACTGGAGAAACTAGAACTACTACTGGAGTTGAACGACTACCTTAAAATATCAAGGATGACTAGTATATCTAAAATCCTAGGGACTTCCCTGGCGGTCCAGTGGTTAAGACCCTGTGCTTCCAATGCAAGGGGTGCGGGTTCGATTCCTGGTCGGGGAACTAAGATCCCATATGCTGCACAGCGTAGCCAAAAAAAATTAATAAGTAAAAAAATAAAATAGAATAAAATCCCACAGTTTTACCTAAATGCAGAACTAAAGCTAAATTATCAGCCAGTCAAAGCAATCTGTTTTCATCCCTTCTCCACTCATTAAATATTTTGCTTTTATTTTCAATTTTGAAAAGTTTAGCTTATATACACTAATCTCTAATGAAGACTCCCTGGACCACGCCAGAATGAAAGTATGCTTTCTTCTATCAAACTCTTTCATAGACGACCCTTATACATGCTAGCAGGTGACTACCTTACACCTCCTACTCTTCTGTAACTGGAACTGACCAGGGAAGGAACAGATGAAATGAAAATAACTGAAAATTCCTAAGCAAAGCAAAAGAAAGCTTAACCTTCATAGTTAACAAGATAAGGCAGGTAGAACCATGAAGGCCCTTCTTATTGCTGTCATCAACAATTTCTGCATCCTGAGCCATCTGGTGATATCTTCAAGCCTTCAAGGCTGCCTAAATATTTTCAGTATTTTTGTACTAAATAATATACTAAAATAAGTATTAAAATACTTACTTTAAACAATTTTCCCAGAATAAAAATATTTATAGGAAGGCAAAAGCACACAGGATGATTGACTCTGGGCTATGAATTCCTTATGGTCATGACTCTCAACTAACATGTAATATTTACAACCTGGTACTTACTAATGGAATAAGTCTGTATGTTTTTACCTTATCCCCCAATTAGCTCTTTTTAAGAGCAGGGACTCAGTCTTAAAAGAGGCAGTACAGTTTAGATTAGACCTGCTTCAACCACAGTAGCTCTGCTCTTATCTATTTTATACTGTAATGCTGGGTAAGTCTTTGTTTCAAAAAGGAGTTTAAATGTTATTATTTTGCTCTTAAGTTTAAAAACTACTTGCATCCCACTAAAATTAAAAGGACTGACAATACCAAGTGTTGGCAAAGATGTGAAGCAACTAGAACACATTCATGTATAGTACAGTCACACATGAATGGTACAGCCATACATGAATGATACAGACACTCTGGAAAACTGGAAGTATTTGTTAAAGATATATAGATACATAGATAGAGATATCTTACGAGCCATCAATTCTACTCATTGTTATATACCCAAGAGAAATGAAAGCTTATGTCAACCAAAGGTTATGTACAAGAATATGCTTAGCAACTTTACACATAATTCCCCAAAACTGGAAACATCAAATGTCCATCAATGGAACAATGGATCAATTGTGTTATATTTACATATTGGAATATCAGGTAGTAATGAAAAAGAATGAACTACTGCTATGTATAATATTCTGGGTGAATCTAAATGTTAAATGAAAAAATCCAAGAACAAGATAATAAATAGACATGACTGCATTTATATGAAGTTCAAAAACAAGCAAGACTGTTTTTGAACTTTATATGCAACCTCATATCACCTCTGGTGTAAGAGATTGGAACAGTCGTTACTTTGGGGTTTAGGAGGATACTGACTGGGAAGGAGCATAAAGGAGTCTCCTGAGTGCTGGTAATTTTTTTATATCTTTATATGGATGATAAGAACACAAGTGTGTAGAGATGTAAACATTCATCAAATTGTACACTGAATATTTGTGATTTACTATATATGTTATACCCTCATTTTTAAAAACTCATATAGTGGCAAGAGTCTTGGAATAGGCATTGGAGGTTCTAGTCATGGTTCTGCCATATGTGATTCTTGACAAAGCATAAAACCTCACTGGGTCTGCATTCCATACACTTTATGCTAAGTAAGGTCTCTTCCCCCTCTAAAACTCACTGATTCAAAATTCCTATGAATTTCCTTGGTCTGCATGTTTGCAAAATTTTCTTTTTTCTTTTTTCTTTTTTTTGGCCACGCTGCGCAGCATGCAGGTTCTTAGTTCCCCAACCAGGGATCAAACCCACGCTCTCTGCAGTGGAAGTGCAGAGTCCTAACCACTGGACCACCAGGGAAGTCCCTGCAAAATTATCTTTTCCTGATTTCCACAGAAATTTAACTTGAGCATATCTCTTTAATCCCTACTTGGAGAGATGGTGGGGTGTTAATAGGCTTATTTTATATTAATAGATGGAACTAGCATCAGAATTTCTGGGCCAACATACAAGCATACAAAGTAAAATGCTACCTAGGAATACAGGTGATTAGAAACTAGTGATGCTCTATTATTTGGAAAGAACAGTAAACTGTGATGACGTTAGCTAAAGCTGTAATTCTCTCTGAATCAATAAAAATAACCTGGAGCCACTGGAGTGATGATACCTAATAATTTATAATCAATAACTGAAAGCTTGTTGCAGAAAGGTAGCTGTTCCTTTTCAATTACCTATATGAGGAATCAATATTTACTGTACAAGTTCTATACTTTGAAAAAAAATCAAGAAGACATTCCTTGATAGGGGCAAGCAGGACACACAAGGGAAGTTCACTGCTTTTTCTTTTTCTTTTTTTTTTAGGTATTACTTTTATAAATGGAAAGATAAAAAATAAAATTTAGTCATAGCCAACTTTTCTTCATGAGGAGATGCTACCTGAATTTAACAGTAGTTTTTATATCCTTATATCCTTATTCTAGGTATAAGTCATCAAGTCAGGTTATCAGAGCAAGTCAGGCCACCCTAGTCATCACTTCATTAGAAAGGAAGAAAAATACAATGGTTTTAGAAATACTTGAATCCAAGGAACTTCTTGTATGAATTATGGATTAAGCTTCCAAATTTCAGAGATCCTCTAAAATTTTGTAAAAATCAAGGGAAGATGTATCCATCACATGACAAAAGAAGCACTACATGTAATAAAATGCCATGGGAAAAAGCACTAGCCCATTAAGACCAAAGCATAGATTCTAATTCTGGCCCTGCCATTTAAATTTGAGTAAATCATTTTGATCTTTCTGACTCAGATTTCCTACCTGTAAAATGAAGGGAATGAGTTAGATAATTTTAACCTTTATTTTTCTCTCACTAAAATTTCCTATATGCTGGAATTCACTTCATACCAACATGGTAGATGCTTTTCCTCATATTGACCCTCATCTACACAAAAGTTAACTATCCTTATTAACAAAAATATCTAGAAATTAAATATCAGAAGCCACTAAAATTGAATGATGGACATTAAAGTCTGATGTCCTTTCACTGCTATAAATTGGGTTTGCTTCCATCAAGTACATAAAGAACAATTCATAAATTTTAAAATGAATTAAGTAAATGAAAGGGTCTATAATGAACCGGCTAGAGAATTTTTTAAAAACTCACTGATGAAGCTCTATTCTAGAAAAGGTCTACAGTTTCCATATACATATATATATTCCATATAGACACACACACACACACACACACACACACACACACACACACACATATTCTTTATTAGCTGAATATGGTCAAATAAAAAACATAACATCTACTCACTTTGACAGAGATACTCCCCCAGCTTTCCCAATCATCTCTTCATGGTGTAATACTGAGTGGTTCCAAGGAATTTGGAGGAACTTTAAGAGTGTTCTCATCCACCGTTCAGGGTGTAAGACAAGTTGCTCATAGTGAACTAACATGCATTTTTTATAGCCAACCTCCATACACTGGTTATACATGGTCTCTATGGCACGATTCCACTTGGTCAAACAGTCCCTATAGCTGTTCAGGTCAAATCCAGCGATTGTAACTTTTCGAGAAATCATTGAATGTACTGATGCCCGGCCATCACGGACCATCAGGAGAAATTTGGCATTGGGGAATAACCTAGCAAGGTAAGTTAAGGATTTCAGGGCAAAAGGATCTTTATTACATAAATAAGGGGCTGGCTCCCCATGCTTAACAATGATTTCTAGTAAGAAGGCCTGCATGGCAGAATCCAGCACTTCATCGGTGACACCAGCCTCATCCAAGCGTATTTTCTCTTTACTCGACCGTGACCATATCTGCTTCAGAGCCAGGATTCGAGGAATGACCCTGGTTTCCTCTCCACAGCGAATATCAGGGTGTGCATCTAGCATGGCCCTCATGAGTGTGGTTCCACTCCGAGGCACACCTCCAATAAATATTAAAGGCATATCTTTGTGATAGGCAAAGGTTTTATTGGCTTTGATGTCCAGGCCAGTTCGCACAGTGGTCTTTGTGTTCTCCAATTTGAGGGGCTGGCTACGTTCTTCTATTCGGTGATGGCATTCCATGGCGTGTTGGCCCAAGTAAAATACAGTCACAGAACTAATCACCAGACATGCCAATAGTAAGTTCTGCTTCAGTTTTCCAACCATCTTGATGGGGTTATCTTGCTATTAAACAGATATTTTGCTACAAATGTTTTTCAGAAAACTTTCAGGCCATGGAGATTCTACTTCAGAAAGATGATCAATATCTAATAGGAAAAGGAAAAAGTTATTTTACCATTACATTAAGATTGTTTACAAATTAATCATCAGTTATCACCATTGCATTTTAGCTAGAAAGAAGTTGAAGCAGTCTTAAATACACTGATACTCTTAGAATAAAAGTATATATAAATATAAGCAAAAATAAATCAATATTTCTAATCAGAAACAGCTTTTCTTAATGTAACAATTCTGAAGCTACAGACCTTGCACAGAATGGAAATATAAATAAAATTATTTCTATGGTGAGTCAAGCAAATATTTAATATTCCCAAGTATGTTTGGAGTCTAACCCAAGGTTCATCTCTGATATTCAGAGTTGCTTCATCCCCAAGAAGCTTCATCCACATTCTACCATAAAGAGAAATTACAGAAGAAATATACAACTTCCAAATTTTTAACACAGATTCAGTTTATTCATATCTTAGAAATTATTTATTTAGGTACTACAGTCCAGATACTTGGGCTTGGCTGAGGATAAACTTTGAAAAGGACAGCAGTGCAGTGACCCCTGCTCTCAGGAAACAAAGTCTCATGGGCAGACAAATATACAATGATAATAAAGTGTGATCAGTGTCTTAGTAGAAACAAGCAAAGGAGACAATGGTAGTATAATGAAAAGGCACACAGAAAGGAAGCTACCTCAGGAAGCTATAAAACCATATATAAAACAAGAGGAAGGAGTACGCTAAGCAATAGAAACTTGTGTGCAAAAGCACAATGGCATGACAGAACACAGCATAATTAGGTGACAAGAAGTAGTTCAGGAAAGCTGGTGTATAGGGTGCAAAGAAAACTGTGTGTGTCTGTGATCTAGCCTTATCTAGAATAGATAAGATTTGGGTACACAGAGCATTCTAAACTGAAGATACGCTATGACCAAAGACACAGACATGTAAAAGCAGGGGCATGTATGTAAAACATACGTACTATGTACATGTAAACTTACCCTGAACTTCAGAGGGCAAGTGTGATGTTTAGTTTTATCTGTCAACTTGGCTAGGCTATGGTGCCCAGTGTTTGGTCAAACACCAGTCAAAATGTTTCTGTGAAGGTATATTTTTTAGAAGTGATTAACAATTAAATCAACAGACTTTGAGTAGATTACCCTCCAAAATACAGGTGGACCTCATCCAACAATTGAAGTCCTTAAGAGAAAAGACAAGTTTCCTGAAGAAAAAGGGACTCTCCACAAGACTGCAACACAGAAACCCTGCCTGAGTTTCTAGCCTTGCTGCCCTGAGGAATTCAGCCTCTAGGCTAACATCAACTCTTACCTGCCGGACTGCTGTATGGATTTTAGAAATACCAGTGCCATAATCACATGAGCCAATTCCTTAAAAACTCTCAGTCATATATATATATATATATATATACACACACACACACACACACACATACATATACATATGAATATCCTGACTGACAGTGAGTACACCTGGGGAAATGACTAACTACACCAGAAAAAGAATACATTCTGAGGGGCTGGATGTCTAGCTATGAACTAACGAGAAGGTAGGCCATTCTTCTCCCCAAAAAAACAAGTTATAAAGAGGAATGAAACTGACAAAACCACCCTTTCAGTCCTCTGGAAATTGACCAAAGGAATACAGCAACCCAAGAAGCATTTATGTTTGAAAAACTGCTCAACGTTCAGTAAGAACAGTGAGAGCTGTGGTATTTGTGCCCAAGACTACTCCCACCCCCACCATCCACTCACTCAGCAGGTACAGAGGTTCTGCAGGGCAGGGCAAACTACAAGGCCTGGAGGCTTTGCTGCTGGAATCAATGGGAGATCACTCAATTTGAACTGGAGCGTAGCACACATGCCCAACCGTGCTGCCAGTGTAAGTGATGCTCCAGGCGGCAGGTGAGCAAGGACGGTGAAGAGCTCTAGTAGGCTGAGGCTGTAGTCGTGATCAGCAAGCTCGTGGCCAAAGCTGAGCTATATACAGGCAAAGAGGAGACATGAAAGGATCAAGTGGAAAGTAAACACCAGGGCAGATTTGAGAACAGCCTGAACTTTGAACATGTTCCTCTGCCCCACACGCAGATCCACTGGCAGAGGACAAGTCTTACTGCCTCAATATGTTTGAGCACAACCGCTGTCCACTAAGCTATGCAGACAGGGGGGCAAACCACAAGAAAGCCATGCTTAAAAATGAAAACAATTGTGTGTGTGTGTATGTATCTGAGCAGCTACATCAGCATACATTTATATGAAATGTTCACATCTGGCAAATTTACAGAGACAGAAAGCATGGGGTGGAAGCAGGAACTTATGGCAAACAGGCATGAGGGGACTTTTTCCAGTGATGAAAATGTTCTAAAACTGGACTGCTGTGATAGTTGCACAACTCTATAAAATCTACTAAAAATCACTGAATTGTACCCTTAAAATGAGTAAGTTTTATGGTATATGTTACACCTCAGTACAGCTGGTTTTTCTTTTTCTGAAGAATACACTCAAAGAAATATTTTTTGAGAGTCTCAGTAGGATACAACAGTCAAGATCTGGTTTTTGTTTACTCATGTATTCATTCCTTTAGCCACATATTTGAAGACCTATTACTGTGCCAGGCACTGTACTTTATTATAAAGCTGCAACAAAGAACCATAAAGTGAGAAGAGGTTGAGATTAGAAGATCAGCTTGATAAGAAAAGACTGCAAAGAAAAAAACATTAATTAAGATAATTGGTAGCAATATAGCATTGAAATATCTATGCAGAAAACTGTATCCATGATGTAGAAGGCACACTTAAGATGTTACACCAGTATTTAATTTAAAGGGGAGAAAGTGGGAAGGAAAGAAAACAATGGAGAGAAAAGAGAGTAATAGAGAAAATGGAGAATTAAGATTCAATCCTAGAAAAATAACATTTTGGTTAAAGAAACTAAAACTGTATCAAAAGCACAAAGGGAAAAAGTCCTTTTGGAAATAGAAAAAAAGACATTAGTCTATTCAAGTGAGGGCCTACCATTCAAGCAAAACAATGACAATAAACCCAATCTGGAAATATCCTGGCAATTTCAAATATGGCAATTTCAAATTTCAAATATAATTCAATTTCAAATGTGAAAGAAATAGTTCTTCAGGCTTCCAAACAGAAAAAGAAAATAAGGACCATAGGACCAAAAAACAAGCTGGCATTAGATGTCTCTGCAACATTAAATGCTTATCCTCTGGTTTCCTTGTAAGATACCTTTCCTTATTTTTCCAATCTGCTATGATGAACATGTGTTACCTTTCTAAGTGAGAAAAGAAAAAACAATATTTAAAAAATAATAGGGGGCTTCCCTGGTGGCGCAGTGGTTAAGAATCTGCCTGCCAATGCAGGGGACACGGGTTCGAGCCCTGGTCCAGGAAGATCCCACATGCCATGGAGCAACTAAGCCCATGCGCCACAACTACTGAGCCTGCGCTCTAGAGCCCGCAAGCCATGAATACTGAGCCCACGTGCCACGACTACTGAGCCCACGTGCCACAACTACTGAAGCCCGTGCGCCTAGAGCCCGTGCTCTGCAACAAGAGAAGCCACTGCAATGAGAAGCCCATGCACTGCAACGAAGAGTAGCCCCCACTCACAGCAACTAGAGAAAGCCCGCGCAGCAACGAAGACCCAAGACAGCCAAAACTAAATAAATTTATTAAAAAAAAATAATAATAGGAATAGCCTTTCTTAAAAATTGACAGGTAAAGATCTGAAGAATGAGCAGGAACTAGGTAAAGAGTGAAGAGAAGAGCATTCTAAGCAAAAGTAAATGGATACGCAAAAGCCCTGCAATAGAAAGGCATTTTAAAGCTTTCAGGGACTTCCCTGGCAGTCCAGTGGTTAAGACTCTGTGCTTCCAATTCAGGGGACACAGGTTCGATTCCTAGTTGGGAACTAAGATCCCACATGCCACATGGTGCGGGCAAAAAAAAAAAAAAAATAGTTTTCAAAGAGCAGGCTAAGGCAGTAAGCAAGAGAGAAAGTGAGTGAGAGATGAAACTGGAAAAATGGGCAGGGGTCAGTTCATAAATCTTGTGGGTCAGGTTAGGGATATAAAATTTTATCATAGATGCAATCAGATGTGACTGATTTAAAGATTCTAAGCAGTGAGTTACTTAATCCTATTTAGGTTTATACAATCTTACTCTGGCCAAAACTATCTTGAAAAACAAAAATGTTGGAAGATTCACAATTTCAAAACTTAATACAAAGTGATAGTAATGAAGACAATGCAATACTGGCAGAAAAACAGATATACAGATGAATGGAAGTCCAGAAATAAACTTACATTTACGGTCAACTGACTTTTGACAAGGGTGCCAAGATAACTGAGAGAGGAAAGAGCACTCTTTTCAACAAATGATGCTGGGACAACTGGACATCCACATGCAGAAGAATGAAGTTGAATACCTATTCACAAAAATTTACTCAAAATGAGCTAGAGACCTAAATATAAGAGCTAAAACTATAAAACTCTTAGAAGAAAACAGAAGTGTAAATCTTTGTGGCTGTGCGTTAGGCCACAGTTTCATAGATACAACACCAAAAGTACAAGAGACAAAGAAAAAACAGATAAATTGGACTTCATCAAAATTTAAAATATTTGTGCTTCAAAGGACAATATCCTAAAAGTGAAAGACAAACCAAAAAATGGGAGAACATATATGTAAATCATATGTCCAATAAGGGACTTGTAACCAGAATATATAAAGAACTTACAATTCAACAAGACAGACAAATAACCCAATAAAATACGGACAAAAACTCTAACTAGACACTTCCCCAAAGAAGATATACAATAGTTAATTAGCACATGAAAAGAAAAGATGCTCAACAATGTTAATCTTCAGGAAAATGCAAATCAAAACCAAAATGAGATACCACTTCAAACCCACTAGATGGCAACAAAAAAAACACAGACAATAAAAAGTGTCGGTGAAGATGTGGAGAAACTGAAACCCTCATATACTGCCAGTGGGTGGAACTGTAAACTGGCAGGGGCACAGTCACTTTAGAAAACAGTTCGGCAGTTCCTCAAAAGGTTAAGAGTTACCATATGATCCAGCAATTCCACCCAAGAGAATTGAATACACGTGTCTACACAAAAACTTGTACACAAATGTTCATGGCATCATTATTCATAGCCAAAAATAAGCAACAACCCAAATGCCCACTAAACAATATATGGTATATCCATGCAACAAAGTATTACTAAGCCATAAAAAGGAGTACTGATACATGTTACAATTTGGATGAACCTTAAAAATATTATGCTAATTGACTGAAATAACTCATAAAAGATCACATACTGTATGATCCCATTTATATGAAATATCCAGAAAAGGCAAATCTGTAGAGACAGAAAAATTAGTAGTTGCCTGGGGCTGAGGGGAGAAGGAAGATGGAAACAACTACCATGGTTTTTTTAAAAAATTTATTTATTTTTATTTATTTAGTTAGTTAGTTTTGGCTGTGTTGGGTCTTTGTTGCTGTGTGCGGGCTTTCTCTAGTTGCGGCAAGTGGGGGCTACTCTTCATTGCGATGCGCGGGCTTCTCACTGCAGTGGCTTCTCTTGTTGCAGAGCATGGCCTCTAGAGTGCACGGGCTTCAGTAGATGCGGTGCATGGGCTCAGTAGTTGTGGCTTGTGGACTCTAGAGTGCAGGCTCAGTAGTTGTGGCGCACAGGCTTAGTTGCTCTGCAGCATGTGAGATCTTCCCAGAGCAGGGATCGAACCCATGTCCCCTGCAATGGCAGGTGGATTCTTTACCACTGCGCCACCAGGGAAGCCCATACCATGTTTTTTGTTTGTTTAATAAATTTATTTATTTATTTATTTATTCATTCATTCATTCATTTATGGCTGTGTTGGGTCTTCATTGCTGTGCACAGGCTTTCTCTAGTTGCAGTGAGCGGGGGCTACTCTTCCTTGCAGTGCGAGGGCTCATTGTCGTGGCTTCTCTTGTTGCGGAGCATGGGTCCCAGGTGAGCAGGCTTCAGTAGCTGTGGCACATGGGCTCAGTAGTTGTGGCTTGCAGGCTCTAGAGCTCAGGCTCAGTAGTTGTGGCGCACGGGCCCAGTTGCTCCGCGGCATGAGGGATCCTCCCAGGCCAGGGCTCGAATCCGTGTCCCCTGCATTGGCAGGCAGATTCCTAACCACTGTGCCACCAGGGAAGCTCATGTGGTTTTTTTTTTGGGGGTGATGAAAATGTTTTAAATCCAGGTTGTAGGAAAATCTATGGTGTGTGGATTACGTGTCAATAATACTGGTTTTTTTAAAAAACAACTACACACTTATTAGGATGATTCAAATAAAAAATGCTGACAGACAATATCAAGTGCTGACAAATACGAGGAGCAACTGGCTCTCACACATTGCTGGGAATGCACAATGGTACATCCAGAGTCCGGTAGATTCTAATGACCGATATGAGAAAAGAATCTAAAAAAGAGTGGATATATGCATATGTATAACTGACTCACTTTGCTGTACAGCAGAAATTAACACAACATTGTAAATCAACTATACTCTAATAAAAATTTTTTTTAAAAGTCTGGTAGAGTCTAATAAATGTAAACATACACTTACCATACAACCCAACAAGTGCACTCCTGAGAATTTGTCGTAAAGAAATGAAACCTACATTCACATAAAACCTGCACGTGAATATAGCAGCTCTATTCATAAACACCAGAAACTGAAAACAAACCAAACGTCCCTCAATGGGTAAATTTGGATAAACTGTGGTACATCCACTTCTGGAATACTATCCAGCAGTAAAAAGGAACAAATTCTTGATACATGCAACAATCTGAATGAACCTCAAAGGCATTATGCTGATTGAAAGAAGCCAGTCTCAAAATGATTCTACTTATAAAATATTCTTGGAAAGACAAAACTACATCACTGGATGCCAGAGGACTAAGTATAAAGGGATATAACACAAGTTTTCTGGGATGATGGAACTGTTCTGTATCCTGACTGTGGTAGTTGTTACATGAATCAATATATGTATGAAAATTCACAGAACTATACACCAGAAAAAAGTCAATTTTACTGTATAACAATTTTTAAAACAAAAAAAATTTTTAAATCAAGAGAAATTTGAGGGGAAACATGGGGGAAGGAGAAGACAGATGACAGGAGAAGACCAAGAAGAGGAGAGCCTGTGACTCTAAATCTTCCAATTAATGTTTCTGATTAACATTATTTAGTGGTGATAGATTCAGTGGTGATAGGAAGACATGAAGTAAATAATGGGTTTTACTGAGAAAAGTAGAGAAATGATCCTAGAAAAATGATCCCCGTATTTTCCATTTTATGAACATTTAAATGAAATATAAATTCATTTAAATACAAACAAAGCAAACATAACGCATTTAATGAAGCAAAGAGGAATGCTCTTAGGGACACAATTAACTCTAGTCCATTTCATTTTATAGTTATACAGGAATGATTCCTCTAGTACATTCGTTTGTTTGGGGGGTTGCATAATGTATATTGCATGAGAGAAAAGCAGTGATCACTAAGAAATCACCCTGAAATTGCAAAGCTTTTTGATAAAATTTAGTACTATATATACTTTACATTTAACTTACCAACATCTGACATATGTCAGAATCCAATAGGTGACAAATGACTCAACTTCGTTCAAAAATTACATGAACAATTTAGTATTCAATTGTACAAAAACAACATAACGACTTCTCTGAAAACTTCCCCAAGCACATATTAGATACAAAATAGAATTCACCAATCTAAAGTTAACATGATAGGGCTTCCTCGGTGGCACAGTAGTTGAGAGTCTGCCTGCCAATGCAGGGGACACGGGTTCGTGCCCTGGTCCGGGAGGATCCCACATGCCGCGGAGCGGCTGGGCCCGTGAGCCATGGCCGCTGAGCCTGAGCATCTGGAGCCTGTGCTCCGCAACAGGAGATGCCACAACAGTGAGAAGCCCGCGTACCGCAAAAAAAAAAAAAAAAAAAAGTTAACATGATAGACCTTCAAGTTACTATAGCAGCAACCAACAGTATCTGATAACTTCCCATTAAAATACCCCAAATTCCCAGTAAAATACATAAAGACAAAAATTAGAAATATATTATGAATGTATTTCCTTGTCCAGAAACATACTTGTAAATCATTTTCATGACTGCATAATACTTTACTGAAAAGGCTTTACCAATGTTTATTTGGCCAATTCTGTATTATTACTTACTTGTTTCTAAATTTTTGTGATAAATATTCTTGCATGTACAAACATCTTTGCACACATGATTATTTTCTACTCTGAATTTTTAAAAGGGGAATTGCTAGGTCAAAGGGTGTGAGATGTGCTTGATTTCAAAGCATTTAATACATATTTGATTTACCTCTTTCTCATACCCTACATCCAAATCTGACAAAAATTCTACCGGCTCTTTCTTCAAAATGTAGTCAGAATCCCACCACTTCTCAACACTTCTACTAGGACTGCCAGATTCTCTCACCAGGATTTCTGAAAGGTATCTTTACTTCTTCTCCTGCCCCCTAGAGTCTATTCTCAACTCAACAGCCAAAGAGATTTCTTTCAAAACTTAAGTCAGAACACGTCATTTCTCTGTTCAAAGCCTGGTATTATTTTTCAAAATGGTCTTGAAAAGGCTTATTTTAAGGCATCCAACACTAAATTTCTCTGTCTCTTTCTACTGATTCTGTCAATAGGCATCAAAAGCAGCACTGACTGGAGTCAGGCTAATACATCATTAACCCAAAACAGTAGTTTGTTGTTCAAAGTGAAATAATTGAGAAGGTACCTCTTCACATTAGAGGTTTAATAAGGACTCAAATGAAGGCAACTTCCTCTTTACTAAGGGACAATTTAGGGGAAAAGAAAACCCTGCCATACATCCCATCATACTTGAGAGCTGTGTCAATTAACATAATTTGGGGTAATTTTTTTCAAGCCTTCATTCCTGTTGCATTTTAAATTAAACACTGAGACTTCCCTGATGGTGCAGGGTTAAGAATCCCGCTGCCAATGTAGCGGACACAGGTTCGAGCCCTGGTCTGGGAAGATCCCACATGCCGCAGAGCAACTGAGCCCATGCGCCACAACTACTGAGCCTGCGCTCTAGAGCCCGCGAGTCACAGCTACTCAGCCCATGTGCCACAACTACTGAAGCCCGCGCGCCTAGAGCCCGTGCTCCGCAACGAGAAGCCACCACAAGGAGAAGCCCACGCACCGCAATGAAGAGTAGCCCCCACTCGCCGCAACTAGAGAAAGCGCGCGCGCAGCAACGAAGACCCAATGCAGCCAAAAATAAACAAATAAATAAATTTATTTTAAAAATAAATTAATTAAACACTGTCTCCCCCAACACACTTAGGGGAAAAAAGTATGTTCTATCTTCCCTTCAAGATGTTTGAAAGCAAATAAGACAGTGGTCAAAGGCCTTGTAAGGGATACTAAAAAGGAAAAGAAGAGGATTCTTGGCTTCCCCAGAAACATTCTCATTACTATTCATTCATTCAGCCTGCACCAGGTCTTAGTTGCGGCACATGGGATCTTCGTTGCGGTATGTGGAATCTTCACTACAGCATGAGAGCTTCTTAGTTGCAGCATGCAGACTCTTTTTATTTATTTATTTATGGCTGTGTTGGGTCTTCGTTTCTGTGCGAGGGCTTTCTCTAGTTGTGGCAAGTGGGGACCACTCTTCATCGCGGTGCGCGGGCCTCTCACTATCGCGGCCTCTTCCGTTGTGGAGCACAGGCTCCAGACGCGCAGGCTCAGTAGTTGTGGCTCACGGGCCTAGCTGCTCGGCGGAATGCGGGATCCTCCCAGACCAGGGCTCAAACCCATGTCCCCTGCATCGGCAGGCAGACTCCCAACCACCGTGCCACCAAGGAAGCCCACATGCAGACTCTTAGTTGTGGCATGCGAACTCTTCAGTCCTGCAGCATGCATGCGGAATCCAGTTCACTGACCAGGGTCTGAACCTGGCCCCTTGCATTGGGAGCAGAGTCTTACCCACTGGACCACCAGGAAGTCCCTCATTACTTTTTCACTAAGTATATGAAGCCTAATTTTCTGTCTTTAGACGTTTCTTAACTTGAAGAATCATAGAGCATGACTGCTAAAAGGGGCCTTTACGTCATTTGGTCCAACGCTCTCATTTTATAGAGACAGAAACTGAGGCCCAAGTAGCACATTCTCCTCACCACCTCTCTAAATCTTACCTCCTCTTCAAAGGTCACTCTTCATTTTACTGTGTGTATTTTACTTACTCCCAAAGATTTTAAACTCCTGAAGCTCAGAGACCTTGTCTATGTTCCGTCCCCTACCACAGCATGCTTAACAGAGCACCAGGTCACAGTGTACACTGAGTCTTCAAAATGTAAAAGTAAACTAATCAAACTGAGAAGAAAATGTCTATGGAAGAGAGATGCTGTAGAGCTTGAGGTCTCTACTCAGGCCTCAATACTGATTCTTCTCAAATTCTTGAAAAAAGTAGTCCTATAATTTAAGAAGAAAGTACAGTAAAAGCTTGTCTGACCATTACCCTTATATATTTGACCACTGTCCACAGGCGCATGCACGAATACACAAACACACACCGGCCTCTTTCCAATATCTTAAAGTCCAGGCCACTGTATTTTCAGACAAGTAGTGTCAATATTTGCTCAACTGGGACGTTTACAAAGCTGAGGCTGTGCTAGAAGGAAACACTAGAAAGTTCAGTCTCATTTTTATCTGCAGTAGAAGGAAAAAGCACTGAAACACAGCAACAAACATATCTGAAAAATTACTATTAATAAGACTGTTCTTTCCCAGCAAGCCAAATGAAAGACTCCCAGAAATAATGCTCTAGAGAAGAAGAGAATGATGACATTATACTTCCATACTTAGATCTTTGTAAATTTTATAAAGATTTCTAATCAAAAATAGTGTCAGTCAACAAACATGGGAGTGTAAGAGGTTGGTAGTCAGCAGACCATTTTCAACACTCAGCGCATATACACAGGCCCAGGCACATGCACTCATGATCACATTCCTTACACCCAGCTTTTATAGTAGGAAAGTAGCCATGTGCTACGTACAAAGAGATGCTGGGTAAATTTCCCAGCAAAAGGTAAATTATAGGAACGTAACAATCCCCTAAATGCTTTCTTTCCGTTATTAATCATTAGCTCCTTGCTTCCCATGCTTATTCATCCAACCAACGTGGCAAATGGCAACACCCAGTGACACTTTGCCTTCTGTCTAAAGTCCAATTTATAGCTGGTTTCTCTATTTGCTTCCAGCTTTTTTAGCAAAAGGAAAAATAACTGTATCGTGTGCTTGAACTTGCCAATTAATAAGTGTCCAGGGTTTAATTTGAATGACAGCTTTGCATTCAGCAGAAACTTCAAATAAACCCACTGTTGTAAAACCAATCCTTATGTCAGCTCATGGTCAGAGTACCAACATGGGAACATCTTTTCCTAGCCACACCCTGGGGGCTGGCACTAAAACCACTGACAACAAATGTAAGAAAAATACAGTACACACAGCTGACGATCTTTGGGAGTCTGCTGGGACCCATCTTCATAAAGGAGCAGTGTACTGGAATTTTGTTTCCAATAAAACTCCATGGTCAGGAGGGAAAAGAGCTGGTCAAATACTAAGAACTGGACTTAATGCCTAGGACACAATTAGAGACAAGAGCACAAGTTAAACTCAAGCACAACATTTTTAAAAGTTCAAATTAAATGAAATGATGTCTGGGAATTACTTCAAAAATATCTGAAGGCAGATGTGGCAGGGGGAGGAAGGGTTTATATGAAATCAGATGACTACGAGTTAGTAACTGTTGAAGCTGAGTGATGAGTACTTGAGGGCTCAGTGTAATTTTATGTTTTTGCATATGTTTGAAATTTTTCATAATACAGAGTTAAATAAAATAAAACAAAATAAAAAGTTTAAGTTACTAAGTTCTAACCTTCTCAGACCTATAAATCAGAGGGCCATTGTAGGCTAACCATTCCTATTCTAGATTCTTCACTCATGTTTGTCGTCTGTTTAAATCATCCATGAGAGGGAGCACAAAGAAAAGAAAAAATAATTTGCTCAAATCATATACTCTCATTCAGTTACTCAATTATGCAAATTTTCCACCAACCTCCTAAGTTTTAGAATTAAAAGTAACTAGAATAGGTAAAGGAGAAAAGAAGATGGCATTGAAATAATGTAAAGGCAGCCTAGTATATTAGTCAGAAGACGTGGGCTCTAGTCTCAAAACCATTTTTTCTTAGCTATATGAAACTAGATAAATCACTGAGCATCAAGTCTCTCATTCATAAAACAGGAATAATGATAATCAAGCTCTTTTCCACATGTAATCAGAGTAGAAATTACAAGAAGACTGCAGAGAAAATGCAAAGATAAAGGAATGCTTGCAAGTCCTCTTTGCTTTCACAGTGCGGCTATGGCCATCAGGTGGATAACGTGTGAAAGGACTTTTAAAGAACACGGACCTGTGGCACCCTTCATACACTGGCTCCTGCTCTTCCACCAACTTCACCCCTTGGCACTCCTCCCATGAAGCCTGCCCCCTTCAGGACCACACCTCATTCAAACCAGGCACCTTCACACACACCTGGCCTCTGCTCATGCTGCTGCCTCCTGTATCAAGTCCCTTTCTCTCTTTTATACACGCCTCCTCAGGGCTCTTTACTCATCCCCCTCACCCCCCAAATCAATTTTTCCCTCTTCTGTAACCTCAAGCACTTGGTAAAAACACATTGGCTTGCATGTTCATGCACTGTATTGTGGTTAGTGTACCCCACTAAACTATAAGCTCCTTTAAAGCAAACATTTAAAAAAATAAAAAAAGCACAAATTAAAACCCATTCATCATTCATGCAGTGGGTGTGTTATTATCAAATAAAATATAAAGCAAGGAATTTATAGATGAATCAGCACCTAGTGAAATCTCTCTTAAATCTCCTTAACATGCCTACAGAGTCATCTGAAACAAATAATATCAAAAATGAAAAAGGAACTACAAACAAAACCAAAGTAATCTGGAGGCCATGACAAAATTTTGCAATCCCAGTCATTATTCCAACAGGATTTTTAAATTGAATCTACAAAATTCATAGCAGATGGGAAAAATAGCTTTTCCGAGACTTTGGAACGAGCCAAACAGATATTAAGGTATTAACAAAAATATTTTAACTGTTATGATACTAATAGTAATCAGTGGCACAAAATAGAAAGCCCAGAAAAAAAACCAGCCTCATCTATGTACACAAATTTAATATGTATCAGAAGCAAACATCACAAAACAGTCACAAAACATTAATTTATGGTATTGGGTTCCCTCATCCACACTCCTACACTCATCCTGCTTCATCTATGGCTACCCCCTACTTATTTTCTGATGCCTCACAAATCTACCTGCAACCAAAACTATGCTAAATCCCAAGACCTGACCATTCAAAGGCCAAGGGACAAATTCTATCTGAATGTTCCACTGGGCCTGTCAAATTCAAAGAACACCAAATGGAACATATCTTCCCTAGTAAATCAATCCTCCTCTTCATTTTCCTCTACTGGTAAATGAACCACTTCCTCCCAAATGCTTAAGCTAAAAATCTGGGAGCATTTATGTAGTTTCTCTCTTAACCTCTCCATACACAACAGGTATAAGTCCTGTCAACTCTTCCTCCTTCATAGCTCTTGAATCAATTCTCCTCCCTTTTCTTCCTCTGCTGGTATGGCTTTAATTCTCATCCTCATCTTATTCTCAAGGATAACTCCATAGCCTACTGACTGGTACTTTCTGACTTCCTTTAATCAGTTCATTCACTATCCTGTTTCAGGAGTGATCTTTTTTTTTTTTTTTAATTTATTTAATTTATTTATTTTTGGCTGCGTTGGGTCTTCGTTGCTGCGCGCGGCTTTCTCTAGTTGCGGCGAGCAGGGGCTACTCTTCGTTGTGGTGCGCAGGCTCCTCAGTGCAGTGGCTTTTCTTGTTGTGGAGCACAGGCTCTAGGCGCGCGGCCTTCAGTAGTTGTGGCATGTGGGCTCAGTAGTTGTGGCTCTTGGGCTCTAGAGCTCAGGCTTAGTAGTTGTGGAGCACTGGCTCAGCTGCTCTGCGGCACGTGGGATCTTCCCGGACCAGGGATTGAACCTGTGTCCACTGCACTGGCAGGCGGATTCTTAACCACTACACCACCAGGGAAGCCCCCAAGAGTGATCCATCTAAAATGTAAATATACTTATGACACTCCCCTTCTTAAAACCCTTCAATGACTTTCTACTTCTTTCAAAAAAATCCTTACCATAAGGCCTTTCATGATATAGCCCTTGCCTGCCCCTCAGCCTCTTATTACTCCTCATCATCAACTCCCCTACACAGACACACACACACACACACACACACACTCACTCACTCAAAGCTGCCTTCATCTTCAACAATGTGCAGCATCTCTTACTCACAACTCCCATTCATCCTTCAATATTAGGTTTCAATACTATCTCTTCTAGGAAGCTTTCCTGACAGCTCTCTGTCTCATATGACGCAGTTGTCCTTCCTAGTGCTCTTGTATTTACCCATATCTTATTTCTTCTAATTTGTCTGTTTTTTTCAGTAGATTGTGAACTCCTTGAAAGTAAGGACTTTTGAATGAGTTAATGGATTCTTGATTGCCAATAAGTTAATGTAACTAGATTCTATGAGTGTAATTTGTTGTGAGTTCTTGGAAGGTACTGACTATATCTTATCCTTTTCAGTTTTCCCCATAGCATATAACATAAAATGCTACATGCATATTGAGCACTCAGTAAATATGCAATGAGTGACCCCACTAAAACTTTCTTTCTCACTAAAATCCCAGACAGCTAACTCTTTCCTATAATTAGAATACTGGTCTTTCCTCCTGATTCCAGTGTTAAAATATGGATCGACTATATTCAGAAAGACTAAAGTACAAAGTTCACCTCTTGTTTTTCCCCCCTCTGGCCCTTGCTCTTCGAATCCACCTTCTTTATTGATCAGTCTATTTCATCTGCCTCTATCATTTTACACTCTCATTAATGAATAAATCAGAATCTTATTTTTTTGTACTCCCTTAGACTCACTGCAACAAACCAGAAGTTAAAGTTAACATTTCTGTCCTAGAATCATTTTACACATAAGGAAAGTGAAGCTCAGAAAGAATAAGTAACTTACTTAAGGTATCAATACTTGGCAAATTGTTGACCAAGTTGCAAACCAGGTCTGACTCTAAAAGTATGATGATTATTCCATGGTTGATTCCCAGACATTAGGCTTGGCATGAACAAAAAGCGGTGTAGGCAACATATGGTGCAAATGAAGTGAATTTAAGACTCTGATAGTGTTATAAGGTTTTCATTAGCATATGGTTTAAAAAATGTACCTAGCTTTTGCTTTTAAATACATTTATTTATTTATTTTTAAATTTATGGCTGCGTTGGGTCTTCGTTGCTGTGTGTGAGCTTTCTCTAGTTGCAGTGAGCGGGGGCTACTCTTCATTATGGTGCACAGGCTTCTCATTGCAGTAGTTTCTCTTTGTTGTGGAGCATAGGCTCTAGGTGTGCAGGCTTTGGTAGTTGTGGCACGTGAGCTCAGTAGTTGTGGCTCACAGGCTCTAGAGCACAGGCTCAGTAGTTGTGGTGCACGGGCTTAGTTGCTCCACAGCATGTGGGATCTTCCCGGACCAGGGCTCAAACCCGTGTCCGCTGCATTGGCAGCCAGATTCTTAACCACTGCATCACCAGGTAAGTCTCTGTGGATTTTTGAATTATCCTATTTCGATCATCTTAGATCTAATTAGAATGATAGACGAAAACTCTAAATCCATGTATGCATTCTGCTTTATTTGCATAAATGAACAGCATGCATTTTTGCACACTTTCTGCAAGTCCCTGATGATTTTATCTAGATAGCATTAAGAACGGAGAGCTAAAAAAAAAAGAGAAAGAAAAGAATGGAGAGCTAGATCTGGTCCTAAGAGATAACAGACATACACGGAAGCTAAAATCTAGCATGTCAAGAAGTAGCTCTACATTTCCTGTGTTTTTTAGCAGTTTAGTTTTGCTTCAGCACAGTCACTCTCACATGTAAATAAGTTCCCACTTCTGTCGTGAGAAATTATGCCTCTGACACAAAGTTACTCAGAGCTGGAATTCTGTGATCTTCTCTATAAAAATCTGGGTATCAAATCTTTGATCAGAAACCACTATTATAACAATCTCTATGGGAAAAGCTGAATTTTGCCTTTATAGTCTCACCTTCCTGCACCTTACCAAGGATTATATAGTATAGTGTGTGTACAACTATGTATTGTTATATTTTTCCAGAGGAGACATTTTCCTTCAGTTCAAAAATAAATGAACAAAATGCAATTCCCAGTAAAATACCTAAAATGTGGAGCATTCTTGCTATGAAACCTTACACTTACACTTGAATTAAACAACCATTTACTGAGCACATAAGTAAGTATGATTCATCATTTGGCTTCAAAGAACTAGCAACTCAGCAGGGGAAAAAGACAATAAACTATGTATGCCTACTATACACACACACACACACACACACACACACACACACACACACATATACACACATGATGAAAGTATAAGATCATACAAAAGGTATGAAAAAGAATACAAGTTTTCCAATAAAGGATCACATCCATGGGCTCATAAAAAGCTAAATGAAGAAAATGACATCAGAATGAATCTTAGAAGATAAGCAGGACTCCAACTGTGGGACTGAGGGAAGAAAGAGTATTTTGAGCAGAGAAAATAAGATAATAAGAAGCCTCAAAGTGGAAGAGTATAGCATGTATTCAGAAAATGTTAAGTAATCAGTTTAACCAGAGTGTATGGGAACAAAAGCAAAGAAAACTGGAAAAACAAAAATGTATTATCTCAAAGTTGTCAGTAACCTAAAAAAATGTGCTAAAATCTAATGCATGAAACTCTTCTACTACATAAATGTAAGAAAAGGCTGAAGGAAACACATCCAGCATGGCAGAGTAGGACCTCTAAAAGTCTGATCTTCCATAAAATTAATGAGAACACTGACACAAATGGTCAAAATCAACTTTTTCAGAAATCTGAAAACCAAAGGCTTGCAACAATCTAAAAAACATTTAGTCATGAAAAGCAGCTGGATTTCAGCAAGCAGAGCAAGCTTTATGGCATTTCAATTTGTCCTATTTCCCTCCTTCCAGCTCCATGGAAGCCTGGGAAATCAACAACCTGCAAACACGGTAGGTGGGAATAACAGCAGTCCAGTAGCCACTCAAGGGAGCAGAAGAGGTTAGGCGCTCCCTCTGAAACCACAACTCCAAAGAATTGTATTACTTAACCAGTCTAGCAGTTCACTGGAAAAACTCCATTCTCAGGGCTTATCTTCATTGGACCTGAATCAGAGCACCCTCAATGTAAACAATTCTATCCCCAGGGCTTTTGTTAAAATAACCAGAGACAATTTTTTAATGCCATAGCTGTCTGCAGTGGCAATAACAATTGGGGTAAACAATATATTGATCAAAAAACTTAAAAGGAAAAACTGAGGAATGAGATGTAGAGGGTTTAGAAAAGCTCCAACATATTTTTAGTAATCTAGAAGGCATGCACATGCCCAGGAAAGACCTAGGAAGGCCCTATTCTCTCACCTCTGGCTGACCCTGATATTCTACACAACGAGGAAGTAAAGGCTAAGGCACAATGCAAACTTCTGGTGCATTAAGGGAGCCACAACACACACACACACACACACACACACACACACACACACACACACACACACACAGTCCCTCAACAAGGTTAGGAGACTTATGGGTTCAAGACATAAGGAAATCTGCCCAATCATTAGCTAACCACTAAGCAAACCAAGCAGAGACTTCAGTGGTTACACAGGACAAAGAGTACAGGGTTTACAGAATTAGTCCAAAAAAGTAACAAAACTAATAGCAACAACAACAAACCCTGGGAGAGAGGGTGATTTTCAGAGTAGCTACATTATATTATTTAAAATGTCCATTTTCAGCAAAAACTATGAGACACACAAAGAAACAAGAGAGTATGACCCAAACACAGGGGAAAAAAGGGCAGTCAACAGAAACTATCCTTAAGGAAGCTCAGATGTTGGACTTACTAGACAAGGACTTTAAATCAGCTTTTGTAACTATGTTCAAAGAACTAAAGGAGGACTTCCCTGGTGGTGCAGTGGTTGAGAGTCTGCCTGCTGATGCAGGGGACACGGGTTCATGCCCCGGTCCAGGAAGATCCCACATGCTGCGGAGCGGCTGGGCCCGTTAGCCATGGCCACTGAGCCTGCGCGTCCGGAGCCTGTGCTCCGCAACGGGAGAGGCCACAACAGTGAGAGGCCCGCGTACCACAAAAAAAAAAAAAAAAAGAACTAAAGGAGATCATGTCTGAAGAATTTAAAGGAATTATGAGAATTTCTCACCAAATAGGGAGTATCAATAGAGATAAAAATTATTCTTTAAAAAAAGAACCAAGCAGAAATTCTGGAGTTAAAGTATAATAATTAAAATGAAAAATTCACTAGAGGGGCTCAACAGCAGATTTAAGCTAGCTGAAGAATCTGCAGACTTAAAGAGAGATTGATTTTCTAGTCTGGAAAACAGAAAGAAGAATGAACAAAAGTGAATTCAGCCTCAGATCTCTGGGATATCATCAAGCACACCAAAATATGCAGAAGTCCCAGAGGAGACAAAAAGAGGAAAAAATCAAGAGTTACATAAATAAATGGCTGAAAACACCCTAAATTCAGTGAAAATCATTAATCTTAACAACTGAGGAACGAGATAAACACCAAGTAGGATAAATCAAAGAGATATACAGCTAGACACATTATAATCAAACTGTCAGAAGCCAAAAACAGAGGTTATTGAAGGTACCAAGAAAAAAGTGACTCATCGCATTCAAAATCCTCAATAAGATGAAAAGCTGACTTCTCATCAAAACCACAGAGGCCAGAGACAGTGGGATAACATAATCGCAGTGCTAAAAGAAAAGGAAAAAGACTATCAATCAAGAATTCTAAATCCAGCAAAACTATCCTTCAAAAATGAAGGAGAGGGACTTCCCTGGTGGTGCAGTGGCTAGGAATCCACCTGCCAATGCAGGGGACATGGGTTCGATCCGCGGTCCGGGAAGATCCCACATGTCATGGAGCAAATACGTCTGTGTGCCACAACTACTTAGCCTGCACTCTAGAGCCCACATGCCACAACTACTGAAGCCCGTGCACCTAGAGCCTGCACTCCGCAGCCAGAGAAGCCACCACAAGGAGAAGCCTGAGCACGGCAACGAAGAGTAGCTCCCACTTGCCACATCTAGAGAAAGCCCGCGCACAGCAACGAAGATCCAGCACAGCCAAAAAATAAATTAATTAAATTAAATTTTTTAAAAAATCTAAAAAATAAATAAACAAATAATTTAAAAACTAACTATCTCTTTTAAAAAAAAAGAAGAAAGAGAAATTAAGATATCCCCACTAAACAAAACCGAAAGAATTCATCGCTGGAAGGGCTGCTGTACAAGAAATAAAGGGAGTCCTTAATGATGAAATAAAAAGACGCTAGACAGTAACCCAAATCCACATGAAGAAATAAGCACTAATAAAGATAACTACACAGATAAATACAAAAGGCAGTATAAAGATATTTTTGTTCATAACTCTTTTCCTACATGAATTAAATGACAACTGCATAAAGCAATAATTAAATAACTGTTGATGGGATTTTATTATAAAATATGCAGTTTGAATGACAATAAGAACATAAAGAAGGAGGAAATGAACAGAACTCTATTAAAACAAAGTTTTTGCATACTATTGAAATTAAGTTGGTATTAATCCAAAATAGATTGCTCTAAGATACTAACTGTAATCACCAGGAAAATAAAGAAAATTATAATAAAAGAAATAACAAGCTAATTAAAACATATCCTAGAAAATATTTAATACAAAAAGGCAGTAATGGAGGAATAGAGAAACTAAAAAGACATAAAACATATAGAAAACAAATAGTAAAATGGAAAACATAAATTCTAATATACCAGTAATTACATTAAATGCAAATCGATTACACACTCAAGAGGTGAGGATTGGCAGAAGGGACCAAAACGAAAACAAAAAACAATTTAAAAAAATCCAAATATATGATTTCTACAAGATATACTTTAGACTCAAAGACTAAGTGGGCTGAAAGCAAAAGGAGAGAAAAATACACACACATAAACAGTAGCCAAAAGACTCTGGAGTAGCTATACTAGCATCAGATACAATGCACTGTAAGATAAAAATTGTTACTAAAGACAAGGAACATTTTTATAATTACAAGAGGACAAATCTATCAAGAAGATATAACAATTATAAACATATATGCACCTAATAACAGAACCCCCAAATATACGAAGCAACATCTGATAGAATTGAAAGGAGAAATAGACAATTCAACAATAACAGTTGGAGGCTTCAATACTCTACTTTCAATATGGATAACACAACCACACAAAAGATCAGCAAGGAACCAGAAGACTCGAACAACACTACAAACCAACAAAATCTAACAAACATCTATAAAACAGTCCAAGCAACAATAGCAGAATATACATTGTTTTCAAGTGCACAGGTAACATTCTCTAAAACAGGCCATAAAAGAAGTCTCCGTAAATTTAAAGGATTGAAATCATACAAACTATATTCTCCAACAACAATGGAATGAAATTAGAAAACAATAACGGGAAAATAATTTAAGAAATTTACAAAGATGTGAAAATAAACACCACTCCCCTAAATAACCAATGAGCCAAAAAATCATATGGGAAGTTAGAAGATATTTTGGGGGACATCCCTGGTGGTCCAGTGGTAAAGAATCCACCTCCCAACACAGGGGACACAGGTTCAATCCCTGGTCAGGGAACTAAGATCCCACATGCCATGGGGCAACTAAGCCCACATGTCACAACTACTGAGCTTGTGCACCTCAAGGAGAGAGCCTGCATGCCACAAAACTACAGAGCCCATGTGCCCTGGAGCCTGCATGCCACAACTAGAGAGAAGCCTGCTAGAGAAGACCGTGCACCACAACTAGAGAGAAGCCAACGTGCCACAACAAAAGACCCCGAATGCCTCAATGAAGATCCTGCATGCTGCAACTAAGACCCAACACAGCCAAAACAAAGAAAAATACTTTGCGATAGAAACCAAAACTTATGGGACGTGACAAAAGCAGCAAGAGCCATGCTATGAGAAAATTTATCGCTGTAAACACCTGTATTTAAAAAAAAGATCTCAAGTCAACATGTTACACACCTTAAACGTACACAGTGTTATATGTCAATTATATCTGAATTAAAGATTTTTTTTAATTTTAAAAATTAAAAAGATCTCAAATCAACAACCAAACTGTACGCTTTAAGACACTAGAAAAAGAAGAACAAACTAAACCCAAAGCCAGCAGACAGAAGGAAATAATTCGTGAAATAAATACAATAGAGAATAAAAGAATAGAGAAAATCAACAAAACAAAAAGTCGGTTCTTTGAAAAGATCAACAGAATTGACGATCATTTAGTTAGAGTGAACAAGAACAAAAGAGAGAAGACCCAAATTACTAAAGACCAAATTACTGAAATTACTACCAACTTTACATAAGTAAGAATGATTATAAAGGCTTGTATGGAATACTATAAAAATTGTAATATAACAAATTACAAAACCTAGGTGAAATGGACAAATCCCCAGAAGACACAAACTGCTCAAATCAACTCACAAAGAAGTAATTTGAATAAAGCTATAACAAGTAAAGAAATTGAATAAATAATCAAAAACATCCCACAAAGAAAAGCCCAGGACCAGATGGCTTCACAGGTGAATTCTATGAAACATTAAGAATGAACACCAGGGCTTTCCTGGTGGCACAGTGATTGAGAGTCCGCCTGCCGATGCAGGGAACATGGGGTTGTGCCCCGGTCCGGGAGGATCCCACATGCCGCAGAGCGGCTGGGCCCGTGAGCCATGGCCGCTGGGCCTGCGCGTCCGGAGCCTGTGCTCCGCAACGGGAGAGGCCACAACAGTGAGAGGCCCGCGTACCACAAAAAAAAAAAAGGAATGAACACCAACCCTTAACAAACTCTTCCAAAATACAGAAGAGATGGGAACACTTCCCAACTCATCCTATGAAGCCAATTTTCCTGATTTCAAAACCAGACGAAGACAATACAAGAAAACTATAAATAAACATTTATTATATAAATGCAAAAATCCTCAACAAAATAGCAGCAAACCAAATCCAACAACATATATAGAGAATCACACATCATGACCAAATGTGGTGTATTCCATGCATGCAAAGTTGCTTCAACATATGAAAATCAATTAATGTCATACAAAAGAGCAAAAACCACATGATCTCAAATAGGCACTGAAAAAAGCATTGGACAAAATCCAACACTCTTTCATGATAAACACAATGAATAAACTAGAAATAGAGAACATCATCAACTTGAAAAAGGACATCTAAGAAAACCCACAGCTAACTTCACATTTAACGATTCCCCCTAATATCAGGAACAAGACAGGATGTACACTCTCACCATTTCTATTCAGTATTATACAGGAGATTCTAGCCAGGGCAGTGAGACAAGAAAAAGAAAAGAAAAACAATCCAGATTGGAAGGAAGAAGTAAGACTATCTCTCTTCAGAGATTATATATCATGTATATATAAAATCCTAATAAGTCACTAAAAAACTATCAGAACTATTAAATTAATTTGGTATGGTTTTAAGGTACATGACTAATATAAAGAATTCAATTATATTTCTATATACTATCAATAAAAATCCAAAAACAAAACTGAGAAAAGAATTCCACTTACAATAGCACCAAAAGAATAAAATATTGGGCTTCCCTGGTGGCACAGTGGTTGAGAGTCCGCCTGCCGATGCGGGGGACACGGGTTCGTGCCCCGGTCCGGGAGGATCCCGCATGCCACGGAGCGGTTGGGCCCGTGAGCCATGGCCACTGAGCCTGTGCGTCTGGAGCCTGTGCGTCTGGAGCCTGTACTCCGCAAAAGGAGAGGCCACAACGGTGAGAGGCCCATGTACCACAAAAAAAAAATAACTAAATAAAATATTAAGAAATACATTTAACCAAAAAATGCAAAACTTGTACACTGAAAACTAGAAAACACTATTGAAGTAAATTAAAGAAGATCTAAATAAGTGAAAAGTCATTACATGCTCATGGATTGGAAGAATAATACAGTTAAGATGGCAATATTCCCCAAACTGATCTACAAGTTCAATGCAATCTCTATCAAAATTCCAACCAGACAAGAGTGCCAAGACAATTCAAAGGGAGAAAGAATAGTATTTTCAACATATGGTGCTAAGACAACTGAATATCTATAGCAAAAAATGAGGTTGGACCCCTATCTCATACCACATACAAAATTCACAAAAGTGGATTAAAGATCTAAATGTAAGAGCTGAAACTATAAAACTCTTGGAAGAAAACATCGGAGTAAGCTTTCATGACCTTGAATCAGGCAATGGTTTCTTAAATATGAAACATAAAGTGCAAGCAACGAAAGAAAAAAGAAGACAAACTTGACTTAATCAAAATTAAAAACCTTTGTGCCATCAAGAAAGTGAAAAGAGGGCTTCCCTGGTGGCACAGTGGTTAAGAATCCACTTAACCACTGCCAATGCAGGGGACATGGGTTCGAGCCCTGGTCTGGGAAGATCCCACTTGCTGCAGAGCAACTAAGCCTGTGCTCCGCAATAAGAGAAGCCACCGCAATGAGAAGCCCGCGCACCACAACAAAGAGTAGCCCCCGCTCGCCGCAACTAGAGAAAGTCTGCGCACAGCAACAAGACCCAACACAGCCAAAAATAAACGAGTAAAATAAATAAATTTTAAAAAAGAAAGAAAGAAAGAAAGTGAAAAGACACCTACAGAACAGGAGATTTGTATCTGCAAATCATATCTGATAAGGGTCTAGTATCCAGAATATATAAAGAAATCTTACAACTCAACAACAGAAGGACAAATAACTCAATTTAAAAATGGACAAAGGAACAGATATTCCTCCAAAGATATACAAATAGCCAAAAAGCACATGAAAAGATGCTCAACATCATTAGCCATCAGGGAAATGCAATCAAAACCACAATGAGATATTACTTCATACCCATTCGGATAGCTAAAATACGAAGGTCAGATAATAACAAGTCTTGGCAACGAGGTGGAAAAATTGGAACCCTCATTTCTTGCTAATAGAAATGTAAAATAGAGTAGCCATTTTGGAAAACAGTCTGGTAGTTCCTCAAGATATTAGACCTACAGTTCTAGAGTTACCACATGACCCAGCAATTCCACCCATAGGTATATATCCAAGAGAAATGAAACATGTCCACGCAAAAACTTGTACACAGATGTTCATAGCAGCATTAGTCATAACAGCCAAAATGTAAAAACAACCCAAACACCCATCAACTGATTAATATATAAATGTGGTCTATGCATAAAATAGAATATTATTCAGCAAGAAAAAGAAATAAAATATTGATACATTCTACAACATGGAAGAACCTTGAAAACATGCAAAGTGAAAGAAACCAGTAACAAAGGACTACATATTGTATGATTACATTTATATGAAATGTCCTGAATAAGCAAATCTATACAGAGAGAAAACAGAGTAGCAGTTGCCTAGGGATGGAGGGGATGACAAGTGGGAGAGTTGGAGGTGACAGGTAAGGAGTGTGCAGTTTCTTGAAAATGTCCTAAAATTGACTGTAGTAAGGGTTGCACAACGCTGTAAATATACTAAAAAAAATTTACACCTTAAATGGGTGAATGTATGGTATGTGAATTATAGCTCAATAAAGCTGCTACCAAAAAAAGAAAGTAGGCTGGGCCCTACGCATTAAACTTTTTAGGGTGACTGCCTACTAAAATAGAAGGCATTTTTTAATTGAAGTGTAACTGACTTACAATTTATATTAATTTCAGGTGTACAACATAGTGAGTCAATATTTTTATACATTACAAAATGATCACTACCATAAGTCTAGTTGCCAGCTGTCACCATACAAAGTTATTACAATATTATTGACTATATTCCCTATGCTGTATATTACACCCCCAAGATTTATTTATTTTATAACTGGAAGTTTATAACTTTTAATCTCTCTCACCTATAAAATAAAAGATTTAAATAGGATCCAGAGTCTCCTAACAAAAATATCAAAACTGTCCAGGACACAATCAAAAGTCACTCATCACACCAAGAACCAGGAAAATCACAACTTGAATGAATAAAGACATTAACATAGACTAACACCAAGATGAATCAGATGTTGGAATTATCTGACAAGAATTTTATAGCAGTCATCATGCTTTAATGAACAATGAGACATATTCTTGAAACAAAACAAACAAAATAGAAAATATTATCAAAGAAAGAGAAGACAAACAGAAAAAAATCAAATGGAAGTTACAGAACTGAAAAATACAATAACAAAACAAAACCTCACTGGATGGGCTCAACAGCAGAATGAATATGACAGAAGAAAGAAGGAGCAAACTTGAAACTAGAAGTAGAACATTAAGAATTACCCAATCTGAGCACCAGAGGAAAAAAAAAAAGAATGCCTCATGCCCTGTAGGACAGTAACAAAAGACCTAATATTTGTATCATCAGAGTCACAGAAAGAAAAGAGAGTGGGGCTGAAAAGTTATTCTAAGAAATGGCTGAAAATATCCCAAATTTGGCAAATGACATTAACTCACAGTTCAAGAAGCTAACAGAATTCCAAATAGGATATACCCAAAAAAATCCATGCTAAGACGTACCATAATTAAACTTCTGAAAACTGAAGACAAAGAAAAAATCTTTAAAGCAGCCAGGAAGAGAGAATACATTAGCTATAGGGAAACACAAATCCCAATGACAGAAGATTTCTCATCTGAAATCATGGATATCTGAAGGAAGTGGCATTTTTCAAATGCTGAAAGTAAAGACCTGTCAACCACAAATTCTATAAAGAGACATAGCTGACAAAGTCTTAAGAAAACTAAGAAACAGGGAATCCATTGGTTTCCAGTGGTCCAGTGGTTAGGACTCAGCGCTCCCACTGCCAGGGGCTAGGGTTCGACCCCTGGTCGGGGAACTAAGACCCCAAGAGCTGCCCGGCATGGCCAAAAAAAAAAAAAAAAAAAAAAACTAAAAACTAAAAAACGGCAAACTGCTCTACAGTTTACATCTTAGCTCTGAGGAATTATAAAATATGCTGATATTAATATATGAGCAATTACAAGTTTTTCCTATAACAGTAATTAAATATTTGAGAATTACAGATTTTCCCCCCTCACCATCACCAATGCTATTCACATAGGTAGATGGCTTTAATCCTACTTCCTTAATTCTCTTAGTTAAAAAGAAAGCTCTGGCTTCCCTGGTGGCACAGTGGTTGAGAGTCCGCCTGTCGATGCAGGGGACACGGGTTCGTGCCCCGGTCCGGGAAGATCCCACATGCCGCGGTGCGGCTGGCCCGTGAGCCATGACCGCTGAGCCTGTGCGTCCGGCCAAAACAGTGAGAGGCCCGCGTACCGCCAAAAAAAAAAAAAAAGAAAGAAAGTTCTGCCACTGTTCAAGATCTTTATCAATTGGACAGTTTTTGTTCTAAAGATTCCAAAGCTTATAAGCCTAAAATCAGAGCTATTTGTTTAAAAAAGATATATCTGCTTCAACCATATGAAATAAAATCTATTTTAAATAGTATCTGCTAAAGAGGAAGCCTGAATGAACCTCTATAATATTGTCATAGTTTAACCATCTTAAAAGCCAAAGCATAAGAGCAAATATTTCTCTTAATGCACTCTAATTTATAGAGTGTGTGTGTTTTTAAAACAAGAATGACTGTGCAGGTATGACCAGTGACCTGTTAAGCAGCCAAAAAAGAAACAGCTGGTCAGCTTGCAAAACCGTGAATTCAGTGATCTGTTTTACATTATTTACCAACTGATTCATTCAGCCAATTTTTATCATTTCTAAAATATACCAAGTATTGTGCAAGGCAGTGATGAACAGATAAATAAGGCACTGTGATATTGTGATATTATAAGATTTATTGTAGAATAGAACGGTGTATCAATCTTCATCCCTGGTTCCTAGCATAGAGCTCCTAAGACCCTTAAATTTCTTGATAGGGGTGAGAGGAACATCTTTTGTTATTCATAATAGGGTCCTTTCAACCACATCTGGGAAAATGGGAGCTGGTTGCCAGAGGAATCAACCCCTGACCTCTGGAAGGGGAAAGAAGCTAATAACCAGCGGCCAGTGATTTAATCAAGTATGCCTACGTAATGAAGCCTCCATGAAAATCCTAAATAAAGGGGTTGGGAAAGCTTCCAGGCTGGTGAATACACTGAGGTGCTGGGAGGATGGCGAGCCCAGAAGAGGCATGGAAGCTCATGGAAGCTCCATGCCCCTTCCCACATACCTTGCCCTATGCATCTCTTCCATCTGGCTGTTCCTGAGTTACAGCCTTTATAATACAGTAAATGGGTAAAGGTAAGTAAAGAGCTTTCCTGAGTTCTGTGAGCCATTATAGCAAATTACTGACCTGAGGAGGGAGCTGTGGGAAGCCCCAGTTTATACCCAATTGGTCAGAAGTACAGGTCACAATCTAGGACTTGTGATTGGTCTGAAGTTGGGAGGAGTCGTGCAGGACTGAGTCCTTAATCTGTGGGGTCTGCACTAAATCCAGGTAGCTAGTAATAATTAAGTTGAATTGTAGAATACCCAGTTGTAGCCTGGAGAGTTGGAGAAGTATTTAATGTGAGGGGAAAACCTACATGTTTGGTATCAGAAGTGCTCCGAGTAGTATAAGAAACAGTAGTTTACCTTTAGGCATAATCCCAGACCTCCAGGAACTCCTAGTCATGACAAAAATGGGCCCATGAGAAATAATTTAAATAAAATGTGATAAGTAGTTTAATAGGTACATGTACAAAATATCAGGAAAGTAGGCAACTAACCATGCCAACAAAAGTGACATTTATGCTGATTTATAAAGGATGAGTTAAATGCTATATATAGTTCCTCAGGGTTCTCACTCCCTCTTAGAGCTCTCAAGCCAGTTCTCAGCCCTAGCTGCCTGTTACTGCCACATGAGAAACTTTTTTTTTTTCATACACACACACTGTATTTTATTTTTACAAGAGGAGAAACATTTTTTAAATGAAAAGGTCTGGCCCCACACCAGACCAAGAATCAGAATCTCCTGGATGCCTTGATCCCCTCATCCTTAACCTTTAAAAGCTCCCCAGGTGGTTTTAAAGTAGAGCCTGGGTTGAAAACGGCCTACTCTGTTCAGGAAAAACATAACCCAGACCTCAACCAATCTTCTGGCAATGAGGAGAGAAAGAAAAGAATTTCAGGTAGGAACAATAGGATCTATGGTAGACTTAATGATAGGAAAGAAGAGGATTCTAAGGTTTCTAGGGTGAAGACCCTAAAATAGGAAGCTTGTGGATGAGCAAGATGAGGGAAGAGAAAGGAAAAAATAACCAAGTTTGAAGTACCAAGTATCCAAGTATAGTTACCCAATAGACAGACGAAAATACGAAACACCTGAAAGTTCAAGAAAAATGAGGACTGAATATACATCTTTGAAAACCAAAAATATACAGGTGCTACTTAAAGCCATGAAGGGAAGTGTACTCACACAAGGAAATTAGAGGACAGAAAAAAGAACAGAAAGTAAAACCCTAAGGAATACCACATTAATCTGAGGGAAAGCATATCAAGGCAATGTTTTGTTTTTGTTTGTTTTCGTTGGTGAAAACCTGAGCATGTGTGCAGGCTGAGAAAAAGAGAGAGAATATAGAATAGGAAAGATGTCAGTCAGCCTTAGAAAGTAACACCTTCCTCTGGTAAAAGGAAAGGAGATCAGATATCAGAGAGGTATAAGCACACAGAAAAATGACACACACTTAAGAGTTCAGGGCTGATGCCCACCAATTTCTTCTGTGAAGTAGGAGACAAGATGAGCAATGTAGAGAAGTCAAGAGTAGGACAAGGAAAGGAGAACGGTAGAAACCTACAGACAGCAATTAGGTGTGGGTACATAAAAGGAAGCTGAGGAGTAAGTCAAAGCATCTCCAGACAGTGCAAGTGAAGTTGGGATCCAGAAGTCCAGAACAGCACCAGCGGCTGTTACACACTTTCCTCCAGCCTGCTCTGGAGACCCAAGGAGCAGAAAAAGCCGACTGTTTGATTCATCCAGGCTTGGAAACCATCAGAGCAAATGTGGCAAGAATGGCTTGAGGCCAGTAACACTGCTTTTATAATTTTAAAAAGTCAAACTTATTTTATTCTTTTTAAAAATCGACTATAGTCATTTCCTCTGAGAGCCAGAAAGGGGGACGGGGGTGGCTAGTTTCTCTTTCACTCTTAGAGAACTTGTCAGAACTTCCACTCCTAAGCATTTTGGTCCCTTCAATAGTTGATTCCAAGAAATCTGAACCTGATTCCTCCCGGCAGACTCTTAAAGGATGAAAATTCACTGCAGACTGGACTATCCAGCTGGGAGATACACATGTGAAATACTTCTTACACACAATGCTATTTCAACTAGGAGTTAGGGGCTATTTCTTCCCTAAAAAATAAAGGTTCAGCAAACACCAGATTGGGGGGGGGGTTTAAGGGGGCAATTACATTGCAAACATTGTTAAGAATACTTTACAAAGCCAATTATTATAAAACAACACATGGCACAAAGAGAGCAGAATTCAGTTCTTCGGGATGACTGCAGTAAGTAACTGACAATGTAATCTCTATCACACTTGGAGTTCACTAATTCATCCCGCCACCTCCTATACCACTCTTCAGGTAGCGCATCAATTCCCTTTGGATGCTGGACCTCTTGCTACCACCATGTGGAGAGTACAAAGGCCTGGAAGGAGGAAGATGGTAAGACGTGTGAGCACCTACCATGTACCAGGCCTACTGTGTGCCAGACTCTGGGCAATACACTTGACACGTCATGGGTGCAGCTCACTGAAAGACGAACTACGGTGTTAAAACTACAGACCGGGCATTCAGGAGAGTCGCAGTGTGTGAAGGTTTCAGTGTAAAGGAAAAGAAGTGCTAGCGACGGTGGTTGATGGAAGCGAAGGGAGAAGGGGCGAGTTGGGAAAGAAAGGCAACTGGGAGCAAAAGGGCAAAACCCAGGAATACTTGGCATGGGGGTGGGGGGGCGCGAGTGAAATGTCCAGAGGACACCGTATGGGAGGCAAGGATAGGGTGAGACTGAGGAAGGGAAGCCCGGGTATAGGTGAGGGCAAAAGTCCAATCCGGGGGGGCCAGGGCGTCTCATCCCCGGCAGGCGCCCCGAAGGACCGCGGGGTCTGGGAAACGATGCCAGCCCCGCGAGAGAGAGGGAAAAGCGCGGAGGGGGCGGGAGAGGGCGGGAGGCCGACCACGGCGGAGGCGAGCCGGGCTAAAAGGAAGCCCGAGAGAGGGAAACGCCGGCGCTGGGGGAAGGGGTGGGCGCCGGGCCGCCGGGCTCTGCGCTGAGGGGGCGGAGCTGGACAACCGCCCGAGGGCAGAGGGGAGATGCAGCGGCCGGCGGCGACTGGGGCCGAGGGATGCCAGGACAGAGGCGGCCAGGACTCGGAGCTAGGTGAGCGGCGGAGGGAGCACAGCGGGGCCGGGGCGACGCTCCGACGAGCCGCAGCGAGCGCGGCGTCCCCCTTACCTGGGATGAGTGAGGAGCCGCCGCGCCGCCTCCCCAGCATCCTCGGCTCAGCTGCTTCTCCCACCGCCCTAGGTGAGGGCCATTCCACCCATCCGGGAGCCCGCTCTCACCGCCAGGCGCCAGCTGCTGCCAGCCCGGCTCGGCCGCGCGGAGCTACGCCGACGCGACCCGGGCCCGCGGCCGCCTCAGCAGCGACTCCCCCAGTCGCCGCCTTAGCGCCTGCAGCCGCCCTCCCGGACCGGCGCGGGATCACACACGTGCGGCGATTGGTTGCCCGGCGCCCGGCCGGGGGATATGTCGGACTCTCTGATTCGTGGGCTCCGCTGGCTGCCTTCCCCCCCGAGGGGGGCGGGGCTCGGCCTCCCTCCCGGTCTGACAGGCGCTGAGGGGCGGGGTGGGTCTGACGTCGGGGCCGCCCGGGCGTCCCTGCGTCCCTGCGTGTGCGCGCTCCCCGCGGGGTTCTGGGGCCGCCACCTGTGTGAGCGGGTTGTTGCCGAGCAACGGTGCGCGCGACCTAGCTGGAGGCGAGACGGGGGCAGGTGGCTGTCCACCGTAGCCCCAACCTCCAGCGTGGGTGCCTTTCAGCCTTGAAACCCTGGGACAGGACAGGAGAATGAGCTTTTCCAAGAAATCCTCTCTCTGCTTGTCCTTGCTTCAGAAACCACCTCTGTGCTGTTGCTGGCAGAGGAGCTTTCATCTCATTGAGGTGACTCAAAAATATAAATATCAAATTCACACATTTCATTACACACCAAAGTGAGTGATAGATTCTGTCCCCACCACAGGGGCGGGGAACTGATACTTGAAAGAAAGAAGTGAAAACTAGGAAAGGAGAAAAGGGCAAAGAGATGGGGGACATTGGGGAGAGGGCTGAAATTTCACAACTGAAAAATACCCGTTCGTGTTCACAATACCTACAGGTATATCCACACGAGGTTCTGTCAAAGCAATTATTTCAACTCTATGAACATACATTGGAAAAAGCATAGGCTCAGGAATATAACAGCTTTATTCACGATGCCTATCTACCGTCTTGGAATGAGTTTTGTTATCTATAGAAAGAGGTCTGTAGAATATGTACCTCAGAGAGTTGCTGTAAAGATCAAGTGAAGTCCACACAAAAATCTGTACACGAATGTTCATAGCACCGTTATTCATAGTAGCCAATAAAGTGGAAATAACCCAGATGTCCATCAACTGATTAATGGATAAGTAAAATATGGCAAATCCACACAATGGAATATTATTGGGCCATAAAAAGAAGTGAAGTTCCGATACATGCTACAACAGGATGAATCTTGAAAATATCGTGCTAGGTGAAAGAAGCCAGTCACAAAAGACCACATATTATATGAGGCCCTTTATATGAAATGTCCGGAATAGGCAAATCCATAGAAAAAGCAAGTACATTAGTGGATGCCTTGGGCTGAGGAGATTGGGGGGAAATGGAAAGTGATTGCTAATGGCTATGGGGCTTTTGTGGGGGGAGTGATTGATGAAAATCATCTAAAATTGATTGTGGTGATGATTGTGCAATTCTGTGAATATCCAAAAAAATTGAATTGTGTACTTAAAGTAGGTGAATTGTATGGTATGTGAATTATATCTCAATAAGCTGTTATTTTTTAAAAAGAGCAAATAAGGTAACAAACCTCTGAAAGCCCCAGGCTGTGATGCCGCTCTAAGAACCAGGGCTCAGTATATCTAACTGTTTTCTCTTTATTCAATTGGCAAAACCTTGTAAGCAGTTTGACCTGAGGAAATTTAAAGAAATACCCACCACAATATTTTTCTATGGAACATTTAAATCAAATGAAGAAGATGATCCGATTTGACCCAAGCTGCTTTGGTGCGTCAGAAATGATCCACTAGGATTACAAAGCTCACCAAAAGAAAATGAACAACGTCGGCAGGCAGAAAGCAAGAGGAAAGGGAAAGGACACAGCATTCTACAAGGTGATTCTAGATACATCTGCACCAAAAGTCGTTTGTTTAACAAGTCTTTTAACTTCAAGTAAGAGCTGTGTCCCATTCCACTCCCTGCATTCCAGACCCTTTCAGGGAAACAGCTCACCCTGACCTGCGTAATCTTGAAGCCATGGCCAGCACCATGGAGTGTTAATCCCTTAAACACAGCCCCTGCCATCGTCTCTCCACAAGCCAGAAATGCAGCTCTGAGATGACCTCCACAATACCCAGAAAATACTTCACCTACCTACAAGACCTGAAAACAAAAATTTGAGCAGCCAGGTGGGGGCCTGCTGCTGGTATCTCACATATAAACTCTGAGAACAAATTCCAAACGTGAGGAATTCAGTAAGAAGCAGGGACATGAATCCCAGTGAAGTCTGGCAGGGAGGTTGACTCCCTGCCCGTTCTGTGGCAGGATGTCTCCCTGAGCAAGACAGCTTCAGGTGGCCCAGGAACCACACTGTCTGTAAAAAAAACAGCCCCAAACAAGGAGCTGCTTGATCTGAAGCAAAGCTCAGGGTCATATGGGAACAAGTTTTTCTGCTTTCCAAATCTACCCCCAACCCATATATGTTAAGAAAAAAGTCTCCAAAATATACTCTTAAGTGAAAAGAACAATGTTAAAAACAGTATATATAATATGTCCATTTGTATTTTTTTCAAGTACATACACACACACACACACACACACACACACACACACACACACACACCTTGTAAATTTCAGAGACAATCTCCAAAAGGATGCACAGTAAACTGGCAACAGTGGTTGTTTCTGGGAGGGAAACTGAAAAACTTGGGTACAGGAGAGGGAAAGACATTTATTTTTCACTATGTATATACTCTTTGGCACTTTTTAAAATGTTGTGCCCTGTGCTTGGATTACCTATTTAAAATGAATAAATACATAATTTTTTTTAAGAAAAGAACTCTTTTCTGGAAAACTCACTGATCAAGCCTATATGAATATCTGGTTTATGTGACATATGTATTGCTCTGTGTCATTTAGTAAGTCTCATACTGAGTACACATACTCTGAACACTCTGGATCTATTTTCTCTCTCCCCAGCTTTACCTCTTGCAGGTGATCAGCTCAGACTCAGAGAACCTCACCTGAGGGCTAGACAGCTTCATCCCCTGGCTGATAGACAGTTCAAAGGCTCAGAGATTGTTTCTTCCAAACAGGCTGGTAGGCCCAAGGAAAGAGAGGAAGACACCCCAGTGAGTACCCGGAAGCCACTGTCGTCTTCTAGTTCAAACTTTGCCCGGCTTCTACTTCAGGGAGTCATCTCCCAGCAAGAAGGCCTGGCTGAGAGTAAGTGAGGACACCTTCCTACAGTCATCTCACCTCCTGGAAGGAGAGTCTCCGTGCAACACACCTAAGAATGTTCAGGCTTTGAGGAGAACTGAAGAGGTAGCCCAGCCCTCCAGCACTTTTATTTTGGGAGGTTGTTGGCTTTGCTTTGGTTTCTTTTTTTTTTTTTTGGTTATGCCGAATGGCTTGCAGGATCTTAGTTCCCCGACCAGGGATCAAACCTGGGGCCCTGGCAGTGAGAGCGTAGAGTCCTAATCACTGGACTGCCAGGGAATTCCCTGGAAAGACAAAAGTACAGCAGCTCCCCACTCATGGCACTTCCATTCCAGGATCTGGCATGGAGAGAGGATAGTGGTGGAGGTGGAAGGTGGATGGGATGGGGAGGATCTCAGAAATGGAAAATTGGGGAAGAGAATCATGCCACGTTCTACTTTTGTATTCTCTGTCTCAGCCCAAGGGAGCTGGAAATCAGGGTCGGGAGCAAGGGGTTTGGACGCAGATAATGGAGAGGGCAGGCTACCTTTGCCATGCAAGGGAAGGAACAGAGGTCCTTCAGAGAGCATGGACATGGCCTTGGGAGGAAGTGGAGAAGTGGGGACAAAGAGTTGTCAAGGGTAAGGGCAGAAATGGTGATGACAGAAGATGGTTGGTCAGCCTGACCCTCCATGCTGTCCCCAGCACAGGGCCTGGCCCTGGTTGAATGAATGGATGGGTGAGTGAATGGATGATTAGCAAAAACTGCAGAGCTAAATAGACATTTCTCCAAAGAAGACATATAGATGGCCAACAGACACATGAAAAGATTCTCAACATCGCTAATTATTAGAGAAATGCAAATCAAGACTACAGTAAGGTACCACCTCACACCGGTCAGAATGGCCATCATTAAAAAGTCTACAAATAACAAATGCTGGAGAGGGTGTGGAGAAAAGGGAACACTCCTACACTGTTGGTGGGAATGTAAGTTGGTGCAGCCATTATGGAAAACAATATGGAGGTTCCTCAGAAAACTAAAAATAGAGTTGCCTTATGATCCAGCAATCCCACTTCTGGGCATATATCCAGGCAAAATTACAATTCAAAAAGAAACATGCATCCCTGTGTTCATAGCAGCACTATTCACAATAGCCAAGACATGGAAGCAACCAAAATATCCATCAACAGATGAATGGATAAAGAAGATGTGGTACATATATACAATGGAATACTACGCAGCCATAAAAAAGAATGAAATAATGCCATTTGCAGCAACATGGATGGACCTATCATACAAAGTGAAGTAAGTCAGAAAGAGAAAGACAAATATCATATGATATCACTTATATGTGGAATCTAAACTATGACACAAATGAACTTACCTACGAAACAGAAAGGGATGCACAGACATAGAGAACAGACTTGTGGTTGCCAAGGGGAAGGGGGGAAGGGGAGGGATGGAATGGAGTGGGAGTTGGGGGTTAGCAGATGCAAACTATTATATAGAGAATGGATAAACAACAAGGTCCTACTGTACAGCACAGGGAACTATAGTCAATATCCTGTGATAAACCATAATGGAAAAGAATATAAAAAAGAATGTATATATATGTGTAACTGAATCACTTTGCTGTACAGCAGAAATTAGCTCAACGTTGTAAATTAACTATACTTAATTAAAAAAAACAAAAGCTGCTGCTCTCGATAAAGATGAAGGCAGCAGGGCAAAGCAGAGAGAGACACAGGGAAGAGAGTAGGAGGGCACTCAGGGTCCTGCCTGGAAGGGCAGGGAGACTCCAGGTGAGGCCTCCAGAGCCAAAGATCCTTGATGGGGAATTGAGGGTTAAACTTGCACTCGACTTGAAGTGACCCCAGAGCCCTGGCTGACTTGAGACACGATGAAACACTTACCTGCGAGCAGCATCAAAGAGCCCATGAACTGCAGGAGACGCCTCACAATTCTCTTGAAGCTTGTGGGTTAGAGGAATTCGAGACAAAAAGAAAATGGTGATACAATTTAAAGAAAAAGAGGAAAAAATGAGCATGCCTCTTTACTTTCCCCACCCCTAGATCCAGGAAAACTGGCCAGGTCAGGCCGCTCAGCCACATCATCATTTTAAAATGAGAATCCAGCCCAGCCTATGAGCAGGCATTTTCCAAATGGTTACAGAATTCCTGCACCTTCCAAAAATACCTCTTCATGCAACTCCCGCCGGGGAGGGAGGGCCACATGCCCAGGCTGGAACCAACCAATTGGGCTTCCTGAGTCCAGAAGTTGCCCCCCCGGGCTCTGCAGACCCCAGATGCAGGAAATGCCCGCTGCTTCACGGGTAAACCTAGCTAGACAGCTACTGGTGCTGAGCCGAACGCTGGGAGCGAAGCTGCCTCTGGTTCCACTTACAACAAAGAAGATTATATGACTTCCAGGAGGAGTTGCCAAACCTAGCTATGCAAGTAAACCACCTGTGCAGCTTTGTAAAATAGACACGGGGCATCAGGTCAGTTTTATGAAGCAGACACTCTGGGAGAAGGATCCCCCCGACTCCCAAGGGAAAGAGATGGGGGTAGCGACTAGGAGGTGGCACTTGGGGAACTTCAGAGAGGCTAGTTGATGACATCCTGTTTCCTGACTTGGGAACTACCTGGTTTGGTCACTTTGTGAAAATTCATCAAACTATACACACATGAGCACTATTCTGTATGTTTGTTACACTACATTAAAAAAAAAAAAAAAAGCTCCCAGGTAAATTCTGCTCCCCTACCAGGTGTCAGAACCACTGAGTTGGAAGTTCAGGATGAGGGGTTTAGGTTACGCAAAAGAGAGATGCTGGGTGCTTTTGAGTATTGGCTAGAGTAGCTACAGGGTCTGCCTCCATCTGAGGCAAGTCTCTGACCCTCAGAGGAGAAAAGCTCCAGGGAGGGGAGGAGCCCGGATGGGAGGTGCTCCAGGGAGCAGGCAAACCTTCTCTGCCCGTGGATGCCGACCCAAGACACCAGTGCAGACTTTTCCTGGGCCCTGCCTCTTGGACAGAGCTTGCTCAGACCTCCTGTGGTCTAATTCAAGAGGGCCATTTTCTCCTGTGGCTTTGGTTTTCCCTCCCTGGTTAAAGAGGCTGCAGAGGCTACCAGCTTCTTGCCACCCTCCCAGGTCCCTTTCCTAGGTCAAGCAGCTTCTTCGAAGAGCGTGCTACTCCCAGCAGGATCTGGGGGACTCCAGCACTTGGGATTTATCAATGTCCTGCACCAGGCACTGTTCTAGGTGCTGAGGACACAGCAGTGAACAAGTCAGTCCCAGCTGACTTTATTCGGCTTATATTTGTTAACCTAAAACAATGAAAGAGCCAGTTATTTTTATCAGCAAAATGAGTTTATCAAGGAGCCACAAAGAACTGCAATTTGGGACATGCAACTGTTGCAGGAGAATAGGGATGAGAGAATGGTCATATCCCAGGTCTCGGATGAGTCCCTGGGACCGCCAAGGGAGGGTCCTTGGCTTTGCACAGGAAAGAATTTAAGAGCGAGCCATAGTTAAGTGACAGTAAGTTTATTTAGAGAGATACATATTCCATAGACAGAATGTGAAGCGTCTCAAAATGCACAATTTTTAAGAATAAGACAACGATGAAGTCTGCTGCACTGACTGACTCTTCCTTTCATGAATGATTTCTCTGTAGCCGTGCAATACTGTTTGATAGCATGTTACACACAGTAGAACTTCCTCCAAAATTGAAGTCAGTCCTCTCAAACCCTTCCACTGCTTTATCAACTAAGTTTATATAATATTCTAAATCATTTGTTGTCGTTGCAACAGTCTTCACAGCATCTTCATCAGGAGGAGATTCCATCTCAAGAAACTACATTTTTGCTCATACAGAAGCACTTCTTCAAGCATTAAAGTTTTATCATGAGATTGTAGCAATTCAGTCACATCTTCGAGCTCTATTTCTAATTCTAGTTCTCTTGCCATTTCCACCACATCTGCTGTAACTTCCTCCACTGAAGTTTTGAACCCCTCACAGTTATCCATGAGGGTTGGAATCAACTTCTTCTAAACTCCTGTTAATGTTGATATTTTGACCTTTTGCCATGAATCACAAATATTTTTAATGTTCTTAATGGCATCTAGAATGGTGAATCCTTTCCAGAAGGTTTTCAATTTCCTTTGCCCAGATCCATCAGAGGAATCACTATCTATGGCAGCTATGGCTGTATTTCATAAATCATAAGACTTGAAAGTCAAAATTATTCCTTGATCCATGGGCTGCAGAATGAATGTTGTGTTAGCAGGCATGAAAACAACATCAATCTCATTGTCCATTTCCACCAGAGCTCTTGGGTGACCAGGTGCATTGTCAATAAGCAGTAATATTTAGAAAGGAATTCTTTTTTTCTGAGCAGTAGGTCTCGACAGTGGACTTAAAGTAGTCAGTATTTGTAAACAAATGTGCTGTCATTCCAGGCTTTGTTGTTCCATTTATAGAGCAGAGGCAGAGTCAATTTAGCATAATTCTCAAGGGCCCTAGGATTTTCAGAATGGTAAATGAGCATTGGCTTCAACTTCAAGTCACCAGCTGCATTAGCCCCTTACAAGAGAATCAGCCTATCCTTTGAAGTTTGAAGCCAGGTGTTGACTTCTCCTCTCTAGCTATGAAAGTCTCAGATGGCATCTTCTTCCAATAGAAGGCTGTTTTGTCTACATTGAAAAATCTGTTGTTTAGTGTAGCCACCTTCGTTTATGATCTTTGCTAGATCTTCTTGATAACTTGCTGCAGCTTCTACATCAGCACTTGCTCTTCACTTTGCACTTTTATACTATGGAGATGGCTTCTTTCCTTAAACCTCATGAACCAACCTCTGCTAGCTTTAAATTTTTCTTCTGCAGCTTCCTTACCTCTCTCAGCCTTGACAGAACTGAAGAGAGTTAGGGCCTTGCTCTGCATTAGGCTTTGGCTTAAGGGAATGTTGTGGCTAATTTGATTTTCTAACCAAACCAGTAAAACTTCTTCTATAAAGCAGTCGCATAGCACAGGGAGATCAGCTTGGTGCTCTGTGACCACCTAGAGGGGTGGGATAGGGATGGTGGGAGGGAGACGCAAGAGGGAGGGGATATGGGGATATATGTATATGTATAGCTGTTTCACTTTGTTATACAGCTTTGTTATACAGCTGTTTCACTTTGGTAGTTATATACAGAAACTAACACACCATTGTAAAGCAATTACACTCCAATAAAGATGTTTAAAAATAAAGAACTTCCATATCAGCAAAAAGGCTGTTTTGCTTTCTCATCATTTGTGTGTTCACTGGAATAGCAATTTTAATTTCTTTCAAGAACTTTTCCTTTGCATTCACAACTTGGCTAACTGTATGGCTCAAGAGGTTTATCTTGTGGCCTGTCTTGGCCTTCAACATGCCTTCCTCACTAAGCTTATCCACTTCTGGTTTTTGATGTAAAGTGAGAGACATGCAACTCTCCCTTTCCCTTGAACACTAAGAGGTCATGGTAGGGTTATAAATTGGCCTAATTTCTATATTGCTGTGTCTTAGGGAATAGGGAGTCTTGAGAAGAGGGAGAGAGATGGGGGAATGGCTGGTTGGTGAAACAGTCAGAACACATACATTTATTAAGTTTGCCATCATATATGGGTACAGTTCATGGCTCCCAAAACAATTATAATAGTAACATCAGGACTTCCCTGGTAGCACAGTGGTTAAGAATCCGCCTGCCAATGCAGGGGACACGGGTTCGAGCCCTGGGCCGGGAAGATCCCACGTGCCATGGAGCAACTAAGCCTGTGCGCCACAACTACTGAGCCTGCACTCTAGAGCCCGCGAGCCACAACTACTGAGCCCACGTGCCGCAACTACTGGAGCCCCCGCGCTTAGAGCCTGTACTCCACAACAAGAGAAGCCACTGCAATGAGAAGCCTGTGCACGGCAACAAAGAGTAGCCCCCGCTCGCCGCAACTAGAGAAAAGCCCGCACGCAGCAATGAACACCCAACGCAGCCAAATTTTAAAAAAGCAACCAGTAACATCAAAGATCGCAGATCACCATAACGAACATAATAATGAAAAAGTTTGAAATATTACAAGAATTAGCAAAATGTGACACAGAGACATGAAGTGAGCAAATGCTGTTGGAAAAATTGTGCCAATAAACTTGCTCCTTGCAGGGTTGCCACAAACCTTCGATTCGTAAAAAATACACAGTATCTGTGAAGCACAACAAAGCGAAGCACAAAAAAACAGGGTATGCCTGTAATGTGCTGTTTGTCAGTTTAATTCTCAGGCTACAGCCACTGAACCTAAGAAGAGCAGAAGACAAGCACTGCCTTTCCTACACATACTTAACAAAGGCACTCAAGGCAACAAAGACTTGCTCACCACTCAGCGTGCCCCTGTCTCTGCTCTGGTCCTGTGCTCATGCATAGCCTTCTACTTGTGTTGTACTCCTCAACCCAGCCAGTGAAAACTCAGTGCAACTCTACCAGTGCAAATTCAGCCAACCTTACATTACACTGAAATGCCAACTCCACTCGCAAGGGTCTCATCTCTGTGACTCTCGTGACCTGTGTCCCAATTTACACCTTTCTTAAGGCCTTTCTCCCGTTCTACTTTGTATTCTTGTTCTTTGTGTATTTGTCTGGTTCTCGCCCCTCACCCCCATCAGATAGGAAGCTGCTTAGATGGGGGATGGAATTTTCCCTGCAACACCCAACACTGTTTATGGGCCCATAAGAGGCCTTGGAATGTTTGCTGAGATGGATTAAATTGAATGATGGGACAGCATCTCCCTGAAGAATCAACAGTTCACTTTGTTCTACAACTCTATAGTTCATAAAGCTGTTTTTTTTTTTACTTTATTTTGATTTTTTTTTTGAAATTTTTTAAACTAGAAAAAAATTGGTGAGAATAGTACAATTAACTCCAATATACGTACCCTTACCAAGTGACTGTTGATTCATCAATTGATAATATTTGCTACAATTGTTTTAATATCTCTCTCTATCCATCTAGCTAGCTAGCTATAATTATCATTATTTTTAGTTATTGAACCATTTGAGAATAAATTACAGACATTGTGTCTTGTGTCGCTTTACCCCTAAATACTTCATTGGTACCTCCTAAATATAAGGACATTCTCTTGTACCATGATCCAATGAAGGAAATTTAACATTGATATGATGCTATTTACTATCTACATATACATTCCCTATTCAAATTTCCCCAATTGTCCCAATTATGTCCTTCACAATCATTTTTTTCATTCTCATTGTCTACTGAAAAAAATGTACAACCTAAACGTTGAGAATTATGTTTTATTTGGAGGACTTTCTTTTTTTTAATATTTATTTATTTATTTGGCTGTGCTGGGTCTTCATTGCAGCATGCAGGATCTTTTAGTTGCGGCCTGTGGGATCTAGTTCCCTGACCAGGGATTGAAGCCAGGCCCCCTGCATTGGGAGTGCGGAGTCTTAGCTACTGGACCGCCAGGAAAGTCCCTCAGAGGACTTTCTGAGCACTCAAGCCCGGGAGTAGCCTCGCAGATGGCTCTGAGGGACAGCTCCAAAGAGGTCAGGGAGGATCCAGGGTATACAGGCGTTTAGCAACAAAGACCTGGTAGCTGGCATATCAAAAGATTACTGTTGGCAGACCCTCCTGGTCTTGCCGGCTGTTCCCTTGCAGCGTACTTAATAAATCTCGCTTTCTACACTCAAAAAAAAAAAAAAAACCTGTTAATTAAAGAAAACAACCAGACATCTGAAGGTAATGACTTTGGTGCTTTTCTATATACGGGAAGATGCAAGAGTCTGGGCTCACTGAAATCATTCCTTTGATAGGCACCTTAGCTATCCAGGGCCAGTATCCAGTTCTTTCCCATCCTGAGTTCCCACAGGGCTCACCCTCGGGGGTGCCTGTAATGTGATGGCTTGATGGCTGCAGCATCCTTTGTTTACTGATAGGGCAGGTGACATTTTTGATTCACATCATCTATGTGTTGCATTTAGTTGTATCACTTTAGTCTCTTACAATATTGAACAGTTTCTCCCTCTTTCATTCTTAAGGCATATTAGTTATTTGTAAAATAGCCTTTGACTTGACTTTGCTGTCTCAGGTTATGCATTTGGGGGGGCAGGAAGGCCCCGAGAGTGAGGCTGTGCCTTTCACAGCACACAGCAGCAGGAGGCACACACGAGGTCAGTTTGTCCCATTATTGGTGATGTTGGCTTTGATGATCTGGTTAAGGTATCTGCTGGGTTTCTCCACTGAGAAGTTACAGTTTTTCCTTTTGTAATTATAAGCAATCTGCTGAAATGACTTAGCATTTCAGAGACTGTGAAAATATCCTGCTCCCTGTCTGATGATGATTCTTGCCTGGCTCTGATGTGCCTGCCAATCATTCAAGGAAAGTGGAGTTGGTCGGCGGCCCGGAGCTGAGGCTCTGGACATCACAGAACTGGGATGGGCAGAGAAGGAAAAGCACTGGGGACAGGAAACTGTGTGGACAGCAGGGCAGGCAGTCTGAGTGCTAATGCTGGGAGCTGAGCTGCAGCTCACTGAGGTGTGGGTGGCAGTCACACCACACCAGGCACCTCAGGGCAGCCTCAAGGGTACTGGCCCCTTCACCAGAATCATGACCTGGAGAGGGACCAGTTTGCAGGAAGCAGGAAGACCATCCTTTCCTCCTTATTCCCTGGTGGCCCCTAGTGCTCAGTGGGGCGGAGGGGGGAATGCCTTAGAAGCATTATTTCCAGAATATTTCCAGGGGGCTCCCAGCGAATCTGAAGGGTTCCAGACCTCTGGGCCTGGCCTGGCCTTCCCAGCCAGGCTCCCTCACAGCCCCCTGCCTGTTTGCTCCACTCCTTACAAATATCTGCTCTGCTGTTGTACACAACCCTGGGCTGGCAGTCACGGTGGAAAGTAAGGGGTGCACACCCACAGGACACACACAACCTGGGACAAACTGGCCACGAGTTCTTGTGTGCTGGACAGAAGGTGTATTCATTTTCTGTGGCTGCCGTAACAAATGACCACAAATGGGGGACTTAACACAAAAGGAATTTATTCTCTTACCGTTCTGAAGGTCAGAAGTCTGAAATCGAGGCGTCAGCAGGGCCGGGCTCTTTCTGCAGGCTCCAGGGGAGAATCTTTCCTCGTGTCTTCCAGCTTCTAGTGGCTGCTGGCAATCCTTGGCTTCCTTGGCCGTATCCTCCAGTTTCTGCCACTGTGGTCACATGGCCTCCTCTTCCCCTCTCTTATAAGGAAACTTGTCATTGGATTTGAGGCAGGATCCTAGGGACATCTAGACAATCCCAGATGATCTCATAGTGAGATCCTTAACTTATTTACATCAGCAAAGAGCCTTTTTCCACATAAGGTCACATTCACAGTTTCTGGGAGTTAGTACATATCTTTTGGGGGCCACCAGTCAACTTGCCATGGAAGGAATTCATGTATGCTCTTGTGTATACGTTAGTTTCCCACATATTTCTCTAACAAATTCTATATTGATGATTAGGAGTAATTAAAATAGTCCCTGATGGCTATTTGGGGCCTACCCAAATATTTCTGTCCTCCCCCTGCCACACATATACACACACACACACGCACATGCACAAAATAACATATCTACACAGAGATGTTTACACATTGTACCCAGGTCCTTGTACAGAAATCTGCATGTATGCTGTATTCATTCATTTGACACATGTTTATTGAGTGCCCACCATGTGCCAGGCCCTGTGCAGGCACTGGAAACATAGCAGTGAACAAGGCAGCAAGCCCACACCTTGTTTACATTCTGGTAAAATATTTACACACACACACACACACAAAGAGCATAATATGGATGCAGAATCTGCAGGGCTTTTCCATGCCCACGGCTCCCAGAAGGGCTGAAGTCAGCAATTCTAGGCCACAGGCAGCAGGGGAATATGAAGGCCCTTAATGCAAATAAAGTCACCAGCAAAGTCATTTTTAAAACAACAAATCCTTGATTAAGTGAAACATTTGTGGGCAGGGGTGAACCCCATTCCCCAAAGAGCAAATCTCTGCACTGCTGTGGAGGGGCTCGGAGTTCTGGGGTGTGAGGTGGAGGAGTCTGAGCAAAGGGACCAGCTGGGCCTTGAACAGCCAGAGAGGCCTGAACACACGCACATGCTGGATTTGAGGTGGGCTCAAAGGACAAGGTGGACAGGGCCACTTGGAGGGGAAAGAGCCTGACCACAAGAGACACAGCCAGAAGCTGGGGGTCAGCCGTTGGCAATGATGTGCAGGATAAGGTGAGACTGATGACTATATCCTGGCATTATCTATCAAAACCGGCACTCACATTAGTGCAGGGGACGTGTGAAGTGGCAAGCTGGCTAGGCTGATCTACAGACTCCAAAATTCCCTTTCCAGTATGTTCCAGTTAGGGTGGGCTACCAGCGATGCTCTCTCATGAGAGTCAGAGGATGGAAGGAAGGCAGCACCTACTGTATAGCACACAGTTTCTCCCCGTTATTCACTTAATTGTTCATCTTTTCCCCCTGGATCTTCCTTCCTGTGTGCCTGTGAACAAGCTTCTGGCTGTGCCTTTGGAGCTCTAGCCTGCTTTTGACCTTCCCTTCCTTTATTTAGTGAAAACTGTGAGTAGTATGCTGCTAGTTTTTCTTTCTTTCTGACATTTTTTTAAAATGTCACATCTTGAGTGAGTAAGAAGTGGATCATTTCTAGACCAGAGCTTCAGAACAGACCACTATCTTGGCTCTTCTTGGCCCTTTGTATTTTCATATAAATTTAGAATTAGCTTGTCAAGTTCTATTAAAAAACATGTTGAGAAACAGACTCACAAACATAGAAAACAAACTTATGGTTACCAAAGGGGAAATGGGGAGGGGGAGGGATAAATTAGGAGTTTGGGATTAACAGATATACACTACTGTATATAAAATAGATAACCAACAAGGACCTACTGTATAGCACAGGGAATTATATTCAGTATCTTGTAATAATCTATAATGGAAAAGAGTTGGAAAAAGAATATATATATGTGTGTGTGTGTGTATATATATATATACACACACACACACGTATGTGTAACTGAATCACTTTGCTGTAAACCTGAAACTAACACATTGTAAATCAACTATACTTGAATAAAAAGTTGTCTGTTTTGAAAAAAAAAGAGAAATTAAAGACCTAAATAAATAGAATATAATCATTTAAAAATTATAAATAAATACATAAATAAATTTTACAAAATAAATAAAAATCATAATTTAAAAATGAAACAAATACCAAAAAAAGAAAAAAAAACATGTTGAGATTTTGATAAGGATATGTATAATCTAGAAATCAATTTGGGGAGAACTGATCCTTAAAATATTGTTTTCCAATCTATGAACATGGCATATTTCTCTAGCCTCAGACATAGATCAACGAATACAAAAGAAGATATCAAAATGGTGGGATTGTTGGCTCAGTGGACACCCCACAGGAATGACTGGCTGGCACTGCTCGCCTTTTAGTTGCTGCCCTTGCTCCTTGCTTCCTGCTTCCAGGCTGCCAGGTTTTCATGTGACCTTGTCCGCTGCCCACAGCTGATTGGCTCAAGGGAAGGCACCTGCCTCAAGCTGATCCAATGAATGCCTTCTCCCAGATTTTTTGAACCAGAGACTGATAGAGAATTGAAACAGGCTCTTGTTGGTGTCTGAGGTTGTAAAAATATAAAATTTAGGAGCTCTCTACAATCATGTTTCAGATGATCTGGACTGAAGGATTGGAGGCAGATGCATTGCTGAGAAAAAAGAGTGAAGCTCAGAGAGGCATAGAAACAAGACAGAGAGGCTGGTGGTGTTTGAGTCTCCGACTCCATATAGTTTCTGAGGCCCAGCTGCATTCTTGCTCCTGGGTTCCAAGACACCCATGTTCCAAGAGACCCATTGGTTCCAAGGGTCCAGTGTTCCTTAAAGATAAATTCATCTTCAGGCTTAAGCTATTTTGAGTTTCTACCACTCACAACCAAGAGTCCTACCTAATGCAGTTGGGTAGACTGAAAACAGGTATTCTCAAACAGATTCCAGGTAAGTGAGCCTCGGCACCTGGCCTTAACAGGCTCACAATTTGGACTGCAGTCTGGTGCCCTTAGAGAGAACCTTCTGTAGCACAGGCCAGCACTCTGTTCCCTTCCTCTGCAGGAATTCTGCTGCCTCTCTCGGGATAATTAATCAGAGATGATCGCCCTTATCCTCCTTTTTACACAGGATTTATCTATTCTAAGCACTTGTCTTATTTTTATGTGTGGATGGCAAACTTTGGTTAGAATTTAATTACCATATTTGTCACTATGATCACCCAGATGATCACTTGAGGGCTGTTATAGGCCCAACTGGCAAGTGTCCCATGGGTCAAGATATCAAGAGGCCCCCAAAATAAGATGCAAGCTCCAGATGGGACTTCAGGAGAAATACTAAAAGTCTCCACCACTTCTGCCACTCTTGATAATGACCCTATGCACCATGAGGCAGGGGTTGTTATAGTGACAGGAGAGTCAGCCTCTGAGTTTTCAGGAGATTGGAGGGAAGAATTTTGGAGATACGGTGCTGCAGGGAAAGGGTTTGTCCTATATATACAGACAGTCCTCGACTTTGCTAAATTCAAGACTTAAACAGTCTACACATTCATACATTTCATACACTATACACGGACAGACCTAACGCACTTTTCAGAGCCCGAATTTGCACTTTTATCTCTCATCTGACTCTGGATGATTTCAGTCCTGGGGGTGCTGCGTGGCTGCCAAGAGTCCCATTTCAGCATCACCAGTGGTCATCATTCTCAGGACAGCAACTGATGTCGTTATTTAAATATCTAATTGAAGAGAAAAATACTATACAAATGACAGTGCTGGTCAGTGATAAGAAACAAAGGTCTCATGAACTTAACCCAGTTGAGACAGAAGTGGGAATGATGAGCTGAACTAAAATTGGTGACTCTTTAGCTTCAAGTCAGGTGTTTACCACACTGAAACTGGTCAATTGCATGTTTATTTGTGAAGGAAAAAAAAATTAACTTTTGTAGGACAATAAAAGACCAAGTAGACTGGGAAAATGCATTCTTTTGGACAGGGCCTGAAATGGTGTATGGCCTGCTTCCACGGCCTTGGGAAGCATAATAAAGATAGTCCAGTTTTCTATGATTCTAAAAGGCAGCCTATCGTTGGCATTTTCTAAGTTACTTTGACAGCTCCAAGAAGGTTCTGGTCACTAAACTTTAACAGGGTTGTAAAAATTGTATCACGTTCCAAACTTTCTAAATCAAGATTATATTATTTTTGTTAAAAACAAGACAACAGGCCCAAAATGTAGTCACTTATACTAAGCCCCATGACACCTAAGTGAGACTTAATAATTATAGTTTTGGGGACTTCCCTGGTGGTGCAGTGGTTAAGAATCCACCTGCCAATGCAGGGGACACGGGTTCGAGCCCTGGTCCCGGAAGATCCCACATGCTGTGGAGCAACTAAGCCTGTGTGCCACAACTACTGAGCTTGTGCTCTAGAGCCCGCGAACCAAAACTACTGAGCCCACGCACCACAACTACTGAAGCCCACGTGCTCTAGGGCCCGCATGCCACAACTACTGAGCCCGCGTGCTGCAACTACTGAAGCCTGCGCACCTAGAGCCCATGTTCTGCAACAAGAGAAGCCACCGCAATGAGAAGCCTGTGCACCGCAATGAAGACCCAACACAGCCAAAAATAAATAAACAAATTATAAACTTATTAGAAAATAATAATAATTATAGTTTTGGCGTCTCCTGGAAATCAAATCTTAAATCAGTCAATGAGGAATTACCTGGTCAGTGAGGTAATCTGCCTGATAGACCCCTTCTCTCCCCTAAAGAAAGGTGACCTTGCTGAAACCAATCCACTTTTTGCTAGTTTAACTTCCTTACCCCCTTCCTTCTGCCAGTAAGTCTTTTATTCTGTACAGCTCCTGGGAGCTCCTTTCTATCTGCTAGATGGGATGCTGCCCGATTCAGGAATCATTGAATAAAGCCAATAAGATCTTTAACATTTCCTCAGTTGAATTTCTTAACACCCTGTAACATAAATATCTCTGCAACTGTCAATCTATATCTAGATGATGATAGAGAGATGACGGATACACAGATAGATGATAGATAGGGAACTATTCTCTGAGACTTATAGAACCTTTAATCAATGATGTCTGGGTCTGATTCTCTGGGAGAAAAAGGATCCAGACCTCAAGGACTGAGGATGGGGACTCTAGAATTTCTGAACCGATGAGTTAAAATAGCTTGGGAATGTGCTGTCTGTTGGGGAATAGCCACATGAGAACACATTTTACTCATTAATGCTGATGCAGGCCAGATTGCTTTCCAAGAAAGCCCGCCCTGTCACTTTTTCCAGCCACTCTTGTCCGAGGACACAGAGGAAATTAAGAGAGCCTGGGTATTCTTGGAAGGAATGCTATGCCTGAGCTTGGTGGCCAGAGTTTCAGCAGGGGTGTGTGCAATGCAGGAAGTGATAACAGAAAGAGCAACTCCCTGGGTCCTCCAGGCAAGAGAAGGGGATTCGGCAACTGGCGACTCCCAGAGACAACAGTTCCCCAGGTTTGGAGGCCTGAGAAGATTCCACTCCAGAATTCAAGTATGACCCTATTTCCCCTGTGCTTCTGAAACATGGCCAGGGATCATTTGGTAGCCAATTATTCTCTTTCAAGAGATTCTGCAACTTGGATAGTTGATTTGGAAGGAAGCAGCTAAGTACCCAGTAAAGTTAGCCCAGGGGACCTTAACTGAGAACACATCACCTGGAGAGACGTCTCAAAAGTCATAGGCCCTGAACCCACTGAATCAGAAATCTGGGGCCTAGACCCATGTAGTTTGGGGAAGGTTGTGGAGATTCTAATGCAAGCCCCGAGTTAAGGGCCAGTGCAAGAGAATACTGTGCCAGTAAGGCCAGGCCATGGCCTTGATATTTTTTTTTTCTTTTTATGTTAAAAATGTCAGTTTTGGGACTTCCCTGGCGGTCCAGTGGTTAAGACTCCACACTTCCACTGCAGGAGGCACGGATTTGATCCCTGGTCAGGGAACTAAGATCCCGCATGCCGCCGTGTACTAGACCAGGCTTCCCATTTTAATGAGCATACAAATCACACATCTTGTTCAAGTGCAGATTCTGATTCAGCAGGTCTAGGGTGGGGGCCTGACAATTTACATTTCTAACAAGTTCCCAGGTGATGCTTATGGTACTGGTCCATGGTCCACACTTTGAGTAGCAAGGGGGCTGGGTCAGTGGTTCTTAACCTGGGGCGATTTTGTCATCAACACCCCCAGGGGACATCTGGCAGTGAGAAATGTCTGGATATGTTTTTGCTTGTCAACTGGAAGTGGAGGGTGTTAACCACCTAGCTGGTAGAGGCCAGGGACACTGCTAAACATCCTACAGTGCATGGACAGTGCCCACAGCAAAGAATTATCCAACCAAATTGTCTGTGGCTCTGAGGCTGAGGAACCCTGGGCTAAAACCAAATACAGAACTTATAAGGTTTCTGAAAAGTAGTTACTTTAGTCTTAACTCTTTGCCCCGTCAAAGGTCTGAAAAGGTTGGCAACTGGATTTAAGGAGGAAAATTTGGGGAGAGAATTTTCTGGAAGGAGAGGTGTGTTTGCTTCACATCTAGTGACTGAAGAAAAGGATTCCTCGGAGAACTCACCCAAGTACCCAAGCCTCAAAGATCTGGCTTTAAACATTCCACAAATCCGAAACCAACTCACAGCAGTAGTGCTCAAATAAGAACTTTCCCGTTTCCCTTTTCTCTCTTCCCTTTTTTGTATTCCATGTCCAAGCTAGCTACTCAAAAGTTAACTACTCGGACTCCATTCCCCACTTCAGGCTTCCCACCTGGGTCCCAGATTACAGGCTTCACCCTGAGAATCCTCTCACCTCTTCTTAAGTCCCACCAGGTTTTCGGGGCCTCACTGAAACACTTTCCTTGACCATCCTAGCCTGGGGTGGTCTGGCTTTTTTTTTTCTGTTTTTTCTAGATGCTGTCACAGCACTCTATGTATGCCCCTGTGACCACAGTTCTCTTCGCATTGTATTCTTTAAAAAAAAAAAACAGCTTTATAGAGATGTAATTCACATTCCATACAATTCACCCATTTAAAGCATACCATTCAATGGTTTTTAGTATATTCAGATATATGCGCAACCATCACCATAGTCGATTTTAGAACAACTTCAGCACCTCCAAAAACTAAATCCTGTACCTTTAATTATTACCCCTCATCCTCCATCTCCCTCTAGTCCTAAGCATACATTAATCTACTCTCTGTCTCTATAAATTTCCCTATTATAGACATTTCATACAAATGGAATAATATAATATATGGTCTTTTGTAACTGGCTCCTTTCACTTAGCATAATGTTTTCAAGGTTTATCCATGTTGTAGCACGTATCAGCACTGCATTCCTTTTTATGGCCAAATAACATTTCATTGTATGGGTATGCTACATTTTGTTTATCCATTCCTCACTTGATGGACATTTGGGTTGTTTCCACCTTTTAGCTATTGTGAATAATGCTGCTGTGACATTTGTGTACAAGTTTTTGTGTGGACATATGTCTTCATTTCTCATGGGGATGTATGTAGGAGTGGAATTGCTGGGTCATATGGTAACCCTATGTTCAGTCATTTCAGGACCTGCCAGACTGTTTTCCACGTAGCTGCACCATTTCACACTGCCACCCGCAGTGTCTGAGGTTTCCACTTTCTCCACATCCTCATCAACACTCATGTGTTTTTCTGATTAGCCATCTTGGTCATATGAAGTGGTATCTCACTGTGGTTTTGATTTGCATTTCCTTGGTGGCTAATGATGTTGAACATCTTTTCACGTGCCCTTGGGCCATTTGTATTTCTTCCTTGGAGAAAAGTCTATTCAGATCCTTTTTTGCCTATATTTTAATTGGATTATTTGTTTGTTTGTTTGTTTTTATTATCATTGCACTGTAAGAATTCTTTATATATTCTGCAGACAAGTCACTTATCAGACATAAGATTTGCAAATATTTTCTTCCATTCTGTGGGTTATCTTTTCATTTTCTTGATAGGGAGCAAAGATAGTCCATAGAGGAATCATATGTTGGGCAAAAATATCCAGGTCCTAGTGTCCCTGTCATACGTATCATGGTCTGGGGCTGCCCAGTAAGACCCTGGCCTCAGTGTGAAAGCTGAGGCAGATCGTGAGATGCAGACAGCTGGAGGCTGTCAGCTACCTGCACACCTGGCAGCTGAAGGACACGTTCTTTCTTGAGGGAGATCCAACTATCACATCTCCATGGCTCCCAGCGCCTTTTGTTTCTAAAAGGATAATCCCATAAAATATATTTTCTTTCTCTTTTCTTTTTCTTTTTTTCAGAAGCAAGATGAGGAGAGGCAGTGTTTCTTCAGATAAAAACAGAGTCCTCAGCCTGGGTCCTGCAAGCCAAGAGTGTCTGTAATGTGCCCTGGTGGTATTCCTGGGATGAAGCAGTGTACCCAAGGGAGTAGCTCCGAGTGGCCCAGGGAGGCCAGATGCTAAACAGACCTGGAGTCCCAAACGTACCAAAGACCCTTGAGCACAGGTCCCTTGGAGCAGAATGTTTGAGAAACCTGCAGGCCTGGATTGTGGGTGAAGACGGAAGAAGACAGACAGACAGAACCAGCGTCAAGGGTGAAGCCAGGTTGTCTCCTAGGTGAGTGAGCCTGGCCTGGGGCCTGTACTCTGGTGGGTAAAAGAGTCCCCACTTAAACAAGACACCATTTCCTGCCTCCTTTCCCACTGCTTCCTCTTATGTCTTCTCATCCTATTCTTCCCTAGTTTCATATCAATACACTGTTCTGTGAATTCATGGGGGTCACTGTGATCCCCCTTCAGAAACGAAGATCCCCTTTCAGGAATGAAGCACAAACTACCTCAGAGCGACCCCCATGGATAAGCCTCAGCCACCTTCAAGAATAGTAGCCTCAGCTGAGGAGAGCCACCTTACCCAAGGTCACATCCTCACCTCAGGCAGCCCTCATCTAAGGACTGACTGACATCAGAGGATAACAGTCAGGCCCTCTCACTCCACCTCCCACTTCAAACCAGCTCTGAAGGTTTGTCCCAGCCTCAGCTAGAAGCAGCTCAGGCTCGGGGCTTCTCTGGTGGTGCCGAGGTTAAGAATCCGCCTGCCAATGCAGGGACACGGGTTCAATCCCTGGTACAGGAAGATCCCACATGCCACGGAGCAACTAAGCCCGTGTGCCACAACTACTGAGCCTGCGCTCTAGAGCCTGCGAGCCACAACTACTGAGCCCACGTGCCACAGCTACTGAAGCCTGTGTGCCTAGAGCCCGTGCTCCACAAGAGAAGCCACTGCAATGAGAAGCCTGTGCACCACAACGAAGAGTAGCCCCTGCTCGCCGCAACTAGAGAAAGCCTGCGGACAGCAACGAAGACCCAATGCCGCCAAAAATAAAAAATAAATAAACAAATAAATTTATAAAAAAGAAAAAAAGAAGGAGCTCAGGCTCTAACAGAAACATCAGGAGATCCTGGCTACCCCTTCTCTCACTCCATCCTGCTCCACATCAAAGGAATCCCCCATCAGCATAGTTCTCCAGTCTCACAGCTTGGATTGGAATAGTTCATCCAAAGCTCTGGGCGAAGCCAAAAGTCACAATACATAGACGCTTAGAGCAGAAGTCTGTTCAAGGGGATGCTGAACACAAGAACCGGACTAGATGCTATTTGTGGTGCTCTGCAGATCCAGCAACACAGGAGTGGGTGAGGAGGAAGAGAGAAACACGCCACTCAGATTGTATTGCACTTCTCAGGTTGCTCTTCTGGAAAATTCAGCCCCAGGAAAGCAACCAGCCTTCTAGCTGTAAATCAATTTCAGTTATTTCTTCCTTTCCTCCCTCACTTCCTCTCCCTTTCTCTTTCTTTCTCTCTTCCTCCCTCACACCTTTCCTTCCTTCTCATTCTTTCTTTTTCTTTCTTTCTCTCTCTCTCTTTCTTTCCATTCTTCAAACAATTTTTTCCAAAGATAAAAAAAAAATACTTATTACAAACACCTTGGAACGCACAACAAAGTACTAAAATGGAAAGACAACTACCAATCAGAGATAATCACTAGTAACATTCTGACAGCTCCTTCTGGCCTTATTAACATACAGTTCTTAAAAATCATAGATGAGGGGGGCTTCCCTGGTGGTGCAGTGGTTGAGAGTCTGCCTGCCGATGCAGGGGACACGGGTTCGTGCCCCGGTCCGGGAGGATCCCACGTGCTGCGGAGCGGCTGGGCCCGTGAGACATGGCCGCTGAGCCTGCGCGTCCGGAGCCTGTGCTCCACAACGGGAGAGGCCACAACAGTGAGAGGCCCGCGTACCGGAAAAAAAAAAAAAAAAAATCATAGATGAGGGACTTCCCTGGCAGTCCAGTGGTTAAGACTCTGCACTTCCACTGCAGGGGCCGCAGTTTCGATCTCTGGTTGGGATCCCGCATGCCGCATGGCACGGCCAGAAAAAAAAAAAAAAAAAAAAAGATGAGAACATATTTGAGGTAGACTCTTGCAGCAAAGGATTCCCTCTATCCAAGCCCTTGTCTGATGCCCTCCCACACTGACTCTGGGCTTGGTCATCCTGACTGGCTCTGGCTAACGTTGATGTAAAGGCCTGGATCTAAGTCCTTTTTTCCCTATATATAAATACAAATATATATATACATATTACATATATACATATATATATATATGACAAGTATACCCCAAATATTTATTCTCATCTGGGATCACACATTATTACAGGTGTTTTTTTTTTTTTTTGGCCGTGCCATGCGGCATCAATGTGGCATTGGTGCTGGTGCAGTAGTGGTCACAGTTGGTTTACATCCCTAGCATCAGTGCCGATGGGCTCAGTGCCCAGCAGTGGGAAGACTGGTTCCCTCATTAGGTCAGTTCTGCAACGTGTCTGGGCACTGTTCCTCGGCGCTCAGTGCCAAGGAGTTCTGAGAGTTCCCCAATGCTGACTGATAAATACCTTTTCTGTGCAGACAAGCTAGAGTGTGTTCTGATGTAACTGAGAATCTTGAATGACACACTGGGAAAAACTAAATTAGGGAAGAGATGTATCCAGAATGAATTGTATGTATTGTCTGGAGTCTAGAGGACCTTGATATTTAACGTGTGGTCCATGTGGACCAGTAGCACCAGCAGCACCTGGGAATTTGTTAGAAATACTTAATCTTATCTCTACTTCAGTCTTGCTGAATCCAAATTTTCATTATAACAAGATCCCCAGGGGATTCGTAAACACAGATTGAGAAGCACCGGTCTAGCAATTCCCAATGCTGCTGCACTTTAAAATCACTTGGGTACCATTTTAAACATTGATGTCCATTTACATCCTACATGACAACAATTGATTCAGGAAAGAGTCATCAGTGGAGCCAAAACCACGGGGCAAAATGTTGTTGGGGAATAGGTTTTCCCACACAGCTCAAAGAATTTCCCCACAGATGACTTACTAGTTATAAAGGGGGAAAAATGACCTTTACGGCAGAGAAATCTGGCAGACAATAGGCAAACAAGTGACACAACTTAACATCACAAATAATTAGTCAAAGTGACAGCATAAGCCTCCTGATAAGAACACGATATCACCTATGTAGAATTTCTGCCAAAAAATGATTAACCTGAATCTCATACTGCGGTGGCAAAAAACAGACAAATCCAAATTGACAATCTGAAGAACAGCTGCTCAGACTCTTCAAAAACTCGTCAAAGGGCTTCCCTGGTGGCGCAGTGGTTAAGAGTCCACCTGCCGATGCAGGGGTCACGGGTTCATGCCCCGGTCTGGGAAGATCCCACATGCCGTGGAGCGGCTGGGCCCGTGAGCCATGGCCACTGAGCCTGCGCGTCCGGAGCCTGTGCTCCGCAATGGAACCTTGTCAAAAAGTTTCACGGGAGTCTAAAAAGACTGAGAACTGTTCTAGATTAAAGGCAACTAAAGAGACATGATAACTAAATGCACTGTATAATCTCTAATTACATACTGACTTGAGGGGGAAAAGGCTATAAAGCACATTTTCAGGACAATTTTGGGGAAATCTGAATATTAGTAGAATTGTATCAATGTTAAATGCTCCAGGTGTGATAATTATAATGTGGTTTGTGAAATTAATTTTTTTAAACTCAGCTAAAATTGGAGTTGGGACAGGCCTGTAGGGGGAGCTCTCATGACCGCCATGCATCATCAATTGCTCCAAACAGGAAGAGACCTCACCTACACCTCCCACCAGAAGGTGCCTCTACACTGCTATCCAGCAGGGAGAAGAAGACTCTTTCTGCCCCATGACAGCCCAGCTAATCAAAGACTAGCAGCCCAACCAATGAGAAGCCACCATACTTTGGACTCCCAGCTTCCTCCAATGGATTCTTTGGTTATCACAGACCCTCTCAACTCCCCACTTTTCCCCATAAAAGCAAGTTCCCCTTCCTTGTTCTCTGGATTTGCCTATGGTGTGCTGTAGTTCACACGTTCCAAATTGGAATTCCTCTGCTATCCCTAAATAAACTCACTTTTGCTGGTAAAATAGCTGGCTATTATATTATTAAAGTTGACATATTTGGTGTCAGAAGTGGGGTCCAAAGGAGGTGGACCTGAGAGATGATGGCTCCCAGAACTGAATGAGGTACCTGAACCAAGCCCTTTATGCTCATTGCTTCCGTGGGTCACCACCTGCTTTCAGTTTGGAGTCTCATCTTGGTTTCCAAGCTCCACTCTTTTTGCATTTTGAGCTCTCGGACTTCATTTGGGATCTGGAGAGGTTTTGTTCTTTCTGGCTCAAGGCTTCATCCTGGGTGAGTACTCAGTTGCTTTCTGGAGCATGGCAGTGAGGTCCTCTTTTGGGGACCAAGCTAACTGGGATATAAGATTTTGTTTTAGTCCTTTTGGAATCTGGGTTAGGACTCTAGCAACTTTCTTGGGTTTCCAGGAGAACTTAAGAAAATGAGACCCTGGCCATCTAAACGCTCTGAGGGCAGCCCTCCTTTGGGAACTCCAGCTGGTTTCATGTTTAAAAACTATGGGCTCCCCACATGCACATTTTTAACTAAGTGGGCTGAGAAAACTAAAGGTAATTCAGAATTACAGTGGCCATTATGGGTAGTTTTCAGTCTTCCCAAACTCATTTTTTTTAATAAGACTAAATTGGAGGTCCATGGTTTTAAAATTAAACAAAACAAATGGTATATTTATTTTTATTGGTACCTGGAAGCTTCCAAATACACACAAAACTCTAAAATTACCTCTTTGCAAGATACCGTTTCTAAATTGGCAGAAACAACCAAAAAAGTAGAAAAGAACAAAATGACTAGGACTTCCTTGCTGTTCCAGTGGTTAAGACTCCGGGCTTCCAATGCGGGGGGTGTGGGTTTGGTGACTGGTTGGGGAGCTAAGATCCCACATCCCACATGCTGCACAGTATGGCCCCCCCCAAAAAAAAAAAAAAAAAAAAGAGAGAGAAAAGAACAAAATGACTTCTGAAACCTCATACTTCTTGTGTTCCCCTCCCCCAGGTTCTTTGTCTCAGGGGCCATCTTGTGTGTCTTCTCTGCCTCCTTTGTCTCAGACTCCACCTTGTGCTCTGGCCCCACCCCCAATGCCACCTTCCTCTTTCCTCTGGGAAAACCAACCCCTTTAAAATCGAACCCTCTGAGGATCCAAATGCTAAACCCCTAGTTACTGTTTCTAAGTTATCTGGAGCAAATAAACAACTAGAAGGAAGGATTTAAATATCAACTGCCCTAGATTTTTGATAATAGGAGAAAAGTTGCTTTCTGTTTGTCTGTCTGTTGAAGCTTTTTGGTAAGTCACCCCACCCTGTTCAAAAGGGGGCACCTTGTTTTAAATAAGTCCAGGGCTTCACTGGTGGCGCAGTGGTTGAGAGTCCGCCTGCCGATGCAGGGGACACGGGTTCGTGCCCCGGTCTGGGAAGATCCCACATGCCGCAGAGCGGCTAGGCCCATGAGCCATGGCCGCTGAGCCTGCGCGTCCGGAGCCTGTGCTCCACAACGGGAGAGGCCACAACAGTGAGAGGCCCGCGTACCGCAAAAAAAAAAAAAAAAAAAAAAAGTCCAACTTACGGAGCACCCTTAAAAGAGAGAACTCCAAACTCTTAGGGAGACAATAAAATGCATTCTTTGATTGGTATGCAGAAGCTTCTAAAAGACAAATTGACTCCACCCATAAACAGCTCTAAAAGCATTCTTACAGCATGCCAGAGACACAATTTGGATCTAACTATTCTTTTGAGTTTGTATCTGAGACATGGCTAAAATTTAAAACAAACCTAGAAGGTCCCTGTTTGCATCTGTCTGTATTTTCATTTGTGTCTATGTGTATATATGTGTTATAGATGTGTGGGTTTTGTTTTTTCCTTTTCTACCTGTGGATGGTATTGCTAAAATTAATTTATAAAAGAGCTCTATTTAATTGGTTTAAAAACAAACAAGCACTTATATGAGTTAAAATATAACAGAGACTGGACCAGGTGCTTTTCAGGTTTACATGATCTGAGATTAATGTTGATGAATGAAAGCTAGTTTGGGATTTAATTAAAATAGGCATATCTTTGGAGTTATCAACACTGAAAATAATGCAGGCATACCATTTTTATTCTACCTGAGCTTACTGGTCAGATAAGTTCATGTTATCTTTGTTACAAAATTTGTCAGCAAGAAAAATAACTTGGTATGATAAAAAGTTTTGTGAGTGATCTAAACATGACTGTTGAAAACAAGTAAATTGGATGTGAATGAGATAAAGGTTTATAAGTAATGCTTTTAGGTAGCTTCCCCAAATCTTTTTGGTAACTTGGAATCTTACAGTTTTGCTATGTTAAATGATGGGTAATCATTAAATATCTACATCATTCCCAAGTAAGATAAAATACTGAAACATTACTAAAAATGGGTTCATTCACTTTGGGCTTCCTTTACAAAGGAATTAAAGATAGTTGGATCTATTGGTAAGCATGCCATATTTTGGAAATTTTACTGTGGGGAAAACATGCTTTTAGGAATTATGAAATGTATGCAGAAATTTGTCAATAACAGACCGTTCTAGTGAAGTTACTAGGAATAATAAGGGAAAATAACTCTGTATGCAAGGAAAGAAGAATATGTGCTTTTGGCATTAAAAGGTATGAGGAATGGAAATTTTGTTGAGGGAAAGAAAGTAATTTTGTCCTAAAATAAGGCTGATTGTTTCAGAATAGGAAAGAGGAAAGACAGGACAAAGCTAAATGGAAATAGTAAGTTGTAGAAGATTTGTGGAAAAAGAATCTTTGAAAAAAGAAACTTTATGTGTGGTCAAGCTGGTGAAGATTATAAAGGCTTTGAGACTAAGCTTTAAAATCAGTGGTGTACTTATATAAAACTAAAACAATTTTCTTTCATTTGCTAAAAGAACAAGATTTTCTTGGAATATTGATCTACTCCTGACAAAAAATTGTGAAAGGTTTTTCCTTACCTTTAAGTAATCGGCTTAGAAAACAGAGATTTCTATTTTACCAAAATTATTTCCTGTGCTTCATGTTGTCTTAGTCAAGTCTCTGATTAGTTAAGAAATCTTCTCAATATTAAAAGAGCTAAGTCTCCCTTACAACTATGTAACATTTTCTATTTGTCTTTGAAATCTTTGTTACTTTGATCAAAAAGATAATTAAGTATCATTTTATAATGATCTGTGGTCCTGTTTGTTAAGTTCTGTACCTATTGCTTGTTGAACCTTTGCAAAAATGACATGCCTAATAAGATGAGCTAGTTCAGCACTTTGAGGTAATTTCTAGCACTTACAACCTTGACTAAATATGGACTTTAAACAAGAAATGCCTGAGAGTTCTTCCTACCACCTTTCCTTGTTACTCAAATAGAGACTCAAGAGGTTTCTGATTTGTGTACTTCCCTCCCACATGGGACATAACAACCAGGGAAGATCCTTCCTGGCACCGAGGGACAAACCACTACGTGCAGAGATCCTGACTCTTGATCAGCAATGCTTTCCAGGAAAGATTTTGATCAAAAGGGGGAAATGTGGAAACAATTAAAGAAACCTCAGCTAAAACTGGAGTTGGGACAGGCCTGTAGGGGAAGCTCTCATGCCCCACCACGCATCATTGACTGCTCCAAACAGGAAGAGATATATACCTACATCTCTGACAGGAAGATGCCTCTACTTTACTATCCAGCACAAGAAGAAAACTTCTCTCCACCCATGACAACCCAGGCAATTAGAGACTGTAGTAGCCCAACCTGTGAGAACGCTCCATACTTTGACCTACCAGCTTCCTCCAATGGACTCTTTGGTTATCACAAGCCCTTCACAATTCCCTGCTTTTCCCTATAAAAGCAAGTCTCCCTTCCTTATTCTCTGGACTTGCCTGTTGTCCACCATGGTTCACATATCCCAAATTTCAATTCCTCTGCTATTCCCAAATAAACTCACTTTTGCTAGTAAAATAACTGGCTATTATATTTAAATTAGAGTTGACAGGTTATGTATAAGAGTACACTTATTCTTAGGAAATACATACTGAAATATATAAAGTGTCATGATATCTACACTTTATTTTAAATAGTTTAGGGGAAAAATCCATATATAAAAGAGAGAGAAATAAAAACAAAAGTTACAAAATGCCAAATGTCAACATTTGGTAAACTTAGGTCAAGGGTGAGCACATTTCTTCTGTGAAGGGCCAGACAGTAAATATGTTAGGCATTACCGTCTCTGTTGCAATACTCAACTCTGCTATTTTAGTGTGAAAGCAGCCATATGTAAATAAACAGGCGATAAAACACGATATGGGAAATCGTGTACTAATTTTATCTCATTAAGATTAGAAAACAACCATTTCAAAAATTTCCTTCTCTGAAAGGACATGCACCAAAATGTTACCAATGATGACTCCTGAAGGAGCAGGGAGTTGGTGAAAGGGAACTTTATGTTTTACTTTATATATTTTTGTATTGTTTAAATGTTCAAAAGAATGCTTTGGGTTTTTTCTCTTTTTTTTTTTTTCATTAAGTTGCTTCTTGGAATAGTCAGCTTTTGCTGCAGTAACAAACAACCCCAAATCTCAGTGGCTTATAACAACAAATATTTGTTTTTCATGTTACATGAGGGCTGAGGATAGGCTGCACTTTGGATCTGTGTACTTTCTCACTCTGGGACCCAGCCCAAAGGAACAGACCTATCTGAAACACACTTTTCTCATAGCAGAGGGCAAAATCACTAGAGACCAAGCCAAACTATGCAATTTTTTGCTTTTAAAGTTTCTGCTCAGACATTATATGAGTCATTCCTGCTCACTTGCCAAAAGCCATAAGAAGTAACATGGCCAAACCTCACAATGGACCACTTAGCAAGAAGGTATATATAATCACCTTGCAGGGAAGGGAAGGAGTAATGGTGAAACAATTATATATCCTACTATAGGTCTGTTGAATTAATTAAATCTACTTGGAGGAAATATATATTTTTTGTTCTTATATATATTTTTTCTATTGACTTTTTTTCTTTTTCTTTTTTTTTTGCGGTACGCGGGCCTCTCTCACTGCTGTGGCCTCTCCTGTTGCGGAGCACAGGCTCCGGATGTGCAGGCTCAGCAGCCATGGCTCACGGGCCTAGTCGCTCCACAGCTTGTGGGATCTTCCCGGACCGGGGCACGAACCCGTGTCCCCGGCATCGGCAGGTGGACTCTCAACCACTGTGCCACCAGGGAAGCCTTTCTTCTCATTTTTTAATTCCCTATTTGAAGACAGAGACAGAAGAGTTCTCAGCAATGCTTTTCAAACTATGGGTGCTAACCCATTAGTGAGTCATGAGATTGCATGGAGGCATAATCAACATATTTGTTTAAAAGGACAGACTAGAATACAATAGAAGAGAAAATTATAAGAGAACATTGTACATAGTAAAGATAAGGACTGTTTCATAAAACTTTGGTTTCAGTTACATATATATGTATATATGTCCATATGCTGATATTAACTGTATATTTTGCTGTGAGTTTTAGTTAAAAAAAATTTTTTTAAAGCCTTGACCCAGAGGACAGGACAGATTGAGAGACTGACTGCTCCCCATTCCCATTTGGACTCAAGGATGCTGACACCAAGGATGAGGCTAACACTAAGGACCACAGGAAAGCCAAGAAGAACTTGGGGCACAAAGCCAGAAATGAACCAAGACATAAACTCAGAAAGCTAATATTTGCTGGACACTGACTCTGCCAGGAATGCATTAGCCCTCTGTGAACACGATTTCATTTGATAACACCCCCGCTAATATCCCAGGAGGTAGTTACTCTGATTATTCACATTTCATAGATGGAAAGATAAGGAAGTTAAGTAATTTCAAGGTCCTGCAACAAGTAAACAGCAGAACCTGGATTCATCTGGCCTAGGGCTTGTACTCCTGCTAGGCACTCACCAGCATGGCTTCCAAGAGCAAGGGCCAGGTCACTCAAAGGAGGCTGAAAACTAGAGAGAGTATTAAAGGGCATGTGAGGTGTATGTTCTTGCACAAAAGTATAGACAGGATTCAGCCACTCAGAACAGCCCAATCGTAGTTGTCCTTTACTCAAGATACCTCATGGGGCTGCCCCAACCCTCATTCTCCAAGACATTGTTTATAGCCTTCACCGCTGTTCCCACACTGTCAGTGCCAAGAAAGTTCCTGATGGACTGTAAGGTTCTCTCCCATTCCTGGTAACCAGAGGCTGAGTTAGAGTCCCAAACTGTTCAGGCCTCTTATCCTGGCTCATGTGTGATCCAGGTGGGCTCTGGCCAGAACAACTGCTAGAAGGAGGGCTGGTTGGTGGGCATGGCTGAAAGTTCCAGCCTTCTAATCACTTGGTCTTTCTGGTGACCAGCCCCATCCTGAAGCTATCTAGGGGCTCCACACTATATCATCTCATTAGCATAAACTCAGGTGTGCTCAAAAAAATGGGCTCCTTATGAGTAACTAAAGATAATCCCATCACTCAGGAAATCTCAAGGGTCTCGGGAGCTCTGTGCAAGGAACTGGGAACAAAGACCAAATATATTTCTTATTATATCACACATATATAGTATGCTAACTTTTGCTCGAGAGCGAAGGGAAAATAAGAAAAATATACGTATAACTGATTATCATTACGAAATAAAACACAGGAAGGATAAATCAGGAAACAATGTCATTGGTTACCTACAAGGGGCGGAGGAGAATAGGTGGAAGTGATAGTCCTCTGAGCATACCTTTTTTTATAGATTTGACTTTTGAAAGTATGGTAATATGTCACACATTCAAAAATAAAATTAAATCAATAAGAATGGAAAGGAGGTAAGTTAAAACTGAAAGCAAACTGAAACAATGGAAATAATCAAATAAGCACCATAACCACACTAAAAAGAAGAATCAACTCAAGTAACTTAACACAGTATTTGACTACATACCCTCAACTGGGGGCAGGGGTGTGGCGGGAGGGGGAAGAATTGGAAACAAATCCTGAACTCCTTTTGGTAGGTCTGCTGTTTGTAATGGTGTGTGCAAAGCAATTCAGAAACCATCTTGGATGTAATAAACCACTTTAGATGTAATATAGGATTGAGCAAATATGTTGATACGGTTGGGAGCCAGGATTCTTACTGAGGGAGGGACATATAAATACAGAGTGGGCAAAGCAAGAAATAACTCTGTGAGGAGGTATCAGTGTAAATTCATGATTTCTAAAATACGTATATGCATGTTGATATTATACATATGTATGAATATGCAAATATGTGTATGTATGTACATGTGCATACACAAGCATATATTTCCTAGCTCTGTCCATTGAAAGAGCCAGGAAGCAAAGGCACTCCAGTAGCAGAGGACACCCAGTTCTCTGAACTTGATCGCTGATACCTTCACCACTACAAGGAGTCATGCTCCTCGCTGAAATGACTGAGTCCAGGCCTGGTACAAGATAGGCTTGGAACCCCACCCAGGAAGTAAGGCAGCACTTTTGAAAAAATGGGGTTTTGAGGGCAGAATGGAAGATGTGGAGGAAGTGCTGGAGTCAGCAAACCCGTTTTTTAACCATTGCGGTAAAGACTGGATTAGGGAAGAATCAGGGGATGCTCAATCTAGGGGGCAATTTTGTTAAGGAAAATTTGCATGGTCTCCCAGCACTGCTTATTCATTGTAAGGGAGAAAACACTAGCAATAATTAATTATATAGTATTTAGGTGTCAAGAGTCATGATGTATTTAACTCACTTTAAGATGGTTTGGGGGAAAAATGCATATTTTTATATTGTGCTGCTTTTATTTTTGCAACTTTTTGTAAGCTTGGAATTATTTCTGGATGGTTAAAAAAACAAAAACAAACAAAACAAAAAAATGCCAGTACACGGGAAGTGTCTGAGAGTCAAGCTCATGAAGAATGCAGTTTTCATCCAAGAGAGGGTTGGGGTCTGACTGAGTAATCACAGCAGATGAGGAGCTGAGCTAGGTGACCCCAGCTGATAGGATACAGAGGCTGAATCCCAGGCAGTGGAGGTGGGTATGGGCCTATTGGAGATGCCCAATTGTAGCTGGAGAGGTGAATGTCCACCACGAAGCCTGATCCAATAAGGCACCTGTGACTAATGCACACACCTGGCCTTGTGTGGCTTAGGCCACTGTCAGCCCTGGAGAATAAGCCTCCCACAGTGGAGATCTCCAGACACAGGTTCAGCATCTCCTATACCAACCTCATGTGATCCTGACCCAGTGGAGCTTGTTCTTGGCTCCATTTCTGACTGTGATCCCTCCTGTGACCTCACCTGCATGTGCTGACTTCTCCCTCCTCCCAGCAGTCAGATCATGGCTTTCCTCTAGGTTTTCTGGCTCAACAGGGTGCCCTCACCCTGACTCCTTGGTTTCCCTATGACTCAGGGCTCTGGCTCCCTGCCCCAGGACTCCACCCTGCCTATGTTCTGTTCCTCCCAGCTAAGGCCCCAGAGGAGGAAAGAGGGGGAGTGTTTAACCCAGAACCTGCCAGGTTACTAAGACCACCTCCCCCACCCCTATCATTGAAAGGACAACTTGGGACTTCTGGTTCTGTGAGCCCAGCTACTGACTCAACCATACCTGCAGAACACTGCAGATACACAGTGACCCAATAAACTGTAAGCAGATCAGTCTGGGTAGCTGGTACTCTATCAGGGGATTGGTTCCTGACTGCAGAACACACCCAGCACGTCACAGCCCATAGCCCTGAAGTCTGCCTGTCCTTCCCCCTCTCAAGGTCGCGGGTGTTTGGGAAACACAAGGAAGGAGCATCAAAAACAGGCTAGCTCAATAGACGTGATGCTTGGAGCCCCAAGTTTCCAGCTAACGCTTGCTTCCCAAGCTCTAGCACATGAGCTCTAGCTCTGGAGCAGACAGTCCTGAGTCTACTCCCATTTCTACTGCTTGCTAGGAGTCCTTACACTGTTATTTCACCTATTCAGCTTCAGTTTCCTCATCTATGACATAGGGATAATGCATGGTAGGCACCTAGCGCAGTATCTGGAACATGGTTGGTGTGCAAAAATAGTAGCCATTGATTCAGGAAAAAATCACTGATAGATGCTTGAATTAGTGAGTGAAAGTCTGATGAGGAAGAGGATATTTACATAATCTTAAAATATCTCTCCATAAATTATTTATTAATTCTAAAAGGGAAAACAATCAAAGGACACTATCAAGAGAGTGAAAAGATAACACACAAATGGGAGTAAATATTTGCAAATCATATATCTGATAAGGAATTAATACCCAAAATACATAAAGAACTGAACTTCTGCAACTCAACAACAAATACAATTCAAAGGACTCAAATAGACATATATCCAAAGAAGAAACACAAGTGCTCAATAAGCACATGAAAAGATACTCAACATCACTAATCATTAGGGAAATGCAAATCAAAACCACAATGAGATGACGCTTAATACTCCTGAGGATGGCTGTTACTAAAACAAAAGCAGAACTGAAAAACACAAATGTTGGCCAAGGATGTAGAGAAACTGGAATCCAAGTGCACTGCTGGTGGGAATATAAAATGGTGCTGCCACTGTGGAAAAATGGAAAGCCACTGTGACAGTTCTTCAAAAAGTTAAAAACAGGGAGTTCTCGGGTGGCCTAATGGTTAGGATTCCAGGCTTTCCCTGCCATGGCCCGGGTTCAATCCCTGGTCGGGGGACTGAGATTCTGCAAGCACAGTGCAACCAAAAAAAAAAAAAAAAAAAAAAAGACACACACACACAAACAACAAAAAAAGTTAAAATAGAATTACTGAATAATCCAGCAATTCCACTTCTAGATATATACTCAAAAGAATTGAAAGCAGGGACTCAGACAGATATTTGTACACCAATGTTCAAAGGCAGAAACAACTGAAGTGTCCATCAATAAATGAATGGATCAACAAAATGTGATATATACATACAATGGAATATTATTCAGTCATAAAAAGGAACAAAATTCTGATACCTACTACAACATGGATGATCTTGAAAACATTATGCTTAGTAGAATAAAGCAGACACTGAAGGACATTAAGTGCTTAGAATAGGCAAATTCATAGAGACAGAAAGTAGAATAGAGGTTACCAGGGGCTAGAGAAAGAGGGGGAATGGGGAATTACTGTTTAATGGGTACAGAGTTTTAGTTTGGGGTGATAAAAAAGTTCTGAAAATATACAGTGGTGATGATTGCACAACACTGTGAATATACTGAATTGTTAAACTAAAAATGGTTAAAATGATAAATTTTATGTTATATGTATATTTTACCACAATTTTTTAAATGTAAGGGGTACTAAGGTCTGAAGCAGTGTGGGTCCCTTTGAACTCTCTAAACTGACTGGCTTCCTTGACAGTGCCTCACAGTGAGAAGACACTGTGAGGGATAAAGTCAAAATTGAGCAATACAGGGACAATAGAGAGACAAAGAAAGTCAAAATTGAGCAAAACAGGGACAATAGAGAGACAAAGACAGAAGAGGTCTAAATCAGGGCCTTAAAGGGCTAGACCATAATATTTTTGGCTTGTAGGCTACACGGTCCATGTTGCAACTCCTCAATTTTGCAGATTTGGCCTGAGAGCAGCCATAAACATATGTAAATGAATGAGCAGGGCTGTGGTCTAATAAAACCTTATTTACAAAAAAACAGGTGGCCTTTGCCAATCCTTGGTCTAAAAAAAAGAGTGGGAGGGGAACAGAGTCAGCAAGCCACCATATTTTTAAATATTATATGAAAACAACAAAAGAGGGACGTTTGTGAAGTTTGTAAAACCATCCTGAACCACACAACTCCTTCTAAAAGTTCCAGAAAAGTAATTTCATATAAAAATAAACAGCAGAAAATTATTGGGGTCAAATTTCATACAAGGTTATTATTAAAAAAAAAAAAGAGTATAACATTTCTATAAGCTAATGAGCACACCAGAAATACATGCACACGAAACAGCTCAAATTGCAACCTACTATTTTAAAACCAGCTAAAAATTAATAAGAAATGCTACATGACATGAATGAACCACAGTAAATAAAGTTACAAAAACTCATAAATAAGAGTTTTACTTTACTCAGAGTAAAAATTAGAAGGGGAAAAAATGAAGACTAAATTAGAAGAAACATAAGACCAAATAAATGCAATTAAAAAAAAATGTCTTAAGGAAAATAGGAGGAAATTTTTTAAAGAAATCATAGAAGAGGGCTTCACTGGTGGTACAGTGGTTAAGAACTGCCAATGCAGGGGACACGGGTTTGAGCCCAGCTTTGGGAAGATCCCACATGCCGTGGAGCAACTAAGCCCGTGCACCACAACTACTGAGCCTGTACTCTACAGCCTGCGCGCCACAACTACTAAGTCCATGTGCCACAACTACTGAAGCCCACATGCCTAGAGCCCATGCTCTGCAACAAGAGAAGCCACCACAATGAGAAGCCTGCACACCACAACGAAGAGTAGAGCCCGCTCCCCACACTAGAGAAAGCCCACGTGCAGCAATGAAGACCCAGTGCGGTCAAAAATAAAATAAACAAATTTATTTTTTTAAAAAAAGAAATCATAGAAGAGAGCAAAATGATCTGAATGAAAATGACAAATATGGAAGATAGGCGAAGAACTAATACAGAATATAGAAGTCTCTGAAGCAGAGAAGTGAAGCAAATGAACAGAATAAATATAAAAATCAAGAAAATAGGGCTTCCCTGGTGGCACAGTGGTTGAGAGTCCACCTGCCGATGCAGGGGACACAGGTTCGTGCCCCGGTCCGGGAAGATCCCACATGCCGCGGAGCGGCTGGGCCCGTGAGCCATGGCCGCTGAGCCTGAGCGTCCGGAGCCTGTGCTCCACAACGGGAGAGGCCACGGCAGTGAGAGGCCCGCGTACCGCAAAAAAAAAAAAAAAAAAAAAGGGGGGGGGCAAAAATCAAGAAAATAGATAAAAAATCAAGGTATATATATCTTGGTATAAAATATGTATAAAATCAAGAAAGTATGTAAAAAAATTCCAGAAATGTTCCCAAATTGAAGAAAAAAATATCTGAAACTATATATACACCATACGCATCTAAGAATACTTGACTCAAACAACCACTGCCAAGACATATTCTAGTAAATTCACCAGACTCTCAGGAGAAAAAAAAAATCCTTTGAGCGTCTAGGCAAAAAAAAAAAAGAAAAAAGAAGAAAAGCAAGTGGCTTATACAAGAAACAAAATGAGGATACTGTCAGACTTTTTAACGTAAGTGCTTGATGCCAGAAGAAAATAGAGTAACTGAATATTTTAAATTCAAGGAAAAGAAAATGTGACTCAAGGACTTTGTATCCAGGAAAATTGACTTTCAGATATAAAGAGCACATACTATTATCAACATGCAAGAGCTCAGGAGGGGTTTTCTGGAGAATGGCGGGTATGAGCCAAATCTTGAGTTACAACTTGGATACCTGAAGAAGTAATGTAGTATAAGCAGATGGCACAGTATTCACAAAAACATAGGGATAGGAAAACAAAGAATATTTTCAAGGAATGTTCTTTCTTTCACTAACTTTTACTCATCCTTCAAGTCCAAACATTCCTTTCTCAGAGAACCTTTCCTGATTCTACCAGACTAGGTCAGGTTCTCTGTTATAGGCTCTCTTAGCTCATTCTCACTTCTAATTCCAACTGTAGTTATAATGAAATAATGAATTATGAAACTGATCAGTTAGCATCTCTTCCCCTAGAACATAAAGCTTTCTGAAGGCAGGGGCTCTGGATGACAGAGTCACATCGTACCTTCACTGCCTTGCATGGTAGACACTCAAAAACGTGTTCAGTAAATGAATGAGTGGATCCATTCAGCTGGAACAGAGGGTTGTACAGGAGACTAATAAAGTTGGAAATTTTATTGGGAACCAGATTGGGAAGGACCTAGAATGCTAGTGTTAAATGCTTAGATTTTTATATATATTCACATGTTGTTTATCCACTTATCACATCAACAGACATTGGGGTTCTTTCTATTTTTGGTTATTGAAAATAATACTGCTATGAACATGGGTATACAAATATTTGTTCAAGTTCCTGCTTTCAATTCTCTGGGGTATGTACCCAGAAGTGGAATTGCTGGATCATATGATAACTCCACGTTTAACGTTTTGAGGAACTACCATACTGTCTTCCACAGTGAATGAACCGTTTTACATTCCCACAAACAATGCACAAAGAGTCTAATTCCTCCATATCTTCACCAACACTTGTTATTTTGTTTTATTTTATAATAGCCACCCTAACTGATGTGGATCTCTTAGTGGTTCTGATTTGCATTTCCCTAACGACTAGAAATGTCCAGCATCTTTTTACAAACTTATGGAACATTTGTATATCTCCTTTGGAGAAATGTCTATGACATACTTTTTTCTTAAAATTTTCAATATTTCCAGGCTTTGCAGTTCATCCACAAGTTTTTTCAAATTGTTGCAAATCTCAAAAACATTTTCCAACGTGTTTATTGAAAAAAAATCTACATATAAGTGGACCCACACAGTTCAAACTCATGTTGTTCAAGGCCAACTGTAATTTCAGCAGCTTTGAATGTATTGACTTGTTTTGTGGCCTAATGTATGGTCTGTTCTGGAGAATGTTCCATGTGCACTTGAGAAAAGTGTATTCTGCTGTTGTTGGGTAGAGTGTCTGTAAGTCTGTTAGTTCCAGGTGGTAATAGTATTGTTCAGGTCCTTTATTTCCTTATTGATTCTGCCTGGTTGTTCTTGCATTATTGAAAGAGGTACTGAAATTTCCTACTATTATTGTGGAGCTATCTATTTCTCCCTTCAATTGTCAATTTTTATTTCAAATATTTTGGTGGTCTTATTACATACATAAATGTTTTAAACTATTATATTTTCTTGCTGTATTAAACTTTTTATAATATCTTTGTCTCATAATCTTTTTAAAGTCTATTTTGTCTTATTAGTATATTCACTCCCACTCTTTTTTGGTTACTATTTGCATGAAATATCTTTTTCGATCCTTTCATTTCCAACCTATTTATGTCCTTAGATCTTAAGTGAGTCTCTTGTAGAGAGCATATAGTTGGGTCATGTTTTTCAAATATATTTTGCCCATCTATGATTTTTTTTTTAAAGAATTTTTATTTATTTATTTTTGGCTGTGTTGGGTCTTCGTTTCGTGCGAGGGCTTTCTCTAGTTGCGGCAAGTGGGGGGCCACTCTTTATCGCGGTGCAGGGACCACTCTTCATCGCGGTGCCGCAGACCTTTCACTATCGCGGCCTCTCGTTGCGGGGCACAGGCTCCAGATGCGCAGGCTCAGTAGTTGTGGCTCATGGGCCTAGCTGCTCCGCGGCACGTGGGATCTTCCCAGACCAGGGCTCGAACCTGTGTCCCCTGCATTGGCAGGCAGATTCTCAACCACTGTGCGACCAGGGAAGCCCCATCTATGATTTTTGATTGGGAAGTTTAATCCATTTAAAGTAATTACTGATAGGGAAATACAACTTTTGCCATTTTGTTATTTGCTTTCTATATGTTTAATACCCTTTTTGTCTCTCATTTCTTCCATTACTGTCTTCCTTTTTGTTTTGTTGATTTTTTGTGACATGTTTGAATTCCCTTCTCATTTCCTTTTGTGTATATTCTGGATGTTTTCTTTATGCTTATCTTGGTGATTATATATAAAATCCTAAAGTTATAACAATCTATTTTTTATTGATACAAACATCTTAAATCACATATAAAAACACTCTCTTTTACAGCTCTGCCCTCCCCCTTTATGTTACTGATGTCACAAATTACATCTTTATATAATGGGTACCATTTAACATAGATTGATAATTTTTTATGCTTTTCTCTTTTAAATCCTGTGAAAGAATAAAAAATGAAGTTATGAAAAAAATTATAATACTGGTTTTTATATCTGTCCATGTATTTACCTTTACTGAAGATCTTTATATCTTCACATGACTTCGAGTTACTATTCAGAGTCCTTTCATTTCAACCTGAAGGACTCCCTTGAGCATTTCTTTTAAGGCAGGTCTAGTGGTAATGAACGCCCTCAGCTTTTGTTCAGCTAGGAAACTCATAATTTCTCCCTCAATAAAAGTATTTTTTTGGACTTCCCAGGTGGCGCAGTGGTTAAGAATCCGCCTGCCACTGCAGAGGACAAGGGTTTGATCCCTGGTCCAGGAAGATCCCACATGCCGTGGAGCAACTAAGCCCGTGCACCACAACTACTGAGCCTGCACCCTAGAGCCCGCAAGCCACAAGTACTGAGCCTGTGTGCCACAACTACTGAAGCCCACACACCTAGAGTCCATGCTCTGCAACAAGAGAAACCACTGCAATGAGAAGCACTTGCACCACAATGAAGAGTAGACCCTGCTCACTGCAACTAGAGAAAGCCCGTGTGCAGCAATGAAGAGCCAACACAGCCAAATATAAATAAAATTATTTAAAACAAGTATTTTTTGTGTGTGGAAAAGTAAAAAATTTACTATCTCAACCATTTTTAAGTGTACAGTTCATTAGCGCTAAATACATTTACATTGTTGTGCAATGAATTTCCAGAACTCTTTTCAACTTGCAAGCAAAACTGAAATCTATAACCATTAAACAACAACCGATTATCTCCTCCCCCTGGTCCATGGAAACCACCATTCTATGTTTGTGTTTATGATTTTGACTATATCTCATATAAGTGGAACCATAAAGTATCTGTCCTTTTGTGACTGGTTTATTTCACTTAGCATAATATCCCCAAGTTTCATCCATGCTGTAGCATGTGTCAGGTTTTCCTTAATGGCTGAATTATATTCCAGTATATGTATAGATCACATTTTGTTTATCCATTAATCTGTCAATGGACACTTCATTTTGCTGCCACCTTTTGGATAGTGACAATAATGCTCCTATGAACATGGGTGTACAAATACGTCTTTTAGATCCTGCTTTCAATTCTTTGGGTATATACCCAGAAGTGGAATTGCTGGATTATACAATAATTCTATGCTTATTTTTTTGAGGTCCTGCTATACTGTTTTCTGTATGTTACACCATTTTACATTACCATCAACAGTACATAAGGGTTCCAATCTCTACATCCTCCCCAACACTTGTTATTTTGTTTTGTTTTATAGTAGCTATTCTAATGGGTGTGAGGTGATTCTCTCTCATTTTTGAGGGATAGTTTTGCCAGGTAGAGAACTCTCAGTTCAAAGTCTTTTTTTTTTTTCTTTCAGCACTTTAAATACATCATCCTGTTCCCTTCTGGCCTCCAAAGTTTTTGCTGAGAAATTAACTGATAATCTTATTGATGATCCCTTGCACGTGACGAGTCACCTTTCTCTTGCTGCTTTCAACATTGTCCTTATTTTTCTATAGTTTGATTACAATGTGTCTTGGTGTGGGTCTTTCTGGATTTATCCTACTTGGATTTTAAACTTCTTTGATTTGTAGATGCATGTCTTCACAAATTTGGGTAGTTTTTGGCCAATATTTCTTCAAATAATCTCTTCCTCTTTCTCTCTTCTTCTGGTACTTGCATATACATATATTGGTCCTCTTGTTGATGTGCTGTTAAGTCCCTAAGGATCTGTTTGTTTTCCTTTTTTGCTCTTGTGCTGATTCTTTCTTCTGCCTTCTCAAATCTGTTGTTGAACCCTCAGTGAAATTTTCAATTAAGTTATTGTATTTTTCAGCTTCAGAATGTTTCCTTTTTTATAATTTGTTACTATTCTCATTTTATTCATATATCATTTTCCTGATTTCCTATAGTTCTTTGTATGTCTTCCTTTAACTCTTTAAGCTTATTTCAGACAGTTGTTTTAAAGTCTTTATTTAGTAAGTCTGATACCTATGTTTCTTCAGGGAAGGTTCCTGCACTTCATTTTCTTCCTTTGAATAGGCCAGGCTATCCTGTTCCTTGCAATTTTTTTGTTGTTGAAAATTGGGCATTTGAAAAAACAACCACCTCTCCTAGCCTTGGCAAACTGGGTCTATGCCAGCAAAATCGTTTACTGATTAGGATATGTTGTGAGCCTTAGGATCAGCCAAAGTAGAAAGCTAAGTCTTCAGATGTGTTCTTAGCATACATCTCACCTGGATCTGTGTACCTTTTGTGATTTCTCTCTATACAAATTGCTTTTATATGTCTTACACAGAGTCTTACTCATTTCTCCTTGGGGCCCTAGATAGTCTATTGTATGTCTCCACCCACAATATCTTGTCTTAGGTGTCTTGTGAGTCTAATTCTACTGATTTTATAAGCAATTATTGTCACTTTCTATTGAGTTCCCCTGCAGAGATCCAATTAGGGGAAACAGAAACTAGTTCTTCAGGCAGCTCCCAGACAAGTTAGAATATTGCAAATAAGGTTTGCTCTGCTCCCTTCAGTTTGAAGGAGGGAACTGAGAAACGGGCTTCTGCCTCCTCCAGAGCAAGATTGCCCAGAGGTGAGGGGACAAGGGTGAGCAAAAATTCCACAAAATTTTCTACCATTTTGAATGTAGCTTTTTCTTGATTGGCCATTCTTGGTTACTGTAGGCCTCTGACTGTTTTCCAGAGCGCGCACAAGCTCACTTTAGCTAGCTTTTGGTTGTTTTTAATGTCTCTGTTGTGGAACAAGAGGTTGGAGCTTCCTAGCTCTCCATTTTGCTCATGTCATATAGATTTTTTATTCTCAATGTCATAGGAAGACTTTCAGTTTTTGAGCTGAGGGTATGATGTAAAGAAAGACTATTTTAGGTATATTAAGTACAGACAGGGTACACAATGGATCAAGAGAAAACAGTGGAAGCATTAATTAACCTGTCTTATCTTGCAAGCCATATGCAACTTGAGGTTTGACTCTATGGCCCAAGGATATAGCACTGAACCTGGCACATACTATGTGCTCAACAAACCTTTGTTGAACCTAAAATTAGAGCTTATGTGACTGAACACAGAATCCTCAAGCCAGCCCCATAGTGTGTGGCAGGTAAGACAGTCAAGACTAAACACACTTTAAGACTTCTGGCATCATGCTAGTGGGTAGAATCTACACCAGGATTCAGCATGCCAGCTCTTGAAGCATCCATGGGAAGAGTGCAGATGTCCTACAGAACACAATGAGGACCTCATGAGGAAGATTATCGGTGGAGAGGGAACCTTCTCCTCCCCACTCTGGAACCATCTAAACAAGGATCAACAAATTACAGATTACTGCCCAATTCTGTAAGTAGTTGTACTGGAACACAGTCCCACTCATCTATATATTGTCCATGGCTGCTTTCATGCTGTAACCACAGAATTATGTAGTTGTGATGGTAATTTATGACCTGCAAAGGCTAAAATACTATCTGGCCCTTTACAGATGAAGCTTGCTGATCCCTGTTCTAAACAGTAGAGTGAAGTCTAAAGGGGCTAGAGGCTGCTGTGGATTACATAGCATTTAATGAGGGCCTAAAATGACAGATAACTCAGTAGTCCACAGGAACCAACCGATGAAACTTAGTCACTTTCTTTTCAGGGAGAGAATACTTTGCGGGGGGGCGGCGGGGAACAGGGACAGGTTTCAACAAATGGTGCTAGGATAAATGGATATGCAGAAGAATGAAGCTGGACTCCCTCCTCACACCATATACAAAAATAACCTCAAATGGATTGAAGGCCTAAATGTATAAAAGTTTTAGAAGTTACACAGTAGCAAATATTTATGACATTGGTTTAGGCAATGGATTCTTAGATATGAGGCCAAAATTAGAAGCAAAAACAACCAAAAAGAGATATACTGGATTTTATCTAAATTAAAAACTTAGGTGCTCCAAAGGACATCATAAAGAAAGTGAAAAGACAACCCAAAAATGGGAGAAAATAGTTGTATATCATATATCTGTCAAGGGCCTAGTATCTAGATTATATAAAGAAATCTTACAATTCAACAATAAAGACAAACAACCCAATTAAAAATGGGCAAAGAAGAAGAACAAAGCTAGGAGTCTGATGCTACATGACTTTAAGATTTAATACAAAGCTACAATAATCAAGGCAATGTGACATTGGTGAAAGAATAGAAAACAGACCAATAGAACAAAATAGAGCCTAGAAACAGACCCACACAAAGACAATCAACTGATCTTTGCCAAAGGAACAAAAGCAACTGAATGGAGAAAGGATAGTCTTTTCCACAAATGGTGCTGGAGCAACTGAATATTCACATGCAAAAATGAATGTAACGACTTCCCTGGCAGTCCAGTGGTTAAGACTCCACGCAACCACTGCAGGGAGAGCAGGTTTGATCCCTGGTAGAGGAACTAAGATCCCACATGCCACAAGGCACAGCACCCTCCCCCCGCCCCCAAAAAAAGAATGTAGACAAAGGTCTTAGACTTTTTACAAAAATTAACTCAAAATGGATCATAGACTTAAATGTAAAATGCAAAATTATAAAACTCCAAAAGATAACACAGAAGAAAATCTAGGTGACCTTGGGCTTCATGATGACATTTTAGGTACAATATCAAAAGCATGATCCATGAGGGAATTCCCTGGCGGTCCAGCGCTTCCAGTGCAGGGGGAGCGGGTTTGATCCTTGGTCAGAGAACTAAGATCCCACATGCCACGCAGTGAGGCCAAAAAAAAACAAAACAAAACAAAAAACCCATGAACCATGAAAGAAAAACTGGATAGGATGGACTTCATTAAAATTAAAACTTCTGCCCTGTGAAAGATACTGTTAAGAGAATGAAAAGAGAAGCCACAGAGACTGGGAGAAAAATATTTGTAAAACACAATATTTGATAAAGAACTAGTTTCCAAAATATATTTTAAAAACCTCTTAAATCTCAAAAACCTAACGAAAAAATGAGCAAGAGATCGGGACACTTCATCAAAAAAGACAGAGAGATGGCAGATAAACATATGAAAAGATGCTGAACATACGTCTTTAGGGAACTGCAAATTAAAACAACAATGTGACAATATCGCACACCTATTAGAGTGACCAAAATCCAGAACAATGACACCAACAAATTCTGGTGAGGATGTGGAACAAAAGAAACTCTCATTCATGCTGGTGGTGATGCAAACTGGTGCAGCCACTTTGGAAGACAATTTGGCAGTTTCTTATAAAGCTAAACATCCTCTTACCATATGATCCAACTATCACACTCCTTGGTATTTACACAAATGAGTTAAAAACTTCTGTCCACATAAACCTGCACACAAATGTTTATAGCAGCTATTTTTGATAATTGCCAAAACTTGACGGTAACCAAGATTTCCTTCAACAGGTGAATGGAGAAACAATCTGGTAGATGCAGACAATGGAATATTATTCAATACTAAAAAGAAATGAACTGTCATGCTATGAAATGACATGGAGTAACCTAAGTGAAAAATCCAACCTGAAAAGGTTACATACTGTATGATTCCAACTATACGACATTCTGAAAAAGGCAAAACTATGAAGACAGTGAAAAGATCAGTGGTTGCCAACAATTTAGAGGAAGGGAGGGAGGGATGAATAGGTGGAACAAACGGTATTTTTAGGGCATTGAAAGTATTCTGATGACACTGTAATGATGTCACATATAACATTATATATATATTACATATTTGTCAAAACCCATTCTAGGTATGCATTACTGCACTTTCTGCACTTACATTAGGTTCACAAAGAATGAACCTAATGTAAACTATGGACTTTTAGTAACGATGTACCAATACTGGCTCATCAACTGTAACAAATGCACCACACTAATGCAAGATGTTAATAGGGGAAACTGTGTTGGGAGGGGTGGGGACAAGGGACTATACAGGAACTCTCTGTACTTTCTGCTCAATTTCTCTGTAAACCTAAAACTCCTTGAAAAAACAAAATCTATTAATTTTTTAAGGTGCAAAGCATTTCAATAGGCATTTTTCCAAATAAGATATACAAGTGGCCAATAAGCACATGAAAAGATGCTCAACCTTAGGAGCTACTAGGGAAATACAAATAAAAACCACGAGATAGCACTTCACAAACACTAGGCTGGCTATAATCAACAAGAGGGACAATAACAAGCAAAAGATTGGATTCCATCATTTTTGGCCATGCTGCGTGGCTTGTGGGACCTTAGTTCCCTGACCAGGGATTGAACCCTGGCCATGGCAGTGAAAGCGCCGAGTCCTAACCACTGGACTGCCAGGGAATTCCCTGGATTCCATCTTGGGTTGTTGGTGGAAACATGAAATGGTACATGTACTATGGAAAACAGTTTGGTAGTTCATCAAAAAGTTAAACACAGGGACTTCCCTGGTGGTCCAGTGGTTAAGATTCTGTGCTTCCACTGCAGGGGGCATGGGTTTGAACCCTGGTTGGGGAACTAAGATTCCGCATGCCACAAGGCATGGCCAAAAAATTAATTAAAAAAAAAAAATGTTAAACACAGAGTTACCATACGACCCAACAATTCCACTCCTAGGCACGTATATTCAAGAAAGGTAAACAGTCACAAAAGATTTATATATGAATGTTCACAGCAGCATATTCATAACAGCCGAAGAGTAGACACAACCCAAATGTCTATCAACTGATGAACTGATAAACAAAATGTGGTATATCCATTCAATGAAGTATTATTCAGCCATAAAAAGGAATGGTACAACACATTTGAGCCTTGAAAAAATTATGCTAAATGAAAGAAGTCAGATACAAGAGGCCATATACTGTATGATTCAATTTACATGAAATGTCCAAAATAGGCAAATACAGACAGACAGAAAGTAGAAAGTAGATTACTGGTTGCCAGGGACTATGGGTAATTGGGAATGACTGCTAACGGATATGGGGCTTCTTTTAGGGGTGATGCAACCATTCTGGAATTAGGTAGTAGTGATGATTGTATAATCTTGTGATTATACTCAAAACCACTGAGTGGTATATTTTAAAATGATAAATTTTATGGTACATGAATTATATCTTTTTTTTTAAGATTTTTTTGATGTGGAACATTTTTCTCTTTTATAAGTCTTTATTAAACTTGTTACAACATTGCTTCTGTTTTATGTTTTGGCCCCTTGGCCACGAGGCACGTGGGACCCCAGCTCCCTGACCAGGGAACAAACCCACACCCCCCGCACTGGAAGGCTAAGTGCAGCTTCCACTGGACTGCCAAGGAAGTCCCTGTGAATTATACCTTTATTTTTAAAATATGTAAAAGGATTTCTGGCCAGTTCTGGGCAGTTTTGCTTCCTTTTATGCCCTTAGTTCATTGTGTAATTAAATAAGATTGACGATCCTTTTCAGGGTATGTGGTCTGTTTTATAGTTTACTGAGAAATGATCCATTTACACAAGCAGTAATAAATTGATTTCAGGGGAGAAAATGATTTAGCAAAGAATATACGGGAGGATTGATCCTCTCATCTCTCATTAGGGTATAAGCTCTTGAGAGCTGGTATGCTTACACAATGACTGATTAGGAAAACAGTACCCATTATTTTATGAACAAGCCTTGAATAAGTGGCAAGTCCTCTGAGGTGGTAGTGGGTCATACAGTAACTTTTAAGCAAAAAGAGGCAAGGAAATTATTTGGATAAACCTCTGAGAGTCAACTTCATCTTTTAAGAGTTCAGCAGTACCTTCTTGAAAGATCAATCCCCTCAGTGCTGCGTCTCCCAGAGTGACTGGACTGGGTGTCAGTCTCCGTGTTTGGGACATAACTTAACTATCCACTATACATTTAATAACTTTTGCAGAGGCCAAGGACAACATGGAAATAAAGATTTTTTTTTCTTTTTAAAGAATAAAACAGTCACCTGGTCAAAAACTGAAGCCATACAGAAGGACATAAAATGAAAAGCAAGTCTCATAGACTCCCAGCTCTCCTTTCCAGATATGATCCTGGTTAAGTTTCTGTGTAAATTACAACCTTTTATTTCTGAAATGTTGATTACTAATGCTATGGGAATATTACAAAGACCATATTTCTTATAAAGGTTAAGTCTCCTAGAGCCTGTCTGACTTAATCAGAAACTTAATCAGAGGCTAAATTCAGGTCCCAAATAAAGAAACTTAAAATTTTCTTGAAATCCAACACAAAATTTAGATCTAAATAGATTCAACTTAAGAAAAAAATTAAAATTAAAAAAATACATATATATGTTAGCTTTTAAGTCAGATTTCATTTCATTTCTTCCTATCCATGGCAAAACAAACTCTTCAAAGATTTATAAAAATAGCACAAGTTGGCAGTCACCTGCAAACAATTTATTATTAACTAATTAAGCCCTGAATCCATGAGGAAAAAGCACCTAACACACTCAAGGTCAAAATGCAACAAAAATAATACAAGCACATGCATGCTTTGACAAATCAACAGCTCCTGGTAAAATTCCTGATACTCAAAAGAGAGATTTAAAAATAAATGCCCTGGGCCTTTATCACCTTCTGAGATGACCCATACTCTGTCTGTGGAGTGTGTTTCTCTCTAAATAAATCCACTTCTTACCTATCACTTTGTCTCTCACTGAATTCTTTCTGCAATGAAAAATAAAAATAAAAATATAAATGCCCTGTACGTGTATGGCTGATTCATTTTGTTGTGCAGTGGAGGCTAACACAACATTGTAAAGCAAACATACTCCAATAAAAATTAATTTAAAAAATATAAAATAAAAAATAAATGCCCTGTTAATTTCAATGTTGCCTGTAAGCAGATCTCAACTGATCTTTAGATGATAAGGTTAAGATGAACATAACTGCCTATTGGCAGGGGTGGTGGGGAGGCTGAAATAACCTGGGAATTCCAAGGGGTGGGAAGTAATCCAATTAACAGAAGCACTGAAAATGTGATCTTACAACATGAGTACCAATTTGAAAAATTAATGTCTATGGGCATTTTCTTCCCCAAATAGGGAGCAGAGTGAATATGGGAAATTAATTTTTAACAATATTCCTAGGATCTAAGGCAACTACATGTCTGGGGCTACTAAACTCTCCAAAGCCTGAATATTAACAAGTTCTTCACATGGTAATTATCCTAATATTTTAAATTCAAAAACTGATGCAACAGTCAACAAATTCAAATTCTTATTAATTAACCTCTAGCTCTTCATATTCCATCCACAAAAAGAGCTACATAACTGTACCCTCTTCATTTTGGGGTTTTTTTTTGTTTCGAGCCACAATTTGCACCTTGTGGGATCTTAGTTCCTCAACCAGGGATTGATCCCATGCCCTCAGCAGCGAAAGTGCAGAGTCCTAACCACTGGAACCCCAGGGAATTGCCCTTTTTAAAAGATGCAAACAATTTGCCCATTGTGCAAATGAAGCTCACCTGGCTTCAACAGGCAGAGCCTGTCACAGGGCAGGAAACTGAAGGTATTCAGAAAGGCAGGTGACACGGTCATTCAGTCTGGAGTGCCTCTTTTCAACTGGAGTGAGCTGGTGCCCTACCATTTAAGACTAATTAGTGAGCTGTAAACAAAGCCCAGGCCAGCAGAGGAAAGGGGCCTTTAGACCTAATGAAGAGTTGTCCAGGCGTTCTCTTATCTCTGCTGTTCTCAAGGAAAAGATTCCTCTAAGGTGAGCCCAGTTCAGTGGCTCATTTTAACTTAGAGCAACTATTTGCTGCTTCGGGAGTTTTTAGCCATCTAACAGGATTCTCGTAACTCAGCTCTCATCCTAGCAATGCTCTGCATGCCTGCTTGGGAAGCTCCTGGGGAAGCAGATGAAATTAATTAGGATATGGCCCATCAAAGCCAGTGCCAAGTATTTTACCAGCTGTGTACAGGGACCTTCCCACAACCATGGCAAAGGCCACAGAAGAAATATTTTTACCACAGAGAGTTCCACAGTATTGTCCTCTTGGACTCACTCTTCCTCTCTTTAGCTCTCTGCCCTGACAACCTCAGCCTATCCACCATGTTTCTTCTTTCAGAGGCACAAGGATTTCTTTTTAGCTTGTTTTTGAGAAAGGCTTATTTTTGTGGTTTACCCAACTAACCAGGAAATCAGGCCTGTTGGGATAGAAGGTAAAACCAAATAAATAATCCTCTGAATGTCTGGGAAATGGCTGCTGGGCCTTTCAACTTCACGAGACACTTGGGCCAGTTGTGCTCTTCTATGCTGGGTCCTCTTCGTCCATTGTCACGTCATCGTTGGTATTTTGCTTCTGCTCAGCCTCTGGCCCCGCAGGGAGGATGCTTGTGACGGTGTGGAGCAGAGCTTCTATCTGCTCCTCTGTCAGCCGTTCTTCACTCTCCTCCACCATCTGCAGAAGGAAAGAAAACCCTCCAGGAGTTACAATGGGGCCTCACAGACAGGGCCCTGCCCATGTTGTTCCTGGTCCCGGCCCAGCCCCTCAGCACAGAGCTCAGGGCCTAGCTCCTGAGCTGCCTGGGGCCTCTAGGTCCTTTCCATCTTGGCCCTACGGGCGAGAGAAGCCAGCTCAAATTCCAGGGTAAGCCGATGTGGCCGCTCCAAACGGGTCAGTGAAAAAAGCGAGTTGCAGGTTAGCATTTTTCCTTAAAAAGCAAAGCCTAACAGTTCTCTACTCACTCATACACACACGCGCGCGCGCGCACACACACACACACACACACACACACACACGAATACGCTGTTTATGCAAAGAAAACTCACCTCTGGGGAGAGAAATGGCATTTTATATACTTTTGTATATAACAACAAGCCCATCTGTAACTTATGAATAGTATCAACAACTCATTTGATGACTGCCCGCTATGTGCCAAATGGCCTGTGTATTTTTCTATTCCTCACTACTACCAACACTGACAAGACCCGTCAGGGAGCTCTTGTGCCTGGCACTGCGCCTTGCACTTCACACCCATTATTTCTTTTAAACCTCACAGCAAGTCCAGCAAAGGGCAGAACTACAATCCCAAGCCAGACGTGCCCATCTCTAACACCTACAATCTAACACACACACCGTGGCCTTGGTCATCTCCTGGGAATGCAGGAGTCTGATGAGTGACGGCTGGGAAAAAATCTCCCACCACCCCATCAAAGGTCCACTTAGAGCCCAGTTTCTGACATGGTCCTGGATATCTGAACACACAGATGATATCCACAATTTGTAGCCTCACCTCTAATTCTCAATATGTTAATTAATACAAACATGATGTCATCAACCACCTCTGTAAAAGCAGTATGCAGGCGGTCAAGTTACTTAACCACGCTCACTTGGTGGCGTTAGCCATCTATCACAAATAGCTTTCTCAGTTAAAGGTGTCCAGGGTCCTACCCTGTGGCATAACAATCCCTGAAATCTGGCAACTAAGACCAAAAGGAGTTTCAGAAAGAAATCCTGGCAGATTTGAGTAAAGCATGATGACAAGCTTGGCTCACAATCCTCTAAAGGACTTCAGTCTGACTGCCTAGCTTCACAAACAACAGTACAGAATCTAAAGAAGCCAGGTGACATGCCCAAGATCAAAGTCCTGGCAAACCACTGGTCTCTTCATTCACCTCAGTCCAAAAATGTTTCCACAACTAGAGAATAATCCTGGGTGCTCTAGAGTAAAGATCCAGGTGAACCAATGGGGCTTCTTCCCATCATACTGTGAAATAAAATGACCATATTCTAAAGATTCAAAGGTTCCATGTAACTTCTCTACTGAACAAGAAACAATCCTCAAAAGCCCACTTTTAGCATCAGCCATGTAAAATTACGGTCTGTAAAAGGAAATACTCTAACATACACCGCCTCCAAAGAATGAAGGAGGAGGAAGGAGGGATATATCTGACTTGATAACTTAATCTTGAGGAAAAAATGATCTCTATTTGGGAGAAAAGTGTCTCCAAGTTTATGAATAACTGGCACACACAGTTGATGATGAACTGTTTCCTCAGGGGAAGAGGGTGAAGGAGACTTAGACTGTTGTTAGACCAGTGACAACCTCCCTCCATTATCTGTGCTCCACAGTGGACCAGGGGTTTTCCTACAATCACTGCCACCAGAGCTTCTCTTCTCAATGATGCTGTACATAAAATGAGGACAATTTACAGACAAGCACATGGAGGCTCCGCATCACAAGGAAAACGTGATCTGTATCTCACAGCAAGCAGTGCAAGGTCTTTTGAGACTTTGAGTCCCAGCTCCTTCTAGAATACCACAGCCTCAAGTAAGAGGTTTCTATCATTTCCTCTCTTAGAGACATTGTATGGCACACCAGAGTCCACTGGTTTGAAAGTTTGGTTGTATGACCTCTGAGGGCTCTTTTAGAAAACCAAACAGAGAGGATTTTGACAGGCCACCTTCTTGCATCCCAATCTCTGGGTCTGACAGATCCAGTTTCAGCTAGGTGTGTTCTTAGCAACAGGGCTGACAAGCTTTACTAATTTTGCCAAAGTTGCCGAGAGCAGAAGCTTTTATCAGCAAACAACCCTCAGGGATAATTAGAGTCGGGAAATTTTCTTTCCCAGTCACAGGAAGAAAACCTGAGCTGTACTAAGCAGAATGAAATATACACAAAAAAGAAACTTGCAGAAACCAAAAACTTACTAACCCCTCTTGGATCGCTAGAGTAAATAATAACTATATTATTCCTCAGCTTTTCTTTCCAACACAGAAGAAACAGAGCCCAAATAAAGAAATGCAAAGCACCGTCTCAACATTCCCAAACATTAAAGGGTTCAAGTTGTTCTGAATGTACGGGCAAATGAAATGTAAAAATAAAAGTTTTTGTAGGCAGGTCAACATAAATGATAAATTTTTTATCACAGATGAAGACCACACTTGGTTATCAGGCTGTCAGACTGGGCTGCTGCATTCCAAAAATGGTTGCTTCTCACTCTAAGCTGCCAGGCCTAACCTCCTACTTTCCTCAAAACAACGCAAAGTCTAACAACAGCAGACACTTCTAGCTATGTGACCCACAACGGTTCACTTAACCTCTATATAGTTTGAGTTTTTCTAAAGTAAAACAAAAGTAACGCCTACAGTAAGGACCAAAGGAGAACATAATTTAAGCCATGGAACTATGTAATTCAAGCCTTTTTACAATCACTAAACTACAATAGGCACAGATGGTAGTGCCGTTCAGGACAGTGGCCTGTGAGGTCAGGGGGTTCACGGTCCTGTCTTTAGGCCAGAGGACTCACAAATGGTCCCAAATGAATATATAGCAGGGCATGGCAGAGGTCACAGAGCTGGTGGCTTCCTCATTTCCTCACACACAGCAGGCAGCTGGCTGTGGATCTGAGGATCACAACAAATCATGGCTGAAGTTGAAATGAAAAAAAGAAGCTCCAGTCTCCAAAAGTGAATCCTGACAAATGCTGAATATTGGGATTACTTCTGGACCCAGGGAGAATAAGTGGCTGTAAGGTTAACACAGGGAAATTCTCAAGTCCTCTGCACTTTCCACTCTAGGGAAAACCTCATTTATTATCCCTTTCTGGTGAGAAGAGACACTGCTACAAATCTTGGTAAATGATTTGCTAACCCTTTGTAGCCAAATCCCAGGCTAGGAAAAATCTAGCCAAAAAACAGTCCCACTGCTGGGAAATAACACACCCAGTTTTTAACAAGGCCTACCTACCTGTGGAAAGGAGGGGATGCCACACACACACCTTTCTCCTCACCATGTAGAAGCACATGGCTTGGAGGAACAGAGTAAGGTTTCTGAATCAGACCCACTCAGCCACTCACTAACCAAGACTATGGTGAGGGCATTAAAGGTGACATATACAAAGCCCCTGGCACCACGTCTGGCATAGAGCAGGCAATCTTAATAGCAGCTAATCTTATCAGGTAATGAGAGCTTTCTACAGCCTCTGGGATGAGGTCATGCTAATCCTCCTCATCTCTTCTCTCCATCTGTCATTAAGCCATGAATAACATATGTTGCTGATTAAAGTTGGAGGAGACATGACATGTGATCCTTAAACCAGAAGGACAGGGATTAGTTTCTTGCTGTTTTGTTTTTTCTCTTTTCTAAGCTGAATCTCCAACATAGTCGAAAGCATCAGAATAATGAGGATATTAAAAAAAAAAAAGGATCTCTGCTTAGCCTGAAGCCCAGTTCCCCCAGAAAGGTACTCTTTATAGAAGGAATTCTTCTAATTTAATTTTGGGTGCATTCTGAAGGGGAGAAACAAAATGCTGAGAAGACAGTAAAAGTTTTAGTCAAAAATTAAATACCCCACAATCCTTTTTAAAAAAGGTTTTGTTTTGTTTTGTTTTTAAGCAACTCTAAATATCAGAGGTATTTTTGGCCATTTTCTTCTACATTTTTCTGAAGGAAACTTGACAAAGAGCTAAATACTTCTAAAACTGACTTTGAAAACTGCTTTATTCTCATTTTATTAATTCTTCAGCCAAACTTTTCTTTTACTCGCAGTTGAATGGCCTGCCTAATATTTGGAGCTTAACAGTGCTCTCTGCCCTGTACACAGAAGGAAAGTGCGGCACATGCCAGTACAGCAACCACTGGGTCTGCACCACTGGGCCTCATCTTCACACTCTCCTTATATCATCTCCACCTTTTACTCTGGCTTCCCCAATTCTAAAGCTTTATGCTGTTTGCACGTGTTGAGGTTCCACTGAATGGTTTCATGCGGGGAAACAAGATGATCAAATGTGTGGCTTTAGAAAGTGAACTCTGATCGTGGTGTAGAAGATGGACAGGAGGGGGCTGGACTGGAGGCAGGGAGAACGGTGAGAGGACAGGTGCAAGAGCCGAGCTGAGAAACAATTACAGGAATTAATGCAGTGCAGTATGGAGAGAAGAAAGAACAAGAGGAGGGAGAAGCAAGAGAACCTGGGACTGACTCACTAACTAGGAGATAAAGGGAAGGGAATGACTTCTGGGCTTCTAGCTTGGGACACTGGACCAGGAGGGTAAGAGAGAGCGAGCATGCGGGAAAGTGCACATGCACTCCATTAACCAAGAGAAGATACAGGAAAAGGAGGTTAAAGGGTGGGAGTGGGGGGAGATAAACACCAGAGTCATGTCAAATCTAATGTTTTTACCTGGTTGGCAATAACCTCTACAGGGAAGCAATGGCCAGAATAGTGTAGGACATCGGGGAGACAGAGAGCTGCCAAGTCATAGCCCCAGACCCGACAGAAGGAATTGAATTTTCTCCAGTCTTTCCCTTTCCCGAAGTCCATACTAACTAGCATCAAACTGGTGAAGTTTCTTTTCACTTACAGAATGGGTGGTCTGGCAGTCTTTTCAAGTAATGGCAGTTCCTGGCTTGTCTGAGCTCAGCCTTTAGGACCCTTTCTACATCTCAGACCCAGAAACTAACCCGCCCAAATTCAAGCCTCCTTCACTCACCAGCTGGATCTCAACAGCAGTCACTGGCCTGTGATTCAACAGCTGAAGCTTTTCAGCTCTGTCAAAAGAAAAGTACAGAGCATTTAAAACTCTCATACCCCTAAGGATTTTGAGTCTTGACCAAGCTGTTTAGAGAACACTTTGTCAGATAACAAATGGAAGAACAACTTGGAACATGGCCCTCAGTTTCTTCAACTGTAAAACAAAAGAATGGGAGTAAGAGAGTCCTATATCAGTGACTCTTACTCAAGGGCACAAATGTGTATTAGAATCCTAATGGTACAGAGGCTTGGATTACAAGAAATGCCTCGATAGCAGATAGCACAGGTGTAGTTTTAATAAATTTTATTTGGAAAATGTGAATAATGCTTTCTTAGTCCAAATTATAGAAAGTAAAAGATTGACAAAATCATCTTGGTTGGTCATCACTTAGAAATGGTTGAGAATTCCTTTTTGAGATTAAGATTAAATGTTATTCAGACTTGGCTTGTTATCTTAGTAAACAAAAACAAGGACTCTAAGGGGACAGGAGTTAATACACAGTAGTATAAGACACAGTCTTCTGCCCTCAAAGAGCTTACAATCCAGTTGGGGAAAGAAGACAAATACAAGGAAATTTCAACAAAAGGTTTAAGTAACAGTGAAGATACTCGTTATCATCTGTCACAATTTACAGCTCCTTGCTGAAGGGGTGGTTGAAATGTGTGGACTCTCAAAGATGACAGGACTTGAAAGAAAGTGGCTTCAATTACCACCCTTGTGCAGGTGACAATTTCTACATTTCTCTCTCAATCTGACCCTGGAGCTCCAGCTTCATCTTTCTTTCTTTCTTTTTTTAAAAATTTATTTATTTATTTGTTTGTTTGTTTGCACCAGGTCTTAGCTGCAGCAGGCAGGCTCCTTAGTTGTGGCATGTGAACTCTTAGTTGCGGTACTCATGTGCGATCTAGTTCCCTGACCATGGAACAAACCCAGGCCCCCTGCACTGGGAGCACAGAGTCTTACCCACTGCACCACCAGGGAAGTCCCTCCAACTTCATCTTTCAATTCAATAAACAATTCTGGAATAAAGTGATGAATAAGCCACAATTTCCACAGCCAGGTGTTTGGGGAAGCAGTACCAGATACTCAGTTCTCCCTAAGCCTTGGTTTCACCACCTGTCAAACAGGAATGACAACAATACTTACTGATCTCATAAGGAGATTATGAGGGATGAAAATCTTACCATTTATAGCAGGAGCAGCTACCATTTACTGCATACCTTCCATATAGCAAGCACATTTAACCCTCAAACTTGACATTGAGACGGTAAAGAAATACTTTGTCCAAGGTTACACAGCTAGTAAATGGCAGAGCTGGGACTCTGCGATGAAAGCCCATGTCCATAACCATTCATAGTGTTCATAATGACGACCCACACAGTAATTTCCCCATAAACGGTAGTCACAGTAAAAAGGCGGCTGTAGTTAAACTCCACTCCTCACAGTCCCCCAAACATTCACTCTAGACTTCAGAAAGGAGATGACTCTTGCACTGCGCACCCTTAAGGATTTTCTAGGCAAAAAGGAAAAGAGGAATGGGCGGTCAGGGAAGGAAGAGTACAAGTAAACACCCAGAAGAACAAAAATTCATGGAGTTTCAGGAAATGGCTGCTAGAGAGGCTGTGGGACACAGGTTGAAAGAGCCATCTGGGACAAGGTCACAAAGGCCTGACTACCAACAGGCCAGATGTTACTCTGTAGACACTGAAGAGCAACTGAAGGAAGGAGTGACTTGCTGGTTCTAGAACACCTGAGAAAATGGAGGCAGAGACACTGTAATACTCAAAAGTTGTGAACCTGGGCAGCAGTAGCAGCAGCAGCAGGAAAGGAAATGAGAGTCTGGACCTGTGAAATGCTCCTGGTCACCTTCAGGTACAGTCAACAGGACCAGACAACTGCCTAGGTTGGGTCGGGGGGTGGGGTGAAGGAAATGCGAGAGTTAAGGCTTACTGTCAGATGTTTAGCCTGTTTGGAAAAAATGTATTAATTGAAAATTTGAATTTGAGTTTGTGGTACTTTTGAAACCACAATGAAGAGGTCTCAGTTGAACAGCCTGTCTAGTTTTAGTTCTAGTTTGGTCTAGAACTAAAGGAAAAGATCAGAGCTGGCTTTATTATCAAGGAGTTATGTGAAACCAAGAGAGTGGAAATCGTAGTCCAGAGACCAGCTGCTGAGTAAATGAAGACCCAGACAGAACACCATAAAACACCTCCATTCAAGGGGCTGGGAGAGAAATCAGCAAAGGAGCAAGGAGTGAAAAGAGAAAAAGAAAACTTAGGAGAGTGGTGTGATGGAAACCAAGAGAGGAAAAGTTCAGGACAGAGGGTATTATCAACAATGTCAAATGCTGAAGAGAGGAAAGTAGGTTGATGGTACAGAAGTCACTGGATTTGCCAAAAAGGAGGGCACTGGTGGCCTGGGTAAGTAGTTCAGTGGAATAACAGTTACGGTGACAACTGGAGTGTGGGGACTGGGGAATAACTGTGGAGGAAATACCTCTTTTTTTTCTTTGTACTTCAATTATCATCACTTTATTCAAATCTTCAAAACAGTCTTTATTCTACACTTTTAGTATAAAAAACCCATAAGACAGATGCACCACAGTGCAGCTAAAGACATACAACACTGAACTTCCACAACGAACATAACATGTAGAGAACACAAAATTTAGGTGAAATGAAATTATAAGATAAAATAAAATCCAATTTCAGAAAACAAAAATCAAAAGATTAAGGATCCCGAAATATTCTTAGCCCTAGTGAGATTTCACTGGACTCAAGTCATTTTGGAGTGAGACATTCACAATATGACCCCATTAACCCAGCTTAGGAATTCTTGGGAGCCATGAGTGGCCACATCAGGCACTCTGACAATAAATTGTAACCAATTTGTGATCTGAAAACTCCCCTTAATTTGGCTCTAAAGTCATCAGGCTTTTCAAAGGCATCCTCCTTGTTGCCCCTCTTATTTTAAACTGTTTCAGTACAGTTTGTATTGATATGCTTTGATATCAGGAAAAGTTGTTTTTCTGGCAACAAAGCAAATTTGGGTTTGGTTCATGTATAAAGAGATGATCTTTAAGGCGGGTCCAAAGGCACTCTCTACTTCTGCCTAAGGAGATCCAAAGTGGAAATAAAGGGGTCTGTGCTTAGGGCACAGAGGGAGTCTCAGAGGATCCTTGTAAAAGACTAGTTAAAAGATGACAAGTGGGGGCTTCCCTGGTGGCGCAGTGGTTGAGAGTCCGCCTGCCGATGCAGGGGACACGGGTTCGTGCCCGGTTCCGGGAAGGTCCCACGTGCCGCGGAGCGGCTGGGCCCGTGAGCCATGGCTGCTGGGCCTGCGCGTCCGGAGCCTATGCTCCGCAGCGGGAGAGGCCACAGCAGTGAAAGGCCCGTGTACCGCAAAAAAAAAAAAAAAAAAAAAAAAAAATATATATATATATATATATATATACACGACAAGTGGGAGAAGTGCAAGGAGAGAAGGAAATGGGTCTGACTGCTTTCCGTCCTGCACCACTGATTCAATGGAGACTGGTGGGAGGGATGGAAGACTAGGGTAAAGGGTGGGATTAGAGCAAAGGGTGGAAAGGAAAAGGCAGACAACCAATGTGTTTCATTTATAACAAGTAATAAAAATCAAAGAATTACAGGAGATTAAAGACCAATCAGAATAATCTGGCAACTTTAATCAGAAGATCAAAGTTCTCTCCAAACCTAATTTCATGTTTTATTACTAAAAGCAAAGACCAGTATGGTACAGTATTACTCCAGAGAAACTAAAGGAAGGTCCCTAGGGCTGCTTCACTCACATTCATTTTATGAATGGATACACCCCCCTACATCAAAATGCTTCAGGGCGGTAATGCTACTACTATATATATGGTTTCTTAGTAAGTTTGAAAAGTGATTGAAAGTTTGGGCACCAGAAAGACACCTCAACAACATGTGTCTAAACCGCAACTTCAGGTTAATGTGACTAAAGCAGTTATATTGTGAGAAGCTATGTGATGTCTTTCCTGGCACAGAGGTGGCCTTGGTTCCTCACCAGATGGTGTAGTCACCATCTGAGCCACCCATGGAGAAGTTTCTCTTCCACTGAGTTACAAGGACATGGGCTCCCTGCATGACTGCAAGCTGCGCAGTGGGAGGATACCCGGTGCTGTAGGAGGAACCGTGCCAGCAGTAGCCTCAGCTCCAAATCTGGAACCTTCATCACACCCTCCTCCCACCGGCACTGTTGAGCCACCTGGAGATGGGACCAACCAGATACTAAGCCATGGGGACTCTGCAACCTAAAAGGCCAACGGCCACAGACTAGGCCGTGGGAAGATACCGTGAGGTGCCAGGAAAAGCAGCTGACACGGTGGGGACTGTGGCAGCCCCCGAGTGCACAAAGCTCGGATGGCAGACCTCTGAGCAGGCAGGTGAAGCATCAGTACAGGGTGGAACCTGAGGAAGATGCAAGGTCTGAGAGTACACCGGATTCCCAGGAGGCTGCGCAGGGTAGGCTGGCTGTGGTGGATACTGACCCTTGCCGTTCACGGAGGCTGTGGGTCTGGTTCAGCTCAGTGTAATGGACAGAAATGAGCTCTTGACAGGATAGAAGTAAAAAAGCAATTATGGCCTGAGGAGGGCAGGTTCTGAAGGGAAACTGAAGCACGTTTGTCGGCTAAGAACACAAGCAGGTGGAGAGGCTGAAATAACAGGAGAGAAAAGAAAAGACCCTCAAAAAAAACAAAAGTTCAAAGTTTCCATGAAAAGGCTCATGTTTCACTGAGATCACAGCAATGGGGAAAGAAAAAGCAAATTTTAGGAGATGTGAAGGGAAATGAGTTCATTTTGGATAGTTTTCTCAGTGAAGCAAAAGTGAGGTCACCATCTGAGAGGTCTGGACGTGAAGAGGGTTAACAGGACTAAAAGCTGCAGAGAATCGAGTAAGGAGGAGACGAGGAATAAGACTAGGAATAAGCAAGCAGCTTTGAAGGACCAGCTGAGTTGGAAAATATGAATCCTCACTCAAAACAAAATTATTTATTTTAACCACCATCATCTAACAGCATGAATAAAGAATAAAGAGTAGGAAAAGACATGGCTGAATAAATGAACATCTCAGCTACAAATCAATCAAAGCAACAGAACTCAGTTTATTGAACAGTCATTATCCTGCCAGGCTCTGAAATGCTGGAAATGTTCCTACAGTTGCAAAAAGGATAAGTCTTCTACCGACAAAATCATTACAGCTACTCCCTGAAAAACCCCAACCTGGAGTCAAACCAACCAGTCAAGTTCTCTGCTCTGCACCCCCAGGAGCTAAGCCCTGCTGAAGTCAAGTCCCAGAACCACACATACTGCAGGTGCCAGTTCTGGGGGCGGTGGTTACAAACATGCCCCCCGACTTCATAATCAGGCTTATTTTTATCATCTCTACTTTCTCTCCTTCACTTAATTCACTGCACTTTAGCTCCCCCCACAACTGGTCACCAAAACTGTTCTCATTAAAGGGTGCAGGGAGCTCCATGCTGACCACTTTTTTTTTTTTAATTAATTTACTTAGTTTTGGCTGCATTGGGTCTTCATTGCTGCACATGGGTTATTTACAGACCTGGGTCTCAAAGGCAAGTCCTTCTACTCCTGGCAGACATGGCTGTACATCCTAAGGAGATCTCAGGATGAGACCTGGGGCTGCAAGCCAGGCTGCACTTCTTAAGAACAAAGTACCTCAAGCAAAAAAATTTAAATGATTAGAGAACCAATGCCTTGGGGAATTAACATGCTACAGGAAAAGATGACATAGGACTTAGTGTCAAAGTGATTTTAAGCTGAGTCTCAAAACTACCATTTTGCTGAATAAAGCTATAAAGTCAAATAAAACATGGTTCCTCCCAAACCTTCAAGAACTCTAGCAATGGAGGCTTTTAAGGAAATTAATGCAGCTCCAGTTTGTACTACTAGAACCAGACCACTTAAGAGCTATTATCTTGAACCTCTTCTTCCTGAGAGAATGGTAGAGAAAAACTCTATCGGGATAATCAGAAATAAGAATTAAAGAGCACTTCACAGCAGTTTCTGTTATAAATGTGATTCCTGTCTTAAACTGTACTGGCTAGCACAAAATGATCCAGGTCTTGATAGCATATGGCAAGCAGCCCCCTGAGTCACCAGGCACTGAGGCCAAATGAATTCCAGTGGGCTGCAGTAGTTGGCTCCCTCCCAGAGGAGCCGGGCCCAGGGACAGTGAACGAAGCCTGCCGGCCCCCTCTACTGTTGTTTTCAGAACAACACTGCCTGCAGCTTTTGCTTCCTACAGTCATAGATAACCTGTGTGTCAATAAGAACCCTGGCATGTTCATCTGTCCCAGGAATCAACCATTTAATGAAAAGTAAACATTAAAGGGTCAAAAAGGACTTTACAAATCTTCAAATTTAGGATCACAAATGGAAAAAGAGAACAGAAATAAATCCTCCCCTGAATATTACAGTCTACTTGAAATATATATAGATTATGGCCAATCATGAATCAGCTTGCAAGGCAACTGAATAGTAGCCAGGTGCATATTTATAGCAGAAAAGATGTAGGGATTGCGAAGCAAAACACCAGGCAAACAGCTGACAAGAGGTCTTAAAAATCGACCATTAGGACTTCTGTTGTAGACAAGATGCAGTAAACCCACTAAAGCCTCTTTCTGTTGTTTACAACAACAACAAACGCAGGACAAAACACAAAAAGCAAAAACCTGGACTCTGAAAACAAAAGTAGGTGGACTGGAAAGGGAAACAAAACTTGAAGAAAGCTAGAACTAGTTGGTGGGACTTCCCTGGTAGTCCAGTGGTTAAGAATCCGCCTTCCAATGCAGGGGACACGGGTTCAATCCCTGGTTGGGGAACTAAGATCCCACATGTTGCCAGGCAACTAAGCCCGCGCACCTCAACTACTGAGCCCGCACGCCTCAACTAGAGAGCCCACGTGCCGCAGCGAAGAACCTTGCACTCTGAAGCCCACATGCCACAACTAGAGAAAAACCCGCATGCCGCAACAAAGTGCCTGCACGCTGCAACGAAGATTCTGTGCTGCAACTAAGACCCGATGCGTTCAAAGATAAATAAAGAAAATAATTTTTTTTTGCCGTACACGGGCCTCTCACTGCCTCTCCCGCCGTGGAGCACAGGCTTCGGACGCACAGGCCCAGCGGCCACGGCCCATGGGCCCAGCCGCTCCGTGGCACGCAGGATCCCCCCGGACTGGGGCACGAACCCGCGTCCCCTGCATCGGCAGGCAGACTCCCAACCACTGTGCCAGCAGGGAAGCCCTAAAATAAATATTTTTTTAAAAAAGAGAAAAGAACTAATTGGTGTGGGGGATGGATGTGAGTTTCTTTCTTTTCCTCCTTTCTCTCATAAGCCCTGATCCTCAGGACTGCCCTTAGCAGTACTGCCCTACAGCAGTAGTTTCACATGGAGCTGAAACTCCAAGAGAAATTCCATCTTTCTGGCCAGAAGATTGGGAAAAGGGGCCCCAGAGATCTGGAGATCTAGGTAAAGCCCACAACTCGAGGGCAGTTCCTCAGGGAGCCCTAGCAGTGGGTATATCCAGGAAGGGAGCCACTGTGGTCCAGAGTGCCAAGGAATATCTTTTTTTCCCCTCTCCTCTTTTTTCCTACCTTCTTTGCCCCAAGGGTGGCACCAGTAACAAATGAAAACAAAGGCAGCTAAAATGATGACAGAAATCTAGTACTTGTGGCAGAGGCCTAAAAAAGGGGGCACATGTGCGCCTGAGAGTCTGGGGGCAATCCCAGAGAGAAGAGCAAGAGAGAGGATTTCCCTAAATTTGAGTACCAATCAGCACAAATCTTAGGTTTAGCCCAAGCTATTCATGTGTAGAACAGCCCCAAACAACAAAGAGCAGAGACCCAGCACAGCAAACACACTGAGAAGTGAACAAGTTAAAACATAACTCCAGTCTCATATGCAAAAAAGATCCAAAGCAGCAGAACAAACAGTTTAAAATCTAAACTGATATTGAAATCCTTGCCATGTAAGCCAAGAGACTTGAGGTGTGAACATAACTGGACGACCACCTGCTAAAAGAAACCAAAAAAAGCAACATTAACCAGAGGCATTTCACAGGATCCAGAGTTCTAAACAATATAATATTCAAAATGTTCAGGATACAATCTAAAATTATCTCAATGAGGGAACTATCACTAATTCTCAAGGGAAAAGTTCATCAACAGATACCAAATCTATCATGACCCAGATGTTGGAATTATCAGACAAAAACTTTAAAGTAGCTATTATTACAACATGAGATATACACAAATTCTTTTTTTTTAAACATTCTTGAAATGAATGGAATAATAAAAGTTCTCAGGAAAGAGACAGAAATTATAAGTAGTAAACAAATGAAAATTTTAGAACTGAAAAATATAGGAAATTTTATAATTCACTATGTAGGCTTAATAACAAAATAGAGTTGACAGAAGAAAAGAGTCTGCGAACATATAGACAGTTCAGTAGAAATTACCCCATTTGAACAACAAAGAGGGAAAAAAATGAACAGAGAGGATTCAGGAAAGATGGCAGAGTAGGAAGAACCAGGAATCTGCCTCCCCACCACCTAGACAACAACCATCTAGACAACTAGACCTAAATGTAAAATGCAAAACTATAAAACTCCCAGGAGATAACACAGGAGAAAACCTAGATGACCTTGCATATGGTAATGACTTTTTAGATATAACACCAAAGACACAATCCACAAAAGAAATAATTGATAAATTGGACTTCGTTAAAATTAAAAATATTTGCTCTATGAAACACAAAGTCAAGAAAACAAGATAAACCACAGACTGAGAGAAAATATTTCCAAAAGACACGTGATAAAGGACGGTTATCCAAAACACAGAAAGAATTCTTAAAACTCAGCAATAAAAAAACAAACAACCAGGGCTTTCCCTGGTGGCGCAGTGGTTGAGAGTACGCCTGCCGAGGCAGGGGATACGGGTTCGTGCCCCGGTCCGGGAAGATCCCACATGCCGCGGAGCAGCTAGGCCCGTGAGCCACGGACGCTGAGCCTGCGCGTCCGGAGCCTGTGCTCCGCAACGGGAGAGGCCACAACAGTGAGAGGCCCACGTACCGCAAAACAAACAAATAAATAACCCAATTTTTAAAATGGGCAAAAGAACTACTTACAATAGCCAGGACATGGAAGCAACCCAAGTGCCCCATCAACAGATGACCGGATTAAAATGTGTGAGTGTATATGTGTGTGTGTGTGTATATGTATTTATGTGTGTGTGTGTGTGTGTATATATATATATATATACACACACACACACATATACACACAATGGAGTATTAGCTAAAAAAAATGAATGAAACACTGCTATTTGCAGCAACGTGGATGGACCTAGAGAATATTATGTGTAGTGAAATAAGTCAGACAGAGAAAGACAAATACTATACAATATCGCTTATATGCAGAACCTAAAAAAATAATACAGGGACTTCCCTGGCGGTCCAGTGGTTAAGACTCCATGCTTCCACTGCATGTAGGGGGCATGGGTTCGATCCTTGGTTGGGGAACTAAGATCCTGCATGCTGCACGGAATGGCCAAAAAAAATTTTTAATTAAACATAAAAAAATAATACAAATGAATACATATGCAAAACAGGCTCACAGATATATAAAACAAACTTGTGGTTACCGAAAGAGAGGGGGAAGGAGAGGGGACAAATTATGGGTATGGGATTAACACATACAAATTACTATACATAAAATAGATAAGCATCAAGGATTTACAGAGAAAATAATCTGTATGATACCATAACAGTGGATACACGTCATTACAGATTTGTCCAAATTCAAAGAACTGTTCACCACCACAAGTAAACCCTAATATAAACTATGAACTTTTGGTGTTAATGACGTGTCAATGTAGGTTCACTGATTATAACAAATTTACCACTCTGATGGGGGATGTTGATAATGAGGGATGCTATGGATGTGAGGGGGATGGAACATATGGGAAATCTCTGCACCTTCCCCTTATGTTGCTATAAACCTAAAACTGATCTAAAAACATGAAGTCTTTAAAAAAAAAAAATTCTGCAAAGGTGCCAGAGTAGGAAGTACCAGAAATCTGTCTCCCCGCCTAGAAAACAACTGTACTCCTGGAATCTGTCTGATATTAACTATTTTGAAACTCTAAAGTCTACTGAAGGCTTGCAACTTCCAGGGGAAGTTCTGGAAGGTAAAAAGCAGTTAATTTTGGTCAATTTTAGATCTTAGCACAGTAGCAGCACCCATCCCCAACTCCAGGGGCAGGCAGCTGTGCCCACGTTCCTGGAGCAGCTTGTACACAGCTTGTGGAAGCTAGAGAGGGCAAAAAGTACCCTGTCCTCCAAATATCAGGGATCTGTGCTCTAATCACTGACTATAGCTTCTGATCACAGAGGTGCAAGCAAAGGGGCAGCAGCCATTGTTGTTGCGCCTCCCCCTCCAGCTGAAGTGACTTTTAGAATTTAAAGGGCTGGTGTCCTTTTTTCCCCCCCAACCCTTCTTTTTTTTTTTTTCTCCCTAAAGTTCAGACACTAAAGACACAAAAATAACTGCATATATGGGAAAAAATCAGAGTGACTGTGCATGCCTAGGGAAAGAGGCACACTCAGAAAAGACCTGAGAAGACCTTGGGTTTATACCTCAAGCTGATCTGTAGCACAGAAACAGCCTACAGGACAAAAATAGCAAACAATAAACAAAAATCAGCAAGCCTAGGGGAAGGAAGAAAATCTGATTTCCAGAGTTACAACATTATTAGATCAACCGTCTTAAAGAGGCTCCAAGAATGAGGGGCTTCCCTGGTGGCACAGTGGTTAAGAATCCGCCTGCCAAGGCAGGGGACACAGGTTTGAGCCCTGGTCCGGGAAGATCCCACATGCTGCGGAGCAACTAAGCCAGTGCACCACAACTACTGAGCCTGTGATCTAGAGCCCACAAGACACAATTACTGAAGCCTGTGTGCCTAGAGCCCGTGCTCCACAACAAGAGAAGCCAATGCAATTAGAAGCCCGTGTACCACAACAAAGAGTAGCCCCCGCTCACCACAACTAAAGAAAGCCGCACACAGCAACAGACCCAATGCAGCCAAAAATTAATTAGCTAATTAATTTTTTTTAATTAAAAAAAAAGATGCTCCTAGAATTAAAGGAAGATGTGGAGAAAGTAAAGAAAACAATGTATAAACAAAATGGAAATATCAATAAGAGACCCAAACAAACAAACAAAACAAATTCCAGAGCTGGAAAGTACAATGACTGAAATGAAAAACACTAAAGGGATTTGAAGGCAAATATGAACAGGCAGAACAAAGAATCGATGAACTTGAACAGAAAAAAAGATTAAAGAAAAGTGGAGAAAGCCTAAGAGGTCTCTGGAGCATCAAGAAGTGGACCAACATATACAGTTTGGGAGTCCCGGAAGGGACTAAGTGTCCATCAAGAGATGAATGGTTAAAGAAGATGTGTGTGTGTGTGTGTGTGTGTGTGTGTGTGTGTGTGTGTGTGTGTGTGTGTGTGTGTGTGTGTGTGTGTGTGTGTGTGTGTGTGTGTGTGTGTCAGTGGAATATTACTCAGCCATAAAAAAGAATGAAATAATACCATTTGCAGCAACATGGATGGACCAATAGATTATCATACTAAGTGAAGTAGACAGAGAAAGACAAATATCATATTATATCACTTATATGTGGAATCTAAAAAAAAAAAAGATACAAATGAACATTTTTACAAAACAGAAAAAGACTCACAGACATAGAAGACAAACTTGTGGTTACCAAAGGGGAAAGGAGGGAAAAGGTGTGGAGGGATAAATTAGGGATTTAGGATTAACAGACACACTAGCATATATAAAACAGATAAACAACAAGGACCCACTATATAGCACAGGGAACTATATTCAATACCCTGTAATAACCTATAATGGAAAATAGTTCTGCAAAAGGATATATATATATATATATATGTATGTATAACTGAATCACTATACTGTATACCTGAAACTAACACAACATTGTAAATCAACCATACTTCAATTAAAAAGTTTCCTTGTCTTTAAACAACAACATAAAAAACAGAGGCTTGGGGACTGCAGAACAATTATCAGAGTTCTAACAGTTGTGTCTTTGGAGTTCTGAAAAGAAAGGAGGAAGACACTGGGGCAGAAAAAAATATTTAAAGAAACAATGACCCAAAACTTCACAAATTGGGTAAGACACAAAAATTTACATAATCAAGAAGCTCAGCAAAGATAAACTAAAAAATATATATATATATATAATAATCAAATCTTCAAAGACCAAACATAAAGAAAAGTATTGAAAACAGTCAGAGGAAAATAATACATTACATATTGGCATGACCACAGATTTCTCATCAGAAACCATGGCAATCAGAAGACACTGAACTAACATCTTTAACGTGCTGAAAGAAAAGCTCATTCAACCCTGTGAAACTATCCTTCAGGAATGAAAGAAAATAATAACATTCTCATTTGAAAGAAAACTGTAGCCAGCAGCCCTGTTCTAAAAGAACGATAGAGGAAGTTCTTCAGGCTGAATGATAAAAAGTAAACATGGAACAGGAATGAATGAAGAGCAAAAGAAATAGCAAAATTCTGGGTAAATATAAAAGACTGTTTTTGTCCTCTTATGTTCTTTAAAATATGTAGAAGTATAGAGCGTAAGTAATAAAACACTGCTAAACACTATTTTCAACATATATAGATGTAATAAATATGACAACGGTAACAAAAGGGAGAAGATAAAATAAGAAGTGTTGATGAGGATGTGGAGAAATTAGAACCCTTGTGCACTGTTTGTGGGAATGTAAAATGGAGCAGACACTATGGAAAACAGTATGGCAGTTCCTCAAAAATTTTAAAATAGAATTATCATAAGATCCAGCAAACGTGGCTTCTGGGTATATACTCAAAAGAACTGAATGCTGGGTCTCAAAGAGATATTTGTACATTCATGTTCATAGCAGCATAATTATGTGCAACAGCCGAAAGGTGGAAACAACCCAGGTACACATCAGTTGATAAATGAATAAACAAAATGTCATATATACATGAAATGTAATACTATGCAGACTTCAAAAGGAAGGAAAATCTGACACATACTATAATATCAATGAACCCTGAAGACATAATAAATGAAATAAGCCAGTCACAAAAGAAAAAATACTGTATGATTCTCATATGAGGTACTTAAAGTAGCCAAATTCATGAGACATAAAGCAAATTGGTGGTTACCAGGGCTAGAGGATGCGGAATATGGGGAGTCATTGTTTAATGGCTATAGAGTTTTAGTTTTGCATGATGAAAAACTGTCCTGTGGATGGATGGCAGAGATGTACAACAATTAAATATATCTAATGCTACTGAATCACACACTTAAAAATGGTTAAAATAAAAAGACAACAATATTAAATAATATTCAGACTTTTTTTTTAAGACAAATACTATACGATTCTAATTACATGAGGTATATAGAATAGTCAAATCCACAGAAACAGAAAACAGAGTGGTGGTGTCAGGGGCTGGGGAGAGCAGGAAATGGGGAGTTGTGTAATTGGTATACAGATTGTTTTGTAACATTTTAAAAGTTCTGGGGACTTCCCTGGTGGCACAGTGGTGAAGACTCCACTCTCCCAATGCAGGGGGCCCAGGTTCACGGAACTAGATCCCACATGTGTGCCTCAACTAAGAGTTCGCATGCTGCAACTAAGGAGCCTGTGAGCCACAACGAAGGAGCCAGTAAGCCGCAACTAAGGAGCCCATGAGCTGCAACGAAGGAGCCTGCCTGCTGCAACAAAGACCCAGTACAACCAAATAAATTAAAAAAAAAAAAATTCTGGGTATTGGTTACACACAATGTGAACACTATACTTAATATAGATGAACTGAAGGCTTAAAAGTGGTTAAGATGAAAAAAAAAAAAGTGGTTAAGATGGTAGGGCTTCCCTGGTGGCGCAGTGGTTAAGAATCCGCCTGCCAATGCAGGAGACTACAGGTTCGAGCCCTGGTCCAGGAAGATCCCACATGCCACAGAGCAACTAAGCCCGTGCACCACAACTACTAAGCCTATGCTCTAGAGCCTGCAAGCCACAACTATTGAGCCCATGTGCCAGAACTACTGAAGTCCGTGCGCCTAGAGCCTGTGCTCCGCAACAAGAGAAGCCACTGCAATGAGAAGCCCGCGCACCGCAACAAAGACCCAATGCAGCCAAAAAAATAAATAAATTTTTTAAAAAATGGTTAAGATGGTAAATTTTATGTTACGTGTATTTTCTCACAAAAATAAAACAAACTGTAAACATACACACAAGCACACATATGCACACATTTGAAAGATGTTTGTCTTCAGAGTTCATTTAGAGAAGAGAGGCAAGGGGAGAAGGGCACTTAGTTTACTGATAGTGTATCAACTGTGCGCCTGAACTAACACCAACTGTTTCCTCCAAAAGAAAATTATTGTTATTCTCAATGAATGACAAAAGCTTTTTGGATTTATCAGCTCTAGTATCAATTCTAAAGACTATGGCTAGTTTTCTTCTCATGGAAACTTTTGATCTAATTCTTAATGTTTTTAATTCCTACAAACTTAACTTATTCAAGAAAGTCACCAAGAAAGTAAATGGGCAGTAGAAGAGCAGACAGAATATTATCAAGCCATTTTTGCCCCAAACACAAATGTCAAATGACTTAATTCATCAACTTTATAAAAAGCCCTTCAATTTGTGAATCCCGTTTTTCAAGCAATTTAGTCTGAATGCTGGGAAGGGGTTATGGGAAGATTTTTGGGAAACATTTTTGAGATTAAAAAGCCCACTATATTCTGTTTCTGGCTCTAGAAGGATCCCAGTGTCTAAGTCTCAGTTGTCTCATCTACAGTACCATGACCCTGGGACTTCCCTGGTGGCTCAGTGAGAATCCGCCTGCCAATGCAGGGGACACAGGTTCGATCCCCGATCCAGGAATATCCCACATGTCGCGGAGCAGCTAAGCCTGTGCACCACAACTACTGAGGCTGTGCTCTACAGCCCGCGAGCCTAGAGCCCGTGCTCCACAACAAGAGAAGCCACCACAATGAGAAGCCCGCGCACAGCAACAAAGACCCAAAGCAGCAATCAATCAATCAATCAATAAATCAATAAATAAATTTATACAATACCATGACCCTACGCCCTGTGTACCGATTACAATTCAAAACCCAACCTAATATAAATACACAGTTGCTGAGGATGACTTTTATAAGCTATCATTTTCATTATGTGTCAGTCTTTTCCCACTTAAGATTATTTTTACTTACTTGGTTAACTTGTGGCTTTTCACTGCTGTGAGAAATTCTCTCACAATCTCAGGACTCTGGTGCCTGCATGGTGTTTTTGATATGTATTTTAGTGTCTACAAAAAAAAAAAAGGGAAAGGCAAGCATAAGACAAACAACCCCAAATGACAAAAAGAGAAGCCAATGGCTATAATTTAGTATTCTAAAATTTTGCTTCAAAAATCTTTTGTAAAACAAATGCCTTCAGGAGACTCAATCTTCATATAATAGGAATTCCTCAAAAATAAAACCAGTAGCTAGAACAAAAAGATTACTGAAATTTTAGAATAAAGCTTTTCTGATCTTAAAGAAAAAACTCAGTCTGACAACTGTGTTATCATGTATCAATTTTTTATAGACAGGGAACCCGAAGAATAAAATAAATAGCCTTAAGTCCATATATAAATGACCCAATAAATGGATTAGAAGGAACAACTCTTTCTTACAAAGAATTCTAACAATTAAACATAGAATGAGGGAAATAAATCACCATTGGGCAATCGCACCATAGGAATAATTAATGCAGGAAGGATCCACCAATGAATACTAAAATTAATGGGCAAAAGCTTAAGAAGTAGGATATTTGCATAGTCTCAAAGCAGTTTCCCCAAAATATTTATTAATTACTGTGGTAGTTTTAATGTGTGTCCTCAAATTCTTTAATATCCCTCCCTTAAGAGATGAAGCCTATTCCCCTTCCCCTTGTATGTGGGCTGGACTAGGTGACGCTTTGCTAATTAACAGAATATGGAAATGGAAAAACAGTAACTTTACAGGGGAGAAACCAGGCAGACACCACCTTAACCAAGTTATCAAAGTTAACAGCATCAGTAATAAGACACTGATACCATGTACTCTGTATCACGAAATGAGAAGGGCACATTTATTACCAAAGTAACTTTCCTTAAGGCACCAAAAATTAAAAGCAAGAACTTAAGAATTAATAGAGTGGGGACTTCCCTGGTGGCACAGTAGTTAAGAATCTGCCTGCCAGTGCAGGGGACATGGGTTCCATCCCTGGTCAGGGAAGATCCCACGTGCCACGGAGCAACTAAGCCTGTGGTCCACAACTACTGAGCCTGTGCTCTAGAGCCTGTGCTCCACAACTACTGAAGCTTGCGTGCCTAGAGCCCATGCTCCACAACAGGAGAAGCCACTGCAATGAGAGGCCCATGCACCACAACGAAGAGTAGCCGCCGCTCGCTGCAACTAGAGAAAGCCCACGTGCAGCAACAAAGACCCAATGCAGCCAAAAATAAATTAATTAATTAAAATTTTAAAAAAATTAATAGAGTGATAGTGAGCATAAACTAATTAACTGTGTAGTTAAGGGTGCTTGATAGTTTGAAAGGTGTATAAAACTAATTACCAACAATCTTTATTTCCTTCTTTGAAAGAGATGAACTATATAATGTGAAAGAACACGAATGAATAAATGAACTGTAGGGTTCTAAACACACAATTAAATGAAAAAAATCAGATGGGAAGCAATGGTGACGAAAGTGTTAAATTCTTTATTTTCCTTAAAAGAGATTATGATACATTAATGCAAGTTTAAAAATGTCTTTGAAAAGAAAAATTAAAAGAGTTAAATCCAAACCTCTTTAAAGACAAAATCAAAATTGAAAGCAAATAACAAGAAAAAACAAAATGACAGATATAGAAATCAAACATTATATAACAAATACAACAGCTTAAGCATAAGATTGGGAGAGAATGCAACAAACTATCAACTAGATATTAAGATTATGAATTACTTTTGATTTCTTCTTTATGCTTTTTTGTACTTTCTAAGTTTTCTACCATAAAAAGTATCACTTTCTCTGTAATAAAGAATTTGGCTTCACTAAAACGGAGAGTCTGGACTTTGCCCTCAGCTTTTGGGAGGTAATCTCCATGCTCCTGGAACATTATATCTAATAGGAGTATCTTTGTCTGAGGGCCTTATGTCCTACTGGATGGTCTTAACAATGAGACTTAGAGTAGGGGCTTTGGGTCATGCAGGATCAGTAGACCTGGAGGCTAACATGAACTACACAGGCAATCAATCATTCAATCATGCCTAGGTAATGGAGCCCCAATAAAAACTCTGGACACCAAAGCTTGGCCGAGCTTCCTTGGCTGGCAATATTCTGTGTGTATTAACACACACTGATTTCAAGAGAAATGTGCTCTGACTCCACATTAGAGAACAGTGGAAGCTCTGCATTTGGTATTTCTCCTGGCACCTGCCCCATTTGCTTCTTCCCTTGGCCAAATTTAATCTGTATCTTTTCCTTGTAATAACCTGTACCAGTGAACATAATAGCTTTTAGCAAGTTCCGTGAGTACTTCCAGTGAATTATTGAACCTGAGGGTGGTCGTGGGGCTCCCCGACTTGCAATTGGTATTAGAAGTGATGGCAGACTTTTAATTATTCCCTCCTCTGACTTTGCAATTGGTTAACATTCGCAATTGGCCAAACTCTTTCCACTTCTATAAACAGGATAAAAACTGGGTTACAGTAAACCTACTCAAATCAGATAATAGGTAGTCATGATTCAGTGGCCAGTCATCAGCAAGATAAACCAACCCCCTACAATGGCAGTTTGGGTAGACCTTCCAAAAACCTAGACTTACTTCATACGTGATAGTATTCAAGTTCTGTTGCCCAGAACTGTGTTTATTCTTTCCACTTTCTTTACGCTGCTCTTTCATATCAGTTAGTAACTGGAACACCTAGGAAGAGATATACAAACGATTTCCATAAATAAATTTGAGAAATGTATCTATTCCAAGGTCAATGATTTTAAAGGATAAAGAGAATAACATCTCTTTTCTTCTCATAAACCCTCCCCGAAACACTTGCATTAGAGCAAATAAGTCCGAGAAGCATGTGACTTGTTAAAAATGCTCTTGGGCTTCCCAGGTGGCACAGTGGTTAAGAATCTGCCTGCCAATTCAGGGGACACAGGTTCGAGCCCTGGTTCGGTAAGATCCCACATGCCATGGAGCAACTAAGCCTCTGCGCCACAACTACTGAGCCTGTGCTCTAGAGCCCACAAGCCACAACTACTGAGCCCACGTGCCACACCTACTGAAGCCCGTGTGCCTAGAGTCCGTGCTCCGCAACAAGAGAAGCCACCACAATGAGAAGCCAGTGCACCGCAATGAAGAGTAGCTCCCACTCACCACAACTAGAGAAAGCCCGCACACAGCAAGCAACAAAGACCCAAGGCAGCCCAAATAAATTAATTAATTAAAGTAAATTTTAAAAAAATAAAATAAAATAAAAATGCTCTTTTATCTAAGTCAAATACTGCAAATTCATTTGTTTACATAAACTATTTCAAGTGTTTCCTACCAATACACACCATATAACTGATCTCCTTGGCTCTCAAAAATAATATTCTGAGTATTTGAAAGTAAATTTTCCTATAATATGATCATCTCAATAGATGCAAAAAAAAGCAATTGACAAAATTCAACATCTATGATCAAAACTCTAAACAAAGTGGGTATAGAGGAAACATACCTCAACATAATAAAGGCCATACATGATAAGCCCAGAGCTAACATCATACTCCACAGTGAAAAACTAAAAGCTTCTCTAAGATCAGGAATAAGACAACGGTGCCCACTCTTGCCTCTTTTATTCAACATAGTATTGGAAGTCCTAGCCAGGGCAATTAGGCAAGAAAAGGAATAAAATTTAGCCATCCAAATGGGAAAGGAAAAAGTAAAACTGTCACTATTTGCAGATGACATGGTATTATTTATAGAAATCCCTGAAGACTCCACCAAAAAACTGTTAGAATAAATGAATTCAGTAAAGTTGCAGGATACAAAATCAACAAATAGGAATCTGTTATGTTTCTATACACTAATAACAAACTATTAAAAGACAAATTAAGAAAACAATCCTATTTATTATAATTGCAACAAAAAAGATAAAATTAGGAATAAATTTAACCAAGGAGGCAAAAGACCTGTACAGTGGAAACTATAAGACACTCATGAAAGAAACTGAAGAAGACACACATAAATGTTCATGCATTGGAAGAATTAATATTGCTAAAATGTCCATACTACCCAAAGCAAACTACAGGTTCAATGCAATTCTCATCAAAATTCCAACTGCATATTTCACAGAAATAGAACAATCCCAAAATTTGTATGGAATCACAAAAGATCCAGAATAGTCAAAGCAATCTTGAGAAAGAAGAACAAAGTTGGAGGCATCACACTCCCTGGTTTCAAACTACATTACAAAGCTATAGTAATCAAAACAGTATGGTATTGGCCTAAAACAGATGCAGAGATCAATGGAACAGAAATAGAGAGCCCAGATATAAATCCACACATATATGGTCAATTAATTTATGATAAAGGAGCCAAGAATACACAATGGGAAAGAACAGTCTCCTCAATAAATGGTGTTGGGAAAACTGGACAGCCACATGCAAAAGAATGAAACTAGACCACTATATACACCATACACAAAAATTAACTCAAAATGGATTAAAGACTTGATGATGTAAGACCTGAAACCATAAAATTCCTAGAAGAAAACACAGGCAGTAAGCTCCTTGACATTGGTCTTGGCAATGACTTTTTGGATTTAGCACCAAAAGCTAAGACAACAAAGGCAAAAATAAACAAGTGGGACTACATCAAACTAAAAAGCTGCTGTGCAGCAAAGAAAATCATCAACAAAATGCAACCTACTGAATGGGAGAAAGTATCTGCAAATCATGTAGCTGATAAGGGGTTAATATCCAAAATATATAAATTCATACAACTCCAGAGCAAAACAAACAAACAATCTAATTTAAAAATGGGCATTTTTCCGAAGAATACATACAGATGGCCAACAAGTACATAAAAGATGCTCAACATCACTAATCATCAGGGAAATGCAAATAAAAACCACAATGAGATTACCACCTCACACCTGTTAGAATGGCTATTATTAAAAAGTCAAGAAATAAATATTGAGGAGGATGTGGAGAAAAGGAAATCACTGTGTACTATAGGTGGGAATGTTAATTGGTGCAGCCACTATGGGAAACAGTATGAAGGATCATCAAAAAATTGAAAATAGAAGTACGATATGATTCAGGCATTCCACTTCTGGGTAACTATCCAAAGAAAACAAAAACAGTAATTTGAAAGGATATATGCACCCCCATGTTCACTGCAGCATTATTTACAATAGTCAAGGTAAGGAAATAAACTAAAGTGTCCATTTACAGATGAATGGATAAAGAAATTGTGGCATATATATACAAAGGAATATTATTCAGCCATAAAAAAGAATGAAATCTTGCCATCTGTGACAACATGAATGGAACTTGAGGGCATTATGCTAAGTGAAAGAAGTCAGAGAAAGACAAATACTGTATGGTATCACTTATACGTGGAATCTAAAAAAGAAAAGGAAAAAAAAAAAGGGACTTCCCTGGCAGTCCAGTGGTTAAGACTCCATGCTTCCACTGTAGGGGGCATGGGTTCGATCCCCGGTCAGGGAGCTAAGTCCCCGCATGCCACGCAGCATGGCCAAAAATTAAAACAAAACCAAAAACAAAACCGAAACCAGAAACCAAGCTCATAGATACAGAGAACAAATGGTTGCCAGAGACAGCGGGGGGAGTAAGCAAACTGGATGAAGGTGGTCAGAAGTTACAAACTTCCAGTTATAAACTAAGTAAGTCATGGGGATATAATGTACAGCATGGCAACGTCAGTTAATAATACTGTATTGCATATTTGAAAGTTGCTAAAAGAGTAAATCTTAAAAAGTTCTCAACACAAGAAGAAAAGAATTATGTAACTATATATGGTGAGTGATGTTAAGTAGACTTATTGTGGTAATCATTTTGCAATATATACAAATATCAAAACATTATGTTGTATACTTGAAACTAATATAATGTTGTATGCTGACTGTACCTGAATTTTAAAAAATTTTCCTAAAATATATATATACACATATATATATATATATATATTTTTTTTTTTAAAGATCTTGCTTCTCGGGCTTCGCTGGTGGAGCAGTGGTTAAGAATCCGCCTGCCAATGTAGGGGACACAGGTTCGAGCCCTGGTCCGGGAAGATCCCACACGTCGCGGAGCAACTAAGCCCGTGCATCACAACTACTGAACCTGCGCTCTAGAGCCCACGAGCCAGTACTACTGAGCCCGTGTGCCACAACTACTGAAACCTGAGTGCCTAGAGCCTGTGCTCCACAACAAGAGAAGCCACTGCAGTAAGAAGCCCACGCACTGCAACAAAGAGTAGCCCCCGCTTACTGCAACTAGAGAAAGCCCGTGTGCAGCAATGAAGACCCAACACAGCCAAAAATAAATAAATTAATCAATTATTTTTAAAAAAGACTTGCTTCTCTAACATGAAAATCTATTTTATTTCCAGAAAAGAAAAATTATGAAGCAAGCGATAAAAGTAGTTTACAAAAAAAAAAAAAAAAAAAAGAAAGAAAGAAAAACTGCTATATAACTTTAGAAGTAAATTTTCTCTACAAGGTAGAAACACATGTGTATTAGTGCTAAGAAGGGTCAGGGGAGGAAATCTCTCTCCTGTTTTAGAGATTATACCAGAGAACTGAGAGAAGCATAGGATCATAAACACAGTAACGACTAGATAAAACGCAACCCATCCCCTGCCTGTCATTCCTTTCAGAAATAGGGGCATGAGACCCAATTAATGCAATGTTTCCCCAATGGATAAAACACTACACACCTTGTCCAGAGTCTAAGCTGGAGAAGGAGGTTCCTAAAAGCCAATGGCTTGGGGCTTCCCTGGTGGCGCAGTGGTTGAGAGTCCGCCTGCCAATGCAGGGGACACGGGTTCCTGCCCCGGTCCGGGAAGATCCCACATGCTGCGGAGCGGCTGGGCCCGTGAGCCATGGCCGCTGAGCCTGCGCATCCGGAGCCTGTGCTCCGCAACGGGAGAGGCCACAACAGTGAGAGGCCCGCATACCACACACACACAAAAAAAAGCCAACGGCTTGACCAACAACCATTTCCTTCCTATTATGAGCAGCAACCATTTAAGATGAACCTTTAGGAAGAAAAGAATATGGCCCACTGTGTTAAATCTACTACCTTCTACATATATCACAAAATGGAGACTCAAATCTCCTATAAGTCTTCCTGAGTTTAGACTCTGGCATAAGAAAAATGGACAGTGAATATATGAATGGTTTTTTCTATACCTGGAGTCAACCTATCAGATAGTTTTGCTAGTACCAAACAACACCCAGGCAAAATAGAAGGTAGGCAAAACTAATGTTCTCTCCTCCCTCTCACCAACTTCTTTCCTTTCTTTCCCCAGCAACCCAATCCTCAAGCCCCCAAATTCCAAACCTGTTACTTCCTACTAAGTTATTCGTAATGGTGAGTCACTAAACTCTCACTTCCAAAATGAAGGTGTTAATACTTATGAGACTATTATGAGGATCAAAATAATAACTTACAAAAGCATTTTACAGCTAAAGAGTGGTAATTAGGAAAAGGCGTTAAGCATTTTAATGGAAAACTTCTGCAAACAGAAACAGTTCCAAAACTGATGTTTCCATCACAGGAAGGCATCCCAAATGAAGATCTAAAATCTTTGGGATTTGGAGAAGATTGCCTACAGTAAACTAAAGGCTTCCCAGCTTCCCTGAATTACTGTATATAATTTACCAAGCTAAGACTATTCCAAGGTCCACCAGATGGTGCCATCTCTCCTATTTTAAAGTGGCAAATCTAAAGGAATTCAGTCATTTCTAACCAAAACGAACTGAATAATCTTCAGAAGCAAAGGGCAACCGATCAGAGAGGAAAACACAATAGTCCAAAGCTATTTACCTCATAGTTACTGAGCAGCGCAGCGCTGGCATCCTTCCTGCAAAATAAAGTAAATTATCGTCAGTCTGGGCTCACACCCCTCTGTGGGAATTAAATATCTACAAAATAATCCCTCTGTCAAGATTCAGTAGCACAGTTCAGAAATTTGGGGACTACAACCTAAAATTGAGAAACGTCCTAAGTCTTACTGGTTTAGCTGGCGATGGACAAATTCAGAGCAAATTCTCCTTTTAACAGGCACAGTATATCACACATCCAACACCAAGTAGGTGATTAAAATACTATACTTATCCCTGGTCCAAGCAGGCAAAAGTTGAGAAGTCAGATATCTAGGGGAAGATAGTTACAGGAAGAACATGGGGGCAAAACCACAGGAGTAGGGGGATGTCAATAAACAGAGGGTGCTAGAATTAACTGGAGAAACAGAGTGCCACCTCATCCCACAGCCATGTCCTCTCTACAGTACCATCTGCCTTCCATCGGCTATTGACATTTTGGGCAGCCAAGTCCTCCTGTTGAATCACCAGAAATGGGATCCTTAACACTAACATCACTACTGGAAATTCCAGCAACATCTGGAATCCTGCCAGATACCCACAAAACTCCCAAGGTGTTCATCTTTTCTATCAACTCAACCACTAGAGTTCAGGTGTTGAGCACTGGCAATGGTCCATCAAGGCAAAACGTCATCTTTCATGTATGAATGAGGACAGCAATGTGACGTGAATTAAATTACAACTGATCCATTCTACAGTATCACATCAGAAAGCACTTATTGTTTTTAACAGTCTGGAGACAGTACAGTATAATAATTAAGAACATAGTTTTGACCTACTGTATAGTGTACAGCACAGGGAACTACAGTCAATATCTTGTAATACTCTATAATGGAAAAGAACCTGAAAAAGAATACATATATACATAATATATATATGTATAGCTCAATCACTTTGCTGTATACCTGAAACACTGTAAATCAACTATACTTCAATTTTAAAAGAATACAGTTTTGAAATCAGACAAATCTAGGTTCATATTCCAGCTCTGCCACTTACAAGGTATGTGAGTTTCAGTGAGTTAATTAACCCCCGTTAAGCATCCCCATATAAAACAAAAAATGCACATAACTAGTACCTAGAAATGTAGCCTGGATTCTAAACCCAGCTCCACCAACCAGTAGCTATGTGAATTTGGGCAAGTTATTTAACCTCTCTATGCTTAAATTTTCTCATCTATAAAATGGCAACTGTAGTATCAACCTTGTAACATTGTTACAGGATTGAGTTGAAACATGTAAAGTACCTGGAACACAGTATGTGCTCAATAAATACCATCTATTGTCACTACTGCCTGGGCTACCACCACCACAACCACCGCTTCTTCCTACTTCATAAAGCCGTTCTGAGGATGAAAGGAAAACATATTTTAAAAGTGTAACACAGTTCTTGGTACTTATTAGGTTCTCCTGAACGAAGGCTATTACTGTTAAAAGATATCACCTCACTTAAATTCTCATTAAAAACCCTGTGATGTAGGAGCTATTATGATTCCTTCTTTCTGGATGATGAAACTGAGGCTCAGAGATTTAAAAACTTGCTCAAGGGCACACAGTAGAAAGCCTAACTGAAGTGGACAATAACTATGGGATTGTGAAAAATAAAACAGGATTGAACAAATGGAAACCAGTAATGCAGAATCCTAAAACTTCAGGAAGGAGTATGGACTTGACATAATGTACAACAAAGATTACTGTTTGTTCTTAAACTAGGAATGGGGCTATATGATGAAATTGAGGACACAAAATTTCAAAAACATGAGCCAAATAGATGGGTGGTTTCCCCAGTCAATAAATAAAGCAAAACAAGCAGGTGGTTAACGCAGGCTTCAACCAAGGCCTTAGGTCATCAGCACAGTAATGTCAGCACTTAATCAAATCAGCCCATGAAGCTTTCCAAATGCTACTGGTCATTCAACAAACAGCCAGGATTTCACAAAAGTGCTGCTTTGCCCAAATGACCACAATGGAACTCAGGTCACAAAGAACACCATACTTAAAAGGAACCTAGGAGACTTCCCTGGTGTCGCAGTGGTTAAGAATCTGCCTGCCAATTCAGGGGACACAGGTTCAAGCCCTGGTCTGGGAAGATCCCACATGCCACAGAGCAACTAAGCCTGTGCACCACAACTACTAAGCCTGCGTTCTACGGCCGGTGAGCCACAACTACTGAGCCAGAGTGCCACAACTACTGAAGGCTGCGCATCTAGAGCCCGTGCTCCGCAGCAAGGGAAGCCACCGCAATGAGAAGCCCACGCACTGCAATAAAGAGTAGCCACCACTCGCCGCAACTAGAGAAAGCCTGCGTGCAGCAACAAAGACCCAACGCGGTCAGAAATAAATAAATTAAAATTTTTAAATAAATAAATAAATGGAACCTAACACAGGAAGGATAATGCATAATTAGAGTATGTGATATGGCTCATTTAAAGCTGAAAATGACAGGACTTCCCTGGTGGCACAGGGGTTAAGAATCCGCCTGCCAATGCAGGGGACACAGGTTCAAGCCCTGGTCCAGGAAGATCCCACATGCCACAGAGCAAGTAAGCCCGTGCGCCACAACTACTGAAGCCCGCAAACCTAGAGCCCGTGCTCCGCAACAAGAGAAGCCACCACAATGAGAAGCTAATGCACTGCAACAAAGAGTAGCCCCCGCTCACCTCAACTACAGAAAGCCTGCGCACAGCAATGAAGACCCAACACAGCCATAAATAAATAAATAAAATTGAAAATGACTAATCAAACCACATGTCATCTTTGCCTACTTAATCAGTAAGTCACCCCACAAGGCCTCCTCCTATCTTTGCTTGAAACTGAATTACAACTCCCTTCATGCCCTAACATTCAGGGGAACTAAAACATCCCTTCCTGGAACAGGGTGACAAAAATTACATGTTATCTTTCCTCAAGGCCAGTGGATCCATCCCAGGTGCCACGGTGACAACTTCATTTCCAAATCACAGCCCCCCTCTGTCATGTAGATTATTCCATGGCCTGGGAAATCTGTCCTTGTCTCTTCCAAATTACTGCCCCACTGCCCAAGTCAATATTGTTAATTGCAAGAATCCAAAGAACATCTTCTGCCTTTTCTAGAGCCAATACACAAAGAAGGAAAGGAACTCTCTTTTATGTATATTTTCATGAACCTGTGTTTTGGAGCCAGGAGAACAATGGATGTTTAAAAAGTACAGCGTCTTGCACTCTGGTGGGCAGAAGCTGATTTATTCATTGATTCTTTTATTAGGAAGATAAATAATTTTTTTACCCAGCTAAATACTAATGGAGTAAATGCCAAAATATGCTAGGCATTCCTTTATTCAGTTAAATGTCAACGAGTACAGTATCTGCCTTTCCTTGAGTCCTAAATGAACTGTGTGTATTGGGAAATTTTTTTTGAAGGCAGTTTTTATCCTGAAGAAGTTACTGTAACCACCACGAAGTGGCAGGTTGTTGAGAACAGGATATGGCGAGATTTGACAGACATCAACTTAATCAAGTTATCCAATTTAACAGCACCAATAATGATGAGGTGATGCACTGAGAAGGAAACATCCCTTATAGCAATCCTGTCAGAAAATGTAGTTATGAGAATATAATCAGACAAACCCAACCTAAGAAACCTTCTTCAAATCAACTGGCCTAGATTCTTCAAATATCACTATCATTTGTCACGATGTCAATGTCACAAAAAGAGGCTAAGAAACTGTTCTCAGAGTAAAGGAGATTAAAGAACCTTGACAACTAAATGCAATGTGTGATTCTGGATTGGATCCTGAATCAATTTTTTAAAAAAATCCAGATAAAACATTATTAGGACAATTGGAGAAATTTTAATATAGGTTGCATTTTAATAATAGTGGTAATATCAGCACTAAATTCCCTGGGTGTGATGATGGTATTGCAGTTACACAGGAGAATGTCTTTTTAAGACTGATAAAATGACATCTCTACAACTCTGAACTGGTTCAGTAAAGAGTGTGTGTGGAGAGAGAATGTAGGCATGTGTAACAAAGAGAAGGCAGATATATCAAAAATGTTAACAAATGGTGACCCCAGGTAAAGGATATAAAGGAACTTGAGATGCTCTTTTTGCAACTGTTCCATGGGTTTGAAATTTTTCAAGGTAAAAAGTTGAGAAAAATGGAGATGTAAAACTAAAGAATTCCATGAAGTTAAAAAAAAAATACATTAGTATAACTTGTAATTGAGGACATTCTCCTCCAATGTTTTTTTACTTCATACTCTCCTGTAGGACTTAGAATGGTACTGATTTTACTTACAGATGTTTAAAGCAAATATTCCAAGTGAATTTTAAAGACTGTCTGAATCTATACTTACAGGAAGGCAGTCACTTAATTTCCTTAAGTCATGAATTAGCTGACTGAAGCTGATGTACTATTTGAAATTTAACCTGTAAAATCTGCTTAACTTGCTGAGTCAATTTAATGGACACAAACAACTACTTCAGAAAATCAAATTCTGAATAAACAGAACAAAATGATCTACTGACAGACTTTCCTTAGAGACTCACACATGCACAAAAAAGTCCAAGCAAACAGTGCCTATTAACTGCCACAGAGTTAACTCTTACAAACACAATGACAAACAGAATTGCTCAAATTCTCCTATGTTTAACCTATGTTACTGACTCAAGTCCTGTTCTGAAAAGCTAAACTCTGGTCCAAGAAAACTGAGCAGCTTCAAAGTCAATGAACAATTTAAACTGTAGCATTCACTTGGGAGCTAGCAAATTATCCTCTTTCCAGTCCTGTTACTGAATTGCTATAAGACCTATTAGCTAACTTCTCTAAACCTCAGTATTTCCAGCTGTAAAAAGAAGGAAATTCTGACACTATCTCAAAAAGATGATGTGGAAGAAACTCCATTTTCTGTAACTATGTATACTAAGTTTAAGAATAAAAGGATGAACACAAAATTTTCCAGGCATATAAATAGTCCCGAGGCATTAGAGAAAGTTAGCCAAACAGCAAATACCTTAGTATACAAATACTTAATTTTGCTATGAATATTTTATATCCTTTTATCCGATGTGATGGTCAAAAAGTTTTTATTTTTAGGGCTTCCCTGGTGGCGCAGTGGTTGAGAGTCCACCTGCCGATGCAGGGGACGTGGGTTCGTGCCCCAGTCCAGGAGGATCCCACATGCTAAAGAGCGGCTGGGCCCGTGAGCCATGGCCGCTGAGCCTGCGCGTCCGGAGCCTGTGCCCTGCAACGGGAGAGGCCACAGCAGTGAGAGGCCCACGTACCGCAAAAAAAAAAAAGTTTTTATTTTTAAAGTCTATCGTTCAACCAAATAAAGCATAAATATTCCTTACCTTTAAAAAACTTCTAGTGTGTGTCTATCGATATGTATCACTCACACAGTAGGTAGTTACTCAGTGATTGAAGAAAAAAAAGTAGTAAAAACTCAGGGGAGTTTTCCATCCATGCCTCCTCACTGCAGGTCCTGGGAATGCCTAACAAAGGTACAATGTGTTTGCCCTCTCAGAGACCTAGGGGTCTCCTGAAGATCCTAAGGACCACACTCCCAGAGGTCACACCTCATACTGGAGGCCAGGCAAGAACTAGAATTAGGCCTCCAGGGACTTCCCTGGCGGTCCAGCGGTTAGGCCTCCGCCCTTCTGAGGCAGGGAGCACGGGTGCAATCCCTGATCGGGGAACTAAGATCCCACATGCCGCATGCTGGGGCCAAAAAAACACAGAATTAGGTCTCCAGACAGTCTCATTCCAGGGGCCCCCTCCACCCCCAAACCACATGCCTACCTCAGAAAACCTCATTTTCCCACAAACTCTAGCCACAAAATTCTTGATGAGTCACTGACTCCTTGGGAGAAGTTGACAGGTTACTATATAGGAGAAAAAACTCTTGATTGAAACCATTTCACTTAGGAAAATCAGAAAATCTATATGCTCAGCAATCAGGAAACCAGCTAAATAATTTATATTAATTTATATTAATTTAATTTATTAAATTAATGAAGTATTGTTATATTACTTCACTCCACAAGTACAGTCAGCCCTCTGTGTCTGTGGATGTGAAACCCACGACTGGGGGTTTAAACCAGCAAATACAGAAGGCCAACTGTGTTTGCCAAAGGGCTACTGTGTGCCAGATGCGCTGCTAAGCACTAGGGGAACAGACACTGGTCCCTGCCTTCATGATACTTACACTCTCAAGAGGGAGACAATACACTAGACATGTAAACATACATCTATTATCAGAACTTGTAATTATTTAAGGGAAAAGTAAACAAAGGTTCTATGAGAGACAAAAAGCAGGACTTATTTTGGATTTACCAAAGAGGAAAAACAACATTGAAAAAGGACACTCAACCTGAGCTGTCAAAAAGATAAGAAGTGGGCAGGACAGGGGGAAAAGTCTACCAGGTAGAGGGAACAGCAATGCAAGGGCTTGGAGAGTTACCAAAATTACTTGACTGCCAGTGGAAAGTGTGTCTCTTTGCGGGAGGGGACAGTGGCAAGAGACAAGGTTGGTGAGTGGGTGAGGTTACATAGGGTCTTGTAGTCCTACTAAGAAATGCAGATATCCTCTAAGCACACAGAAAAGCAATGAAGGGTTTTTACACAGGGGGTGATTTGATCCAATTAATATTTTTTAATTCACTTTGGCTGCTGTGCAGAAAACAGAATGGAGGGGGCGGGGCAAGAGTGGAAACCAAAGGCTATTGCTTAATCTGGACCAGAGATGATGAACTACAAAATTAGCAGTGGGGATGGTGCTCCATTCAAAATACATTCTGAACGTGGAGATGACAGGACTGGCTGATGGACTTGATTTAGCGGTGAGGAAAGAGGGCTAGATTTCTGGTTTAAGCAACTGGATGGATAAGAGAAAAGGGCTAGAAATATATTCTGGGGAATCATTTGCATACAGATGGGTAAAATGACCAAGGGAATGTGGAGAGAAAAGGTCCCAGGACTGAGCCCTAAAATACTTCAACATTTAGAAGCCCAAGCAAGGAAGGAAGGCAGGGCTAGGAAAGAAGACTGAGAAGTAGTCCTTGATGTAGGAGGAAATCCAAGAGAGCACGTCGCAAAGCCAAGAGAGTGTCTTGAGTTTCTGTATCAATTGCTGCTAAGGGATCAAGGAAGTTGAGGCCAGAAAATCAACTTCTGAATTTGACAAGATGGAAGGCTCAGGTAACCTACCTAAGACCCATTTCTGTAGACTGGTGAGGATGAAAGCCCAAAAGAATGATTGAGAGAATGAGGGGATAAACAACATTTCTAAGAAGTTTTCTGGTGACAGGAAGCAGAGAGGGAGCAACAGGTGGACATGGATGTAGGGATAGACAAGGGATTTTTCTTTTAAGATAGATAAATTAAAGCTGGTCTGTATGCTGACAGAAAATGCTTAATAAAGAGGGAAAAATTGATAATGACGTCTTGGGCTAGAGTAATATTATGCATGTTTTTCAAATTGCAGATTAAACCCCATTAGTGGATTGCAAAATCAGTTTAGTGGGTCTACACCCTATTTTAATAAAAGAGGCTATCGGAGTGTACTGCACACTGCATTGTCTCATGAAGCTTTCGTTTCAGTTACATATACATACAGTGTTTTTTTAAAAGTCTGAAAAACAGTAGTACATGTAGACATTAAACAGGCTAAAGAACATAAAAGAAAGTATCAATATTAAATAATCGGTGGCAAAGAGAACACAATACAGTATGCCTACAAGTTAACGTCAACCGTGCAAAAATCCACATACAGAGTAGCTACAAAAACTTCCATTTGCACCCGGTACAATGAGCAGACACGGAAAAGACCATGTGGAGTTAAAACTGTTAGAATGGCTTTTACTCCCTCCCTACACACACACACAAATAGCTAAATGCTTCTCATCAAACTTGGACAGCACCTGTTCAGAGTTAGGGTTCCAAAGGAGCCCACTGCCCCTAAGCAAAGCTCTACCCCAGCATTTACCCATCTCTCCTCCAAGTACTTCCAGGCCGGACTCAGGGCTTTGTACCTTCGAAGTTCCCGCTCCAACACTGGGCCAGGCTCCCCACCGTGACGCCTGCAACGCTAGTGAGTGGATGAGGGAGGGAACAGGCACCCTGAAAGGCAGCCGAGACAAGTGGCACTCGGCCCCGCGTGCTGGGCACGCGGTGGGCGTGGGGGCGAAGGTTCGGAGAGACAGAGCGAGAGCCCCTTCCTCCCTCGCCTCCCGATCCGTCGCCCTCCCCACCGTGACGAGGGGTCGCCCCAGGCCCATGTCTCCCGGCTCCCAGGGTCTAGCGGTCGCCAGCTGTGGGCGTCGGCCCAAACCCAGCGACGCGCCCCGAGCTGCTTACACTTCCATGTCGACCCCGCCTCTTCGCCTCCGGCCGACAGCACCCGCGAAGCTCCACACAGCCCCGCCGCCGCACCGGGCGTCCACGCCGAGCTCCCTGGGGCCGGCTCCGCGCGCCGCGGTGCACGCCGGGATCGCCGCGCTGCACACCGGGAGCCTGGAGGACCCGGCGGGGCCGCGAGCCCTGCATGTCTCTCTAGCCATCCGAGCTCTGTCCTCTACGCCCAGCTCGACTTCAGACTGTTAAGCGTTTGCAGACAGGATTTAGCTCACGTTTTCGTGGTCTAAGTTATATCTAAGTAGTATGAATAAGGTAAATTTCCAAAGACGTAATCGGATTAGTAGGCCTTTGCGGCATTAAAACCCCACCCCGGGGGCTTCCCTGGTGGCGCAGTGGTTGAGAGTCCGCCTGCCGATGCAGGGGACACGGGTTCGTGCCCCGGTCCGGGAGGATCCCACGTGCCGCGGAGCGGCTGGGCCCGGGGGCCATGGCCGCTGAGCCTGCGCGTCCGGAGCCTGTGCTTCGCAACGGGAGAGGCCACAACAGTGAGAGGCCCGCGTACCGCAAAAAAAAAAAAAAAAAAAAACCGGGAATAGTAATAATGGCAAGGGGTGAGACGGCCCGGGGCCGCTGGAAATGCTCTATTTCAGGACCTGGGTGCTGAGCACGCGGTGTGTTCTGTTTCTAAAAAGTCAGTGAGCTGCACGCTTATGTGCATTTTTCTCTATGTGTGTTATAATTGAATAAAACGTTCTAAAAAGTGGGGGGAAAAAATCTCCGCCTCCCTTCTCCCATTTCCCATTCTTCAGAGCTATTTGGCAGGAAAGTACAAAGAGCTTGAATGACAAGCAGTCTGTGACCTTCCAGCCTTCCTAGGAATTTGTCGAAAGGGAATTATCAGATGCTTGAAGAAAGATCGATGTGTAATGATAATTTTGCTGGGAGACAGCCTAAATACCCAACAATGAGAAATTGATAAATCATGTTTGAACCATACAGTATAATATCAATATATGTGACCATGAGAAACCATGTAGCATAATTTGATATGCTAGGGAAATGCTCAAGATAGGATTTAAAAGATGGAAAATGATGTGGTGTGACTCTAATAACCTAAGGAAAAATAAGCATAGGGAAAAAAATACCTAAGGGTATGGGAGATAGAGCCACCTAATCTACTAAATTTTGTGTTCTTAAAAAAAAAAAAGGTGAAAGGTTGATGTCTATTATTTTCTGGAATTTTGGTATGGTTTGAAATATTTCCTAAAGACTGGAAGGAAATATGCCAAAAATTAACAATGGCAGATGTCTTTTTTCCTCACTTTTTAATAGTTATATCAGATCATTTACTAAACACATTCTCTTTGCAAGGCCCTTGATAAGTGCTTTGCTATTCCGTGATATTAACAGTAATAGTGCAGGCTTTGCAGGCAGCCTGTGATTCTATTTACCTCCATCAATTTCTTAGGGGATGTTTAACCCTGGGAGATTACCTAACTTCTCCTAACCTCAGTTCCCTAATTTGTAAATCATAGATCTATCTGTTAGATACCTAAAATGCCTGGCACATACTTAGTGCTCAACAAATAATAATTACCGTGACAGTACAACCATGATACTCTATGAGGTAGATTCCTTTGTTATTCAAATTTTACTACTGAGGAAACTGAGCCAAGCTTGGAGAGATTATAATTTACCGAAAGTCATTCCTCTAGGAAGTTGTCCAGTAGAGATTCAAACCCAGACAATCTGAACAAATACAGGAGGTGTATTAAATTGTTAATAGTGACTAATGACTGGGACTTCCCTGGTGGCACAGTGGTTGGAAATCTGCCTGCCAGTGCAGGGAACACGGGTTCGAGCCCTGGTCTGGGAAGATCCCACATGCTGCAAAGCAGCTAGGCTCGTGTGCCACAACTACTGAGCCTGCGCTCTAGAGCCCGCAAGCTACAACCACTGAAGCCTGGGCACCTAGAGCCCATGCTCCGCAACAAGAGAAGCCACCGCAATGAGAAGCCCATACTGCAACGAAGAGTAGCCCCTGCTCGCCACTAGAGAAAGCCTGAGCACAGCAACAAAGACCCAACGCAGCCAAAAATAAATAAATACATTTACTTTTTTAAAAAATTGTGCCATGACTGGATAAATGAAATATGCAATATTAATACAATGGAATACTATTTGGCAATAAAAAGGAATAGAGTACTAATACATGCTACAACATGGATGACCCTCAAAAACATGCTAAGTGAAAGAAGCCAGACACACATATTGTATGATTCCATATATATGAAATGTCCAAGAATAGGCAAAAAAATCTAGAGACAGGAAGTGGATTAGTGGTTGCTTAGGGCTGGGAGAGGGGCTAGGGTGGTGATGGAAAGCTGATGGATACTTTCTTTGGAGGGAAACAGAAATATCCTAAAATTAGATTGTGGTAGTGGTTGCACATCCCTGTGAATACACTAAATAACACTGAGTTGTACACTTTAAATGGGTGAATTGTATGGTATCCAAATTATATATCAATAAAGCCATTAAAATGTTTTTTACTGGTATTTGCCTGTGGGGATTGCTTGGAAGAGAAGTGAGGGGAATTTTTAACATTTAATTTTACACATTCGGAATTTAAAAAATTTTTTTTTTTTTTTTTTTTTTTTTTTTTTTTTTGCGGTACGCGGGCCTCTCACTGTTGTGGCCCCTCCCGCTGCGGAGCACAGGCTCTGGACGCGCAGGCTCAGCGGCCATGGCTCACGGGCCCAGCCGCTCCGCGGCACATGGGATCTTCCCGGACCGGGGCACAAACCCCATGTCCCCTGCATCGGCAGGCGGACTCTCAAACACTGCGCCACCAGGGAAGCCCTAAAAATAGTTTTCGATATACATGTTATTTTTAAACTATCAATACAAAAGAAAAAAAATTTTTTTTGGCCACGCCTCACAGACTGTGGGATCTTAGTTCCCTGACCAGGAATTGAACCCAGTGAACAGTGAACCCAGGGCCACGGCAGCCAAGTCCTCATCACTGGACTGCCAGGGAACTCCCTACAAAAATATTTTTAAAACAACTAATTTACTTTAAAAATCAACAAGTAAATAAAATGCCAACCCAGACCCAGCTGGCCTAATTCATGTGGAGAGTCTCCATTGTGTTATTCACTCAGCAAACATGTACTGACGGCCCATTCGGTGGTGATGATACCAATATGAATAATACACACCTCCTACCCTGCCTACCTGACAGCCTAGTTGGGAACGAGCTCTGGACATCAATAACTACGATGTGCTGTGTTTAGACGCTATGGAACAGAGGAGGAAATGACTAATGAGGTGGAGAGACATCCCAAAGCCAGGGGTGTTTGAGTGGGGTGCAGGAAGGAACACACAAGGCCAAGGCTTCAGGGATGGGCTTCCACAGAAGAGAAGCTAGTGCCTTTGAGGACTCCATGATAAAATGGCTAAGCTCCAGGTTCTCCAAGGGATGCTACCCTAAGACTTTGGGGGCCATATGCAGCCACCCAACCTATGGCATGGAGGCAGCCAAGTAGTCAGGAGAGAGGCCCTCCCCCAAGGGAAGGCTGCCCAGAAGGAGCCTGCGCAACAGGTAACCCAGGGAACAAAGCTGGGCCGGTCCATAGCTGAAATTCCTGCCTGGCGTTTCCCCACTCAGGGCCTCCCTGAAACTTTCCTAACTTGAGGCTGCCTAACGAGTCTCTGTTCTTTGCCACCCAAATCACACCACCCTAGAAAATGACTTTGTTTTCCTTAACAGCTGGCTTTTTAGGCAGAGGTATTAAATACATACAAAGGGCTAGAGAATGAGCAAAGCCCGTGTGCCCCCCAAGTGGAAATGTCCTGTTGAACACTGAAGCTTTTAGGTTTAGAGCTCAGAAGAAAATAAGCAGATAGAGCTTTTGAAAGTATAAGTAGAAATTGAAGCCTTTAAAGTGAAGTTACCCAGGGAGAGTCTAGAATAGTAAGACTTGCATGCTTACCAGCTGCCAGAGAGTTGATCTAAGCTCTTCACATGTGTATACTCATCTAATCCTCACAAAATCCCTATGGGGATGCATGCCAGGCATGGCGTTAGCGGGGTCTCATTCACTTCTCTCGGGAGTCCTCAGAGTTAAGCACTATAATCAGCCCATTTCACAGAGAGGAAAGTGAAGTTCAGAGAGGAGTCAGGAAGTGTCAGAGCCAGGGTTCTCACTGTTCTCTGGCCAACTCCAACCTCACCTCTCCTGTCAACATTAGGGATTCCTCCCTGTTCTGCACTAGACCCTTCCAAGACTCTTTTGCTGTACCAAGGTGGAAATTTTAGGGGAGAGAGGCTGGGCAAGGTTTTCATTCTTCCAAGGCAGGTAAATTCCGTACAGCACTCAGCCCTCAGCTGAAAATGGGTGTGGTCCATTGTCTGAACAGTCATGGACCCCCAAGCTGGCAACGAGAATGGACACAGAAGGTTTCCCTATGGTCAAGGCTCCTCAGACGGATGTTATTGCTGCTTGCACAGAACACAGGCTTCGTGCCCAGACTACTGGTAGTCATTCTCAGCTCTGCCACTTCCTAGCTGGGTGTTTTGGGGCAAGTCACTTAATCTCTCCCAGACTCAGTATTCCCATCAGCAGAATGGGAGTAATTATAGCATTGACCACAAAGGGTGGTTGTGAGGATCTAAGTACATAATCACTATATAATATGTTTTTTTTTTTTGGCAGTACCGCGGGCCTCTCACTGTTGTGACCTCTCCCGTTGCGGAGCACAGGCTCCGGACTCGCAGCCTCAACGGCCATGGCTCACGGGTCCAGCCTCTCCGCAGCATGTGGGATCTTCCCGGACCGGAGCACGAACCAATGTCCCCTGCATCGGCAGGTGGACTCTCAACCACTGCGCCACCAGGGAAGCCCTATAATGTGTTTAGCATAGTGCCTGGCACACAGAGCTCAACAAATACCAGCTATCGTTGTTGGTTTGTTTCTTGTTTTATTTATATATAGGAAATGCCTCAGGCTGCCTCTAAATTTCTTCCTTTTTTTTCCCTCTGGCAGGAGTCAGAGCTTTGGATTTCTGAGGATGATGCTCAGGAGATGTAATAAGGTAAGAACCTCTCCCTTTCCTCCCTGACTCCCTCTTCTCCTGGGAGCACAGTTATTATTATCAATAATAGCAATGAGGGACTTCCCAGGTAGCGCAGTGGTTAAGAATCCGCCTGCCAATGCAGGGGACACGGGTTCGAGCACTGGTCCGGGAAGATCCCACATGCCGCAGAGCAACTAAGCCTGTGCACCAAAACTACTGAGCCTGCACTCTAGAGCCCGCGAGCCACAACTGCTGAGCCCACGTGCCACAACTACTGAAGCCCGTGCGCCTAGAGCAACTAGAGAAAGCCCGCGTGCCGCCAAAAATTAAAAATAATAATAATAGCAATGAAAGCACATTTATTGAGCCCCGACTGTATACCTGCCAGACCTCGTGTTGAGATTTTACATATATTATTAACTCAGATTCTCACAACAAATCATACAAGCTAGGTATTTTTACTCATTTATTCATTCTATTTTTTTTTCATTTAACAAATACTTATTGTGTTCCTTCAATGTTCTAGGTACCTGGAGTACATTAAAAAATAAAACAGAAATCACTCACATTCTAGTGTGCAGGGACAAGTGCAAATAAACAAATAGATGACAAATACAGTATGTCAGAGAGTGATGGTGCTGTGGAGAAAAATAAAGGTGAGGAGGCGAGAGAGAAGCAGCAGCAAACTGCTCCTTTAAACAAGGTAGTCAAGGAAAGTCCTCACTTTCTGAGAAGGTGACATGTGAGCAGAGACGTGAAGAAGGTGAGGGAGTGACACACACCGAACAGCAAGAAGTACAAAGACCCCATGGCAGGAAACTCCCTGGTGGTCCAAACTCTGTGCTCCCAATGCAGGGGGCCCGGGTTTGATCCCTGGTCGGGGAACTAGATCCCACGTGCATGGTGCAACAAAAAATTCAACTGAAAAGATCCGCATGCCTCAATGAAGATCCCGAGTGCCACATCTAAGACCCGGCGCAGCCAAATAAATAAATATTTTTACAAAACAACAAGCAAACAAAAAAAAAAACATGGCAGAAACACCTGTTTGTTTTGTTTTTTTTTTTTTTTTTTTTTGCCTCACCGCATGGCCTGCAGGATCTTAGTTCCTGACCAGGGATCGAACCTGTGCCCCCTGCAGTGGAAGCATGGAGTCTTAACCACTGGACCGCCAGGGAAGTCCCCAGGCCTGGATGTTTGAGGACCACACCGAGCCAGTGTGGCTGGAGTAGAGAGTGAAAAGTCACAGCAGGAGAGGACAGAGACGTAAGGAAGGAGGAAGCGGGGCAGGTCACTGAGTTCTAGGCCACTGGAAGGATGTTGGCTTTCACTCTGAACAGAATGGGGAGCCAAAGGAGTGTTTTGAACAGAGAAGTACCGTGACCTAACTTAGATTTTAAAAGGATCCTCTGCTCCTGTGTTAAGAAGGGACCTTCCAAGGGCAAGGGTAGAAGCAGGGACACCAGAGGAAAGACTGTTGTAACTAAGAGTCAAGGGAAAAGATGATGGTGGCTCAGTCCAGGAAGAAGCAGTGGAAGTGAGAGAAACAGATTCTGGATATAGTTTGAAATAGATCCAACAGGATTACATGACTGATCAGATTCGGGTGTGAGGAAAAACGGGAGTCCAAGGGTTTTGGTCTGAGCAAATAGATGGTTGGTGTTGGCATTTATTGTCATGGGAAACACAAAATGACAATCACAGTCAGGAGTGCGGAGATCAGGGGTTCAGTTTTGAACATGTTGACTTTTAGATGTCTTTTAAACGTCTGAGGAAAAAGATCAAATAGCCATTTGGATATAAAAGACTGCCCTGCCCCCATTTTACAGTAAGTGACAGAGTTGGAATTTAAGCCAAGGTAAGTTTGACTCTGCCACCCTTACCTTTTGTGTTAAGTATCTGCCACCAGACTTTTGCTCCTGGCCAAGATAGAGTCAGTTGGGATCTGATTTACCATCACACGTGAAACAACCAAAAAGCAAAATTAAAAAGGCAAAATAGGGACTTCCCTGGTGGTCCAGTGGGTAAGACTCTACACTCCCAATGCAGGGGGCCCAGGTTCGATCCCTGGTCAGGGACCTAGATCCCGCATGCATGCCACAACTAAAGAGTCCACATGCCACAACTAGGAGTCCGCATGTCACAACTAAGAAGCCCACATGCTGTAACTAAGACCCAGCACAGCTTAAATAAATAATAAAAATTTTTAAAAAGGCAAAATACATGAAACAAAGTTTTTCAATGAAAGACAGTGATTCCTGGGAGACAGGAAACAAAAGAGGTGAGCCCTATAGTAATCCAGCTTACTATTTTGATAAAGTTCCAAGGACATGATGCAGGGAGGAAGAACCGAGGCAGAGTCTGGCAGACCCCCTGAGTTGAGAAAAAAAAGTGGAGCCTAGAGAGACAGAGGACTTTAGAGTTCATCAAAAAGAGTAACAGGGAGAAGAGAACTGTGAAGGTCTACCGAGGGTTCCCTGCGAGTATTCAGTGCATTACTGATTAGTGCACGCATGTGAGGAAACTATCTGAGTTTGGGGAAAGAACCATCCAAAAGGATTAAAAAGAATAGTGCCTATTCCTACCAGCCAGACTGGGAAAACTCATAATTCACTGGGTAGAGTATTCAAGAAGGTCTTTCCTTACTAGTGGGGAATAATTAGCTCTAGACTGTGCCTTGCTTCTGACCTAAGAGATAATGAAAAGCAAAACCCAAAAGAATCAAACTGTTTCCAAGTAACTTAACTGCATCTCAGAGAAAAGCTCGAAAAGATTTATAGGAAGACAAAAATATCCAACGCCTAACAAGATAAAGACCTCGTGTCTAGCATCCAAAAATTTCTAGGTATGTAAAAAGACAAGAAAATGTGAACCGTAATGAGGAGAAGGATTAATAAATCAGAGAAGGACGTTAAAAGTTATTATAACTATAATCTAGAGAAATTGGCTCATGCTGATATGGAGGCCAAAAAGTCCCCAAATCTCATCTGCAAGCTGGAGGACCAGGAAAGCCAGTGGTGTAATTCAGTCCAAGTTCAAAGGCCTGAGAACCAGGTGTTTACGCAAGGGAAGTGAAAGCATACATCCACAGAAAGACTTGCACATGCAAGTTTTATTTGTAGCAACCACAAACTGGAAGCAAATCAAATGTCCATCAACAGGCAGCTGGATAAATAAATTGTGGTATATCCATAGAATGGAATATTATTTATCAATAAAAAGGAATGAACTATTGACACATGTACTAACATTGATAAATTTCCAAATAATTATGCTGAGTGAGAAAAGACAAATGAAAAAAATATAATAATTTCATATATATAATAATTCCATGTATATATATAGAGAAGATGTAAGCTAATCTATTGTTACAAGCGCAGCAGTGTTTTCTTGGGGATGGATGGGGAGAGGCAGGAGGAGATTATGAAGAGGGCGAAAAGGACAATTTTGGGTATGATGGGTACATTCACTATTTTGATTATGGTGTATTTTCATGGGTGTACATATGTCAAAACATACCAAATTGTACACTTAAATATTTGTATATTATTGTGTATCAATTAAATCTCAATAAAGCTGATACATCCATCGTCTATATGTACATATATGTACACACACACACACATCCATACATATCCAGATTCATGAGGCTTTTAACAGTGAGACTGAGCATTTTTTAACACTTCCCCAACACCCTTTCCAGCCTCAATTCATTTGCCAAAGGGTTTGATCCCTGTATGTTGCTGGGTATTCAGGAGTGTGACCTCATATTTGCAAAGTACCTCTGGCTTTGACACTTGACCTCCCAGGAGGGGATGTCAGGCCTCAAGACACTAGCAGGTAGATCCCAGGGGTTTGCCACAGCACTCTCTCAGTTGTCAGGACCACATGGCTCACAGCTGGTCTCAAGGGCTTCCCTGCCCACCTAGGGGCCTGCTGCAGCCCTGTTCTGGGGCTTTTGTGGGAGAAGACAGGAGAGGTTAGGGGGTCACAGAGATAAAGAGGATGAGGCCTTGCTTCCAAGGAGCCTACAATTGGGTGGGGGAGAAGACCCAGAAACCACAACTACAGTGCTCCCAATTCAGGGAAAGACTGCTAGATGCTTCTCCAGGATCGCATGGGAGCCCAGAGCTGGATACCTGGATCAGCAGGGAGTCTTCCCAACGTTGATGATGCTTCGCTCAAATGCTGACAGATGAATGGGAGTAGCAAGACAGACAGTGAGGGAAGGCATTCCAGGCACAGGGAGGAGCATTTAGGAAACCTTGCAACAGCCTGATGCATTCTAGGAACTCCAAGTAATTCCACTCTTGAGTGAGGGCTAAAAACCATCAACCCATGAGGTATCCCAGCTACTGGTCCCTTCTCCCCTCCATTCCATCCTCAGTACTGTTGCCAGAAGTATCTTTCTAAAAAAATTTTGGCTCCCTCAATTTTTAACATCTGTTGGCTCCCTATGACCTATGGGAGGATCATAGGTCCTATCAAGACCAAACCCTCTCGTTTGACATTCAAGGCCCTTTACAATCTTACCCCAACCTACTTCCCACCTCTCCTCCCCACCTCCATTCTAAAGCCCCTGACCCTTTGTTATAGCCACTCTTGGTTTCCTGTTCTACAAGCAGGCCATTCACTTTCTGGCCTCTGGCCTCCCGGACTTTGCCCAGGCTGACCCCCCCCACGCCCCACCCCGGCGCAGGGAATGTTCTAATCCCCTTTTTTGCTGAGCTAACTCCCTTTTATTTCCAAGACTCAACTCAGGGGACATCTCCCCCAGAATGTGGAACTTCCAGGGCAGAAGTTCTAGGGCCCCTAAGGCCAGAACCCAGGCTGTCTATTTTGTTGAATAATTAGTTAATTAATCGTGTCAGGGAACCCTTCCCTGAGTACCCCAAGATGGACGCCCCACTCTGCGCTGCCCTCTGTGCCCCCTGCACACCTTATCCACGCTTTGTTAGAGCTTCTTGAGGCAAGCATCATTTCTTATGCTCATTTCCTTTCCTTCAGTGTCTAACTCTGTACCTACCACATAGGAGGTGCGGGTACGTGTTTGCTGAATGAACGAATGATCGGGCGTGGCTTTTCACCTTGTGTCTCCTGTGAGCCCGCCAGGCCTGCTCCAGTGTCTTTACCTCTATCCCTAGCCCGGGTCTCCCTCCAGTGCCCGGAGCAGTCTGCAGCCTTGAGCACTGCCGCCCTGGGGCTTGGGGACCCTCACAGTCGCCTACCGCCTCCCTAGTGCTGCTCAGCCCAAAGCCGCTCCGGAGACGGCTCCGCCCACAGCCGGCGTTGGAGGGCGGAGGCAACGCCCACGGGGCCGGGCTGCCTGGGATTGGTGCGGCCGCCGATAGGAGGCGGGGACAGCGCTGGGCTGCTGTTGACGCTCTCCCGGCCGGAAAAGTCCAGCCCCGCGGCTGTGGAGAGACTCACCGCGCGGCCAAGCGGTGGTAAGTGCTCGGCGGCCGAACGGGCTGGACGGGCGGGACTGACGGGAGGGGAGGACGCAGAGGACCCGCGCGAGCGCTGGCTGGGCGCTGCCCACGTCCGCCTCCGCCACAGGCTGCGCTCCAAAGGCAGTGCCCCAACCCGGAGCCGGCCCCGCCCGGGGGACACCGCCCGGTGGCCGACGAGGTCGTCAGTTCTGCCCTGTCTTCCAGACCCGGAGGACCTAGGCTCCCGGACGGCAAGGAACCGCCCAACATGGCATCGGAGGTGAGTGGGATCTCGAGGACGCCGGTCCTCCAGGCCTCCAAACGAGGGGGAGGGGCGCCCTGGGCGCCAGCCGGGACAGTGACCTGCGCACGCGATCTCCCCGAGCCAGACCTGTCGCCCTCCACCCTCCTGGTAATTGTCCTCGCTGGCTCCAGGCAGTGGGTACGCCCCGGCGCACCTGCCAGAGCCCTAAAGAGAGCTTTGCCCCGACTTCCCGGTATCCCCACCACCATCTGCTCTCCCCGGTCCCTCACCCCTCCCTAGGCAGCCTTTGTGGCAAACGCACCAACCCACACTGCTGGGGAAGGTGGCCCTGACCTGACCGTGATCTAGGCCGGGCGGGAAAGGTGCGGCCCACTCATTCAGCACCCTCACCTCTTCATTCCTTCCTTCCCGCCCCCCACCCCCCGTCCTCCTGGCAGTCCCCATCCTGTGCCCCTCTCCTACCATAGCAGTTGTCCCTGTGTAGCAGAGTCCACAGGACTCTTGCGTGTGCTAAGAGCCAGGATGTAGGGGACCGTGCCGTGTGGCCCCAGGACCTGGTGGCTTCCTGTCTCATTGGCCTCTCTCCCTCAGAGCCAGAGGACTCCTGGGTTCTCTTTCTGACTTAGTGGCAGGAGTCCGAGGCACAGGTTCCTTCCCCTGGGCCTCAGTTGATTTACCCGGCAGATGGGGATAATATTAGCTGTCTGCCTTCTCTGTAAGGTACTGGATCATGAGGTCATTGCTTTGAACCCTTCAAGTAAAAGGGGCTGTTTGCTTGATGCCAGAGAAGGGAACCCTGGGCCTGGGAAGCAGGAGGTGTGGGTTCCAGTCCCTCCTGGCCCCCATTAGCTGGCAAGTCACTTCCTCTCTGGGCCTCAGTTTTTTTTTGAATAAATGGGTTAAGACTGTCTGCCCTACTAGCTTCTGGGTCATGGTGGAGGGCCCGTGGCAGGGCCTGGACTTTGGGGCCAAACAAACTTGGCTTCTGAAGCAGTCACTCGACCTCTCTGAATGTCTTTCCTCATTTGTAAAATAGGGGTAACCTCATAGGAGGGTGTAAGAGCATGTGGAGAATGCCTGGCACAGGGCGAAGCAATAGTAGGTGCTCAATAAATCATGGCTCATGACACTAAGAGGGACAACGCCGGTATTTCCCATGTGTTCTAAATTGGCTGCTGCTCTTTCATCCCAGCCTGAACCAGTGTCCCTGTCCCCTTGCCCCAAAGGGATCCTTCTGGCCCAGATGTACCCTGGCTCACAGCAGTGCCCTCTCCCACCATCTCGCCCCTCTCTCAGTGCCCAGGTGGTGGCACGTCACTCTAACATCCTCCTGGGGTCCTTTTAAGACTGCCAGCAGGGTAGGAGCTTGGCCCCAATGCGGAGTGGGCTGCCTTCAGGAAACCAGGGTGCCAGGCGACCTCTGCTTTCCCCAGGCCGTCCTGTGGGTTGGCACTAATTGGTTTGGCTGCGGCCCCACTTGTTAAATAGTTGTTATTACTAACAACCCACGAAGCGAGTCCAGGGGCCTGCTGGGGGAGGTGATGCCAGGCCCCTGGCTGAAGGGCAGCCTGCCTCCCCATCCTGACTGGCTGGCCCTGGCCCTCTGGTCCCAGTGGTCAGGACCAGGGCCCCACGTGGTGCTTTGCTGGAGATCTAGGCCTGGCGGGGCAGCAGGGGGTAAGGGGCAGGTCCAGCTCAAAAGGCTGAGTGGGGGCAGAGGCTACATCTGCAGGGCAGAGTCCTCTGGCAGCCAAGGCTGCTGGGCACTGAGGGGTCAGCTCACAGCCTGGGGCCAGAGCACCCCCTGGGGCCAGAGCACCCTGGGGCCAGGTCCTGGGGGTGCACACAGGAGTGACGAGTGGAGCTAAGGCACACCCTGACCCTGGCAGCCCTCGGCCCCTCCCTTAGCAATATCTAGAACTTACTGAGTACCAGGCACTGTGCTATGTATGCAGTTAACTTAATCTAATGGCTTAATCTAACAATTCCATCAGATAGATGCTATTATTATTCCTATTTTATAGAGGGACAACCCTGAAGGTTAGAGAGGTAATATAACACTCCTATGGTCAGGTGGCTAACTGAGGTCTACGACATTGCAGGGAGACAGAGGAGAACATATGTCCCCAGTGGCCACTGTAGACCCCTTCCACAGAAAAGATGCCAGCGAAGTAACATTCTCATCTCCACCCCGGACCACTCTCCTCCTGTCCTTGGCTCACTGGGCACTAGGACTGCCCCTCAGGGGTTCTGCGCTCCCTCCCCCATCTGTCCCATGCCCTGACCTATGCCCTCTTTCAAAACAGAGGTGTCTCTGTCCCATCCCTCTGCCCTTGGCTCCTGGGGGGCAGAGGGTCAGCTAGTGACCTCCTAGAAGGCCAATGATAATGGGTGTGTCTGGGGTGCTCTCCAGAGGAGTGGGGGGTTGGGACCTTAGGCCCCACCCCAAGCTGGGGGAGGGAGATGCAGGTAATTTGAGACTGATGGGGCCCCTCAAGTGCCTCCTCACCTGTTCCTGCAGCAAATGTTCAGAACAGCAGAGCCAGCAGAGAGGTCCTGGTGGCATGTGGGGTTTAGAGCAGGGCTTCGAATTCCGGCTGCCGAGGTGCAGTCCGGGCTCTGCCGCTCTCAGCAAGGGCAAGGTAAAGATCTGCTCTGTGCCCCAGTTTTTCCTCTCTGTAGCAGGATAGTATTGGTACCCAGTTCACAGCGTTGCCGTCTGCGTGACGAGCAAATAATGGTGCCTGGCAGACAGTGAGAATGCGACGTATGTTAGCCAGCATTATTGTCATTATCCCTGGTACATCAGAGCTGGATTCCAGAGTAACTTCTCACTTTGGTCAGTGGCAGGAAGGGTCCCAGAAGTTCTGCTGTGGTCTCAGGGGTGCCTGCCACCATCTCCCTGGAGCAGCGCCCCATGGTGGGAAAGAACCTAACTTCAGTGTCCAGCCAATTTCCCACATTCACTCCCTGAGTGACTCTGGGCAAGTTCCTAACCCTCTCTGAGCCTCAGTTTCCTTATCTGTCCAGTGAGAATAACCCTGCCCGCTGGCTCCCACTGCCGTCAGATCTGATAACTCTCCTGAGGGCCCTTTGTGGGAGGTCCTGTTCTCAAGGGGGGAGGAGACTAATTGATCATGCCCTCCTGGCCAGAGCGGAAAGCTGTGGGGTGGCCGGTTTGTGGGCGCAGTGGACCCCATCATGGAGAAGTTCAACTCGTCCATCACCTATGACCAGCACCTCTGGGAGGTGGACGTGCAGGGCAGCAAGGCCTACAGCCGGGGCCTGCAGAAGGCGGGGATCCTCACCAAGACCGAGATGGACCAGATACTCCAGGGCCTGGACAAGGTACTCTCCACACTCCCAGGCCCAACCCAGCGTCCCTTCCTGTGGTCCCAGGCTTTCACCAAATCCCCGAGCGAGCGCAGGCTGCGGTATCATCCCAAGCCTGTCATCTCCCCTCGTAGTGATCATATGCCTAGAGAGGTGCCCTTTAACCACATGCTGTGCTGACTGTCTCTTCATCCCTTAATGCTCCTGTGGTCCTATGGCTCCTGAGCAAACGTGCTCTTGGTCTGTGATTCTCCTCGGGGGTGGAGCGCTGCCAGGATTCAACTGCTGATGCCACCCTCCTGACCCCCGTGTTGCTGCTATCTGCTACAGGTAGCTGAGGAGTGGGCCCAGGGCACCTTCAAACTAAACCCCAATGATGAGGACATCCACACGGCCAATGAGCGGCGTCTGAAGGTGAGGCCACCCCCACCTCACCCCCCACCCCTGCCCCTCCCCTCTCTGGGCCACTTTGAGCATAAGCACCATCATTCTGTTCCCTTCATCACTGGGACCTCAGAGCAGGAGGCCTTAGCAGAGATCGGGCAGAACTAGGGCACCCCGGGGCAGGGAGGGAGGGCCACAAGCAGGCAGACCCCGACTGCGTGCCTCCCTCCACCCCCAGGAGCTCATCGGTGAAACCGCAGGGAAGCTGCACACAGGACGAAGTCGGAACGACCAGGTGCCGCCAGCCTGCCCGGCTCCCCGCCCTGGGCCTTCCCAACCTCGGGGGGTCCAGACAGCAGAGCTGGGGCTCAGCAGCGGTCCTGGCTCCCCAGGGAGGCAACACATCTGTGGTCCCTGAGTGCCACATCCTCCTCCCAACAGGTGGTCACAGACCTCAGGCTGTGGATGCGGCAGAACTGCTCCACGCTCTCTGCCCTCCTCCGGGAGCTCATCAGAACCATGGTGGATCGGGCAGAGGCGTGAGTGCATGCAACACCAGGTGGCAGAGAGGGGCATGAGGGCATCCAGGGTCTCCACTCCCCCGAGACAGGCAGCCTGAATGCCAGACCTAGGTGGCAGGGGTGATGAGGGTAGGGGGGCCAGGCTCTGGGGTACAGGGGTACAGTCCAGAACTCCTGGACTGAGTGAGGCAGAACAGCCAGGAGTGAGGATTTCTTGCAGCATCCCTGACCCCCAGCCAGCCCAGCTTAGCAGGCAGGGGGAGCTCACCCTTTGAGGGTTCACAGGCCAGAGGCTAAGGCACTAGGCAGATGGCCCGAAGCCCGCGGAAAGGGGCCGGCTTGCCCGGGGCAACCAGAGAGTCACTCCTTGGCCTGCCTGTGCCCCATGTCCCCTGTCCCCACACAGCATGGCGGGCAAAGGACAGAGCTGAGGGCTGCCTCCCGCTGGCCTCATCCCAAGCTTTGGCTTCTGTGACATGACTTCTGAGAAGTCTCTATTTGGTGTCAGAGACAGGGTTGACCCCTCCTCTTCCCCAGCTCCCTGTGACCCCTGTTTCACTGACTTCACTGGGGGAAAACAAGGGCCCCCAAACTGTCATCCTCGGGGCAGGGTGGGTGTTGGGAGGATTAGGGACTGACTGCTAATGAGTACAGGGTTTCTTTCCTTTTTTTTTGTCTGTGTTGGGTCTTCATTGGCGCACGCAGTGAGCGGGCTTCTCACTGCTGTGGCTTCGCTTGTTGCGGAGCACGGACTCTAGGCGCGCAGGCTTCAGTAGTTGCAGCACGTGGGCTCAGTAGTTGTGGTGCACGGGCTTAGTTGCTCTGCGACATGTGGGATCTTCCCAGACCAGGGATCGAACCCATGTCCCCTGCATTGGCAGGCGGATTCTTAACCACTGCACCATCAGGGAGGTCCCAGGGTTTCTCTCTTGGGGTGATGGTTGTACACTAAATGTACACTTTAAATGGGTGATTTGTATGTGAATTATATCTCAATAAAGCTGTTTATTTAAAAAAATTAGAACCGTCACTCACAGCACCTGTGCCACTGCCCTGCCTACTTTAAAGTGCCCCCAGCTATTCTGGGCTCCTCTGGAGTTCCTCTCACTGCCAGGTGGTACCTGCCATGCACCTCCCCTCCTGCCCTGGCCCCTACCCAGATCTGCTGCCAAGGTGCAGAGGCCCCAGCTGAAGGGGTGATCTCTACTTCGTCCTACGCTCACCCTCTGGACGCCCCCCAGCCATGGCCCAGTCACAATGCCCCACCTCCCGACCCTTCCCTTACACCATGTTTGTCCCCAGATCACTTGGTCCCTTGTGCAGGCAGATCCTTGGTGAGCCTGCCCTGCTCTTCCCTACAGGGGCCCAGGCCTGCAGGGTCCCAGGGTCCCAGGCAGGCCTCGCCTGAACCTCCTGAGCCCCTCAGGCTCCCTGCCCCTACTTTTCCCCCACAGGGAACGTGACATCCTCTTCCCAGGGTACACACACCTGCAGAGGGCTCAGCCCATCCGCTGGAGCCACTGGATCCTGAGGTGAGCGGGCAGTGAGGGAGGGGCGTGGTGGAGGGGAGGGGCCCAGCCCAGGCTGCCCTGACCCTCCTGCCTCCTGGCTTCCCACAGCCATGCTGTGGCACTGACCAGAGACTCTGAGAGGCTGCTGGAGGTGCAGAAGCGGATCAACGTCCTGCCCCTGGGGAGGTGAGTGAGGCCCAGTGCTCCAAGGATGGGGCTGCTGCCACATACTTAGCATGTTCCTTGGGCTTCAAGAGAAGAGGAGGGGCCAGGAAGGGCAGAGGGGGACAGAAGCCAGGCAGTCAGCCTCCCCAGCCACGGTGGGAGGGAGACCACAAATGGACCCTCAGCTCTCTCTAAGAGGGGGGCGATGAGTGTGTCACAGCCACGCCAGAGCTCTCCAGAGAGCCAGCCAGCTGCTCACATTGTGCCGTTTCCCCCGCGTGGGGACAACTGTCTGGCACCCAAGCCGACCAGGCTGCAGCCCTGGCAACCAGAGCTCAGCACAGGTGTGCGTGCAAGTACATGCCAGGGCCTGCCTGCCGGGAGCCCCGGTCACTCAGAACCCCTCCCATCTCTGCAGCGGGGCCATCGCAGGCAACCCTCTGGGTGTGGACCGGGAGCTGCTCCGAGCAGGTGAGGCACCCTGCCCCTCCTTTCCCAGGAGACCACCCTCAGCACCTGCCAGGTCTCGCAGACACACACTTAGAGAGGGCAGGGGTCCGGGTAAAACCCTGGTCTATTATCTATGGCCAGTGAGGCTAGAGAGGCAAGGGGAGGCCATGGGAGAGGTGCGTGGTGCCGGGGAGACTCAGGGCTCCCGCCTCCCTCCTGGGACCTGTACCAAAGACCTTCCCAACCTCCTGCCCCTCCCTACTCCTCCTCCCTGAGAGGGGGTCATGGGGGGGTGCTGGGCAGCCTGGTTGGGGGGTGGGGGTGGGGAGAAGGCCCCTCCTCACCCTCCAGCCCAACCCTATTGCCTTCCCCTTCCCGAATCGGCCAGAACTGAAATTTGGGGCCATCACTCTCAACAGCATGGATGCCACCAGTGAGCGAGACTTTGTGGGTGAGTCCTGGGCGCTAGCCCGCCCGCCCTCCAGGGCCAGTCCCCTGCAGTGCCTGCTGCCTTTGTCCCCCCCGCCCTGCCTCCTCTCCAGCTTCCTACCACCCCCGTATGGCCCACCGGACCTTCTCCAGGCTGGGTGAGGGGCGAGGCCTGGTGACCAGACAGCCTGCTCTCCCTCTCCTCCCACAAGCTGAGTTCCTGTTCTGGGCTTCGCTGTGTATGACCCACCTCAGCAGGATGGCCGAGGATCTCATCCTCTATGGCACCAAAGAATTCAACTTGGTGCAGCTCTCAGACGCCTACAGGTAAGGCTGCGCCTGCCCTGCCCAGCTCTGCGCCCAGCAGCATGGCTTCTTTCCTCCTCACCCCAACCCCCGGGCAGAGCTGCCCAGCAGACCAGCCAAGGGGCACCGGAGCCCCTTCAGCCCCGGCATCTCTGTCTCCAGCACTGGAAGCAGCCTGATGCCCCAGAAGAAAAACCCAGACAGCCTGGAGCTGATCCGGAGCAAGGCGGGGCGAGTGTTTGGGCGGGTAAGCAGGGCAGGGAGTTGGGGCGAGGCCTCTGCGCTGACCCGGAGGGTCCTGAGGGAACGTCCAGGACAGGCTCCGAGGTCCAGCCCCCTGATCCTCCCTGTCCCCTCAGTGTGCTGGGCTCCTGATGACCCTCAAGGGACTTCCGAGCACCTACAACAAGGACTTACAGGTGCGAGGCTGGGGACCCAGTTGCACACACACCGCATACCAATTCTTGGGGTCCTGGCTCATCTGGGCAGGGGCCCCACAGAATTGCCACCTCCTGTCCTGCGCACCCAGCCCTGGGAGTGCTCTCCTCTCCTTTGGTGCGGGGTGTACGAGGTGCTGAGTGTTCCCAGTGGAAGGCAGTGGGAAGGCCTCACTGGGCACCAGGCTACTGGGCCCTTACCTCCTGCCATGTGCCTCCCAGGAGGACAAGGAAGCCGTGTTTGAAGTGTCCAACACCATGAGCGCCGTCATCCAGGTGGCCACTGGCGTCATCTCTACACTGCAGGCAAGACACGTCTCTTCTCCCCGAGGTCCCTAAGCTCAGGGCTGGGATGCCAGGAGGGCGATCTTGAGAGGAGGCAAGCGTGGGTGGGTCCAGAGGCCGTGGGGCAGAGGGAGGGGCCATGTGCTTGTTCCTGCCCTGGGAAGAGCGAAGAGACATATTGCAGTAGAATGGAAGTGGGTTAGACTCAAGGAGCCCCATCAGCTGGCCTGGCCAGATTTCTTCTTTAACCATTTACTATGGGAAATTTCAGTATAAACAGTTGAGAGGCTGTGTATCATGAACCCTTATGTACCAACACTCGGCTTAAACAACAATCAACCCATGGCCATTCTTGCTTCAGCTGTCTTTACCCACTACCCCCTCCACCGTTGTTTTTAAGCAAATCCCCCTCATCATTTCATTCCTAAATAGTTCAGGATGTGTCTCTAAAGCAGTGGTTGTCCCGAGATCAGCAGCAGCAGTATCACCTGAGAACTTGACAGACCTGCAATCCTAGGGCCCCCTCCAGACCTGCTGAATCAGAGACTCTGGGTTAGGCCACGGAGATCTGTATTCATTATAAATCCTCCAGGTGATTCTGATGCTAAAGATAAGGAGGCAACCCCAGTAGCACAGCTAATAATTATCAATAATTATGAAATGATGGTTCAAGCAGAGAAAGCAGAAGAGGGTGGGTAAGAGGGGATCTGCCCAAGGCAGGGGACTTCCTGGCTGAGGGGGGGGTAGGCCTTAGGCTGGCAGCTCCAGGACCAAGGGCCCCCCAGATTCACACTCGCCTGGCCTGCTGTCCCCAGATTCACCGTGAGAATATGGCACGGGCTCTTAGTCCTGACATGCTGGCAACTGACCTCGCCTACTACCTGGTCCGCAAAGGGGTAAGTGTGGGGCAGCCAGGGTGGAGGGGCAAGGGGACAGGGATGTTCCTCAGGCTGGGGGTGGCGGTGGTCATGGCGCAGGGGGAGGGCCGGCACCCCCAGCAGAACAGGGAGCTCAGGAAGCCTGCGTCAGCACCACTCTCCCGCCCCCCGCGCCCCCAGATGCCATTCCGCCAGGCCCACGAGGCCTCCGGGAAAGCCGTGTTCATGGCCGAGACCAAAGGGGTCGCCCTCAACCAGCTGTCGCTGCAGGAGCTACAGACCATCAGGTGTGCTCCCCTCCCCTCCCTCTGCTGCCTTCCTCGAGGCCAGCCCAGGCCCACCTCCTCCTTTCCCCCCAGCCCCCTGTTCTCGGGAGACGTGAGCCACGTGTGGGACTACGGACACAGCGTGGAGCAGTACGCAGCCCTGGGGGGCACCGCGCGCTCCAGTGTCGACTGGCAGATTGGGCAGGTGCGAGCTCTCCTAGGGGCACAGCAGGCCTAGAGCCCTCCCCATGCCTCTCCCAAATAAAGTGGGCCCAAGAGGAGGCTGTGTGTGTTTCCTGCCCAACCTGTCTGCCTCGGTCGGTGGGGATGCAGTTAGGGGCCATAGAGGAAGTGGAGGAACTGGACAAGCATGGCTAGAGTCAGGGATGGGGAAGGGTGGAGGGGATGCGCATCAGAGCCTCCACCCTGCGCAGGCCCCACCCCCTTCACCGTGGGCCTCACAGTGACTTCCTGCCTTGGGTGTCTTGGCGGGACTGGCTTCCTTGGAGCCCTGGTGGGAGCTGACGGGCTGGGTTAACCCAGACAGCCCCGTCCGTCCCCCTTCCTTCCAGTGTCCTTCCTAGGCTGCCCTGCTCACGTTGTCCCCTTGCTTAACCCACCCTTCCCTAGACCATCAGGGTCCTGTACCCTCTGAGGGGAATGGTGTATCTGGTGGTAAAGTCGGTCATCCGGCTAGCATGTGATGCCAGGCACTAGGTGAGCTGCATACACAGGTAAAGAAGACGCTTCCTCCACCCTGAAGAGTAACGTACAAATTCCCAGACACTAACCGTGAGGTGAGGGCCACGGACAGGTGGTGCCAGAGGGGCCTGCCCGTGCTGCGGTCAAGGGAGGGATGGTCTCACTGAGTCTGCAAAGAGCCCGAGGCCAGGCCTAGGACATGGTAAGGATTCCATAACGGTGGTCCCCAGAGCCAGCAGAGATGCAGAGGCCTCGTCTATACAAATCTCACCAAAATCCTGCTAATAAAACACAAATTTCAGACGTTTCTTAACAACGGAGGTAAGCAAGCTAAACACAAAGAAGAATGAGTAACTCCTCCTGAGCGACTCTGGGAGCAATGAGAAGACTTTGTAAGCTAAAGAACCAGAACTCCAGCAGTGGGGACACTACACCAAGTTCCCAAAAGGGTGAAAGCTGTGGGTCACACATAGAATCTTCTAGAGTGGTGGTTCTCAAAGTGTGGTTCCTGATTATTATCGTCATCTTCTTCAAACTTGTTAAAAGGAAAATGTTCAGTCCCCACCGAGACCTACTGAACCACATTCTGGGTGGGCCCAGCAGCCTGTGTTAACAAGTCCTTCAGGTGATGCTGACGTGTGCTCAGGTTTGAGAGTCACTGATCTTTAGAACCTTGTTACACAAAGTTGCTGCAGACGAGCAGCATCAGCCTCCCTGGCCCCCACCCTAACCTACGGATTCAGAATCTGCAGCTTAACAAACTCGCCAGGTTATTCGTGTGCACATTTACAGTCAGAAGTGCTGATCTGTAGATATGCAACAAGGACTTATTGTATAGCACAGGGAACTATATGCAGTAACTTGTAATATCCTATAATGGAAAAGACTGGGAAAAAAAATATATATATATATATACATATATATATAACTGAATCACTTTGCTGTACACCTGAAACTAACACAATATTGTAGATCAACTATACTTCAATTTTTAAAAATAAAAAATTAAAGAAACCCAAAGGGGTCAAACAGAAACAAAATTGTAGGAGTAAAAAAAAAAAAAAGTGCTAATCCAGAGAATGCCTAAAATCTAGTCTCTGAAATGAAGGAGGGCCTCACCCATCCAACAGCGGACAGGATTAAAATAACTAATACATTTAGCACACGGAGAATTGGAATAGAGGGAGGCAGGAAGTTGCTGCGATGCCTCCCTCCATCTCTATCGCCTCCACTGAGGGGGCACACCCCAGTCTAAATGGGGACTCTTTCCAGACAATCCTGTTAAAAGTTCCTCCTTAACTGAATTGCAGTCAGCCTCGCTGGGCTTCCCACTCAGGAGCCTGGCCTGACCAGAAGGAATGGCCTGTCCTAGCTCAGGAAGGGCAAGAGTTTGTGCAGCTTTTCTCCCAGACTCTGTCCATACATGACTGAGCTACTCCACTTATCTGCCTCTTTCTGTTCTGCTACAGACTGGCTACATACTTTCCTCTTGTCTACTGTGTTTTTAATCTCAGAAGCTGTTTACACCAAAGCTCAGTGTGACCTTGTATTGATTTCCTATTGCTGTAACAAAGTACCACAAACTTCATGACTTAAAATAACATAAACACTATTTTATAATTCTTGAAGTCAGAAGTCTGAAGTGGGTTTTTAAATTTTTTAAATTTATTTTTGGCTGCGTTGGGTCGTTGTTGCGTGCAGGCCTTCTCTAGTTGCGGCGTGTGGGCTTCTCATTGCGGGGGCTTCTCTTGTTGCGGAGCATGGGCTCTAGGCGCGCAGGCTTCAGTAGCTGCAGCACATGGGCTCAGTAGTTGTGGCTCGAGGGCTCTAGAGCGCAGACTCAGTAGTTGTGGCGCACGGGCTTAGTTGCTTCGCGGCATGTGGGATCTTCCTGGACCAGGGCTCAAACCCATGTCCCCTGCACTGGCAGGCGGATTCTTAACCACTGTGCCACCGGGGAAGTCCCTAAAGTGGGTTTTATTGAGACAAAATCAAACCTCAGCAGGGCCATGCCTCTTCCAGAGACTAGAGAAAAATCTGTTTCCTTGTCTGTTCCAGTTTCTAGAGGCCACGTGCATTCCTTGACTTACGACCCTTCCTCCATTTTCAAGGCCAGCAATGTAAAATTGTCAAATCTCTCTTTGACCCTCTGCTTCCACTGTCACATCTTTTATTTTTTTAATTTATTTTTTATCGATGTGTAGTTGAATTACAATGTTGTGTTAATTACTACTGTACAGCAAAGTGACTCAGTTATACATATATATACATTCTTTCTCTTTTCCATTATGGTTTATCACAGGATATTGGATAGAGTTCCCTGTGCTATACAGTAGGGCCTTTTTGTTTATCCATTCCGTTTATACCAGTTTGCATCTGCTAATCCCAAACTCCCAGTCCAACCCTCTCCCACCCCCTGCCCCCTTGGCAACCACCAGTCTGTTCTCTATGTCCCTGATTCTATTTCTGTTTCATAGATAGGTTCATTTGCGTTGTCACATCTTCTGACTGACCTTTCTGCCTCCCTATAAGGACCCTTGTGATTGCATTGGATCCACCTGCATAAACCAAGATAATCTCGTCTCAATATCCTTAACTTAATCACATCTGCAAAGTCCCTATTTATCATGTTAAAGTAACATAGTTACAAGTTCCAAGGATTATTATTCAGCTTACTACATTCTGTCTGGCTCTCAAAGATTTATGTCCATCCCACATGCAACATACATTCACTTGATCCCAAGGCCCCCCAAAGTCTCAACACATTACAGCATCAACTCAAGTTCAAAATTTCATCTAAATCTCATCAGCTCAAAAGTCCCATATCTCATCATCTAAAAGGGTATGACTGAGATTCTGGGTATGATTCATCCCGGGGCAAAATTCCTCTCCATCCATGAACCTGTGATTGTGCTGAGGATTAAATGAGTTCACACACAAAAATTCAAGAAATAAATTATCTACTCACTTTCTAAAGTAAGATGCTGGTTTAGGTATAGTATAACAGTTATAGACATTTCAATTTAAAAAGGAAGAAAATGGGAATTCCCTGGCGGTCCAGTGGTGAAGACTCAGCACTTTCACTACCATGGACCTGGTTTTGATCCCTGGTTGGGGAACTAAGGTCCCACAAGTTGTGTGGCGTGGCCAAAAAATATAAATAAATAGAAGGAAGAAAATGGATAACACAATATTGTAAATCAACTATACTTCAATTAAAAAAAAAAAAAGGAAGAAAATAGAAAGAGAAAAGGAGTCACTGGTTCCAAGCAATTTTGAAATCCAGCCTAGCAAACTCCATTAGGTTTCAAGGCCTGGAAATAATCCTCCAGGGCTCTCAGCTCTACCCTCTGGACCTGCACCTCCGTCCTCACAGTCACCACTCCTTTTTCTTGAAGGGTAGCACATGTTTGTAGCTGAGTAACATAGAAGCATATTAGCATATTTCCTAATATTTTGAGAGAACTTTTAGAGCTTTCTTTAATTTCCCCCTCTCTTGTTCCTTTTAGTCCTTGCCGGCAGAGTTTTTGCTGATATAACATCCTCAAGAACTTTGTGGGTCTCCTGTGTATGTCACAGGACACTTCACTGGACAAGAGAGTCCTCTTTCCTAGATAATCCCATCTCTGTTCCTGGCTTCTGCTGAAATATCTGGAGGGATCCATGAGTCATGTGCCAAATCTCTTAAAGAGCACTCTTAACAGGATACTCTGGCCTTCTGATCCTTTCCAGGCAGTAGCAAGTTTGTCCAACCACACCCTAGGCTTTCTCTCTAAAGCATGTTTTCCTAACAGTGAGTCTCCTAATTTTAGCATCTTTTGCAATCTAGATAGGCTGAGAATTTCCCAAATCATCAAGTCCTGGTTTCTTCTTGCTTACCAGTTCTTACCTCAATTTATGTCTTTATTCTTGCATTTTATACTCAAAGCTGCAAGGGATGCTGAGGAAGCAAGTACCTGGCAAAAGGGAATGAGGTTGTCTCATTGGTTCTTATACTAAACTTTAAACATCCCTTGGGGGTTGGGGCAGGGCCCACTTCACTGCTCCTGTTGTCTTCTGAACAATATTAGGGTCCATAACTAAGGAAGAAGGGAGAGGAGAAATGACTGTTCATTGAGCAGCCAATGGAGTCCAGAGTGGGTGATTACTGTCCTGTTGAAGCACCAAGATTGCACTGACATGTTTGGCAATCACAAAGTTAGTAGACTTCACAGGACCGGGGTCCGGTGTGGAGAGCCCTTCATACAGGGACAAAGGGCACGGCTGGAAAGGCAGCCACCCCCTTGCCCATCACGTATCACACGTTTGTGGGGAACCTGTGCTAGATCATTCGTAGACGACCTGCTTCTGAGCCGGGGTTTTGTACGTAGCAGAGCAGCTCCCTTGCCGCCAAACTTTTTTTTTAAACTCGTGATTTAAAAAATAATAAATTTATTTATTTATTTTATTTGAAAATTTTTGGCTGCATTGGGTCTTCGTTGCTGCACACAGGCTTTCTCTAGTTGTGGTGAGCGGTGGCTACTCTTCATTGCGGTGCACGGGGCTTCTCACTGCAGTGGCTTCTCTTGTTGCCGAGCACGGGCTCTAGGCGCACGGGCTTCAGTAGTTGCGGCTCACGGGCTGTAGAGCACAGGCTCAGTAGTTGTGGCACACGGGCTTATTTGCTCCGCGGCCTGTGGGATCTTCCCGGACCAGGGATCGAACCCGTGTCCCCTGCATCGGCAGGCGGATTCTTAACCACTGCGAAATATCTTTTTGAACTATAGTGTTGTCTGGGTATATGCCCAGGCGTGGGATTGCTGGATCATATGGTAATTCTATTTTTAGTTTTCTGAGGAAACTCCACACTGTTTTCGGTAGTGGGTGCACCAACTTACATTCCCACCAACAGTGTAGGAGGGTTCCCTTTTCTCATACCCTTTCCAGCATTTGTTATTTTATAACAGCTCTATTGAGCCATAATTCACATGCCATAAAACACAACATTTTAAAGTGTTCAGTTTAATGGTTTTTAGTATGTTCACAGAGTTGTGTAATCATCACCACAATCAATTTGAGAACATTTCATCATGCTAAAAAGAAGCCCGGGCTTCCGTGGTGGCACAGTGGTTGAGGGTCTGCCTGCCGATGCAGGGGACGCGGGTTCGTGCCCCGGTCCGCGAGGATCCCACATGTCGCGGAGCAGCTAGGCCTGTAAGCCATGGCCGCTGAGCCTGCACGTCTGGAGCCTGTGCTCCGCAGCAGGAGAGGCCACAGCAGTGAGAGGCCCGCGTACCGCAAAAAAAAAAAAAAGCAGCCCACAAGAAACTTGCCCTTCAAAGGAAGCGCAAAGAAACACAGAACAGGTATGTGTAAATCATATACCTGATATGGGTCTCGTATGCAGAATATAAAAAGAACCTTTAAAACTCAATAATAGAAAAGACAAATAACCCAATTAAAAATGGACAAAATATCTCAATAGGCATTTCTCCAAAAGAGATATATAAATGGCCAATAAGCACATGAAAATATGTTCAATATCATTAATCACTAGAGAACAGCAAAGCAAAGCCCAAATGAGAAATTACTTTATACCCACTAGGATGTGAGTTAATTTTTGTATATAGTGTGAGGAAAGGTCCCAACTTCATTTCTTCTCCATGTGGAAATGCATTTGTCTCATCACCATTTGTTGAGATGACTCTTTGTATCCAATTGAATTGTATTAGCACCCCTGTCAAAAATCAACTGACCAGGAATTCCCTGGCGGTCCAGTGATTAGGACTGGGCACTTTCACTGCCAGGGCCGGGTTTGATCCCTGGTCGGGGTTCTAAGATCCCAAAACCTATGTGGCACGGACAAAAAAAAAAAAAAAAAAAAATCAACTGACCAATATAAGTGAATTGTATGGTACGTGAATTATATACCTCAGTAAAGTTGATACCCTCCCCCAAAATTGATTATTCTTTTATTTTTAACAAATAAGTGTTTTCTACATGCGCCAGATGCTGTGCTGAAGGCACACTAGTCTATTAAAATATTTGTGGGATTCACCTTCTTCCCATTCTTGAAAACGTAACGGTCCTTCCAGCCTACCATGGCTCACCAGCAGCTACCACATTGCCCACGGTAATTCTGCAAAGTCATCAGCTTGTTCTCAGTTACCCTGATCTCTTACCAGCTCCTGCGGCCATCTGAATGTACAAGGTTGGGTTTATAAGCTCAGCCAAACATTTAGTTTTTCACTTATTCTTGCTCAACTCTTCCTGCCCTCTTCTGAGGGAAGCTAATCCAAAGATTTCACACCTTCTTCAAGCTCCCAACCTGATCCAAACATCTTCCCCAAACCCCCGGAAACTACTAATCTACTTCCTGTCTCTGTGGACTTGTCTATTTGACTTTCATATAAATGGAATCACATAGTATATGGCCTTTCATGCCTGGCTTCTTTCACTTCATTCATCCATGTTGTAGCATGTATCAGAACTTCATTCCTCTTTATGGCTGAATAATACTCCATTGCGTGGATATACCACATTCATGAGTTGATGGAAATTTGAATTGTTTATACGTTTTGGCTATTATGAATAGTGCTGCTAAGAACATTCAAGTACAAGTTTAACAAAAAACCTCTTAATAACAAAATCCCCTTCAGTCCTTCCCCTACTTGACCTCTCTGAGGTTCCTGACACTGCTGACCATTCCTTCAAGAAATCATTTCTTTAAAAAAAAAAAAAAGTGCAATATGCCACAGTTTTAAAAATAACATTAAAAGGATTATATATCATGACCGAGTGGTACTTTCCCTTAGAATGCAAGAATGGTTGAACATACAAAAATCAATCAGTGTACTATACCACATTAACAGAATGAAGGGGAAAGAAAACCACATGAATATCTCAATTGATGCAGGAAAAGCATTTGTCAAAATTCAACACCCTTTCATGATAAAAATACTCAACAGACTAGGCATAGAAGGAAACTAACTCAATATAATAAAAGCCGTATATGAAAACATATACACAGCAAACATCATACTCAATGGTGAAAGAAAGTTTTTCCTCTAAGATAAAGAACAAGATAAGGACGGCTCACTCTTGCCACTTTTATTCAACATAGTACTGGAAGTCCTAACCAGAGCAATCAGGCAAGAAAAAGAAAGAAAAGTCATTCAAATTGGAAAAGAAGAAATAAAATTATCTCTGTTCACAGATGTTATGATCTAATATGGGAAAACACTAAAGATTCCACAAAAAATCTGTTAAACCTTATAAACAAATTCAGCAAAGTAGCAACCTACAAAGCAACACACAAAAATTCCGTTGCATTTCTGTACACTAACAATGAACAATCCAAAAAAGAAATTAAAAAAATAATTCCATTTATAATAGCACCAAAGAGAATAAAATATTTAAGAATTAACCAGAGGCAAAAGATTTATACCATTAAAACTACTGAACATTGCTGAAAGAAATTAAGATATAAATAAATAAAAAGACATCCCATGTTTGTGAACTCTAAGTGATCTATAGGTTTGATGCAATCTTTCTCAAAATCCCAATCACGTAGTTAACAGAAATAGAAAATCCCATCGTAAAATTCATAATGGAATCCCACGGGACCCTGAATAGCCAAGCAATCCTGAAAAAGATGAACAACATTGGAGGTCTCAAGCCTTTTGATTTCAAAACTTACTACAAATCTACAGTAATCAAAAGAGTGTGTTGAAAGGTCACTGGCATAAAGACAGACATATGGACAATCAATAGAGTCCAGAAATAAACACTTGCAGATATAGTCCAGTGACTTTCAACAAGGGTGTCAAGACCATTCAATGGGCGAAAGACAGTCTTCAATAAACAGTGCTGGGAAAACTGGATATCCATATGCAAAAGAATGAAGTTGGACCCTTACCTAACACTTTATACAAAAATGAACTAAAATTGATCCATGACCTAAATGTAAAATCTAAAACTATAAAACTCTTAGAAGAAAACGTAGGGGAAAAACTGCATTATGTTGGATTTAGCAATGATTTCTTGGATATGACACCAAAGGCACAGGCAACAAAGGAAAAAATAGATTGCACTTGATGAAATTTTAAGAATTTTGTGCATCAACAGGCATAGCAACAGAGTAAAAAGGCAACCCACAGAGAAAATATGGGAGAAAATATTTGCAAATCATATATCTGATGAGTTAATATCCAGAATATATAAAGAACTCCTACAACTCAACCACAGTTAAAACAAACAAACAACCTGATTCAAAAATGGGCAAAGGGGACTTCCCTGATGGTCCAGTGGTTAAGAATCTGCCTTCCAATGCAGGGGATGCGGGTTTGATCCCTGGTTGGGGAACTAAGATCCCACGTGCCACAGGGCAACTAAGCCCTCACGCCACAACTAGAGAGAAGCCTGCATGCGATGTAGAGCCCACGCACCACAACAAAGACCTGACACAGCCAAAAAAAAAAAAAAAAAAGCTAAAATACATTAAACAAAAAATGGGCAAAGGAGTTGAATAGATATTTTTACAAAGACATACAGATTGCCAATAAGCACATGAAAAGATGCTCACCATCACTAATCAATAGAGAAATGTAAATCAAAACTACAGTGAGATACCACATCACACCCATTAGGATGGCTACTATCAAAAAACAGAAAACAGCAAGTGTTGGCAAGGATGTGGAGAAATTGGAGCCCTTGTACACTGCTGGTGGGAAGATATAAGGACACTAGTCAGGCTTCCCTGGTAGTGCAGTGGTTAAGAATCTACCTGCCAATGCAGGGGACACGGGTTCGAGCACTGGTCGGGGAAGATCCCACATGTCGCAGAGCAACTAAGCCTGTGCACCACAACTACTGAGCCTGCGCTCTAGAGCCTGCAAGCCACAACTACCGAGCCCGTGAGCCACAACTACTGAAGCCCGTGCACCTAGAGCCCGTCCTCCGCAACAAGAGAAGCCACCACAATGAGAAGCCCACACACTGCAACGAAGAGTAGCCCCCACTCGCCGCAACTAGAGAAAGCCCGCGTGCAGCAACCAAGACCCAACGCAGCCAAAAAAAAAAAAAAAAGTTGGTTCTTTGAAAAGCTCAACAATGTTAACAAAGTTTTAGCTAGACTTTCTTAGTCTGGTCAGGCTGCTATAACAAAATACCACAAACTGGGTAGCTTATAAACAACGGAAACTTATTTCTCACAGTTTTAGAGACTGGAAGTCCAAGATCAAAGTGCCACGGTGATTAGGTGAGGGGCCTCCTCTAGGTCGCAGACTCTCATTATCTCATGTGTAAGGAGCCAGGGATTTCTCTGGAGCCTCTTTTATAAGGGCACATATCCCATTAGTGAGGGCTTTGCCCTTATGACTTAATCACCTCCCAAAGGCCCCCAACCCCTAATACCATCACATTCAGCATTAGGATTTAATAGACGAGTTTTGAGTGGACATAACATTCAGAATATAGCACATACTTAGAAAGGAAAAAGAGAAAGCTGCAAATAACTGAAATCAGAAGTGAAAATGGGGGGCTTCCCTGGTGGCACAGTGGTTGAGTATCCGCCTGCCACTGCAGGGGACACGGGTTCGAGCCGTGGTCCAGGAAGATCCCACATGTCGCAGAGCAACTAAGCCCGTGCACCACAACTACTGAGTCTGCGCTCTAGAGCCCACGAGCCACAACTACTGAAGCCCACGTGCCACAACTACTGAAGCCCAGGCACCTAGAGCCCATGCTCCACAACAAGAGAAGCCACCGCAATAAGAAGCCTGCGCACCACAATGAAGAGTAGCACCCAGTCACCACAACTAGAGAAAAGTCTGTGCACAGCAATGAAGACCCAACGCAGACAAAACTAAATAAATAAATAAATAAATAAAATACAGCTAAGAACATAGTCATAAAAAAAAAGTGAAAATGGGGACATTATTACTGAGCTTTTTGAGATAAAAAGGGTTTATAAGAGAATATTCTGAACAATAGCACACCAACAAATTAGATAACCTAGAAGAAATGGACGAATTCCTTGAAACACACAAATTACCTAAACCAACTCAAGAAGAAACAGAAAATCCCAACAGGCCTATAACAAGAGATTGAATCAGTAATCAAAAACCTCCCAACAAAGAAAAGTCCTGGACCAGATGGCTTCACAGGTGAATTCTACCAAACATTTAAAGAAGAGTTAACATTAATTGTTCTTAAACTCTTCCAAAAAACCGAAGAAGGAGCAGTCCCCAGCTCGTCCTATGAGGCCAGCATTACCCTAATGCCAAAGCCAGATAATGACATCACAAGAAAATAAGATTACAGACCAATTTCCCACATGAATACAGATGCAAAAATCCTCCATAAGATATTAGCAAATTGAATCCAATGACATATTTAAAGAATTATTCACCTTGACCAAGTAGGATTTGTCCCAGGGATTCCAGCGTGGTTAAATATAAGAAAATATGGAAATTCCCTGGCAGTCCATTGGTTAGGACTCTGCTCTCACTGCCAAAGGCCCGGGTTCAATCTCTGGTCAGGGAACTAAAATCCCACAATCTGCGCAGCGCAGGCAAGAAAAAAAAAGAAAGAAAAAGGAAATTCAATCAATGTGACATATCACATTAGCAGAATGAAGGAAACAAAACTGCATGACTCTCTCAAACGGTGTAGAAGAGGCATTTCACAAATCCAACATCTTTCTATGATAAAAACTCTCAGAAAAGTAGGAATAAAGGGCATAATTCTCAACATGATTAAGGCTATTTATGAAAAACCCACAGCTAACATCATATTGAAAGACTGAAAGCTCTCCCCTTAAGATCAGGAACATGACAAGGATGCCTGCTTTCACTGCTGCTGTTCGACACTGTACTGAAGGTTCTAGCCAGAGCAAATACAGTTGACCCTTGAGCAATGTGGAGGTTAGGGACACCAACCGTCTGACCCGTCAGAAACCCACACGTATAACTTTATAGTTGGCCCTCCGTATCAGCGGTTCTGAATCTGCTTGTTAACGTTTTATCTCTTGTTGTGTGTGTGTTGTGCCCCGTCTCACGCTCTCACTATAAGCCAGGTCTCCATTTGGCACTGGACCTTTGTTTCTGTCATCCCTCTACTCCAGCTCAGCCAGAACAATTCCTTCCCCCCACCCCGGCTCACTTGAGATTGTCCAAGTAGAATCTGGATTTTGAGGTCTCCCGAGCCATCCTCCTTCTTAGAGTATCTATTTCACACCGCGAGTTGGCACTGCAACAGGTGCTCACTTTCTTTTCTTCAGGATCTTAGTTCCCCAACCAGGGATCGAACCCACGCCCCCTGCAGTGGAAGCTCATAGTCCTGACCACTGGACCGCCAGGGAAGTCCACAGGTGCTCACTTTCAGGTCTTGTCCTAGAGCCATACGATTCCTGCCCAATATTTGAGACAAAGGATTGTCATTTTCGCTGGGTAAAGGGACTATGGTGGAAGCAGGGACTTGGTTGACCTTCCCTAAAGGTGAAGTCAGAAGGAGAGGGTCAGTTTGACGAGTTCCCTCCTGAGGGTCGGCACCCAAGCAGAGCTTCCACGTACCACCTTAAGAGATGTCCGTCCTGTGGCTGACCTTGAAGGGTACCCCACCCTCTGCAGTACGCTGGGGCCCCCTAGGCAGTCTTGAGAGCTGGCTGGGCCTGTTGGCAACTGCCTCGTCTTCAGCTCTTGCTCTGATAATGCTCCCTCCTCCGGGCAATGGGACTTTTACCTCTTCTCCACTCTTGCCTCTCTGCATGTCCGCCTCTAAGGTGTCCTTGGGCACTCTTCCTCTGGCAGGCAGCTCTGCAGTCTGCACATGGGGGAGGACAGGCAGCCCTGACCCACCTTCCAGCCTTTGCACCACGAAGGCGGGCTCAGACCCCACAGCAGGCAGGGCCTGGAGATCAGGGGTCTGGATGGTGAGAACCTCAATAAAAATTCAAAATGTCCCAAATTCCCTGGGTTGTCATTTGTCCTTCTTTTCATTTTGTTTCCCCTAGAATGATCTCTTAAAGAAAGAGTCTCTGGGCTTTCCTTCAGAGAAGGGAGGAGAAAATATAACTTATGGGTTTGCTGTAATGTTCTGCTAATCTTGAGAAACGTGTACAATCACAGAGCTAAAAGCACTGTTTCTGATGAATTCTGGTATAAAGCAGAATTACAGTGTAAACACATTTAATTTAAAAACATTAAGAGGCAAAAGATCACATATTACATAATTTACATAAAACATCCAGACTAGCCAACTCTGTGGAGACAAAAAATAGATTAGTGGTGGCTTAGGGCTGGGTGGGATAGAAGGATAGATAACTAAAAGGCACAGGGTTTCTTTTTAAGGTGATGAAAATATTCTGAAATTGATCATAATGATGGTCATACATATACATGAATATACTAAAAATCATTCAATTGTACAATTTAAATGGATAAATTATATGATATGTGAATTATATCTCAATAAAACCATTTAAACACAACATTGTAAATCAACTATACTCCAAGAAAAAGTTTTTTTAATCTGTTTAAAAAATAAACCTTAAGGGGACTTCCCTGGTGGCCCAGTGGGTAAGACTCTGCACTCCCAATGCAGGGGGCCGGGAGGTTCGATCCCTGGTCGGGGAACTAGATCCTGCATGCACGCTGCAACTAAGAGTCTGCATGCCACAACTAAAGAGTCCACATGCCACAACTAAAGATCCCGAGTGCAGCAACTAAAGAGTCTGCATGCCGCAACTAAGACCTGGTGCAGCCAAGATAAATAAATTCATTCATTCATTCATTCATTCATTCATTTAAAAAAACAAAAACAAAAAAATACCTTAAGATGCTCTCTTTGCTGAATCCACCATGAGAATGAAGCCTATTTTCAGCAACCAGACTGTCGACATTCCAGAAAATGTCAACATCACTGTAGAAGGACACACAATTATTGTGAAGGGCCCCAGAGGAATCCTGCAGAGGGACTACATCAGTATAGAACTCAGCCTCCTTGGAAAGAATAGGAAGGGACTCCAGGTTGACAAACAGTGGAGAAGAGAAAGGAACCGGCTCCAGTTCATGCAGTCCCAAGTCCAATACAACACATGATCAAGGGTGTTCCACTGGGCTTCCATTACAAGAGTATGTCTGTGTATGCTCACTTCCCCACCCACGTCTTTATTCAGGAGAGCAGGTCTCTTGTTGATACTGGAAATTTCTTAGATGAAAAATCTGCAGGGCTCATATGAGGCCAGGCATTGCTTATTCAGTATCTCAAGCCCAGGAAGTGATTTGCACTGACTTTGCATCAAATTCAGCAAGCCACACAGTTAAAAATAAGGGTATCAGAACATTTTGGATGTTATCTATGTCTCTGAAAAAGGAACAAATCATCAGGCTGATGAATAAGATCTAAGAGTTGTCTTGCTATGGAAACAAGAAGCTACCAAATGATTCCCAGGACGTCTTTGTGATATCTTTAAAATGCAGTGAAACTTATCTATTGGAAAAAAAAAAAGGGAAGTCTCACACTTGTGCTCTGATCAGCTGAGTGTCCTGTGACTTGCTTGTTATACTCAAGGCTGGAACCCTCACATCTTTTCACGGACATTTTGTGTTGATGCACCTCACCACCAGGGGGAGCTTATTCTATCAATATTATCTTCTGTCCTAGACATTAGAAAGTCTTCTGGACGCAGGGTAATTTGGGGGAAGGAGAGGAGTGAATGTGCCAGCAACAATGGTAAATGTAGGGAATTCCCTGGCGGCCCAGTGGTTAGGACTTGGCGCTTTCACTGCCAGGGCCCGGGTTCAATCCCTGGTCTGGGAACTAAGATCCTGCAAGCTGTGCCCAAAAAAAAAAAAAAAAAAAACAATATATTTTGGGTGTGTTTCCTTGAGCAAGTCATTTCAGCTCTCCTCTCAATTCAGCCTCAATTTCCTCATCTGCAGCAGAGAAAGAATAACTCCATTTGACAGTCTTTCAGAGCTGTAAGAATCTCTTAGCAGAGTGTCTGCTGGCGGGGGATGGGCGGGGGGCTGCTGATACTACTGTTATCAAGCGGTTGGAGTCCAGTGGACACCCTATAGGCCCCAGGTCACCTTTACCCAAGTGATACTCTGTATGCTCCCGCCTATGGCACGAGGCCCACATCACTGTGGTTACGAAAGGAGGGTCAGTTGCCAGAGAGTCACAGTTTGGCTCAGGACAGGCAGCCAGGACTCCAGTTCAGGACCCTGACTACAAATGCAGTGACAGCTGCTTATCCTAGGAGCAAGTCCTGTCCCCATCAGGAAACAAAAGAGCTGGCATGTGAGCCAAGCTTAGAAAAATGACCCAGAGAAGACGAGAAAGAACTATGCCGCCTTCAAGACAAGCCTGGGAAGGTATCTCTGGGGCCAAGGAGCAAGTGTACCAGTAGAAGGGCACCCAGGGATGGGGGAGATGCATAGAAAAGTCACTTAGGACAGACTTACGGTCAAATAGCATCATGACTCCATGCTTCAGACATATAATAAAGACGAATAAAATCTAGTCAAGATAAAATCTAGTCAAGATAAAAATAAGGAAGACCTCTTTGTGAACCAGACACAAGCAGAAGTGGTGAAAGGGGGGACACAAGGGCCTGCGCTGGGTCCAGTGAGGGGCTGGTGGCTGGGTGTTTTTCTTCAGCTTCCATGGGGTAGCTGGGAGGAAAAGCACTGGTGTGCACAGCCCCCGCGGAGAGTGCTCAGCCGTAGTAAAGGGGAAGATGAACAGAGCCTCCAGCCTAGCAGCAACACCCCTAGGAAACACCTGGGGAAAGTCTCACGTGTGAGCACAAGGTCAGGAGGTACCTGAGGAATGTGTTGATGGAAAGTGAAAAAGGGCAACAACCTAAATCCTCAACAGAACGGGTGAAATCAGTGGTGGTGTATTCACACAATGTAATACTCTCCAGCCATTAAAATGGATGGGCCTGAGCTACATTTGCTAGCACGGCTAGAGCTGGCCAAAGCACGTGTCCGGCATTCTGGAAAGGAAATGGGCACAGTCGTTTCAGATCGTGAGAAGTGTCAGGGGTAGATCAGGGAGAGGTGAGAAGGTGATGGGAGAGGTGCTAACTTCTATCAGGTGTATCTTTTTCTTTTTTTTTTGGCTGTGCTGCCGGCTTGTGGGATCTTAGTTCCCCCGACCAGGGATTGAACCTGCCCCCTCAGCAGTGAAAGTGGGGAGTCCTAATCACTGGACCGCCAGGGAATTCCCTACCAGGTGTATCAGAGAAGAACGTTACATACCCCTTATTCCTCTGGCTTAGAATTCTCTTTTGCCTTTTTCCTTTCCATTGGGCGGGTATGGAGCTCCCCTGAACTTTCTCTTCTCTAGGTGCTAATGGAAAGCTGGTATTGAGTTTTGAAAATGTTGCAAGAGAAAAGGAATTTCAGGAATTTCCTGTTTCCAAGCAGCAGAGGGTAGACACCATTCCAAGTCATAAAATTGGTTCAAAGACTCTTATCTGAATAACGTATGGAATTGGGAATAGTTATGAAAGTTCTGCCCAGAACCGAAACTTGTTCTATTTTCTGTTACTAAAAACTGTCCTTGGGAATGACATATTGACATGTGCAATAACATGGAGAATCTCAAAAACACTATACTGAATGAAAGAAACCAGACACAGAAAAGCACCCTGTATCATTCTGTTTATGTGGAGCTCTAGAAAAGCCCAGTCTACTCTATGGTGACACAATGTCGGTCAGTAGTTGCCTGGGGTCAGGGGTGGAGGCAGCACAGACTGGACAGGGTCAGGAGGGAGCTGCCTGGAGTAATGGAACTGTTCTGTATTTTGATAGTGCTGGTAGGCACTCAGGTGTAGACATCTGTCAAGCCTTATCAAACTGTACAGTTAGAATGCGCGTGCACTTCATTATTTGTAAACTATACGTTAAGAGAGTTTGTTTTAAATAATTAAAAAAAAAGTCCTTGGAAGTATTTCTACAAGGTGGGGGGGGTCTTTTATTTAAGACACTCAGACTTATTTTCAGATCTTGTAAAAATAACCTTTAACTTCTAAAATATTTGTTATTCTAGGGAATTCCCTGGCAGTCCAGTGGTTAGGACGCCGTGCTTTCACTGCTGTGGGCCTGAGTTCCATCCCTGGTCGGGGAATTAAGATCCTGCAAGCCACGTGGCACGGCCAAAAATTTTAAAAAAAGAAAACAAATTTGTTATTCTAATTGGTTGTTACACTTGATAACTGTTGTCCTGGTATTGATATTAAAATAGCAATCAATATATCAAGTGACGTCCTTGTATTCCTAAAAGATACACACACACACACACACACACACACACACACACACACACACACACTCTCACATTCTCTCTAAGGATGAAAACTGGCAGTTCCCTTTTCTCTATATATGTATGAATATGTAATAAAACCCATGACTCTGTCAATCCCTTGTTCAAACATGAGTTTGAACGTCTTTTAGAGACCGTATAGCAGAATGACCAAGAGCATAAATCTCTAACCAGGTTCAAACTCTACCTCTGCCCTTTACTTAACTTTTCTCAGTCACTGTATTAGTAACATGGGAATAATAATAGTACCTACTTAATGTTGTGAGACGTGAATGAGTTAATACATGTAAAACACCCAGATAAGTACCTGGCTCTATAGGGTATAAGTCTGGATAGGCTAGCTATGCTGTAATAGCAAACAACCCCACAATCTTAGTTGTTTGAAACAATAAAGGTGTTTTTAATTTTTTTTACCATTTTATAATTTATTTGATTAGAAATTGCCAGATTCATGATGAACACTTCTCAAATAAAATTAGATTATAATCATTAGCATGATTCTAAACATGCTAATTTATAGATAAAGTAATGCTTAAAGTTAAGACAAATTTGAGACATATCATTGAGAAGAAATAGGAAAGGATTTTGAATTTATAAAAGCACAAGTTCTATCCCGAATTTTGCTACAGGTTTTTCTCTGATCTTGGCAAGTCACTAGCTCCATTTGTCTTCCTGTTCCCATCTGTAAAACTGTGGTCATGATCCTTGACACTGCCTTTCTTAAAAGAGAATGTTATGAGGATGAATAAGGTAATGCCTTGTGGTAGAAATAATAAAGGTTTATTTCTCACTCATGCCACACATCCATCACAGGTTGGAAGGGAAGCACTGATCACCCTCAGTCCCTCAGGAATTCAGGCTGATGGAAGCTCAATTTGGACACATGCTTCCATGATCGCCAAGGCAGGGAAAAGGGATGTGGCAGCTCAGAGCTGGCTTTTAAATTTCTGCTGTCAAAATCTCATATGGCAAAAACAGCCACGTGGTCATACCTAACTTCAAAGGGGCAAAGACCATGTGTCTAGAAAGGCGGAGGACCAGAAAATGTTTGGTGAAAAGCACTAACGACTACCATGGTTAACTTTTTTTTTTTGGCTGCACCTTGTGACATGTGGGATCTTAGTTCCGCCAACCAGTGGAAGTGTGGAGTCCTAAACACTGGACCACCAGCGAAGTCCCAACCACTGGACCACCAGTGAAGTCCCATGGTTAACTATTACAATTGAATTTTAAAGTAGGCAGAAGAGGAGAACGCAATGAGGAGGTGACATTTAAGCCAATGCCTGAATCACAAAAAAGGGGAAACTAGGAGAGCATTGTGTGCAAAGTCCCTAAAGCAGGCATGGGCCTGAAGCATTTGAGGAACAGGAAAATGGCTCAAGTGTTTGCAAAATGGTGAATGAGAGTGAGAGCTGGTAGGGCTGGGTCACACAGGCCCTTGAAGGCCACAGTAAGGAGTCTGAATTTTACTCCAAAGTGTACTGGGAAGCCACTGTTTAACCAGATAACATGGTATAATTTTTATAAAGACCACTCACTCTGCTTGCTCTGGTGGGATGGGCACGTGTGGAGGAAGGGAAATCAGTGAAGAGGCTACAATCCAGGTGAGAGATGCCTGTGGTGTGGACCATACTGGTCTGGGCCAGTATGATGTTGTGTGGAACCCACGGTCCCTGTAGACTATACTGACAGAGGATAAAGAGAGCATAGGCCTCAGGCTAGACAGTGAATGTCTACCACTGCCCCATGTAATTACGACCTGCTTTTGATCCTGTCTCGTTGCTGAGGATTGAAAAGAACACGTTTACCACATCATTAGCCACATATCAAGTGCCAGAGGCTGTGTTGATATATTCTAGCAAAGAAACAGCTTCTGAGGGGCTTCCCTGGTGGCACAGTGGTTAAGAATCCGCCTGCCAACGCAGAGGTCACTGGTTTGAGCCCCTTGCTCCATGCTTCATCCCCTGTACTCATAATGTGGGGTGTCTTGGGGCTAATGTGTGAATCTGTTCTCCACCCGCACTCATTTCTTTGGTGACCTTATCCATTCTCACTGCTGAACAATTCCCAAATTTTCATCTCCAGATCCATATGTTTGTACCAGGCTGCAAAATTAGTGGGGAAGGAAACTGGCCAATGGGCTTTACCCATCAGGATCTGGTCGTCAGGTTCAAACGTTCAGAAACCAAGTTATGTTGCAGAGCAACTAAGCCTGTGTGCCACAACTACTGAGCCTGCGCTCTAGAGCCCGCGTGCCACAACTATTGAAGCTGCTTGCCCTAGAGCCTGCGCACTGCGATCGCAACTACTGAGCCCATGCACCGCAACTACTGAAGCCCGCGCGCCTAGAGCCTGTGCTCCGCAACAAGAGAAGCCACCGCAATAAGAAGCCCGCGCACCGCAACGAAGAGTAGCCCCTGCTCTTGGCAACTAGAGAAAGCCTGCGTGCAGCAAGGAAAACCCAACGCAGCCAAAAATAAAAAATTAAAATTCAAAAAAAAGAGGAAAATCAACTTGTACTAACTAAATATATATACGTTGACTCGCAAATGGAAAATCAATTTATTAATTTATAGAAGCAGATCGACCTTTACTTATTTTTGCCCATTTGCTAGTTTTAAAAGGCTCATTGGTTTGATTCTGATTATAAAAATAATGCATGTTCATGATAGTAATTTTCAAAAAATGAGAAAATACAAAGAACAAAATGAAAATCATCTATAACACCCATAATAACACTTTACAACTATCTAGATCTGTGTAGATATAATTTTAGCACTATTGGGATCATACTATATATACTTTTGCATCTTACTTTCTCTTATGTTTATATGGTAAGCATTTGGGGAAAAGAAAAACCTGTAGGCCTTGTCATTTCTTATAATATATTTATTTTTACCACCCTGGGAACTACTTTTTTTACGGCGTCAAGGTCCATTACCAGAAGGTTGCTTTGGTGAACATGAAATCAGAGCAAAAATTAATAAATTAAAAATAAAGTAATTGTACGAACAATTGCATCCAGGCCAGGTTACCTGTACCATAGACCCCCGCTCCTTGCATCTTTATGTGTGTATCCGTAACGCCAAGAGGGTGCGCCGGGCCCCTGGGTAGGGGTTCGGGGCCCAGGGGACCGCAGGTGGAAGCCCAGGGTCAAGGCTATAAGCCAGGTGGGCCTGCGCGAAAGGCACTAGGATGTTGAGGCTTCGTCTGAGCTCACCGGTGTCCCGCAAGCATAAGCGAGTGGAGGTGTCCCAGGTCGGCCTCCTCGAAGCATCAGTGGTACCCCAGCCGTCTCCCGGTTTTCGCTGCGGCCCGCGGCCCTGGACCAGCCGCCCTGGGCGCGAGCAGCCGAGTGTGGGAGGGCGAGGGAGGGCGGGGGAGGGCGGAGGACGGCAGTGACCTCGCGGGCGCAGAGCCTGCGACCTCCGCCCTTCGGGGCCCGGGGTGGATCTCGGGCTCCCCGCGGGCCCTCCCCCGCCGCCGCCCTCCGTCACGAAGGCGGGCCTGGAACGGCCTTGTGGGCGCGGGCCTCACGGGGTGCCTCCGAGCCGCGCAATCGCTTTCAACGAAGATGGCGCGGGGGCGGGACACGTGACTTCAGGCTCCACCCCGGCCCCGCCTCCCGCGCTCACGGCACCGGGCGGGGGATGCTGGCAGCTAGCGGCCCGCGGGAACCATGCTCCGGGGGTTGGCGGGCACCTGGGCCGTGCTCGGCGCGCTGCTCTGGGGCTGTGGGCTGGCGCTGCTGCAGGGCGGGATGCTCTACCCCCAGGAGAGCCGGTCGCGGGAGCGCAAGGAGCTGGACGGCCTCTGGAGGTTCCGCGCCGACTTCTCCCAGAACCGGCGCCAGGGCTTCGAGCAGCAGTGGTACCGGACGCCGCTGCGGGAGGTGCGGGCTCTGGGGACGGGGACCAGGGCAGGGAAGCTCCTGGAAGCCGGGTCGGGGGTGTGGGGAGCCTTCCCCTGAGCCCTCGGAACTGCCGGCCAGGAGGAGGTTAAAGATGGACGGGCCTGTGGGGGCGTGGGGTCGACCCACCCGGAGAGTGACCGGGAACGAGCAAATGGGCGGGCCCGATGTCGGTGTGGGAGGCGGAGCCGGAACAGTGTCCCGGCACCGACCTGGGGGCGGGTGGCCGCGCAGGGGCAGGAGGGGAGGCTTTGGACGTCTTGGGGCCAGCTCTGCCCTGGCAGGAAGGACCTTGGGTTCCAAGGTTCAGGTAGAGGACGGGGCTTGGCATCCAGCCGAGGATCCCCCTCTAGGCCTCCCCTCTGACTTGGATCGTGTGGGCTGAGAACAGGAGCAGGGGCAGGCCTGTGTGCCCATCCGACACTCACCTCACTTAGATCCTCTTTTTAAAGTCTTTGCCGCCCAGCCCTCATCAGCGGAGGAAGAAAGGGGCGGGCGGGGACTGGTGCCAGGCACTTCTTGCGCAACTCAGAGTTTCCTCAGCAAAGCGGCCCGTGCGCCCCGGCCAGCCTTCCTCCCTCCCTGGGGCAGTCAGTTGGTCATCTTCCTCTTAGTCAGGGTCTAGATTGACTTTGCAGATCCTTCTTGCCCTAGCCTGGTTGTGGCCATAGGCTCACCCCATTCCATGGAGACCCTGGTGCCTGCTGCCCGCTACCCTGAGAAAGAACTTACGGCCTCACCAGACCTTGGACACAAAGCATCCTAGCAGTTGGTCTCTCATCAGCAAGTTATCCATCCATTCATCCAATATTTGTTGAGTCCTGACTATGTGGCAGGGCTTGTGCCAGAAGCTGGGCAGACAGCTGTGAGGGACAGGAAATCCCTGCTTCCTTGGAGGTCACGTGTGTCTTCAGGAAGCTCTTCCCCAGGCTGCTTCCAGACTCACTGAGTTCTCTGCCCCACTCCTGCCTTGCCTTCTCCCTGAGGTGTTCAAGGGTGCGGAGGTTCAGGGGATTCCCTGCGGGGCTCAGATTCACCTGGTTCTGCCGGGACGTCCAGAGGTCGTATCTCAGGGGCCCTGGCCCCTAAGATAGTCCCCTGCCATGCTGCACGCTCTCTTCGTAGAGCTGCTCACCTGGCAGCAGAGGCCTTGTTCACTCTTTCATTGCCAGCGCCTAAAACAGCATGTAGGTGTTCACTGTGCACCACTGAGTGAGTGCGTGCGTGAGTGCGTGACTGGGTCTGCTTCATGGAGTCGCGAAAATTAACTGAGTCCGTAAAAGACATTGGTCGGTTGCTGGTGGGGTGGCCTGGAATCCGGGAGGGTCTGGGAGAAGTCATCTCGTCCAGCTTCTTCCTGTAAGTGGGGCTGCTGGGGAGGGCCCCTTAGCTTCCCAGGTGATCTGGACCTGATTCTGGTCCTTGTCCCCTCAGTCGGGCCCCAGCCTGGACATGCCGGTTCCCTCCAGCTTCAACGACGTGGGCCAGGATGGGCGGCTGAGGAGCTTCGTCGGCTGGGTGTGGTATGAACGGGAGGCCGCCCTGCCCCAGCGATGGACCGAGGACCTAGGCACACGAGTGGTGCTGAGGGTCGGCAGCGCCCACTACTACGCCATCGTGGTCAGTGCAGCGAGCGGCAGGCGGAGCGAATAGGGTGCCTGGCTCCCAGCCGTCACCCGGCAGCCTGCCTCCTGCGGTGCCCGCGGGGTGGGGGGCACACTCATGCCCCGCACTGGGGTTTGTGCCCTGGGTGGGGAGGGTGGCCTCATCTATTCCCCCAGAGCTCCCTCCCTCCACCTCTGAGGCGGGTGGCAGCTGGCAGCCCGTCCCACCCGCTCCCCCCATACTGCACTTCTACGTGAGGGAGCGCCTGAGGTGGCAGGGCCCCCTCCTCATATATCCCTGTGTCTGCAGTGGGTGAATGGGGTCCATGTGGCAGAGCACGAGGGGGGCCATCTCCCCTTCGAGGCTGACATCAGCAGGCTGGTCCAGAGTGGGCCCCTGTCCTCCTGCCGCATCACCATCGCCATCAACAACACGCTCTCCCCCAATACCCTGCCGCCAGGGACCATCCTCTACAAGACGGACACCTCCAAGTGAGCAGCACCTCGCCCCCCTCCCCGCTCTGCCCAGTGGTCTTCCCGTCAGGGGCAGGGTGGCCTTAACAGAGGTGAGGCCCTGGCTCCGGGAGGCCAGGGAGACGTGTGAGCTGAGGTCGAAGGACCCAGGGCAAGGCCACTGTCCTCCCATCCTAGGTACCCCAAGGGTTACTTTGTCCAGAACACAAACTTTGACTTCTTCAATTACGCGGGACTGCATCGGACTGTGCTCCTCTACACCACGCCTACCGCCTACATCGATGACATCACCGTCGCCACCGACGTGGACCAAGACACTGGTGAGGCTCCTGGCAGGGTCTGCCGTCAGCCAGACCCCCAGCGGCTTTGTTCCCTGTTTGGAAAGATCCCCTAGGAGAAAGACTGTCCCACCCACCTCAGCAGCTGGAATCCAGCCTGTCCGAGCTGGCAGGGGCAGCGGAAATCACCCATCTGCTCTGACTTCACTTTGGGAGGAAGCGGGGCTTGCCTCAAATCATAGCTCGTGGTGAATAACAGCCCAGGATGCAGGAGAACCCCATGTCCCTTTCCCACTGTACCGCCCTCACTTTATCTCCCCTCGCTGCAGATTAAGCTCAAAAAATTAACGGCTGTCAGCTAGGGGCTCCTCAGAAAGGTGACCTCAGGGCACTCTCATCTGTGTGACCCCAGGTCACATCCCTTCCTTTTCTCTCTTGTCTGATCTGTCTTGTCTCCTGCAGGGCTGGTGAATTACCAGATCGTTGTCCAGGGCAGTGAGCACTTCCAGCTGGAAGTGTGTCTTCTGGATGAGGAAGGCACGGTCGTGGCCAAGGGGACCGGGGGCCGGGGCCAGCTGCAGGTGCCCAGTGCCCACCTCTGGTGGCCGTACCTGATGCACGAGCACCCTGCCTACCTGTACTCGTTGGAGGTAATGGTGGTGAGGACTGGGCTGTGGGAGGCCTTTTCCCCCCATCCAGCAGCTCTGGCTTCAGCAGGCATGGTCCTCTGATCTTCCCAGTAAGTTGGATTGAAGAGTCCCCAGCCTGCTTTTTTCCAGCCCTTGGTGGGGAGGCCCAGTTTGAAGAGCAGGCCCCAGGGGCAGGGTGGGCAAAAGTTCCTTCTTTTTTAAATTTTTTATTTTTTTACATATTTATTGGAGTATAATTGCTTTACAATGGTGTGTCAGTTTCAGCTTTATAACAAAGTGAATCAGTTGTACACATACATATGTCCCCATATCCCCTCCCTCTTGCCTCTCCCTCCCTACCTTCCCTATCCCACCCCTCTAGGTGGTCACAAAGCACCGAGCTGATCTCCCAGTGCTATGCGGCTGCTTCCCACTAGCTATCTGTTTTACATTTGGTAGTGTGTATATGTCCATGCCACTCTCTCACTTTGTCACAGCTCACCCTTCCGCCTCCCCGTATTCTCAAGTCCATGCTCTAGTAGGTCTGCATAAAAGTTCCTTCTTGTTCATGGCGGATGCCTGTACTTCCTGCATCTCTCTACCTGCTGTTCCAGAGGTGGGCTGCCGTGGTTTGCAAAGGGGCCATCCTGCCGAAGTGCGGGCTGCGTTGTGTTCAGGCCGTCCAGGATGCCTCATGCCCAGTGCTTGGCTTTTGCAGGTGAAGCTGACCGCACAGACGGCTGCTGGGTTTGTGTCTGACTTCTACACCCTGCCCGTGGGGATCCGCACCGTGGCTGTCACACAGAGCCAGTTCCTCATCAACGGGAAGCCTTTCTATTTCCACGGGGTCAACAAGCATGAGGATGCAGACGTGAGTTGGGGCTCCTGAGTCCCTGTGGGGGGCCATTTCTCGCCATCCCTTCCTCCGCGTCCCTTGAAGTGGTTGAGGGCAGCTCAGAGCAGTTAAGCAAACCGCTCAAAACCACTGCCCGATGGGACCTGTGCTTGGCCTGGATAGCGGGCTAACAGGGTGACTCTGAGGGGCCCAGCTCTAATAGGAAGGGCATCTTCAACGGGGACAGGGGGCAGGGGCTCACTCTGCTGTGCTGTCCCCTAGATCCGAGGGAAGGGCTTTGACTGGCCGCTGCTGGTGAAGGACTTCAACCTGCTTCGCTGGCTGGGCGCCAATGCCTTCCGCACCAGCCACTACCCCTACGCAGAGGAGGTGATGCAGCTCTGCGACCGCTATGGGATCGTGGTCATCGACGAGAGTCCCGGAGTGGGCATCGTGCTGGCGTGAGTGCCCGCCAGCCGCACAGCCCAGCCCGCGCAGCTTGGCACCCTGTGACCCGCTCCCTTTCCTCCCCCGGCCCCGCAGCCAGAGCTACAGCAACGTGTCTCTGCAGCACCACCTGGAGGTGATGGAGGAGATGGTCCGCAGGGACAAGAATCACCCGTCTGTTGTGATGTGGTCTGTGGCCAACGAGCCCGCTTCCTTCCTGAAACCAGCTGGTTACTACTTTAAGTGAGTGCCCCTGCCTTCCCCGGGTCAGGGGTGAGACCTCAGCCCGCTGGCCCAGCTCAGCCTCGGCTGGTAGCTGCGGAAGAGCTGCAGTGGGCCCTGGGGTGGGCATGGGCTGTGAGAGGGTCAGCACCTGCTCCCAGCCCAGGTGCATCCATACGTGGTCGGTTCAGGGGACCAAGTACCCACCCACCCAGATTGTGATTTCAACCCAGTGTCTCCTTGACACACCTGAAATGAAATCCAGAGTTAACCCAACCCACTTACACACATAACTTCTAATTAAGAAAGAAAAAAAAGTAGTGACGTGGCCTAACCGTAGTATAAGGGAGTCATTTGTAAAATAATCCATGAGTGCATGGGCCTGACTCCCCGGAAGATGCAGTGAAGGGGTCAGGAGCTTGCATCTAGATGTGGCATCTCCCTGAAAGCACAGCTGCAAAAGCTGATGACGGGGGCTGGAAAGCACAGCTGGTGACTCTGATACCGTGAGCAGCGTTTTCTTCAGTGCTGCCCTCTTCTAAAACACTGAGCCACCCCAGGTAAAGTTGCAACCAAAACCAAGTATAGTCTTCCCTCGATTTTTACGGTATCTCCGTTCCTGGGGAATTTAGTGCGTGTTAAAACCGCACAAAACCGCTTCGTGACGCTTCGGGTTCATCTGTAAAGGGGAATTAAGCTTTATAAAGCCGGCTTACCTAGGCATGTAATTATAAACAGGTTTGAAATGACGTGCGTATTCTAACCATTCTAAGTTACATTGTTGGACGGGACCAGGCCATCTAAAGTTCATGGTCCGTTCACTGAATGCCAGTAGCTCCCCCCACCCCCCAGGCATTGCTGTGGACAGAAATCCCACTTAGGGGTCATCTCCCCGCCCTGGGCTGGCTCCCCTCGGGGTGTTCCTTGGTTCCTTCTCTCTCTTAACGATCATGCAGTTGTAGTGTAGCCTGGAGAGGGGAATTATTTCACTTCCTGTGGAGGCAGCAGAGGCCATGGAAATACTCCCTGAGGCAGACACTGCCTGCATCCCAGTGTCCCAGATGGAGGCTCTGAGGAATGGACCCACCCGGGTGAAGCTGAGCTCCGGACACACAGCCCCAGAGCACGTGGCACAGGGATGTTGAGCCAGGCTGGTGGACGGAATTTTTTCTGTGAACGTGAAAGGATGATAAGCTTCCAGGAGCAGGTGCCTGAGGCTTCCTGTGAACCTTTCTGGGAGGTGTGGAGAAGAAGAGGCTTGATTTGGGAGCAGTGGGGATGGGGCAGGATGTAAGTAGGGCTGCCTGGGCCGGAGGCGCTCGGCTGGGCTTTGAAGCTCCCCAGGTGACAGACAGGCTCTTTCGGACAGTGGGTTAGGGACTTGCAGGTCGCAGGGCACTGTTCTGGCCTGTGGAAACCACAGCCTTCGAGTGAGAAGAGTTATAATGGGGGGGGGGGGGTGTCAAGGAAAAGAAAACCAGCTGTGAGGAAATAGAAGAGGAAAATAGGCTTAAACAGTGAGTGAGGGTGACCTGCGCTGGGGAAGCTGAGCCCTGACCACAGACCAGCCCCTCTGTTGGGAAGCATCCTCTCGCCACCCCTCCTTGGTTAGCAGGACTCAGTGTAAATGCCGTGTCTTCAGAGAGGCTGTGCTGACGGTCTGGTGTCGGGGATGTGCCGCCTTACGGTCTCATAGAACCCCGTGCTTCCCCTTCATCATTCCCGCCAGCGCTTGTAATTTGTTACATTCGCCCGTATGGCTTCGCTCCATGGAGCTTCACGGCTGTTTAAGTTTCTAGTGAGTGCCCAGCGCACTGCCTGCCTCCCAGCCCCCGACTTACATGCTAAGTTAATATCCATCCTAATCCACACCCCGTCCTATTTTCAAGAGCTTCGCCAGAGATGCAGAGCCCAGCTTTTGGCAGTGCCCAGCCCAAGGACCTCTGCTCTGTGTCTCCCGCCCCTGGAGGATGGCCTCTCCTCTGGGAGGGGTGGGGGACTAGGAACTGGGGAGGGAGGAAGGAGGAAAGAATGATGTCAGGGAACGTGATGCCTAGAAGAACGTGTCTGCTTACCTGAAATACACTGGAAGGCAGGGAGGAGAGCGGTGTCTTGGGGGTCTTTTTGGCTGGGAAGATGAGAAGGAGAGGATGTGGAATGAGAGTCCTCCCTGGTCTGACTGACGGTGCTGTGTCTTCTGCCCTCCGTGGACAGGACGCTGATTGCCCACACCAAAGCCTTGGACCCCTCCCGGCCCGTGACCTTTGTGACCAACTCCAACTATGAAGCAGACCTGGGGGTGAGCCTGGGGGTCTCCATGCCACGTCTCCCCTCTGCCTGTCCTCTCATCCTGCCCAGATGCTTGCTGACATGAGCCGCTGGGAGGGACCACAGCAGCCAGTCCACCCATTTCCATGGATGGTCTTTAGGTTAAAGAGGACTGCCCGTTGACTTGCCAGGCAGTGTGGCTTCTTGAATCTAAGGAGGCTGGGCACAGGGAGGTCGAGTTCATTCTCAGTTCAGACTCATCCGTTTTTATGCACCTCAGTTTAATTTTATGCCCCTCAGTTTAATAGGCTCAGAAAAGGGTAGAGGTTTAAGGGAGCCTAAAGTCATCATCGTCCCGTTTCTCAAACCTGGCTGATCGTCAGAACCACTAAGGGAAGCTTTCTGAAAGTGTAGATATCTGGATTCTGAGATTCTGATTTAGTAAAGTCCAGGGTGGGAATCTGAGTTTTTAAAAAACTCCTCAGTGATTCCAGTCATCAACCCAGCTTTGGGAACCGGACTAGACTAGACTAGATCCAGACCCTGGGATTGAGAATCAAAGGAACAGGCTCACACAGCCGGCCAGACCCCACAGCCACCCTCGCGGTCCCTGGGCGCAGCAGCCCCTCAGAAGCCGTGTTGAGTTGCACGGAAGCTGTAAAACATGGGAGCGAGAAGATGCTCCTCCGCTAGAGAACTGAGGCCGGTACTTAAAAGTGCCCCAGAGAGAGAAATCATGTAAAGGAGAAAGAATGGATGAGAAAACCTATGCACAAGTATAAATTGTGAACACTGTCATTTTGACATGGATGGGACAGTTTGTAGCCCTGGTGTTCCTGTGCCATCCCTCGACAACACCCCCTTGAAGGAGTGCGAAGACTGTGGTCAAATACCAGTGTGACACAGGCAGACCTGGACTTTCTCAGAGCCTAAGTGGTGTCCCTTCCCATTCTAGTGGGCAGGGGAGCCTCTGCCGGTCCCCCCAGAAGGTTGCCAGGCTCACCTGGTGGGGTGTGTGAGCCATGGTCATGGTCACGTGCCCACCCAGAGGCACCACTTTCCACTTGCATCTTTCCACCACCAGTTCGGAAAGGTGCCGAGGTCACTTGGGAAAGACGGACCACGACAGTCACAGTGCAGACTTTGGAGGTGAGTGTGGGTTCAGGTGAGCTTTGCTGCCCACTGAGCACCACACTGTTCAGATTCGAGGCAGTCCCGCCCCATCATCTGGGCTACCCTCCTAGGAGGGAATTTTCCAGCCACTTTATGGCCCACAGTACTAGCTCAGGAAGGTGAATCAAGAGCCTTTGTGAGGAGAAAAACTGCTTTTGTCCCTTAGTTGGGAATACTTCTCCAGGGCCAGGGGGACAGCCAGTGACAGGAGCACAACCTAAAGAGGAACACAGTCGGGTTGGGATGGGCCCTGGGCTCCCACTGGGGCCAGTGCGCTGGGCACCCTCCCCTGAGCCCAGCTGCAGCCAGGTCGGGGGCACCAGCCCAGAGTTAAGAGACTTGTTCCATTCAGGTCTTTTCTAACCCCACGTCCTATACGTGTGAGCATCCAACTCATTTCTTTTTTAAAATTAATTTTATTTTTGGCTGTGTTGGGTCTTCATTGCTGCACACGGGCTTTCTCTAGTTGCAGCGAGCGGGGGCTACTCTTCGTTGCGGTGCGCAGGCTTCCCATCGCAGTGGCTTCTCTTGTTGCGGAGCATGGGCTCTAGGCTCATGGGCTTCAGTGGTTGTGGCACGTGGGCTCAGTAGTTGTGGCTCGTGGGCTCTAGAGCGCAGGCTCAGTAGTTGTGGCACACGCGCTTAGTTACTCCACAGCATGTGGGATCTTCCCAGACCAGGGCTCGAACCAGTGTACCCTGCATTGGCAGGCGGATTCTTAGCCACTGTGCCACCAGGGAAGTCCCCTAACTCATTTCTGTGTCCCCTTCTTACCTCCTGTGCCAGAAGTGCCGCCCCACCGCCCAAGTGTAAGTCCGACGCTATCCTACACTCTCCTGGTTCGTGAACACGTTTTAACACTCTTCCAGGTGCCTTATGTGGACGTCATCTGTGTGAACAGTTACTACTCCTGGTATCATGACTACGGGCACATGGAAGTGATTCAGCTGCAGCTGGCAACCCAGTTTGAGAGCTGGTATAAGACCTACCAGAAGCCAATTATTCAGAGCGAGTACGGAGCAGAAACCATCACAGGGTTTCACGAGGTAAGTAGTGTAGACATTTGAGTTATTTTTTCACTGTCTTGGACAGTGATGTCATTCACTGCCCCAGGCTAGAAAGGTGCCTCCTTCCCGGTCCCTCACTTGTCCTGATGACCTCCTATAGCTCACCAGGCTCACCTTAACCTACCCCTCCACATGGCTGCCCTGGACTCAGCCTCTGCCTCACTTGAGTGGTCCTCAGACAGCCTCCCACTAGCTGGCCAAATGGTCTTTGGAACAAATCCAAACCTTGGGAGTCCCGTCACCGGCTTCTCCTGGCCCACAGGACGAAGCCCTAATCTGTGGTCAGGGCTGTCAGCATCCTTTGCCCTGTGCCATCTCCCAGGTCTTCATCCTCCTCTGCCTTCAGTTCTGGACCCTGGCCTGTTTTCACTGTGCTCACTGGCTTCTGCTCTGGCTTGGCCTGTTCCTTCTACCTAGAATGCCCTTCTTAGCACCATAATCATCAACTAATGGATTCTGTTTTGTTTTTTTTAAGGGATTATTTATTTATTTGTGTATTTATGTATGTATGTATTTATTTATTTTTGGCTGCATTGGGTCTTCGTTGCGCCGCGGGCTTTCTCTAGTTGTGGCAAGCGGGGGCTACTCTGTTGCAGTGCACGGGCTTCTCATTGTGATGGCTTCTCTTGTTGTGGGGCACGGGCTCTAGGCACGCAGGCTCAGTAGTTGTGGCGTGTGGGCTCAATAGTTGTGGCTTGTGGGCTCTAGAGCACAGGCTCAGTAGTTTTGGCGCACGGGCTCAGTTGCTCCGCAGCATGTGGGATCTTCCCGGACCAGGGCTCGAACCCGTGTCTCCTGCATTGGCAGGCAGATTCCTAACCACTGCACCACCAGGGAAGCCCAACTAATGGATTCTTACTCAGCATTCGAGCCTCAGCTTGGGTGGCCCCTCTTTGGTGAGGTTTACTCCACCTGCCCGGGCAGAGGAAACTCTTCCCCCTGCTCCGTCTCTGTCTCAGCATTTCTCACTGTGCACTGTCATGATCTCTTTGGCTCTCTCCTTGACCAGACCGAGGGCTCCAGGAGGGAGACTAAATCCTATTTGTCGTTGCTTCCCAAGCACTCAGCAGGGTCCGGCACACAGCAGGTGCTAAATGATACTTGTTAAGAGAAATGAGTGAGATCTTGGAGCAAGATTTTGGTTTTTTGGGGAGTTTTTTTTTTTTGGCTGTGTTGCACGGCATGCAGAATCTTAGTTCCTCGACCAGGGATTGAACCCACACCCCCTGCATTGGAAGCGTGGAGTCTTAACCACTGGACCACCAGGGAAGTTGTTGGAGCAAGGTTTAATCACTAGCTTTTTCTCCTTGTTTTGTCCATTTCCTCACCAAAGATAGGCTGTTTTGTGGGGATTGTTTTCATGTGGATTCTTGAACCCCAGCCAGCCGACACCTGTCACAACGGCTGGGGTTCCTTGTTGACACATTTCTTCATTTGCTGATCCTCAGTAGGTTGAACAGTAACCCAAATGGACTCCCTTATTCTGTTCACACCCTTAAATTCATCTTGCCTACACAGAGTGCCACTTGGACAGACTAATGTAGGGGGAAGTATCTTATGAAGACAAAGTACATACATTTGTCCTCCCTCTTTGAAAAGGTGACCAACTCTGAATTTTTAACAAATTCTGAAAAGGACTTCCCTGGTGGTCCAGTGGTTAAGACTTCCCCTTCCAATGTAGGGGGTGTGGGTTCGATCCCTGGTCCGGGAGCTAAGATCCCACATGCCTCCCGGCCAAGAAACCAAAACATAAAACGGAAGCAATATTGTAACAAATTCAATAAAGATTTTTTTAAAAAAAAGTAAATTCTGAAAGAGTCTGGGTCAGCACTCTCTGAACGTGCCTTTGTGGTGATGGAAATGTTCTAGACCTGCACCGTCCAGAACGGGAGCCACTGCCACGTGTGACTTTTGAGGACTTGGAACGTGACTAGCGTGATTGATGTAGTTTAAAGTAGTTTTATATTTAAATAACCTCTTGTGGCTAGCGTTAGACAAGGCAGGGTCATTTCCATTAAAACACAGAAGGAACTCGACATCTTGCCCTGCCCTCAAATTCTGATTTGGAACTGCAACAAAACAGGGCTCAGTGGCACAGTCGTATCTTCGGTGTATATTAGCTTTCACTGTTGTCGTTCTGTATCTTTTTTTTTTTGGCTGTGCCGCGAGGCATACAGTATCTTAGTTGCCCGACCAGGGATCGAACCTGTGCCCCCTGCAGTGGTGCAGTGGAAGCACAGCATCTTAACCACTGGACTGCCAGGGAAGTCCCTGTAATAGCATTTTTTTCCTATAATAGCATTTATATTTATTTATTTATTTATTTTGGCTGCGCCAGGTCCTAGTTGTGGCACTCGGGATCCTCGCTGCGGCACACAGGATCTTTAGTTGTGGCATACGGGATCTAGTTCCCTGACCCTATCTTTCTAGTTTGTCACTTTGTCTCCAATGCCTGCCATATAAGCAGATACTAAATAATTATTTGTTGAATGGATGAATGGGCTAAACAGCAGCTACTTACCCAGAAGAGATACAGAAGAATCTGAGGCGAGTTAAATCTGAGTCACTCTAGTTCTCAAGTTATGCACTGGCAGCTACTTCAAACTTGGGTTTTAAACTTATTATCCAGAGACATACTTTTTCTCCTAGTGTAGTTCAGCTTTAAGACTGCACTGGGGAATAGAGATGTTAAAGATAAAGCAAATATTAAATTCTGTTTATGGGAATTCCCTGGTGGTCCAGTGGTTAGGACTTGGCACTTTCACTGCCGAGGGCCCCAGTTCAATCCCTGGTCAGGGAACTAAGATCCTGCGTGCCACGCAGTGTGGCCAAAAAAACCCAGTTACTAATTAAGGTTTTTTTTTTTTTTTTTTTTTACCCTGGGCTGTGTCATACCCTGGCTGTGTCCCTACACCAGCAGCAGCAAGTCCTGCAGTCACTATAGCCCACCATGAGGACAGATATTTTGGTCATCACGTGGATCTTTATTTTTATCTAACATTTACAGTCCTGCTTGTTCTGAGTCCTAAATTCTCTTTGCCTTGACTTCCAGGACCCACCTCTGATGTTCAGTGAAGAGTACCAGAAAGGCCTGCTTGAGCAGTATCACGTGGTTCTGGATCAAAAACGAAAAGAATATGTGGTTGGAGAGCTCATCTGGAATTTTGCTGATTTTATGACTGACCAGTGTAAGTGGCAGTTCGGTGAATGGAATGTACCGCTTCTCCTTTTTTCAGGTTGGCATTTTAGTTCAGGACGTTTGGTTGTAAGAACCCTGGAAACGAGAAGGGGGAAAGCTGATGTAATCAATGCAGGCTACATAGAGGATTCCCTAGGAGAAGTAAGTTGCTTTTAGCAAGCAGCCATCACCTGCTGGCTGCCTAAATCATTTTAAGGTAAACAAGCAAATGGGAGAGGCTACCGTCTCAAGGCAGAGGTGGCTAGCTTACCTCTGTGTTTCACCACAGTATGAGGAAAAAGTGGACCTCGTACTGGATTTATTTGTGGGATATACTCATTATTCCAGAATAAGGTACAAAGCCCGAGGAACTTCAGATATTTCAGTCTGTTTTATATTTTTCACTTATAAAAGGCAAGTTTGCCAAATACAGGTTAAGTGTCAAAAGGTTTTGAGTGTGGGAGTGTTTAAAAGCCTTCAAGGTGAATACGACCTGTACTTTCTCACGTGGGGATAATGAGGGCTACTTCACAAAAGTTCCAAATGAGTTTCCCATTTCTTTCTACCCCTCTAGGTAACTAGCTTCTTGATATACCATAAACTTAGGATAGCAATCTGGGGAAGAAGGGAAGGATTTGGTAGTACTGGGAATTACATTACATTACTTAGGGGGAAAGACAGGTTTTTAGAAGGTTAAAGTTTTGTTTTGTTTTGATATATTTTTATTTATTTATTTGGTTGCACTGGGTCTCAGTTGTGGCAGGCAGGCTCCTTTGTTGCAGCTCGCTGGCTCCTTAGTTGTAGCATGCGAACTCTTAGTTGCAGCATGCATGTGGGATCTAGTTCCCTGACCCGGCATCAAACCCGGGCCCCCTGCATTGGGAGCACGGAGTCTTAACCACTGTGCCACGAGGGAAGTCCCTAGAAGATTAAGGTTTAATTAAAAATCCGAATGGGAGAGGTGAAGAAAAAAAGAGACAGCATGAGCCTCCACTCTGCTTTTGGCAAACGAGATTAACAGCTCCTGGAAATAAGCTTGGATGGAAGTCTAGTTTTGTGACTAGGTGCACTGCTTCGCGTAGTAAGGAATTAGCTGTGTGACCTTGTACAAGGTACCTACCTTTTCACAAGCCTGTAAAGTGGGGCTAACGCCTACCACCTTGCAGGTTGACACAGGGATTCCATTTGACGAAGCGCTTGGCACAGTGCCTGGTGTTTGCTTTTCGTGGAAGAAATTATTGTTGTCTTGAGCTTTTCAGTGGGAAAGACCTGCTTTCCATTTAACAGAAGCGGTGGTTTCTCTAGGAGATGGAGGGGTTCGCTGGGAGTGTAGCTGCTCCTTTCCCAGCTCCAGCTCTGGCGGACTTGCCACCAGGGGTGGGGACCCAGCTGAAAGTCTGCCCAGCGGGACTTTAAAATCTACGAGTAGCTCCCTCTTAGGCGCCTGTGACTGGTCAAGTCTCTGGCTCCCACTAGCACAGTTGTCTCCTCAGATAGGCGCAAGCCTTTCCAAGGGGAACTCTGTCTCAGCCCTGCTCCAGTTACCAGGCAGGTGGGTACCCATAATGTCTTAAACCTTATTTTGCAAGTAAAAGATAAATAATTTTGGATTATTTCCCTAACAGAAGAAAAATTAACACACCAGGGAGCTAAGTGTTTTTGGGGAGCAGTGGTATTTAAATCTTTAACCCGTTAAGGAGCCACTTCATCAGATACCACTTCAGACCAAGCATCTCTAAACCATGAGGACCTCTCTGTTTAGTGCCCAGCTTGGCTCCAGGCTGGTTGTGATTTGGCCCATCAGAAGTCATCTGAAATACCTTTTGCCTTGTTTTTAGCACCACAGAGGCCGATAGGGAATAGAAAAGGGATCTTCACTCGTCAGAGACAACCGAAAAGTGCAGCATTCCTGTTGCGAGAGAGATACTGGAAACTTGCCAATGAAACCAAGTGCCACCGGTCAGCTGTGAAGTCACAGTGCGTGGGAAACAGCCCGCTTACTTTTTAAGCAAGAACTACCTCTCTGCTGACAAGGGCTCTGTCAGCCCCTCCTTCCCAAGTAGGGGGGCGACTTCCACAGGACACAGAGCAAGCGCTTCCTGGACTGTGCATGGCAGACCGGGAAGTTTTCTGGTCTGGATTTTGTGGTCATTTGCTAGAAGGGAATGTTAGAGGTGAAAATAAAGGCTTTTGTAGTATGAGAGTAAAGAGTAGGCTTAAAAGCGACCATCCATAAATTCAACGATCTGTACTGCTGAAGCATCGGAAATGGTTCTTCTGTGTCAGGCCGTTTTCATGGCCTTAACCGAGCACGGAGTCTTGAGAAACCTCTGCTTCAGCACTCGCCACAGTCAGAGTCGCTGGTTACAGACTGTGTGCTGCCACAGGAACAGCCCTGCCGCTTTAGGGCCACCTGTGCTCAGATGCCACCTGTGCTTTAGGCCGGCCTTGACTTGAGTGGGTGACAGTAAAAGACAAGTGCTAGTAACTCCACAGATAAGCCGAAGTCCCAGCACATTCACAGAAAGTAGCATCATGCTGGAATAATGCACAAGGTCGACGTACCAGTTTCCAGAGTTAAGCTGACACGTAAGCATAAGAAAGGTAAGAGTTGAGGAATGTCAGAATTGGAAGGGAGCTGAGAGGTTACCAGTTCTTCTGGGACATTCTTCCAACCTCAGCCATAGTTTTTTCTGGACTGAGAGGGATAGATGGGCGTAGAAGCCCACTGGGCCATCACAGCTGACTGCAGTGAATGTGATGAGGCCTCTTTAAATGGGCTGGGCCTGCAGACAAGTAGGACAGGCTTTTGTATCTCTGGGTGACGCCACCCGCTCTGCTCCTGAGGATGGTCTTTCCTTATGGAATCCTTCCTCCTCCTCCTCCTCCTCTTCCACAGGCTCCATTAAGGCAAGTAAGGCACACTGTAAGAGTTCAGTGTTCATCTATCTTGGTTTAAAGCTGAAAGCTTTGGAAAAACACTGTCCAATCAAATAGAAGACCATGAAACAATACAATTCTTAATACAGAGCTTGATCCACTTCACTTGCAGGGGATTTCACATCTCAGCACATGCCCTTTTTTACCCTTCCTTTCCAAGCTCCGTGAAAGGAACAGTACAGATAATTTAACCTCATTTTAGTGGCCGTCTTTAGACCATTTTTAAGAAATGAGAGTATAGTCAGTTCAAATAATAAGTTAGGAATTCTAGTGGTTACATATTTCTTTCATTACCACTAAACTTAAGTCCCTTGTAGTAATCAAGTTTTGTGTTCCAGTTTAATGTCAAGGAATAATATATAAAACTCTTTACTTGACAAACATTAAAAAAAAAATTAAACATCACAAACACATTTAAATGTTTTACAAATTAGAGGTAAGGTCCATTTCTTAAGTCCTAAGGTTCTAACACAGGGCACATTTGTTCTATTCAATAAAATATGGCTAACTGCATTTCAAATGGAATCATCTTTCTTACAGATGTTAACTTTTTAGATTATAACAGTGGAGTGTTCGAGATGAGCTAAAGTAAAGCAGTGGAAAAACAGCTGATTAATACATTCTATGTGCTTACAGGACTGTAAGCAGTAACATCTTTTTCATTAATTCTTGACAACCACATACATCATAAATCAACAGGAATTCCAAGAACTAGAATCTGAGAATTCTGCTTGTGTCTTCTCTAAGTTACATATAATTTAAGAGAAGAATCAACTCAGTACACCTGTAGAAATACCTGTAGAAATACATTTCAGTACACGTAGAAATGAAGCTACAGAAACAATTTCAAGAATAATTTATAAGACTGAATTCATTTCTGCTTCTTTTTTGAAATGCAATACTGCAGTATAAGAATGAGGGCAGCACAACTTCCACAGGTAACTTCTACATTTATTTTATACCAAAAAGTTATGTGCAACAAATAAACATTCTTACATATTTACATTTGTTTTTACCAGTTAGCAAAACTGTGTCCTAAATCTCTGATAAAGAATATTTCTATCTATATTAAAGGGGAAATCTGCCCAGTGAACTCCATTTTAAATGAATGTTTACTCTGGAGCTTAAAGCACTAGTAATAAATATTTTTGATGGAACGTACTATACAGATCATACACCTAATACTTAGGCCATGCTTAACAGTTTTATAACAAAACATTTCACCTTTTCTGGGCTAATTTGTCGAAAAAAATGTTTAACCAAGTAGCCTGGACTCCTACCCCCGCCCCCTTTGATTTACTGAAGGGTAGCTCTCACAAATTAGGAATCATAAGTGCTGCCTAAAATATCTGAATAGAAATGTTTCCCCAGTGCTTGCCTGTTGGGGAGAAATACACGAGGACAAAGACTGAATATCAGGTATTCCTTCCCAAATAGGTTACCAAAAATAATAGTGGGTTTCTTGTTGGCATTTGTTCAATACTGATTTTTCAGGACAAGATCTGTCAGCATTCATTGGTGTCAAGCTTTGCTGAAGACAACTTTGCACTTTTGCTGATAGTCTTAAAAGTAAATGAAATACAAGAAAACTAAAGCCAACTAACAGTTTTAATTTCACTGTAGTCTTGGTCCTGTATCCTACCTAGTAGGTCCCAAGATCTCTTGTACCAAATGATAGATCTTTGTCTCTTTGTAAGAAAATAGTCAATGCTTTCAACATCCTTAGAAGTAATGGATTTAAGGAGAGGCCCTATACATCAAGTAAAAGTAATTCCTGGCACACAGCTAGTTAAACCTGAGTTATTTCACCAGACGTTTACCCTCACTGATAGCAACTAGCTGCAATGAAAAATACCAAATCCTCCAAACCACCTAGATTCCCTAGAATTTATCATCTAACTACAACTTCTCTTATTTCTTCAAATGATAGGACTGTCAAATAGATAAGAGGCTTCGTTGTTACAAATCATTTTGAAAACCAAGAAGCAGAAATGCAATTTCTTCCCTAATCTGTTCTTCCACATTGGTGGCTAATAATGTTGCAGTGTTTAAATATTCTGTCTAAAATAGTCAAAATAGGGGGCTTCCCTGGTGGCGCAGTGGTTGAGAGTCCGCCTGCCGATGCGGGGGACGCGGGTTCGTGCCCCGGTTCGGGAAGATCCCACATGCCGCGGAGCGGCTGGGCCCGTGAGCCATGGCCGCTGAGCCTGCGCGTCCGGAGCCTGTGCTCCGCAACGGGAGAGGCCACAGCAGTGAGAGGCCTGCGTACCGCAAAAAAAAAAAAAAAAAAAAGTCAAAATAGCCCTCAGATTTTATAACATGGGGTTTTCCCCCTCTTCTGGGGTGTAATTGAGGATGTAGAGGGAAGCCTAAATTCTTCCCGTGCAAAAATACCAAATCACACGCATGGGGGAGGGGGGGGCGCGGGGGACGGGGGCGGGTCCTTTGCTTACAGCGAAACAGGCGTCACCGCGCTGGTATTTCAGGCAGCACATGGTCATCACCCAGTGAAAAGGAGGATATTAATTCTGGGGTCATAGGAATGTGGCAACAATTTTTCTACAACTGAAACAGTGGTTTACCCAAGGCTTAGAAAAGCAAAGGAAAAACTCGAAGAGTCTGGCTGAACACTAACGTTCTCTCATGTAAGAGTTGAAGATGTTCGCAAGAACGCAACATCAAGACAAGCTTTAACTCTACTCTAACTGATTGATACAAAATATGGTGAAAAACAATTTTAAATTGGTACACGAGGAACTTGTTTAGCACGACCAGAGTTATATATACCACGAAGTCTTCACCGTGAAGCCAGTTCCACTCTAGCAGAGAAAAGAGAAGCAGTAAACTGCTGGGTAGACGGGAAGCACTGCTACAAGATGACCTCGTTGCACGGTTTTCCAGCATTAGGACTTGTTTCTCCATAAATATCAGACATCTAATCAATGCTTTCTAGAGTTCTTTAACTATAGAAACAAGAACAATACATAGATAATATTGAAATATTCACATTCTTGGGAGAACATAAGCCTTGATGAAATCTGAATTAAGCTATCTTTTACAAAACTGGTTTAAACTGGTTGAAAGTACATTACAACTCAGATTTTACACCTGCCTTGGGCCAGAATACACTGCATCAATTATGACAGTTAGTTGGAAACTGCTGAACAGTTGCTGACTCTGCACGTTACAGTTTACAGAGCAGAGCCTGTCCCCTCCCTTCAAAAGAAGGCAAATAAAGCACTCAAAAGTTACCCGGTCTCTTTTTAACATAATGATGAATGGAATTGGAGGCAAAAACATGGCTACTACTTCTCAATCTAAGGAATAAAATGATCATACGGAACCTTTCTATAGAATGCAAGTTTTCTACTTCATGCTAAGAAAGGAAGGAAGGACACTTCTGCCCAAGTTCAACACACAAAATATTTGGTTTGAGATTTAAGACAGAAGGCACTTTTAACAATCTGATATAAGATGTTAACCATAGAAACATACTGTCACTATTTCATTTGGGTTTATTCAGATCACTTTCACAAACTCTGCATTAGAAAGAGTACTGTATTTCACCTTGAGATATTTCTATCTTTAGTACTCCTCTCCCAGTTAAGCAAACTGAGCAGCATGTCAGCCCTAAAGTTTACAAATACAGTATCTGACTCTAAAACAATTAAACTAGACGTCTGGTTAATTAGTGTAGAAAGAAGCAGGGAAAACACTACAGAGCTACCCAAGAGCAATCCTGCTCTGGAGCGACTGGGCTTCTACTGATGATTTCAAAATCAATACTGTTTGGTTGACTGGCACCAATGTTAAGGAAAATTATCTGCATGAAAATTCAACTGTTGTAAGAGATTTTACCTAAAAATGCCATATTAATATTTCCAGCTTTTCTCCAAAGAAATCTACCCATTTTCCCATCTTTAGTATCCTGAAGGCCTTGGACTTGAAAGTCTGGTCACATGACTCATTCTGTAAGGTTATAATTGATCCAGTTTTATGACTAGGTACAAGCTTGACTTGAATGTCCAAATTTAGTTTCCTCCTTTCAGAGGAAGGAGATGAAAGGGAACCAATCACCCTATTATTTTTGCTGTCAATGCTAGACCCACAGCTCTCAGTGCTTTTCACAAGATGCTCTGTATGGACTTACTATTTTCACTATTTCTTCAGTCAACGTTGAGCTGACATTTCTTCATTGCTACACTTCAACTAAACTGTACAGTAAGTTCTGCAGGGATGGATCCAATATTTCTACCTTTATTTACAAATATCACATGAATGGATTCTAGTTGAATCTACATGTTTAAATCCATCAGCTAAAAACATTACATATTGTAAACATGGCAATATTTAATACAGTATCTATTCTAAAATATTTTCATGTCATGATCACATTTGTTATAGCTGAAATGTAATTTATACACATTAGAGAATTACTAGCAATGGTTGCTCACTTTACAATTGAGGGAAGGAGGCTAGGGCTACATTTATTATTTCAGAAACATCTCCAAAGTAAAGTTAAAGCTTGTCTTTGATTGGCTCGGCGTATCCTCTTTTTTTTTTTTTTTTGTATCCATATTTAAAATGAAGATTGACACAGAAAATAGCTAGAGCTCCTTCTAATTTACAGGATTTTAAAAAATCAGTTTAAGATTCTTAGGGAAAGTGTCTGTTGTGAAGAATTAAAAAAAAAAAACAACAACAACCAAACTGCTGCAAAATAAACTTAATGGAAAAAGGGACTTCAGACTGTCAGTTAAGAGTTCGTCAGGTGGTTAGTCCTGCTTGGGCTGCAGTTGCCGTTTCCAGGCCTCATTCAAGTAAACTAGTCGTTTGTAGTTGATGATAAGAAGAATGAAGTTCAGCACATATGTGATGACGCAGATTATGCAAAACTCCTTCAGCACAAAGTACAGGATGTAGGCCAGGTACAAAGACCCCACTACAGACATGATGGAGGATGTCATGAGGATTAAAGCTGCAACTGCACTTGCTGTCAGGCCTGCAAGAGAAAGAGACACTTGGCTCAATCAGACCTTGACACTGGTGAGAGAGTTTCTGAGTTAAAAGGTAACATTTTGTGATTTGCTGCAGTGTTGGAATACTGATCTTAACAACAAAACATTCTGAAATTGGAGGACAAAAACTACAGGTCTATTTTGTTAAGATTATGCAGGTTGACTCTGCACATAGGATACCAGTTTTATAGCTGCAATATTTTTGACTTGTCAATATTCTAGATGAAATATTAACTTATTTCATAAACCAGCCTCAGTTAAGGCACACAAAGAAAATATGCAGTCTCTCAATCACATTATGCAATGAGCAGATTTGTAAAACTGACAGCCCTACCTCCTCTAATGAATAAAATAACACGAGGACCACAAGCTTCTCATCCAAGCAGGACACATTTGATGAGACCCTCCCCCTGACCTTTTCACTATAGGTAGAATCCCCACCTGTGGAAAGTAAAATTTGCTTTCCCATGTTTAGACAAAAAAAAAAAAAAAAAAAAACATAATAAGAGATGATTACACCAACATGCTGCTGAAGAAAAAAAAATCATGATAAACATTTCAGAAAGGGCTCACCCTGGGGCATAACAGAAACCGCATTTGGCCAGTTGGCCACATGTGGGTCAAACCAGATCAAGTTATGTGTGCTAAGCTTGGTTCTCAAGACAAAGGCTTGCCTGAATTCTTGATGCTACCTGACATCTTCACATGTATTGTTTTGTAATTTCCTGTAGCCAACAGTATTGAAAACGTGCATTTATTTTCAAGGACAGAGGAGACAGCAGAGCATATTAAACTACCTATACCCTCCTACCCAGCAAGTAATGGATAAGGATCACGGAAACAGGAAAAAATAAGAATAGGTGGTAGTGGTTTGAAGAGGTTAATTAAGAAGCTGAAATCCCTGCTGCAAGTAGAATGAGAAGTTGCCTGTGGACTGCAGCTTGGCCATGGGGGCCGACTTGCCCCAACACCAGTCAGTACTAGAGAACATGATGCTTTAACAAGGCTCTTTAAGACTAAGATGCTGTTGCATTACTTATGCCACCTGCTTTTGTAAATAAAGATTTATCGTAACCCAGCCACGCTTATTCATGTATGTAATGTCCATGGCTGCTTTTGCACTAGAGTGGCAGAGTTGAGCAGTTGCAACAGTCAGAAAAGCCTAAATTATTTCCTATCTGGCCCTTTACTAAAAAACATAGTTTGCTGACCTCATCTGTGCTAACATCTAAAACCTCAGGAATTAATGCTGTCAGGGACTTCCCTGGCGGTCCAGTGGTTAAGACTCCGCACTTCCACTGCAGGGGGTGCGGATTCGACCGCCGGTTGGGGAACTAACTAAGGTCCCACATGCCGTGTTGTATGGCCAAAAACTGAAAAAAAGAAAAAAAGAAAAAATTAGTGCTGTCACCTTAATTTTATCTAAGAAATTTCATTTCAAAATGATATGGGCGAGTTATTTACTCTCTCTCTGCAACTCTTTTCCTTAACTGTAAAACTGTGATGATAATCATGACTGCCTCCGAAGACTGTTGTGCAGATTAAAAGAGCTAATTCCCTGGCAGTCCAGTGGTTAGGACTCGGCACCTTCACTGTGGTGACTTGGGTTCAATCCCTGGTCGGGGAACTAAGATCCTGCAAGCTGAGAGGCGCGGCCAAAAACAAAACAAAACCAAAAAAGGCTGTATCTAGAACAACTTAGAAGGAAGTGAAGATGATGTGCTCTGGAAAACAATGTTTGAGGAGTTCAAATGTGCCACAGTGGTAAAGACACTGACACTAAAAATGCATGTGAATGCATAAAATGTGAATAGAAAAGATACATATGGGGACTTCCCTGGTGGTGCAGTGGTTAAGAATCCACCTGCCACTGCAGGGGACACGGGTTCGAGCCCTGGTCTGGGAATATCCCACATGCCGCGGAGCAACTAAGCCTGTGTGCCACAACTACTGAGCCTGCGCTCTAAAGCCCGCAAGCCACAACTACTGAAGCCCGCGTGCCGAGAGCCTGTGCTCCCCAATAAGAGAAGCCACCGTAATGAGAAGTCTACGCACCGCAACGAAGAGTGGCCCCCGCTCGCCACAACTAGAGAAAGCCCGCGCGCAGCAATGAAGACCCAACGCAGCCAAAAACAAATAAATAAAAATAAATTTAAAAATAAATTTATAAAGATGCATATGATACACATGATTTAAAATGTGTATATAATGAAATTAACAAATTAAATATTGTAAACAAATTTGTTCAACCCCTATCTCCAAGAATTAACACAGTCAAAGCTTTTCTTAGGTTATTTTAATATGAGCTTATACTTTATATTCTTCAGAAATCCAAACAAAACAATTAAATGGAATAAAAGTGAAAGTCTCCACCCCAGCCCCCAACCACACCATTTTCTGTGCATTTACATGCATATATATAAACATATATTTATTCTACATCTATTATACCACAACTTGCTTTTTTCACTAAACTATGTCTATATCTTCCAGGGTTTGTACACCTACTTTTCCCTTCAATGGCTACATAGTATTTTCTAGTATGCTTGTAACCTAATTTATTCAACCATTACGTTTTGCTAAGCTACTTCCAGTTTTTTGCTATTTTAAACTGTACTGCTGTGAATATTCTTGTGCGTATTTTCATATTTCTGCAGGATATACAGATATGGAATTGGGCAAACATGATGGGAGTATTGAGAAAAATTGATACACAATTTGCCTTGTAATAAATCTACTGCACCTAGACAGAAGACCTGGCAGATAACAGGATAAAATATTAACAACTGAAATGCAAGGACAAAAAAGGACAGATTTAACTCTAAAAGTATGAAAACTCTTGTACAATCAGAACTCACGAAACTGACATTAAAAAGGCTAAAGAATGGGTAAAATGTCTGTAACAAATATGAAGTGTACTATTATCAGGATCCCAATAACTAAATTGGCAATAAAAGTAAATTAAAGTACAGTAAAATTAAAATAATGGCTACTAATATGTAACTGCTGAATTAGAAATTTTACAGAAAAAACTTTAAAAAATGAGGATAGATGAAGCTTTGGGGAAACCTGACAACTGAGGGAAAAGGAGTTTGTTTATACCTATTAAAATCCATACCAAAAAAAAACTTTGTTGATTCTTTCATCCTACAGTTAGATATTTATTTTGCAGAAATAATTCAAAGAGGGAAGGGGGTATGAGAAGGGGACTTTAAACAAAGTTGATCAGTGCAGTGTTATTTAGGATATTAAAAAATCTGAAGCCTTGATGTTCACAATAATAAAACACTTAAGAGGACAGACAATATAAGAGAGTTCACATAAAATTAAGCGAAAAAAGTAGACTACAATGGCAATAGTGGCTATGTAAAGGTGATGGAATTATGACTGAATATCATATACCATTAATGTTTTCTCAATGCATAATATTTTAAAATAGCTACAGAGTATACAAAATAACAAGGGAAAAGGTTTCCAGGGCAAACTGTTTGGAGTAATAATTTCCCTGAATGGGACTTGTTTTTCTAGGCATTATGGGATGCTGCTATCCCTGATTAAACACCAACAGATACCACGTTCAGCATGAGCTTTGTCAAAATCTTAGTGAACCAAGTTTTCACAACACCAAAATGTGTTACAAACCAGTTGTTCTATCACTAACATATGCTTTTATTTAATATAAAGACACATCAGGGCAAAGACACAAAGTACTAAATGAAATATAACGAACTTATTTTTGTATTTTGCTGTAAAATACTTACCAAGTAATAACTGTAGTATATAAAATATAAGTCCAAAGACACTGTTTGGCTGGTTTAATACACCATCCTTTCCAAAAATGGAACCCAAAAGACCAAATCCTCGACCCCATCTGTAAAATAAAGAAAACCAGTAACCCTATACTTGAGTTTTCCTATTTTAAAAAATGTAGAATTATCTGAGCATATCATGCCCACATACCCATCTGAATCTCTAAATTGCCCATTTCTATATAGTCTCTTTTCCTGACAGCATTAGTATTTGCAGAGGAAGGGCTCTTTCGATGTAAGCCAGGGTCTCTTAGCAGCAGCACCACTGACATGCTGGACTAAACGCTTCTTTGTGGTGGAGGGCTATTCAGTGCCTTACAAGATGTTCAGCAGTATCCGTGGCCTCCACCCGCCTGCCAGCTGTGCCTCCCAAAATGTCGTCAGCCATTGCCAAATGTCCCCTGGGGGCAAAATCACCACCAGTTAAAAGTCACTGATGTAAGCTCTCCTAACATAGACCATAATGTTGCTTCCTGACCGGGACATGCATGAGGAAACATATCCTGGGAACATACCTTTAAATGTACGATAGAATATCAGAAACTTAAAGTCTTTCCCTAGAATCTTATCTCAAGAGTAAAAAGTTGATACATTATTTGCCCCATTAGTTTTTATTTGCAGTTTAACTGAAAATGTTGCATTTGACTTTACATTTTCAGAATTCTTATTTTCTTATTAAAAATTAAATTCTGATTTAATAAAATTTGATACAAATATCAAACTAACATTTACTTTGGATAAAAACCTTTGATAATAACTTTAACTCTGAATGAAAGTGCTTTTTAAAATACCAAAAAGAAAATGTTTTCAGTCTGTAGCAAATTACTCAATAAAATCTAAACTTGGGTTCTGAAGACAAACTACCTGAAAATAAGGATAAATAAGTGATTCCTTACTAGTCACACGACTTTAGTGTCTAAGAAAGAGAGTGAAATCTCTTCATAATGATGATGTTGGGAGATAACCCTAGTTTTACAAGTAAGTGAGAACCATGAAGATTGTTATTATACAATTATATGCGTCAAGGAATGCAAAATAATCTCGATCATATGTGTTTATTCTTTTACACATCAAACACTCATTGAGTGTGTTCCAGGTGCAGACAGTGGGTCAGGTGCTGACTTGTCCCGAGTGAACAAGTCAAAGTGGTGCCCTTGTGGGGCTCATATTCCATTTAGGGAAAAGTAATAGACAAGTAAATGACTAATTTATCTTCAGCAATGGATGCACTATTAACAGATACACAGGAAAGTTGAGAAGGTTGGTTATTCTACATCAGAGCTTTTGAAAATTTTAAACAGCATGCAATCACCTTGGAGTTTTGTTAAAATGCAGATTTTACTGCAGCTGGTCTGTGGTGGGGTGTAGGACTGCATTTCCAAACAAAACAAAACAAAACAAAATGCTCCCATGTGATGCTCATGCTTCTGGTCTGAGGACCACACTCCGCACCACTGCTCTAGACGGAGAAGGGGTGGAAGGAGCTACTCCAGCTAGATGGTCAGGGAAGGCCTTTTGCAGGAATTAAATCCTGAAGAAATCCTGAAGCAGTCAATCTCATGAGGAATGCCAAGTACAAAGGCCTGGAAAGAGCTATGAGTGTGTAAAAGAAGACCATCAAGGCTGACACTGATGAGGGAGAGTGGCAAGAGAATGAGGCACCGTTCCATCATTTATATAATTTATAGCCTTGTTTGTAGGCCATGATGAAGAGTTTGAATTCTATTCTAACTGCAATGGGAAGGCAGTCAGTGGCTTTTAAACAGGAGAGTAATATAAGCTTATTTATGATCGCTCTTGACTATTGTGTAAAGACCAAACTGCAGGAGGGCAGGGACAAACTATGCAATCACACTTTGAAGCCCTACTCATCTGAAGTAGGAATTCAAATGTAAATCACCAACTTTGGCAATGGAAATAACTGGGCATAGTGCCAGAATTATCATACATAAACAGAATTTTTATATTCTAAGCATTGGTCTATGCCTAATTATTCACATATGATCCTGTGGATATTTTCCTTGAAAGCAAAGCAGTAATCCATAGAATGAATGCATCATTTTATCAAAGTAATACATGCATAAGGTTTAAAAATCAAGTAACACTAAAAGCCTTATAAAACAAAATAGAGATATTTCCTACTCCAGGCCTCTCCACACTCAGCTCTGATCCCCATAGGCAACCACTTTGATACCTTTTAACTGTTTTTCCCTTCTATTTACTTCCACGTTTCTAAATAATACGCTTACACTGCTATTTCTTGATTTATCAGTTTTAAATGCTATCTTTTGACCTTCTAATATGGTAGACCAAAATGTTGCTTTAAAAAAAATACAAACATTTTGACATGGAAAGCTTCAAATGTATATACATAAAGTGAAAAGAACAGTGTAATAACCTTAGGTCCCTATCACTCAGTTTCGAAAATTGTGCCTTTCTTGTTTTATCTCCACCTCTACCCCCAACCACCTGATGATTATTTTTAGATTTTTTAAGGTAAAATGTACATATATTTAATGCACAAATCTTAACTGTATAATTTTGACAAATACATACACCTGAGTAACCCTGGTATACAAATTGTAATCCTGGTATACTAGTCCTGGTACAGTAATTCTGGAGTGTGAAGTAATTCCAGGAGTGTGAAGTGAGAATGTAAGTACCGTTCATAAAAAAAACAAAACAAAAAAACACCTCAACATTCTACAGAGTGCTTCCATCTCCCAAATTAAATTGTTAGTCGCTTTCCAGCAATCCACACTCCTCTCCACCCATGAGCAAAATGCACGTGGCTGCCTAGGCTTGTAGGAATCCAGTCTCGGAACCAAAATTAGATCTCTGGTCTCTTGGATCGCAGTGTTGTGCTCTTTCTCTCATGTTGCATTAAGTTATAAAATGCAGTTACCATTCCAGCATTTTCAACCAAACAGAATAATAGCTTAATTCCTTGATAAATACAATTAATAAAGTTGAATAACGCTTAATAAACTTTGATAAGGCTGAGGGAATAACTGTTAGCAAGTGAAATCACTAGCAAAGTAGACTGGCATTACATAAGATTATTTTCCTAGGAAAGGTGAATAAGAGCAGATTTTCATAAATGACACTATACTTCACAATTGCTAAGGATGGTGTGAGTAATTAAAAACACTTAGTGAATCTTTTTTTCAAGTTGGAACATTTGAAAATACTGTAGTTTTCTCCCACTTCTAAAAGCTATACAAAAGTGTATGAAATAAATTTTATGTGCTAACTTTATGCTTGGCTTTATCTTAGTTTCTAACCTTTTTCTTCTTGTCCCATCTATATTCAAAACTCTATTATACTAATTATATGCCCCAAGTACTTTATGGAACAAGATGGGATATTAATCAACGGAGCAAAAAGAAATGTTTTCTTAAAGTACCACTTATACAGATGTTCATTTTGCTTCAGTATACTATTGAATAAAATCAATGAAGTGATTATGCAAATGAGAACTTCTCTTTAATCTCTGACTCTAAAAAAAGGATCATCTTTGACCCAAATAGTAACTTCCTTGGATATTCTGTATTTGGGTGCATAAACAACCCATACCTCTTCCCTAGGTATTATGAGAAATTGTTGAAAGGTTTCTAAACACTCCTAATTTTGCCAGAAACAACAAATCTTAAAACCAATTGCTCTCCAACTTGGGTATCCTAGGTCCCTGAGGATAAATCTAAGACATTCTTTGCCTCCTTCATTATCATTCTCTCATAAGTGTATAGGGGGGTTTTCCAAAGGCTACATGCAACACATGTGATAATGCAATAGACTGAATATAGGAGCTGATATGAGAATCCAACAGTCTTATCTTATGGCAGGCTTTAAAGAGATTTGCAATAAGAGAAACTAGGCAGTCTTTCCACTATTTTGTGTGTGTGTGTTTGGAAAAAGTTATTATTCATGAAAATATTTTGTTAACATGTAATGGGTTTATTACGTTTCAATGAGTGAATACATATTTAAATAATTTCTCAGTTTGTAACTTCTAATACAGTAAATACCAAAGATATAGGGGCTTCCCTGGTGGCGCAGTGGTTAAGAATCTGCCTGCCAACGCAGGGGACATGGGTTCGATCCCTGGACCAGAAAGATCCCACATGCAGTGGATGTGGGATCTTTCCACAACTGCTAAGCCTGCGCTCTAGAGCCCGTGAGCCACAACTACTGAGCCCATGTACCACAACTACTGAAGCCCGTGCTCTGCAACAAAGAGAAGCCACCACAATGAGAAGCCCACACACCGCAACGAAGAGTAGCCCCCGCTCACCACAACTAGAGAAAGCCCGCGCACAGCAACGAAGACCCAACACAGCCAAAAATTTAAAAAATAAATATTTAAATAAATAAACCCCACAAAGATATAACTCACACAAACAAAACCTTTTAGGGGTATTCAATAATTATTAAAGATATAAAGGGGTTCTGACATCAAAAAGTTTGAAAAATCACTGCTTTTGACCAATTCTCCCCACCCCAACAAAAAACAAATCACAGATCAGACAAAATTTTAAAAGCTGGGGTGAGATAAAGTAGAAATAGAACAAGAATCCTAAAGTTTTTGTGAAATCACAAAAGACCCTGAAGAGCCAAAGCAATGTCGAGAAAGAAGAACAAAGCTGGAGACATCACAGTCTCTGATTTTCAACTATACTACAAAGGTACAGCATTCAAATCAGTATGGCAGTGGCATAAAAAAGAGACACATAGATCAAAGGAACAGAATAGAGAGCTCAGAAATAAACCCACATATATATGGTAAATTAATTTATGATAAAGGAGCCAAGAATATAAAATGGGGAAGGATAATGTCTTCAATAAATGGTGCTAGGAAAACTGGACAGCCATATCAAAATAATGAAACTAGACCACTATATACACCATACACAAAAATTAGCTCAAAATGGATTAAAGACCTGAATGTAAGAACTGAAACCATAATACTCCTAGAAGAAAACATAGGCAGTAAGCTCCTCGACATTAGTCTAGGCAATGATTTTTTGGATTTAACACCAAAAGCAAAGGCAACAAAAATAAACAAGTAGGATTACATCAAACTAAAAAGCTGCTGCAGGGCAAAAGGAACCATCAACAAAATGAAAAGGCAACCTACTGAATGGGAGAAAATATTTGCAAATCATATATCTGATAAGGGGTTAATACCCAAAATATATAAAGAACTCACACAACCCAATAGCAAAAAACCAAACAATCTGACTTTTTAAATGGGCAGAGAAACTAAATAGACATTTTTCCAAAGAAGACAGATGGCTAACAAGTACATGAAAAGATATTCAACATCACTAGTCATCAGGGAAATATAAATCAAAACCACAATGAGATAACACCTCATACCTGTTAGAGTGGCTACTATCAAAAAGACAAGAAATAAGCGTTGGTGAGGATGTGGAGAAAAGAGAACCCTTGTACATTGTTGGTGGGAATGTTAATTGGTGCAGCCACTATGGCAAACAGTATGGAGGTTCCTCAAACAACTAAAAATAGAGCTACCACATGATCCAGCAATTCCACTACTGGGTATTTATCCAAAGAAAACAAAAACACTAACTGGAAAAGATGTGTATTATGTTCACTGTAACATTATTTACAATAGCCAAGGCATGGAAACAACCTAAATGTCCATCAATGGATGAATGGATAAAGGAAATGTGCTGGCTGTGTGTGTGTGTGTGTGTGTGTGTGTGTGTGTGTGTGTGATAATATATATATAATAGAATATTATGCAGCCATAAAAAAGAATGAAAGCTTGCCATTTGCAACAACATGGATGGACCTTGAGGGCATTATGCTAAATGAAATAAGTCACACAGAAAAAGAAAAATACTGTATGATCTCACTTATATGTGGGACCTAAAAAAACAACAAATAACAAATGAACAAAAAAATTGAGCTCATGGATATAGAGAACAGATTGGTGGTTGCCTCAGGGAGGGAGTGGGCAAAACTGGTAAAGAGAGTCAAAAGGTACAAATTTCCAGTTACAAAATGAATAAGCCCTGGGGATATAATGTATAGTATGGTGACTACAGTTAAGACTACTGTATTGTATATTTGCAAGTAGCTAGGTAAGTGGATCTTGAAAGTTCTCATCACAAGAAAGAAATTTTGGGGCTTCCCTGGTGGCGCAGTGGTTGAGAGTCCGCCTGCCAATGCAGGGGACACAGGTTCGTGCCCCAGTCCAGGAAGATCCCACATGCCGCGGAGCGGCTGGGCCCGTGAGCCATGGCCGCTAAGCCTGCGCGTCCGGAGCCTGTGCTCCGCAACGGGAGAGGCCACAATGGTGAGAGGCCCACGTACCGCAAAAAAAACAAAAAAAAAGAAAAGAAAAATTTTGTATACCTATGTATGGTGATCGATGTTAACTGGACTTATTATGGTGATCATTTTGCAATATATACAAGTATCAAATCAATGCATTGTACACCTAAAATGATATGTCAATTATACCTCAATAAAATAAATAATATACCTTTTAATAAATTATATTTTTACAGATTCCATGGCTATAACTTTTTTTAAAAAAAGAAAATAACAAATGTTGGCGAGGATATGGAGATACTGGAACCCTTGTATACTGCTGGTGGGTAAAATGGAGCAGCTGCTGAGGAAAACAATTTTTTGGTTCCTCAAAAAGTTAAACATGGAATTACCATATGACTCAGCAATTCCACTCCTAGGTATATACCCCAAATATTTGAAAACAGGTATTCAAGAAAGTACAAGTACTTGTTCACAGCAGCACTATTCACAATAGCCAAAAGATGGAAACAACTCAATGCCCATTAACTGATGAATGGATACACAAAACACAGTATATCCATACAATGGAATATTATTCAGCCATAAAAAGGAATGAAGTACTGATACATGCTACAACATGGATGAACCTTGAATACATTATGCTAAGTGAAAAATGCCAGACACAAAAGATCACATTTATATGAGAGTTCCAGAACAGACAGATCCATAGAGACAGAAAGTAGGTTTGTGGTTGCCAGGGGCTGGGAGAGGGGGCAGTGAGAAGTGATTGCTTAATTGGTACAGTATCTCCTTTGGGGGTAACCAAAATGTTTTGGAAATGGATAGAGATGATGATTGCACAACACTGCAAGTATACTAAATGTCACTGTACCCTCTAAAATGGTTAATTTTGTGCCAATCTTTCTCGAAGTCTTCCAAAAAATTTGAAGAGGCCAAACTCATCTTATGAGGCCAGCATAATCCTGATACCAAAGCCAAAAAAGGATACTACCAGAAAAGAAAATTACAGGCCAATACCCAGATTAATATAGATGCAAAAACTGTCAATAAAATATTACTAGCAGGGACTTCCCTGGTGGCACAGTGGTTAAGAATCCGCCTGCCAATTCAGGGGACACAGTTTCAAGCCCTGGTCCGGGAAGATCTCACATACCGCGGAGCAACTAAGCCCGTGCACAACTACTGAGCCTGCGCTCTAGAGCCCACAAGCCACAACTACTGAGCCCATGTACTGCAACTACTGAAGCCCGCGCGCCTAGAGCCTATGCTCCGCAACAAGAGAAGCCACCACAATGAGAAGCCCGCACACTGCAATGAAGAGTAGCCCCGCTCGCCGCAACCAGAGAAAGCCTGCGTGCAGCAACGAAGACCCAGTGCAGCCTAAATAAATAAATAAATAAATAAATTTATTTTAAAAAGTATTACTAGCAAATCAAATTCAGCAGCATATTAAAAGGACCGTTCACCATGAACAAGAGGAATTTACATTCGGGATGCAAGGATGATTCAATATATGCAAATCAATGTGTCATCACATTAATAGAATGAAAGAAAAAACCATATAATAATCTCAACAGACAAAAAGCATTTGATAAATTTTACTGCAAACAATCTTTCATCATGGAAAATCTACCAAGGCTCTAATATCATGATTAAAACATTCAGGAAGGCTTCCCTGGTGGAGCAGTGGTTGAGAGTCCGCCTGCCGATGCAGGGGACACGGGTTCGTGCCCCGGTCCAGGAAGATCCCACATGCCGCGGAGCGGCTGGGCCCGTGAGCCATGGCCGCTGAGCCTGCGCGTCCGGAGCCTGCGCTCCGCAACGGGAGAGGCCACAACAGTGAGAGGCCCGCGTACCGCAAAAAAAAAAAAGGAGTTCCTCTGGTATTTTCCTTACTCTGAGGAAGAATTTGTTGAGATGCTTGCTTACACATACCACTTAAAAATATTCTCTCCTGGTTGGGGAACTAAGATCCCAATCCTACATGCCGTGCGGCATGGCCAAAATTTAAAAAAAAAAAAATTATTTTCACTTATAAATATATGTAAGGACTTCCCTGGTGGCGCAGTGGTTAAGAATCCGCCTGCCAACGCAAGGGACACGGGTTTGAGCCCTGGTCCGGGAAGATATCACGTGCCATGGAGCAACTAAGCCTGTGCCCCACAACTACTGAGCCTGCGCTCTAGAGCCCACAAGCCACAACTACTGAGCCCGTGCACCACAACTACTGAAGCCTGCGAGCCTAGAGCCCGTGCTCGGTAACGAGAAGCCACCGCAATGAGAAGCCCGCGCACCACAACGAAGAGTAGCCCCCACTCACCGCAACTAGAGAAAGCCCGCACACAGCAAAAAAGACCCAACGCAGCCATAAATAAATAAATAAATAATTTTTTAAAAAATCTATGAATTGCACTTTTTCCCCTGGAGACACCTTCCCTGTAACCCTTGACCTTCCTGATCCACTCCAGAGGACTTGATTTGGGCTGGCTGCTCTCTGGGCTTGCTGCACAGCTGTCATCCTAAGACTTCCAATCTCTTCCCTACACTGAATCTTTCATTTCTTAGGTTTGGCATGCTCCCTTCCCCCTGAGTTTAAGCATCTGTTTTGGTGAAACAATCTTCTAATAGCTTCCTTGAGAAAACACATACTAGAGGTAAAATTTCTGAGATGTTGAAAGTCTAAAAATATCTTTCTAGGGAGTTCCCTGGTGGCCTAGTGGTTAGGATTCAGGGCTTTCACTGCCGTGGCCCGGGTTCAATCCCTGGCTGGGGAACTGAGATCCAGCAAGCCATGTGGCACAGTCAAAGAATATATATATATATATATATATATATATTTCTTCTACCATCACACTGGACTGACATTTTGTTTGGGTATATAATTACAAATTTAAAATAATTTTCCTTCAGAATTTTTAAAGACATTGTTCCACTAACCTACTTCCAGAGTTGGTCCTTGAAAAATCTGATGCCACTCTGACCTTTGAATATGACCTGTTTTTGTCCCTCCATGAAGCTTTAAGAAACTGCATGTTAATTCTAGTGATATAAAATTTCACAAAGGATGTGCCTTGTTGTGGGTCTTCATTCATTCATTGTGAAGGGCCCTTAGTAGGCTCTTTCAGTATAGAAATTTGTGTTCTTCAGTACAGACAATTTTCACATTTGATTTAGGCAACTGCTAGACTTCTAAAACAGAACCTCTAATTTTCTTTTACTTTTCCATCTCTCTTTCCTTTGGTCCCATTTTCTAGGAGATTAACATGATGTAATCTTCCAAGTAATCTTAATTCATTTATTAAACTTACTGCTACCATACACTGGATTCTTATTCTCTGATGGTTCCTTTTACATAAATAGCATCTTGCTTTGTTTCTGGGTAACCACTTTTTTTTCTCAGATTTAATGAGATAAAACCATTTATGTTTATTTTAAGTTTACTTCAGGCAGCTTCATTTTCTGTTTCCTCTGAGTTCCTTGGTGTGTGTCTATGTGTATCTGTCTCTCACACTGAAGACTTTTCTCAAATGTCTGAGGACCCTTAACTGTCAAGTCATCTGTAGACCAAGGCATTAAAAATATGAATGCTGGGACTTCCCTAGTGGTGCAGTGGTTAAGAATCTGTCTGCCAATGCAGGGGACACAGGTTCGAGCCCTGGTCTGGGAAGATCCCACATGCTGCAGAGCAACTGAGCCCGTGCACCACAACTACTGAGCCTGTGCTCTAGAGCCCATGAGCCACAACTACTGAAGCCCTCATGCCTAGAGCCTGTGCTCCACAACAAGAGAAGCCACCGCAATGAGAAGCACGTGCACCACAACGAAGAGTAGCCCCCCCACTCGCTGCAACTAGAGAAAGCCTGCACGCAGCAACGAAGACCCAATGCAGCCAAAAATAAATACATAAATTTATAATTAAAAAAATGAATGCCAATTCCAGTGCTGGACAAAATAGATTACGCCCACCATAGCCTCTCTCTCTCACTGATTACAACTGAAAATTGGAAAGAATATGAAAACCAACCACCTGAGAACTCTAAAAAGTAAAAACAGTAAGTGAACAGGGGAGAGAAGTTGAAACTTGAACAACAAGTACTGTGGAGTTTTCTGGGGGTTTTCCCCTCTTCTACCTTCTGCCTTCGAAGCAAGAGTAGCTCAAGTTTCAGAATTGCCCAAGGGTAGCAGACAGCCAAAAAAAGCTCCTCTTTCTGGCTAGAAGATGAAGAAAAGGGACCCATGTGAGCTGAGTAGTGTGAGGGGGGCAACCACAGTTTGTGTTCATATTATTTTTTCCCTCCTGGCGTTGCTTAAAGGTGAGCAAGGGTTCTGAAACTGCAGCTCAGGGATGACAGTCCAGGTATCTCAAATTGAGAGAAAACCTGTCTCTGCCTGGAAGAAATGAGAAAAGGGGCCCCCCTGTGGTCTTAAGCAAGTAAGGGGAATCCTGTCATTTTTGTTCTCTTTTCTCTCACTGCTTTACCCTGAGGGTGAAATCTGTCATGTGGAACTATGTGACAGCAAGGGGAGTAAAATGCTCTGTGAGAAACCTGTCTTTCTAGCTAGAGAAACTGGAAAAGGGGCCGCTGGGAACCAGAGGTTAGGAAGAAAATCCCAGCAAGGAGGAAGCCAAAGAAAGGATCTCCTAATTTTGTGTAGCAACTAACACAAGTCCCAGTCTCACCCCTGAGCTGCAAAATCATGGAACAGAACCAAAGAAGCCCACCAAAGTCTTTGAGAACTAAACACCACTCAAGATGAAGACTGACTATTGAGTGGGGCATGTGAGGGCAAAGGCTTTGAAAATGGAAGTGACATTGAAACTATCACCCACAGAGGAGGTAGAACTTGTAGTCTTAATCTAACTGGTTTGATTGCGTGTTAAAACAAAAATCAATATTCTCAAGATTTTAACAGAAGCCAAAATATTCAAGATACATTCCAAATGAGTTGAGGATATATTCCAAAATTATATGACGTACAACGAACCGAAAAAAGAAAAAGTGACCAATTCTCAGGGGAAAAAAAAGGTGTCAATCCTAAAATGACATAGATATTGGAGTTATCAGAAAAAGATTTAAAACAGTTGTATCTATGTTCCACAAGGTGAAGGTAATGAAAAATGACTGGAAAGATGGAAGTTCTCAGAAGAGAAAGAATAACTATAAAACAGGAACCAAATGGAAATTACATAACAATGAAAGATCTGAAATTAAAAATTCACTAGATGAAGTCAAAAGCAGAATGAAGATGGCAAAGGGGAAGATTCAGTGAGCTGAAAGATTGATCAATAGAAATTATCCAACCTGAAGAACAGAGAAAAAGAAAAAAAAAATGAACAGGCACTTAGGAACTTCTAGGACAATACCAAACAGTTTAACATTTATGTTACTGGATTCCCAGAAGGGGACAGAAAAAGAGATAGAGGCACAAAAGTTTTTTAAGAAATAGTGGCCTAAAACTCCTCAAATTTAGCAAAATACAAACATTATGGATTAAAAACAAAAAACTCAGGGACCTCCCCGGTGGCACAGTGGTTAAGAATTCACCTGCCAATGCAGGGGACATGGGTTCAATCCCTGCTCCAGGAAGATCCCACATGCCGCAGAGCAGCTAAGCCCATGTGCCACAACTACTGAGCCTGCGCTCTAGAGCCCACATGCCACAACTACTGAACCCGAGTGCCATAATACTGAAGCCCATGTGCCTAGAGCCCGTGCTCTGCAACAAGAGAAGCCACCACAATGAGAAGCCCACGCACTGCAACAAAGAGTGGCCCCTGCTCGCCACAACTAGAGAAAGCCCACGCACAATAACGAAGACTCAACACAGACAAAATTAATTTTTTTTAATTAAAAAAGAAATATTAAAAACATTAAAATTTAAATTTAAAAAAAACTCAGTGAAAATAAAAGTGTTGATAAACTCAAAGAACATCATACCCAGACCAACCTGATCTGACATTTGTAGAACATTCCACCCAACAATAGCAGAATATATATTCTTCTCAAATACACATCAAGATAAACCACACTATAAACAAAACACAAACATATTATATACAAACCTTAACAAATTTAAATAATTGAAATCATACAAAGTATACCCTCTGACCATAATGAAAATTAAACTAGAAACCAGTAACAGAAACGTATCTTAAAAATGCCACCAATTATTTGGAAATTAAACAACACACTTCTTAAAAAAAATCCACAGGTCAAAGACAAAGTCTCAAGGAAATTAGAAAATATTTTGAATTGAATAAAAATATAACATATCAAAAGTGGTGGTATGCAGCTAAAGCGGTGCTTAGAGGGAAATTTATAGTATTAAAAGAAGGAAGGAGGGAAAATAAGATTAGAGCAGAAATCAATGAAGTTGAAACAGAAAAACAATAAAGTAAATGAAATAAAAAGCTCGTTCTTTGAAATGATCAATAAAAATTGATAAATCTCTAGCTACGCTTGACAAAGAGAAAAAGAAAAAGAGACAGAGAAGACAAAAGGTATCAATATCAGAAATGAAAGAGGGGATATCATTACAGACAAGTACAGACATTAAAAGGATAATAAGGGAATACTACAAACAATTCTATGCCCACAAGTTTGACAACTTAGATGAAATGGACAAATACTTTGAAATTCACAAATACCAGAACTCACTGAAGAAGAAAAAGAGAATCTCAATAGCACTATTAATAGTTTAGAATCTTTCAAGAAAACAAAAACTCTCTAGGTCTAGATGGTTGCACTGGCAAATTCTAATATATATATGGAAGAAATAATACCAATTCTACACAATCTCTTCCAGAAAATAATCTCTTCAGAAAACAGAAGAGGATGCAATACTTCTCAACTCAATTTATGAGGCGAGCATTACGTTGACATCAAAACCAGACAAAAACATTACAAGAAGCAAACAAAAACAAAAAAAATTACAGAACATCTCACTCATGAAAATAGACACAAAAATCCTCACCAAAATATTGTAACTCAAATCCAGCAATATGCATATAGGATAATACATCATGACCAAGGGGGATTAATTGTGAGAATGCAAAGCTGGTTCAACATTCAAAAATCTATCAGTGTGATTCATCATATTAACAAACTAAAGAAAAAAAACCACATGATGATCTCAGTAGATACAGATAATGCATTTGACAAAATGCAACATCCATTCATGATTTTTTAAATGCTTAACAAACTAGGAAGAGAAGGGGTTTTCTTTGATCTGATAAAGGTCATCTACAAAAAACCTACAGCTAACATCACATTCAATAGGGAAAGACTAAATCTTTTTTTCCCTAAGATCAGAAACTAAATTAAAGATGTCTGCTCTCACCACTCCTATTCAACACTGTACTGAAAGTCCTAGCCAGTACAGTTAGGGAAGAAAATAAAGGCATACCAATTAGAAAGGAAGAAATAAAACTCTATTTGCAAGACCACAGGATTGTCTACATAGAATTTCCCAAGTGAGAGACTGAATATACAAACGGACAATAGCCAGACCACATCCAAAAACAACTCTGACCCACAGCCTCTGCAGCAACCAGTCCAGGAAGCCAAACCACAACTTCTGTAGCAATCAGATCCAAACAGCCAGGCCTTGATCAATAACTGCCAGCTTCCCTAATTTTTGCCCCCACTTCCAATTTAGGACCAACCAGAGAAAGCCAAATATGCTCCCCTAACCAACCACACAGGATGCCCGACTTCTAGTTAGGCCTGCTTCCAGCTTCCCCATGGCCAACAACTTCCAATTAAGACAACCTGAAGCTTTCCCTTTTTTCCATTCTAATCTCCTTTTAGATTTCCTTTTGAGTCTGTGCCAAATGCAAGTAATGGTGGCTGGTGCCCTACTTGTTCTTATTTGGGTGGTCTTCATTTATTTCCATACCATGAATCTACTAAAAAGCTCCTAGAATTAACAGGTGAGTGAGTTTATAAGGTTATACAACACAAGGTCAGTATACAAAAATCAACTGTATTTCTATATATTAGAAATGAATTATTGGAAATAAAACATTCAAAATTATAATTTACAATAGTACATAAACACAAATAAAATACGTAGGTACGAATCTAACAACATATGTGTAGTTTCTGTATGCTGAAAATTAGAAAACATTGATAAAATAAAGAAGACCTACATAGATGGAGAAAGACTGGAAGACTCAATATTGTTAGGATACTAACTCTGCTCAGACTGCAATGCAGATTCAATGCAATTCTGATCAAAATACCAGTGGGATTTTTGGTAGACAGTGACAAATATTTACATAGAAAGGTAGAGAAGGGAATTCCCTTGCAGTCCAGTGGTTAGGACTCCGCACTTTCACTGCCAAAGATGCAGGTTTGATCCCTGGTCAGGGAACTAAGATCCTGCAAACCACGTGGCTCGCCACTCCCCACCCCCCCAAAAAAAGGTAAAGGAACTAGAAAAGTCAAAACATTTTTGAAAAAGAATACAGCTGGAGAAAACACTAATTTCAAGATATTGTAAAGCTATAGTAATCAAGATAGTGTGCTACTGGAAAAAGGACAGACTCAGAGATCACAGAGCAGAATATAGAGCTCAGAAGTAGATACAATTGGTGATTTTAACAAAAGTGCAAAGACAACTTAATGGAGAAAGAAACCTCAAGCACTATTCTCAATAGAGAAGGTTAGAAGGTGGACTTTGAAACTTAAAAACATTTGCTTTGTGAAAGGTACTGTTAAGAAAATGAAACGATAAGCCAGAGACTGAGAGAAAATACCTGGACATTACATATAAAACAAAGGACTTTTATCCAGAATACATAAAGATCTCTAAAACCTCAACCATAAAAAAAAACCCAACTTAGGTTAAAAAAAAAAAAAGCAAACGATTTCAATAAGCACATCACCATATAGAGAGAGATGACATATAAGTACAGGGAAAGATGCTCAACATCTTCAGTCATTAAGAAAAATGCAAATTAAAATTCCAATGGCATACCACTACACACCTACCAGAATGGTAAATAAACACAATAAAACAAAACATACACACTGAAGTGCTCATAAGGATTCAAAGCAAATGGGACTCTCATACTTTGTTGGTTGTCATGCAAAATGGTATAGTCATTTGGAAAACAAACTGGCAGTTTCTTATGAAGTTAAACATACACTTATCATATGACCCAGCACTCCCACTGGTTGTTTACCCAGAAGAAATGAAAACTTATGCTCACACAAAAATCTGATTGTAAAAGTTTATAATAACTTCATAATGGCCAAAAATTGGAAACAACCCAATTGTCCTTCAATAGGTAAATGGATGAACAAACTAGTACATATCACGGACTATCACTCAGTCATAAAAGGAAATGACTACTGATACATGCAACAACATGGATCAACTACAAACACATTATGCTAAGTTAACAAAGTCAAACTCAAAGCTAGATACTGTAAAATTCCATTCAAATGATATTTTGGAAAAGGCAAAACTTATAAGGACAGAGAATAGATCAATGTTTCCCAGGGGTTAGGGATGGAAGAGGGGCTGACTAAAAAGGGGAACTGTTCTGATGTTGATGGTACTGGTGGCTACCTGACTGCATCTGTCTAAATTCAACAAACTGGAAGCCAAATAGCCAATTTCCTTTATGTAAATTTAAATTAATTTTTAAAGTAATTTAGATTTTAAAAGCAGAATGGAATTTTTATGGTCTTGTCAACATTAGATGTTACTATAGGTGGGTTATTAGGTAGAGAGCTAATCATATCATTAAAGGTCCCTGAATGTCAGTATCTGTACTTCTTCTTTTTTTGGAAAATAAATGTTTCTCTAGGGAAAAAAAACCCCACCAGTCTCCTACTGTTAGGGATAGGGATATGGCTGAAGATGCCTGGCTGCTAGTCTTCTTAGAGCTGTGTCTACTTTCCCATTCTTTTTGTCTTTGTGGTTTTATACAATTTCTTTTATTCCTTTACTCTCATTTCCTCGGAATTTCCTGAGGGTGTAGAGATAAACACATGCATAAAATCCATTATGTTTATCCAGAAATCTAAAATTCACTTATTCAAATTTTATCAAATTTATCAAAGCAGTAGATGTTTGAAGCAGTAAGGCTGTGAAGTTGGACATATAAATGCATGAAGCACAGTCCATACCCTCAAGAAGCTTTGTCTTAAAGAACAGAGAGAAAAATGACATCCAGAAACATAATGCAAACTAATAAACACTGTAAAGTACCTATGTTCCTAAGTGAAGAAGGTTTAATTCTGCCTGAGAGGGTTAACAAGGGATTGTGGCACTGGTATATAGCACAGATTGATCCAAGGGGTCAGAATTCGAAACAGTGAGACCAATTTGTAAACTACTGTAATAATTTAGGGGAAATATGAAGGTCTGAACTAGAAGTAAGAGTACTAAAGATGGATCCAAAAGATCATTAGGAAGTAAAATTGAGGATTTGATAATGTACTGAATTATGGAGGAAGGATGACTGACTCCCAAGTTTCCAGGATGACTGGGTAGACGGTGAGGACAATCATGAGACAAACAAAGGAGGAAGAACGATGGAGGATGGAGTTGAGTTTTGACATTTTGAGCTTTCATGTCTCTGAGCCACACACATAATTGTGTTTAATAAGCAGCCAAAAAGAAAAATCTGAAGGATTATAAATCGGTCTAAAATGTGGATTTAGAAGTGCGGTTCTAAAAACTACAGCCACAATTAAGATGGCTCAGGGAGTCAAGTTAATTGGGACAGATCATGTGGCCCACAAAACCTCAAATAATTGCTATCTGGCCCTCTAAAGAAAAAGTCAGCCACAGAGAAATACAAATATCATAATCTAAAAAAAAAATAATACAAATGAACTTATTTACAAAACAGAAATAGACTCACAGACTTAGAGAATGAACGTATGGTTACCAGTGGGGAAGGTTGGGGGGAAGGGATAGATTGAGAGCTTGGGACTGACATGTTCACACTGCTATATTTAAAACAGATAACCAACAAGGACCTACTGTTAAAAAAAAAAAGAAAAAGTCAGCCAATCTTTGTATTTGACCAGAATAATGTCACTATTGATAAAGACTATGCAGTTACAGAATGTAAAGATAGACTGTCCAGACTAACAGAGGGTAAAAACTAACCAAAAAAAAAGAAAAGAAAACTACCAATTGTGAGGCCATCAGAGGTCTCACAAACTGCTATTTAGCTTGGTGCATTGGTCATGGTCAAGGGCCTCACTTTGGGTTTCAAATCTCAAAACCCTGAAAAGCCTTGAGAAGCTATTTCCAGACTCAGTAAGCCATGAATGAAGATATTAGACCATTGAGTCTCCACTGCGAAGCCTGCCCTCGCTAAGTCACCCTATCCAATAAGCTCATAAGAACCAATACATTAAAGCTCTAGGAAGGCACCACCTCATTTCCCCATACCTGAAGGGGAAGACTTCATAATCATGAGAGGAAATCTGGTAGGCCATCTTTATCTCAGAAACTATCAGGACCCTTCTCATTATGCCTCACATCATCCCTTTTACCTGTCACTGTCAGAAGGTCAGACTTCCTAAATCAGGCATCATCACATGAATCTCACACTGCTCTGTACTTCCCATTAAAATCTAGTATCTCATTCTTCTCCCCTACCCCCCAAACCTCTCAGTTATATCTTCTGAAATCCTGTTCACTGACCCGTCAGCTCTTCACTTTAAAAAAACCCTCTTCTGCCTTCTTTAGCTCTCTGACAACATGAATTCCTTTACAGCCCATTCACATGCTGACATGTTTTTGTCTCATACGCATTTGTCAGAGCCAGGAAGGAAAATATGCTCCTTCCTTCTAATTTTTGCTTTCAAGTCTTTACCTCTCTTTCCCTCTTGCAAAACTCCCTGCTCCTTGCAGTTGTGTTTCAATATACAAGCTCAGCCACCACTCTCACTGTTGCCACCTACCAACCTTGTAATCCCATTGACAGTCATACTGTCAACATTCTTATATTCAAGGAAGCCTTTGGCTCCTGGTTCATAGGCTTTCTCTCCTCCCCAGCTCCCATAATCTTTTTGAGAGATTTCAACATCACACAGATGAACCAGCCAACCACATCAATTACCCACTTAGTAACTCCAAGTCAGTCATCCATTCCCATGATCAAACCTTCCACTTTGTTATCACCAGAAACAGAGGAGAAAACAGGACAGAAACAATATTTGAAGAAATAGATAATGGTTAAGAATTTTCCAAAACTGAAGACAAATACCAAGCCATAGATTCAAGAGGTGCTGAATCCCAAGCAGCACATCTAAAGAAAAACACACACAGAAATATCATAGTAAAACTCCAGAAAACAAAAGAAAATCAGACATCTTAAAAAGCAGCCAGGGGATTCCCTGGTGGCGCAGTGGTTGAGAGTCCGCCTGCCGATGCAGGGGACGCGGGTTTGTGCCCCGGTCTGGGAAGATCCCACATGCCGCGGAGCGGCTGGGCCTGTGAGCCATGGCCGCTGAGCCTGCGCGTCCGGAGCCTGTGCTCCGCAACGGGAGAGGCCACAACAGTGAGAGGCCCGCGTACCGCAAAAAAAAAAAAAAAAAAAAAAAAGCAGCCCGGGTGGGGCTGGGGGGCATAAAAGGACACATTGCTCTTAAATCAGCAACAATAAGGCTGACAGCTAACACCAACAGAAAGGGAAGCCAAAAGACAATGAACTGCCAACCTACAATTCTATATCAAGTCTAAATATCATTTGAAAATGAAGGGAAAATACTTTCTCATACGAGTAAAAACTGAATGTGTTCACTAGAAGATCCACACTAAAAACAGTTCTTCAGGCAAAAGAAATATGACCCCAGAAAGAAGCACTGCAAACTGGAAGAATGAAGACAAAAAGGAGAAATATGAGGGAAGAGCTAAATGAATACGGACTATACAGAACAATGTTAATATCTTGTGGGGTCACAGATACGTAGAATTAAATGACAATAACAACATAAAAGGTAGGATTGTGGTAGATGAAGCATAAATATTCCAAGGTCCATGCACTGACAGAGAAGTGATAAAACTATTAATTCATACTAGACCTCAATAATCCAAGGATGCATGGTATAATCTGTAGGGTAGTGACTAAAAGGATATTAATGAATGTATATGAATAAGATAACACAGTGGGGAAATGGAATAATAAAAATGTTTGATTAATCCAAGAGAAGACAAGAAAGAAAAATAAACACAACTGGTGGGAGAAACAGAAATTGTTAGATGTTATTTTTAAATCCAAATATATCAGTAATTAAACTGACCACGTAAAAAGTCTGTTAAAATACCTACTAAGAATATCACTACCAACAGTTGTGGGTTTTAGCTAACACTGTTTAAAGGGAATTTACAACCATAACTGCATGCATTAGTGATATAATTATTAATCTCAGAAAGTTAGAAAAATAACAGCAAATTAAACCTCCCCAAAGTGGAGGAAACTAATAAATGTAAGATAAGTAGTCAGTGAAATAGGAAGCAAGTATAATGGCACAAACCAAAGATTAATAAAAGGGATCAATGCCTATAAAGGCCCATCTTTAATTAAAAAAAGAGGAAAACAGTTTCAGGAATGAGAAAGGGTAAGCCACTTATAGAAACTACTTAACTTTCATCTTTCAGATCCCAGCTTTTGACACTTGACCAGGGAAGCGCCTCCCCACCCCTCTTGTCAGCTTCCTAGGTTTTATACTCTCATACAACCAAGCTCCTTTCCGGGAGAGCTTTTATCTCAGATTCTGTACATACATTTATGTGCTAATTACTGTGTTGCTGTACTAGTCTATGCTCCATACTCCATGAGGAGAGGAACCACTCACTACTGACTACCCAATGTCTAGCACAGTGTACAGCATGCCATAGAGTAGGCACTCAACACTCATTTCCACAAATACTGAATGCCCACCATGTGCTTGGTACTGTTTTAGCTGCCCAGAATACAATAAGCAAAATAGACAAAATTCTATGTCCTCATGGAGTTTACATTCTCATGGGAGGAGAGACAAGCAAACAAGTAAAATATATACTATGCCGGATGGGGATAAACAGAAACAAAGTCGAGATGAGTTTAGGGCTGAAAGAACTGCAATTTAAACTTTACCTTTAAATTGTGAAGTCGGGGGGGGCGGGGGGGGCGGTCAGGGAAAGCCTCCCTGAGGTGAAAAAGCAAACCATGCCCACCTGGCAGGTTTGAAGAACAGTCAGGAAGTATGGATGGAACAGAGTGAGCAAATGAAAGAAGGTAATAGGAGATAAAGGAAAAAAAAAGAAAAAACCAGGGCAAGGGTCACAGAAGATCCTGTAGGGTGTTTAGGCCATTATTATGACTTTGACTCTTACTCTGAATGAAACAGGAAGCTAATTTGCGGGTTTAGCCACTGTTTATATTTTTAAAGGATCACTCTGACTGCTGTATTTAAAACAGTCTATGAGGGAGAAAGCTGGAAATAAGAAGTCCACTTATGAGATTACTGCAATAATCCCAGAAAGAGATTATGGAGGCAGATGACGGCAGTGGAGATGACGGCGAAAAACGGTTATTCCCAGGATAAATTTTGAAGATATAGCCACCAGGACTTGCTCACAGACTGGTTGTGCAGTGTGAGACAATGAAAATGGTCTAAGATGATACGAGGATTTTGATTTGAGCCGCTAGAAATCTGGCTCTTTTGAGATGTGAAAGAAGACTTTAGGGAAATGACAAGAGAGAGAATCCAGTTCTAGAAACATCAAGTTTGAATTGCTTTTCATATATCCAAGTAGAGAGGTCAGGTAGGCAATTGGATTTATGAGTTTATAGTTTAAGAAATTTGGGAGTTGTCAGCATATAAGTGGTATTCAAAGTCATGAGACTGAAATGATATCACCAAGTAACTTTTGATATAAGTGAATCAATTCATCAATCAATGACTAATAAACATGACTATTAGTCATCAGAGCTGTCAAGGGTGAAAAGTGGTGGTTAACTTGGGAACCTGAGCTTCTGCTGGAGTGAAAAAAACTATGCTATTTGTTTTGGTTTTTAAAGAATCTTTCTTTGCCTTCAGATAGTCTCAAATACCACCTTCAAGGAAAAAACTGCATAGCCAACATTAAGGCAAGGCAAGTTTCTTCTTATTTGTTCTCCAAAGTTAGTAGATTTCCCCTTAACTGGCACCATGTTATCTGCACTCTGTATATACCTTGAAATGGATGCTGTACATGTCTTATCAAATCCTGGCTGCAAAAAGTACCCTTTGTGGGGAATGTCTGAAGATCATCCCAAACATTCATCTATGGATTTTAATTTGTAATCAACTTGGACCATCAGAAATCTATGCTTTTGGACAATACTGTCTCTATGTAAAGTTGCTTGCACTGAGTTTCATGTTGGCATTATGTCTTGGTGATTCCTAAAGGAAACAGTCATATGAATGAACTCCTTTACAATTGACCCTTGAATAACACAGGTTTGAACTACATAGGTCCACTTATATGCGGATTTTTTTCAATAAATACATATAGTACTACATGATCTGAGATTGGTTGAATCCGAGGATGTGGAACCATGAATACAGAGAGAGCCAACTGTGGGCCTTGAGCATCTGTGGATTTTAGTATCCACAGCAGGTCCTGGAGCCAATCCCCTGTGGATACCAAGGGAATACCTGTACTTTGTTTCCTATAGGAATGCTGCTGAAAACATTGTCTACATGTCTGTGTCCTTTATGTGAAACCTGCAAGACATTTCTTTTATAGTTAATAGGGAAAAAACTGCCTCCCCTGATGAGTTATAGGCAATGTTTTGTTTTGGTTTTTTTAGACAAGACTGCCATGAAGTATATAATGTGTATATAAAGTATGTAATGTGTATATAATGTATATAATGATCCCATTTATATGATATTCTAGAACAAGCAAAACTATAGTAGGAAAAAAACCCCACACCAATGGTTATCTCTGGAATGTTAAGGGGTAAGGGGGGAATTGACTGGCCAGAGAAATGATGAAACTACCCAGGGTTATGGTAATGCTCTACATCAAGATTTCTCAAAAGTGGCACTACAGACAAAGAACTGTAACTAGACTCTACCCACTAGATGTCAGCACTACCCCATCCTTGCCCTGCCCAGCTTGGACAACGAAAAATAGCTCCAGACATTGTCAAATGTCCCCTTGGAGGCAAAACTGCCCCTAAATGAATACAATCGCCCTATATCTTGACAGAGTTTTGGCTTACACAGGTGCATGATTTGGTAAAACTCAGAGAACATACACTTGTAATCTGTGTATTGCATTGTATGTGTATTTTAGCTCAAAAGAAAACAGACTGTAAACAAACAATAAACTCTAGTTAATGACATGTATGTTGACATTTTTAGGAGAAAGTTTTTAGTGATAGCTGGATAGAGGTATAGATACTTGTATAGGCATGTAATAATGCAAGTATAGTAAAATGTTAAAGGCAGAATCTACGTGGTGGGTATACAGGCACTCTATAAAATTCTTTAAACTTTTCTCTATGCTTGAAAATTTTCATGACAAAATGTTGGGTCACTCTTACACATTTCATCACACATTCTCATCCATTAAATAAATCAGAAGATACCCAGTGGTGCTAGTTCACAAACGTGGGGGTAAGTATGCACTGAAAAGTAACAGCTGTGGGCTTCCCTGGTGGCGCAGTGGTTGAGAGTCCCGCCTTCCGATGCAGGGGACACGGGTTCGTCCCCCGGTCCGGGAAGATCCCACATGTCGCAGAGCGGCTGGGCCCGTGAGCCATGGCCGCTGGGCCTGCGCGTCCGGAGCCTGTGCTCCGCCACAACAGTGAGAGGCCCGTGTACCACGAAAAAAAAAAAAAAAAAACTGTCAGCTGTAAGCACTGTGATCTTGGAAAGAGCCACAAGTAACACCACACAGTGGTTCTTTTCTTGATGGCTTCTTGGGAAAGAAACAATACTGTACAGCTGCACCATCACTAATAAGTTACATTTGCAAATTCACATCTCACAAACATTTAAGAACAGCTCACATCTACTTTAAATGTTCTGAAATTCCAGTTAAAACAGTAGATGCCTGCACATTTTTTCACAAAAGCACTGTCAAATATTTGAAAATTAAAGTATAATAATGACTAAATACAATTATGGTATTTCTTATTGTTTCTAATAAGATATTCTTTTACCTTAATATTATCTTATTATGGAATTACATCTTAATAGTGTGTAATTTGTTCTGTTGTGTCATGTAATAGGTATCAAATAAATCCTTTTGAAAGATGCAGTGAGGCTTCCCTGGTGGCGCAGTGGTTGAGAGTCCGCCTGCCGATGCAGGGGACACGGGTTCGTGCCCCGGTCCGGGAGGATCCCACATGCCGTGGAGCGGCTAGGCCCGTGAGCCATGGCTGCTGAGCCTGCGCGTCCGGAGCCTGTGCTCTGCAACGTGAGAGGCCCGCATACCACAAAAAAAAAAAAAAAAAAAAAAAAAAAGATGCAGTGAAACTGATTATTTCCTATAGATTTAAGTACCAGTGCACATAAAGCACTACTCTATTGGTAGTCCACTGCCATTGAAAGCATGGCTCACACACTAGTGATGGTCTATGAACTATTTGTTATAGATCCGTGATGAGATCAGTTCAGAAACTGAAACTAAACACTTGGAAGCTTTTACAGACATTTGACATTGCCATGACATCAAAGCACATGATTAGTGGATTTGTCTTCTTGAACAGCATACAGATAGATCCAAGTGTTATCAAACTTATCAATTCAATAGTGAATTGCACCTGGCATGATGTGCTAATGAGGCACAGTAGAACAAAGTTACATGTATTATTTTAAGGTTATTTTGTCAACTACCTAAAGGTGTATAAAAATCTGAGAAAAAACACAGGTTTGGAGCTTCCCCGGTGGCGCTGCGGTTAAGAATCCACCTGCCAATGCAGGGGACACGGGTTCGAGCCCTGGGCTGGGAAGATCCCACATGCCGCGAAGCAACTAAGCCCGTGCGCCACAACTACTGAGCCTGCACTCTAGAGCCCGCGAGCCACAACTACTGAGCCCATGTGACACAACTACTGAAGCCCGCACGCCTAGAGCCCGTGTTCCGCAACAAGAGAAGCCACCGCAATGAGAAGCCCCTGCACCGGAACGAAGAGTAGCCCCTGCTCGCCACAACTGGAGAAAACCACACGCAGCAACAAACACCCAACACAGCCATAAATAAATAAATAAATAAATTTATTTTTAAAAAAACACACACACATCTATAAAAAACAAAAAAAGCCACAGGTTTACTCATTTTTAATAACTAGTTAATTTTACAAACATTTTAATCTTAATCATGCCTGCTTTTTAATTTATAATTTAATATCATTAGCTAAATGAGAGAAGTGAAATTTATATTATTTTTAACCAAATTTACATGGGGACAAACAAGCTTCAGTAGATTTTTCAGCGTTCTTTTAGTGGAAAAGACACACCTTTTCTGAATGCACCAGCAGTAGTAAACCAAATAAGGGTAAAGGAAGTGATTCCAAACAGATGAAGACCAAAGAGGCCTTCTTTCATTCAGGAGTATGACCCCTTACATACTGAGTTCAGTTTTGTAGCCATAATTGATGGTGAAGTGCTAACATCAGTGTGTTAACTGCAGAGATATACTAGTTAATGGAGCAACAAAAACATCAAAATTTAAGGAGCATTCACTTACAAAATATACACAAAAATAAGCTCACAGACAAAAGAATTTTTTGAAAGAAAAAGCACTGAATTAAGAAGGCTAACGGAAGCAGATATTCAGTATTTCATGGATAAATGTTCGTTTTACAGGCTTCCTATCCTTGCACTTCGGGTTGCAAGACTAAAGTGCTAAATACAATTGTTAAGAGACAAGTGAACAAGTACATCAAAGATATTTGCTTGGAAATACTGGGTCAATCTGCACTTTCCAATGATAGCACAGCTCACCACATTTAGAAACTAATGACATGGAAGACCAACTTGCAAAGTATTTTTCATTGCCCCTTGACAAGTGCACAGATATTGCTCTTTGAACATAATGGTGATACGGAGGAAGAACTCTTGTTCTCAGTTTTATAGCCAACAAACACAATCCGCTCTGGAAAACTAAAGAATTACATCATCAACAAAGGTTGTCTGGAGTTTTGTAGAGAAGAATGTTCTGATGGCACAGCTGCAAAGACAAGAAAACATTCTGGAGAAATTCCCCAGATTAAGAAGAAGCACCAGAAAATAAATCAACACAGTGCTTCTTTTGTTGACAAAGTCTTGGTACAAAAAAAGTCAGCTGAACTAAACAGCATGTTTAGTGTCACAATAAAAATCATCAAAATGTTAATGCTAAAGCATTAAGTTAGAGATCATTCTCATTATTATATAATAATAAAGAAGTATCTTATAAACGACTGCTAACGAACTAAACGTTAAAACAATGTCAATGTTAAAACAATGGTTTTAAGGGGGTAAACTGGAATTACAGAACACACTCTCAGTGTTTCTACAAGACAAAAAACAGGTTGCTTCCAACTTTAAAAGATGTAAATTGGATAACCAATTTGTCTAATATCTTCAGTACTTTTAACAATCTTAAGACTTTCTCACAAGGAAGAAATGACGGATGCTTTTCAGTGACGGGTAAGATTAAAGGGAAAAACAAAAATTGGAAACTTGAAAGAACAGTTTCTACAGATTACCACCATACACCTCATTAATGTCATAGAACATTTTGAAATTTAATTTTCCAACCAAATGAGATTCACAGACAGTAAATGTAATAGAACTAAACCCATTTCTTTCATTTAAAGATAATATAACTATTCACCACATAAACTGTTGTAATTGGCTACTGTTCAATGGTAAAGGATACATTTGAGACTACAGCACCACTTTTTTTGAATAAAATTCTAAATGAATATACTGAGCTTGAGGAAACTGCCTTTAGTATCTCTTCTTCCAATCCCATCAGCATAACTCAGTAAAGATAGTTTCTCTACTTGAGTATTACTAAATCAAAGCACAGCAACAGTTTAGCTATGTTATTACCTGAAAGTAGTGCTGTCTTCCATCCAACCTAGAGAAGTTAACAAGCAAGAAGTGAGCCTGTCACATCAAAACTTTAAATAGTGATAAAACAGTGTTTATTCAAGTGTATGTTAGGTGTTTAGAACACCTAATTGCTATTGCATAACTTTATTTAGTTACAATCACAAAATTACATTAAGAATATAGCAGAGGGCTTCCCTGGTGGCGCAGTGGTTGAGAGTCCGCCTGCCGATGCAGGGGACGCGGGTTCGTGCCCCGGTCTGGGAGGATCCCACATGCCGTGGAGCGGCTGGGCCTGTGAGCCATGGCCGCTGAGCCTGGGCGTCCGGAGCCTGTGCTCCATAACGGGAGAGGCCACAGCGGTGAGAGGCCCGCGTACCGCAAAAAAAAAAAAAAAAAAAATATAGCAGAGAAATTCACCCTAGTAATTGACTATACATACATAGTGTTTTGGGTTTTTTTTTTTACAGTTTTTGTAACTCTTTGTGTTCTACTGTTATTTTACTGATTATATTAATCAGTAAAATGTAATTTTGTGAGATGTCTAAACTACTTGAGCTCGTATTTAGCATGTCTGTTGTTTTCACCTATTTGTTAATAATTCATTTTGTAAATATACCCGTCCATAATGGACTGGAAATTTCACTCTTCCTTCATCACAGTTTGAGAAACACTGGGCTAGCCTCAAACAGTGAATCCAAACTTGTATCCTGAGTTTGTGTCAACAGAGTAAATTCATGTAAATCCTGAACACATCTTTATTGAGATTTTGTGAAGTAAACCTAAATTTTTAAGTATCTAGAAATTTGACGGGTCTAGGAAAACATCTTAACCAGTTGTTGGTATTTATATGCAGAGTACTCATGGCCCCCAGGTAGCGGAGGAGTTAGCAGGCTTCACATATTGCTTGCTTGTTTTCACAGTAAATAATGAAAGCTCAGACTAGAGCACATTTTCATATTTAATCCAGTGTCCTATCCATTGAAACTGTTGTCTCTGATAGGAAAAAACAAAAAAGCAAGGAATATTCCCTTAAGAACAAAACTTATCTAGTTTAGAGTTCAACAAACTGAAGAAAATTGTCTTTGGAAATATCAAAGTGTTCTGATTTTAATGTCAGACTCCCTGAAGTTTAAGTATATTTCAACTTGAAAACCAATTAAACACCTGGTTCGGAGATCTGCAGATCATTAGCCAGCTAGTATTGATGAGAATATTAGACCTTTCCACCACAATTAAAATACAAAACAAAACCAGTAGTATTCACAGGGGCATATCTGCCAGTCACCAAAACTGAACACTAGGAGGTCTTCTGTGGGTCATTCTGTAATGTACAAGCAAATCTAAGCCATTCTTTCAAGACAGTAATCAGTGTTGGGAAAGAGGATGCCAGAGGCCATCAGAAATACTGCTACCATGAATAGTTTTCAGGTATGAGGAAAAACATTTTAAACTTCCATTTTAACTTGAGGTTTTGGTAATTAATTTCACATTAAATATGAAAAGTAATGAGGATTCTAGCAGTTATATGCACAAAACTGAGTTTGATTGTCAAGCACTTTGTTGCTCAGTCCCATTTTCCTTCAAATCACCTTATCGAATCAACACATTACTGTCAGTTTCTACCCCTACATGAAGACTCACACTACTAGAAAAAAACCCTTAAGCATTAATTTGTCATTTTTTTACTCATCCCAGGTCCAAGTCTATTACTCCAAAATGCAATCTCAAAGCTCCTTCACTCTGCATAAACCTCTCCTGGCCTCTCTCAGTAGAAAATGGAAACCAAGAATTACGGATTTGCCTCACCATCTGGTACACCACCATCACCACCACCACCACCACCCTTCTGTCTAATGCCAGACAAAGGTGATGGACTCCTTGAGAACAGAATTGAAAAGAACTCTTATTCACCTCGGGGTCCCCAGGGTCAAATTCCAAAGTGTATGTAATTAAAAAAAGGAATAACTCCAACTCTTTCAAGTTCTGAATATGTGGTCTTCTCAAAAATAGATAGTTTGTATTCAAACTTTCTTTGATTACTTGCTTCTTTGATCCAGTTCTCTACCTTTGGAGGTCTCAAAAAATAGCTCAAAAAGTAGGTGTTTTCTAGAACACTCCCACATGGGAATATTTGCAAATAAGAACTCTTGAGCCTAAATTTCTACTACTAAAAATCTTGTGATACCACATTTAAATTGTGCTGAGGTGGTTGAAGTAAAGGAAAATGACAAAACTAATCAACAAATGGACACTCCATTTTCTTTTATTTCCCACTGAAGTTTAAATTCCCTAGAGCTGACAAAAAGATATAAAAAACTGAGTCTCAAAAAGCTGGTATAAATTGAGGAGAAAATAATAAAATGCAGAGTACTTAATGTTTTAAAAGAATTTGAGGGGCTTCCCTGGTGGCGTAGTGGTTAAGAATCCACCTGCCAATGCAGGGGACACGGGTTTGAGCCCTGGTCGGGGAAAATCCCACATGCCACGGAGCACCTAAGCCCACATGCCACTACTACTGAGCCTGCGCTCTAGAGCCCGTGAGCCACAACTACTGAGCCTGCGTGCCTACAGCCCGTGCCCCACAACAAGAGAAGCCACCGCAATGAAAAGCCCGCACACAATGAAGAGTAGCCCCCACTCAACGCAACTAGAGAAAGCCCGTGCGCAGCAACAAGACCCAACGCAGCCAAAAATAAATAAATTAATTAATTAAAAGAATGAGAGAATTCTGCCTATGTAAATCATCACAAAGTGGGAATAATCTAAGATGAGGAAAGATTTAACAGAGATGTAAAGATCTTCCAAGATGAAAAACACGATTTGCCAAATTTGAAATAACAATAGAAGCAGTGAATGGCAGGTGAAATATTACCAAATGAAAATCAGTGACATAATAAAATAAATGGATAAATTGTCCCACAACTCTAATCAAAAAGACAAAATAGATCAATAAAATGAAAGAAAAAAAGTCAGAATTATACAGATCAATCTTCCAATAATAAGAGTTTTAGAAAGAAAAACAGTATATTCTTCTACAAATTTATTGAGCATTTAGTATACTATAGCCAGGCACTGAGGAGACAACAGTGAACAAGATAGACATGGAAAAGTTCACATTCTAGAACAAATGAGGCTGAAGCAATAACAAAAGAAATGAAAACTCTACTGCTGAAGAAGAGAGAAAGGAAGAAAAGAAGGAAGGAGGGAAGGAGAAGGAAAAATGTCCACATTTTGTCTTCTAGCTAAATTTAATACAAAGACATTCTGGGAGAATTTCAAACTTCAAAGATAAAGTATCCTATAACCATTCAGAGTGGAAGTCAAGTTACCTACAATTAAAAAAAATCTGATCGGCAATGTTTAACTAATATTACATGTGGACAAGGATGAGGTTAAATTGGCACTCCTATATGCTATAGAGGGAACATAAATTGGTAAAATTTTCTAGAGATAAATTTGACAATTCCACTTCCAGGAATATAGCCTAGAAAATAACCAAGGAGGTAAACATTTAGATAAACATGTACGAGAGTGCTCATCACAGCATTATTTAAAATGGCCAATTAAAAAACAACCTAGGACTTCCCTGGCAGTCCAAGTAGTTAAGATTTGCACTTCCAATGCAGTGGGCGCAGGTTCGCTCTCTGGTTGGGGAACTAAGATCCCACATGCCGTGCACCACAGCCAAAAAAAAACTACATGGCAAACAATCTAGGATGAAACAAATCACATTTTGGCCATTCAGTGGAATACTATGCAGATATCAAAAGCTATTTTCAAATATTTTATTACATGTCAAAATGCTTACAATGCAAAATTAAATGAAAACAAAGAGCACAGTCTCAACTTTGTTTCTTAAAAAAAGCACATATTTATGTGTATACATAAACATTTGTATGAATATACATATATACATGTATATATGTATACACATACATATGCATAGACAAAAATCAACTGGAAGGAAGTGCACTAAAAATGTTAATCGTGGTGACACTGGAGATAATATTTATCTCCTTTACTTTGCAAATTTTTAAAAAACCAGAATAAAATTTTCAAGACCATTTACACTCAATGTAATGACAGACCAATATGGCTGGGTTTAAGTCTACCATCTTGCTGTTTTCTATTTGTCCCATTTGTGCTTTGTTCCTTTTCTCCTCAATTCCTGCCTTCTTTCGGATTAACCGAGTATTTTTTAGGATTCTGTTATATCTCCCCAATTAGTTAACTAGCTATCACTTGTTTAATTTTTCTAGTGGTTGCTCTAAGCTTTACATTATACATATTTAACTTCTCATTCTACTCTCCTATGGTATACCTCTTCATGTATAATGTAAGAACTTTACAACTGTATGCTTCCATTTACCTTCCTCCCAACTTTTGTGCTGTTGTCAAATGTTCTACATGTTGTAAAACCTATGTCATTATTTTTGCTTTAAAAACAGAGCATCTTTTTTTAGTTACTAATTCCAAAACATTTCCATCACCCCAGAAGAAACCCTATACCTGTTGGCAGTCACTCTCAGTTCAATCATCTTTTAAAAGGATTAAAAAATAAGAATAAATTTCTGTATATCTGCCCCCACATTTACCACTTCCGGTACTTTTTAATCCTTTGCAAAGATTCAGATGTCCATCTTAAATAATTTTCCTTCTGCCTGGAAAACTTCCTTTAACATTTCTTGTGTGGGTCTGCTGGCAACAAATGATTTTGGCATTATTAGATTATTCAAAAAGTATTTTGCTCCCATTTTTGAAAGGCATTTTCCTAGGTAAGGAATACTAGGCTGTCAGTTTTGTGGGTTGTTGTTTTTTTAAGCACTTTAAAGATGTCTCTTCACCATCTTCTTCTTTTTTTATTTTTTTTAAATTTTATTTTTGGCTGCATTGGGTCTTCATTGCTGTGCATGGGCTTTCTCTAGTTGTGGCCAGCGGGGGCTACTCTTGGTTGCGGTGCGCAGGCTTCTCATTGCAGTGGCTTCTCTTGTTGTGGAGCACAGGCTCTAGGTGTGCGCGCTTCAGTAGTTGTGGCACGCCAGCTCAGTAGTTGTGGCTCTCGGGCTCTAGAGCGCAGGCTCAGTAGTTGTGGAGCACCGGCTTAGCTGCTCTGCAGCATGCAGGATCTTCCTGGACCAGGGATCGAACCCATGTCCCCTGCATTGGCAGGCGGATTCTTAACCACTGTGCCACCGGCGAAGTCCCTCTTCACCATCTTCTGATCTGCTAAATTTCTGATGAAAAATCTGCTGACATTCTTATGTTTGTTACTCTGTACATAATGTGTGTGGGGTTTTTTTTGCTACCTGCTTTCAGGATTTTTCTCGTTATCACTGGTTGTCAGCAATTTGACTATGATGTTCCTTGGTGTGGTTTCCTTTATATTTATTTTCCTTGTAAATTTATTGAGTTTCTTCGGTCTGTGGGTTTGCAGTTTTCATTAAATTTGGAAATTTCCAGTCATTATTTTTAAAAGTATTTTTTGTCCTCCCCTTTCCCTCTCCAAAAAGGGCTCAAATATATGTACATTAGACTGTTTTTTGTTCCTGACTTCTGTCTGTTATAGTCATTGGTGATCTATTAATTTTCCCAACATTTTTCTCTTTTTCTCGTTTCAGACACTTTCTCTATTGTTACATAAGTTCACTGATCTGCTGTGCCTCATTGTTGTCAGTCCCATCAGTGTTATTTTTTCATTCAATTTCCATCTCTAAAAGCTATATTTAGGTCTTTTTTATATCTTCCATTTCTCTCCCCATTATATTAATCATTTTCTCTACCTATCTGAACATACAGAACATATATATATATATATATATATTTTAACAACTTTATTGGAGTATAATTGCTTTACAGTGATGTGTCGAACATATTTATAACAGCTGCTTTAACATCCTTGTTTGTTAATTCCATCATCTCTGGGTCTATTTCTACTGATTGATTTTTCTGATTATAGGTCATATTTTCCTGGTTCTTTGCATGCCTGGTAATTTTTGATTGGCTTGTGAATTTTATTCTTTGGGTGCTGGATTTTGCTATATTCCTTTAAATAGTGCCTGACTTTGTTCTGGTGTACAGTTAAGTTTCTTGGAATCAGTTGGATCCTCCAAGGCTTGCTTTTGTGCTTTTTGAGACTGAGTCCAGAGCAGTCTTTAATTTAGGGCTAATTTAGCCCTATTACCGAGACAATACCTTTCTGATGCCCTGTGCATGCTCTGGCAAGTGAGAACTTAGACTCTTCCCAACCTGTGTGAGCTCCCACCTACCATTTTCCAGTGAAGTTCTTTCTCTGGCCTCAGGGGGTTTCCTCTCATGCATGTGCAGATCAGTACTCAGCCAGACTCAAGGGGACACCTCTGCATATCTCTGGAGTTCTCTGTGCAACTCTCTCCTCTCTTGTCTGCCCCACAAATTATAGCTGCCTTCAAACTCCTGTCTCTGTCTTCTCAACTCAGTGAGACCACTGGGCTCCCCATTCCTGCTCTGCAGCCTGAAAACCACCTGCAGATAATAAACTGAGGCAACCATAGAGCTCAGAAGGTTTGCTTCTCTTCTTTCAGTGATCACAGTTCCTGTGCTGCCTGTTGTCCAATGTCTCTTAACTGTTATTTCTTACATTGCCTAGTTTTCTAGTTGCTTAAGGTAGCAAGGTAAATTCAGTCATTGTTATTCCCTCATTGCTGGACAGAATAAGTTTTGTAAATCAACTAACTATTTTACAATTTCCTATCTAAAGCCTTTTTCTTAGTTCATTCAGCTCTACTTCTTTTAAAAAATATATCTAACAATGCTAACTACTCCTTTTTTTTCTTAGAATCTGCTCCACTCTCAGTTTGACACTAAACTCTTTTAATTCTACTTCTCTGATTATGACTTATTCTTGAATCCTCAAATACAGGCAAGTTTCCAAAGTTCTGTCCTTGCCATATTTTGTTCTCCATCTGTGCAGGATCTCACCATGTGTAATTTCAACAAGCCCCACAGTTTCCTTTATGACCTCTTTTGCTGCTGACTCTTAACACAACAGAAGCACCATATGTAACTGGCCTTGGACTTCTTCATTCATGAATAGAACACAAAGAAAAAAAAGGCAGAATACAAAATGCAAAATCTCAACTACATCTTAAAATGTGAGTTTATTTATATACATTTATATGTATGTAACCATAAAAAAACCCACGAGTTAATTCAATTAAATGTTAAGAATGATTATCTGTTTTATGAATACTTTTTATTCTATATACTTTTCTGTATTTTCTATACCCACATACACACATAAACAACAAATTTATAATGAGAAGTTTATTTTCTAAATCCCCATGTCTAGCTCACAGCTCCTGCTATTTCACAGGCCAGCATCTCAAACCAAAATTTTCAAAAACCAGTCACATACCTTCCACCTAGAGCCTGCCTGTCTCTTTCTGTTCTATTTAATGGTACAAAGTCCTCCCATAAACTCCAAAGCCATTTCAACTTGTTCCTTTGTCTCCACATCAATCCCCACAGTCAACAATTCCAATGAAACAATGAGTTTCAATTCACAGGAAACAAGATTACTGCAGAAGGCTCTAGACTAATGATCGCAAGCAGTACTGAACAGCTAGCAGAACGAGAAACCCTCTTAAACAGATCAGAGATAGAGGAGAAACCTGCAAAGAGGAAGCAATGCCCTTGGCAGAGAACCAGGCTGTGCCTGGGGTAAAGAACTAGATTTTGAGATCAAAGTTGGACAATAAACCCAGGGTAAAAACTACTGAGCAGACTGAGGGTCAAGAGACTGGGGACTGGATAAGCCTGCATTTTGGTTGGCACCTACAGATGAAAAAAGGAGAAACAGATGAAAAAAGAAGAAAAAGGAGAAAAAGGAGCAGACTGAGGTTCAAGACACTGAGGACTGGATAAGCTTGCATTTTGGTTGGCACCTACAGATGAAATAAAGCTTCAAATGGCACGTTGGCATAAAGTTGTTTTGCTGCCCAAACTGGCATTTTTGGTTAAGGTGAATAATACACATTATCAACTTTTTACCACATAATTAGCCAGCTCTGAATAATAAGGTCATAACTTTTTATTTTAATGATCTTTTAAAAATAAGTAATAAATGGACAAGGTACAGAACTCAAAGGTCACAAATTGGTTAAATGAACTTTGAGGACATTATGCTAAGTGAAATAAGCCAGTCACAAAAAGACAAGTACTGTGTGACTCTCCATTGATGAGGTATCTAGAGTAGTCCAAGTCATATAATCAACAAAAGTAGAATGGTGATTGCTAGGGGTCAAGGTGAGGAGGAAATGAGTTATTTAATGGGTATGAAAAGGTTCTGGAGACTGCTTGCACAAAGATGTGAATATACTTAACTGCACACTTAAAATGGCTAAGATGGTAAATTTTATGTTATGTGGATTTTGCCACAATTAAAATTTTTTTTAATTTAAAAGTCACAAAACAGTATGCAGAGCAAGTGTCTCCCACTTTGCCCCCAGCCATCCACTTCTCCTCAGAGAAAGCCAGCATTAGTATGTCTTTCTATCCTTCTAGAGATACCACTTTGCCCCCAGCCATCCACTTCTCCTCAGAGAAAGCCAGCATTAGTATGTCTTTCTATCCTTCTAGAGATATTCTATTTATATATGCTTGTATGTACATGCCTTAAAAGAAAATACCCAAATGGAAATGGTAGCATACTACATATAGTGTTCATGCACATTGGTCTTTTCATTTAGTATATCTTAGAGATATTTCTAAAGGAGTTCATAAAGAACTGCCTTACTCCTTTTAAGAGCTACTACTAATTCACTGTATGACTATACCATTAGTTATTTTACCAGTTCCCCACGGATGGATAAATAGGTTTTGTCCAAAATTTTACTATTACAAACACAGCAGTTAATATGCTCATATTATTTAACCTCCATATATACAAATGTGTATGTTTATGTATGTGTGTGCTTACAAGCATAGAAGGGAATTGCTAAAACAAAGGTATGTGCTTTATGACTATGTATATACACTTTTTATTTTAATATTGAAGTATGGCATACATTCACAAATCCTAGGTTTATAACTTCATGAATTTTCCCAATGTAAACACAACCGTGTAACCAGCACCCACATCAAGATACAGGACATTACAAGCCCCTCAAAGCCCTTCTTGTGTTCCCTTTCAGTGAGCTCCATCAAGGGTAACACTACCCTGACTTCTAACACCATAGATTAATTTTGTCTGTTTTTTTTTTTTTTTTTTTTTTTTTTGCGGTACGCAGGCCTCTCTCTGTTGCGGCCTCTCCCGTTGCGGAGCAAAGGCTCCGGATGCGCAGGCTCAGCGGCCATGGTTCATGGGCCCAGCCGCTCCGCGGCATATGGGATCTTCCCAGACCGGGGCACGAACCCGTGTCCCCTGCATCGGCAGGCGGACTCTCAACCACTGTGCCACCAGGGAAGCCCCTTATCTGGTTTTGAACTTAGGTGTTTGGCTCTTCCACTCAATATTACGTTTGTGAGAATCATCCATATGGTGTATGAACTGTCATTCATTCTTTTTTTTTCCTGCTGCGTCACAGGACATGTGGGATTTTAGTTCCCCGACCAGGGATCAAACCCGCGCCCCCTGCACTGGAAGCACGGAATCTTAACCACTGGACAGCCAGGGAAGTCCTGTAATTCATTCATTCTTTCTCTCTGTAATATTCCATTGTGTAATACATCACAATTTATCCATATTACTCTTGAGGTACATGCATTGTTAATTTTAATGGATATCGTCTGCTCTACATAGTTTAGAATCCTATCATTACTAAATGGAAGTAGCTATTTCTCTACGTCTTAGCTACATTAATCAAACTTTTTTCTTTGCCAATCATATATATTAAAAATGCTTTCAATATACTTTCAATTTGCTTTTCTCTTATTATGATTGAAACTGGGGATCATTTCCTGTTTAAAATTATTTGTTTTTACTTTCAACTGTCTTTGAATGTCCTGTCCCACTTGTCTACTGAGTTGTTGGTCTTTTCTGAATTGATTTAAAAGGACTCCCGAATTTTCTGATTTTTCTTTTTCAAGAAAATTAGCTCCTTATATATGATGCATGGCAAATTTTTTTCCCAGTTTATCTTTGGAGTTCCAACTTTGTTTTATGCTAGTCTTTGCCACACATAGGTTTTATCTGTCTTTATGTGAATTCATCAACTTTTTCTTCCTTATGGTTTCTGGGGTTCTGCAACACTTAGGGCAACTGGAACTGTCATACGTTGCTGATGGGTATAAGCTGGTACAATCACTCTGGAAAACTGTTTGGCAATATATACTAAAATTAAACATACACATATCCTATGACCCAGCATTTCCACTCAATTCCAACAGAAAATGAGCACTTGTGCTCCCCCCACAAACATGTACAAGAATGTTCTCAGCAGTTTTATTCATTTTACCCACAAAAATATGAACAACCAAAATTTCTATCAACAGAATAAAGGGTGGCATATTAACACAACATAATACGACACGAGTAAAAAAAGAACTGCTACATGCAACATAAATAAATCTCACAGACATAATGTTAAGCAAAAGAAGCTAGACACAAAAGAAGACATACTATATGATTCGCTTTATTTGAACATCAAAACCAGGCAAAACTAATCTATGGATAGAGGTCTGAATAGTGCTTATCACTGGTGGAGGCGGTATTGACTGGGAAGAGCATAACGGAGAATTCTGAGATGCTGGAGATAGTCTATATCTTGATTGAGGCGGTGAGTACTTTGTGTATACATACATAAAAATTTGTTGAGTTGGTCCCTTAAAGTATGCATACTTTCCTGTGAATTGTATCTCAATAAAAGTTTTTCTTTTTTTGCTGTACGCAGGCCTCTCACCGTTGTGGCCTCTGCCGTTGCAGAGCACAGGCTCCGGACGCGCAGGCTCAGCGGCCATGGCTCACGGGCCCAGCCGCTCCGCGGCATGTGGGATCTTCCCGGACCGGGGTACGAACCCGTGTCCCCTGCATCAGCAGGCGGACTCTCAACCACTGCGCCACCAGGGAAGCCCAAAGGTTTTCTTTTTTAAAGTGAGATAGCAAGCTAGCTTTTTTTCCCAAATAGCTACTCAGTTGACCCCATACTATTTACTGAAGAATTGTTTTCATCCTTATCATATATAACATTTCTATAAATGAGGCCACTTAAGTACTCTCAACTCTGTCCAGTGATAACTTGTCTACTCTGATATTCTTAATTACTTTAGCTTTAACACAGACTTTAATAGCATTAATACCTCCTTCATGAACACTGGTTTTCATAATTCTTAAAATTCCACATATGTCCTTTCATATGAACTTTAGAATCAAGTTTTGAAAACCCTGTTTGAGATATTGTTATTACACTGAGTTTACAGATTATATTTTATAAACTTCAAGATACCTTCGATGTGAAACTAACATAACACTGTAAATCAACTATACTCCAATAAAAACTTTTAAAAAAAGATACCTTCGATGTAAGATTTACAATTATTTTTATGTAGCACTAAAAAATAAGACATTGCCCAGCTATGACATAATGCTGAGGATTTTTATTTTATGCCTATTGTTAAATTACCTTTTTCTCTTCAAAAATTCTGTTAGGAAGATATGCAAAACCTCTTTTTAGAAATCTATAAAACATTATTGAGAAAAAAATTAAAGAAGACCAAAACACATGGAGAGAAAATACTCATGAATTGGAAGACTCATCGGTATAAAGATTTCGATTACCACTAAACTCATCATTGTGGAACCTCACAAGCTGATTCTAAAATGTATATGCAAATGCAAGGGGCTCAAAATAACCAAGAATTATCTACTGCATATCAAGATTTATAAAACTAGTAATTCTCATACTTTTTGGTCTTATACTCCTACAAGTTATTGAAACTCTAAAGAGCTTTAGTTTATGTGAGTTTATTTTTTTTCACATTTGAAACTGAAGCAGAAAATTCTGAAATATTTATTTATTCATTTAAAAATAGTAAGAAACCCATTACATGCTAACAGAAATAACTTTATGAAAAATAACTGTTTTCCAAAACAAAAATATTTAGCAGGAAGAGTGGCACTGCTTTACATTTCTGTAAATCTCTTTAATATCTGGCTTAATAGGAGACAGCTGGATTCTCAAATCTGCTCCTTTATTCAATCTATTTCAATATCACATGTCATGCATCCTCTGGAAAACCTATTGTAGACTCATGAGAGAATGAGAGTGAATAAGGCAAATAACATCTTACTATTACTACGAAAATAGTTTTGACCTCAGAGACCCCCTTAAAGGGTCTCAGGGACCCTAAATGGTCCCAGGAGAACTACTGAAATAGACTATTTAAGACAATGGCACTTTGGCATAAGGACAGACAAAATAGAAAAATGGAAGAAGAGAGCCCAGACAAATCCTCGTACATACAATCAGCTGATTTATGACAAAAGTGACTCTACAGAGCAGGGGAGAATGGACATTTTAAAAAGTGGTGCCACAATAACAGTAACTGGACAGTCATACAGGAAAAGAATTAAACTGACCCCTATCTCACACCATTAAAAAAATTCCACATAGATTGTTGATCTAAATGTGAAAGGCAAAACCTAACAGAAAATAATATAGAATATATCTTCATCACCAGGATACAAAAAGTTCTAATTATAAAGGAAAAGACTGACATACTTAACTACATTAAAATTAAGAATTTCTGTTAATCCAAATATACCTTTAAGAAAATGAAAAGGTAAGGCAAGCCAAAGAGTGGAAGAGGATAGATATCTGCAATATGAGTATCTGAATACACACACACACACACACACACACACACACAAATAAGACAAAGATAGAACACCAGATAGAAAAATGGGCAAATGACTTTAATAAGCCTTTAATCAGCCTTTCGAAAAGACGATGGTCAATAAACACACGAAAGGCTGTTCAACCCTACTGGTAATCAGGGGAATGCAAATTAAAACCAAAGAGGAGTGTTAAGTAGTACAACCACTTTGGGAAACTGTTCTGTAGTTTCTAATAAAATTAAACGCCTACCTGATGCCCCAAAATCCACTCCTCGATATATAGTCAAGAGAAATGAGTATGTATATATAGAAAGATGTGCATGAGAATATTCATAGCAGCTTAATTCACAATAGCCAAACTTAGAAACAATAATCAATAAGAAAATGATAATCATAAAATGGGACTAAGCAGTAAAAAAAGAATAACTAATAAAACCAACAACTTGGATGAATTGCAAAAAACATTATTATGCTGGGCAGAAGAAGCCTGACACAAAAGAGTTCATACTGTTACAAACCCATTTACATGAAGTTCAAGAACAGGCAAAACAAATTTATAGTGGTAGAAGGCAAAACAGTTTTGTCAGAATAATAGCTTCTGACTGGAAAGGAGTATGAGAGAACTTTCTGGAGTGATGGAAATGTTCTATATCTTCATATGGATATGGTACATGCATATGTAAAATATTCTTCAAGCTGTACATTTAAGATTTTTGCAACTTATTGGATATGACATATACCTCAAATTACACAAAAAAATCCATTACATATAAACCAGAATGGTTACTTTAACAGATTGACAATTCCAAGGCTTGGCAAAGAGGTGGAATAACAGGAATTCTCATACACTGCTGGTAGGAATCTAAACTAGTGCAATGACTTTGAAAAATAGTCTGGCATTACCAACTAAAACTGAAGAATCACAGAAGTGTTCACAGCAGTATTATTCATAATTGCTGCAAAGTAAGAACAATTTAAATACCCATCCAAAAAAAGAGCAAAACAATCAACCGTGATATATTTGTATAAAAGAACATTCCGCTGGGCTTCCCTGGTGGCGCAGTGGTTGAGAGTCCGCCTGCCGATGCAGGGGACGCGGGTTCGTGCCCCGGTCCCGGAGGATCCCACATGCCGCGGAGCGGCTGGGTCCGTGAGCCATGGCCACTGAGCCTGCGCGTCCGGAGCCTGTGCTCCGCAGCAGGAGAGGCCACAGCAGTGAGAGGCCCGCGTACCGCAAAAAAAAATACCGCGTACCGCAGTGACAAACTACAGCTCCATCACACACAGATGAATCTCACAAAATAATGTTGAATGAAAGCAGCCAGAGTAAAGAATACAAAATGAATGGTTCATTTATATAAGGTTGAAAAAGCAGGCAAAACTAAGCTACCAAGTTCAGGTGCAACCTTAGGTAGAAAAGAAAGTGATTATCATAAAAGTCAGGGCAGAGCTTATTCTAGTGAAGGAGAAGTATACTTCATAAGGAGGGCTTTCTGCAGTGCTGAAAATTGTCTGTTTAATGACCTGAATGTTGGTTACAAGGCTTATGCTTTATAACCACCACATCAAAACAAGATGCACAGATCAATGACTTTTCTGTATGTAACAGAACAAAACCAAAAAGGTTACAAATCAGAAAAAAGGTTTAAAAAAGTCAACTGGACCTGGTGACTGATTGGGTTGGGGTGGGGGTTAGTAAAGGCAACCAAGGAAAACGCCCGGGTTGCTGACTTGCACAACTGTTTGGGTGGGATGCCTTTCACTGAGACAGGAAACAGCATTTCAGGGGAAGAATATGAATTAAACTTTGGACATGGTGAATTTAATAGTTCCTTTGAGACATCCAAGCAGAGATGTCCAACAGGCAATTACATATGCAGAACTTGAGCTCAAAGGAGAGGTCCAGGCTAGAAATATAAATTTTGGATTCATCTGTAAGTGAAATCATGGGCAGGGATGTGATTGTTTAGGGAAAGAAGACTGACGAGAGGGTGTACGGCTGATTCCTGGTATGTCAGCATTTAATGGGCAGGTAGAGGATGATAAACCGGTAAAGAAAACTGAGAAGGAATCGAGCGGCGGGAGGACAATCAAGAACGTGTCATGAACCATTAAGCAAAGGAAGAGAACATCTCATGAGTAATTAGTCATTCACTGCAGGTTGATGCATAGTTAAGAAAACATATGGGTTATGTGCAATACTCAGTAAGCCAGTTTTTACTCCACCTCTCTCTGGCTGATTTGAGAGAAGCAACACCCAGAGAGAAAACCAATGCTTCTGAGAATGGTTGCAAGTTTTTGTGTTATCTTTAGAAGTGAGGAATTAAGGCCCCTCTCACTCTTCTCCCTGACTCTCAGGAAGGAAGAAGACAGATTTGGGAGCACTGATAGGTCTGTGTGCTACTGGGTAGAATCACCATGAAAAGGTCAGTACACACATGCGGGCTCATTTTTCTGCTTCTTCCATGTGACTGAAGTGGTATGAGACGCCTTCAAGAGAGGACTTCCTCTATTCCAAGTGACAGCCAGGGCCAAACCTACTACTTGGGCAGAAAAGGCCAGAGGCAGGTGGCCAAGACCAGATCAGCAGTCAGCCAGGGCAAATGGGCTCTCTCTGGTTACAAGGCCCTGAGCACTGATAGGAATGAGTTAGAGCAGCTTTGCCCACATCGTAAGGGAAAGATCTAGCCACGTTTGAAAACTGGGGAGATGGAGGGTGTCCATCCCATGGCCTGTTTCAGTTTGAAACAAATGAAGCTTAACTAAATTGAGAAAAACAGCATCTCCACATGAAGCAGCTGGATTCATTCCAGTCTTCTGTCTTAGAGTTTGATGCCCAAGTCCTACTCAAGATGCAAACTATTTTGGTTTTTCATTGCCGGTACAAATATAAACCTCTCTCTTGGGGACCCTATAGACCTGAAAATAATGGCTGTGGACTGGAGGGAATTCTAGTATTCCTGGATCCCACCGGAATGCCATCATAAAATTTCTCAATTTCTAGCACCACATAAATCACATACAAAACAAAACAAAACCACAATGGGCATTTGGTTAAAATGGCATCAGATTAGCAACTCCAGAACAAGTAGAAAGTCGCAATATGTTTGTTCCTTGATACAAAGATTTTAGTGAAGGTTGTCTCCTTCCCAAATCACCTATAAATTCAGTACAATTCTAATCAAAATGTCAATGGGATTTTTTTTAGAGCTTATCAAAGTAAATTCTAAAATTCACCTGAAACAATACATGCATGAGAACAGCCAAGAAAAATTTGAAAATGAGCATATTTGCTCTATCAGGTATCAAACTGTATTATATAAAGCTACAGGGGAAAGGGGGGCTGTGGTAATGGAATTCTGCAGAAACATACACAAACAAATCACTGGAACTGAACTGAGAGTCCAGAAAGAGGCCCTATGTATATAAGGAAATTCTTGCACCATTTCAAATGTGGACAAGTCAATAAGTGGAATTAGGCAAAAGCTTATCAATTAAAAAAAAAGTACGTTAGATCCCTACCTCACATCCGACAAAAAAGTAAATTCCACACAAACTAGAAGAGTTAAATATGAAAAAACAAATTTCAAATATAACATACAAGAGTTTAAAAAAAATCTTTGGGGGACTTCCCTGGTGGCACAGTGGTTAAGAATCTGCCTGCCAGTGCAGGGGACACAGGGTTCAAGCCCTGGTCCGGGAAGTTCCCACATGCTGCAGAGCAACTAAGCCCGTGCACCACAACTACTGAGCCTGTGCTCTAGAGCCCGCGAGCCACAACTACTGAAGCCCACGTGCCTAGAGCCCGTGCTCCGCAACAAGAGAAGCCACCACAATGAGAAGCCCGCACACCGCAACGAAGAGCAGCCCCCGCTCGCCACAACTAGAGAAAGCCCGCGTGCAGCAAAGAAGACCCAACACAGCCATAAATAAATAAATAAATTTATAAGAAAGAAAATCTTGGGACTTCCCTGGCAGTCCAGTGGTTGGGACTTCGCCTTCCACTGCAGGAGGGTTTGGGCTTCCCTAGTGGCGCAGTGGTTGAGAGTCCGCCTGCCGATGCAGGGCACACGGGTTCGTGCCCCAGTCCGGGAAGATCCCACATGCCGCGGAGCGGCTTGGCCCGTGAGCCATGGCTGCTGAGCCTGCGCGTCCAGAGCCTGCGCTCTGCAACGGGAGAGGCCACAACGGGAGAGGCCACAACAGTGAGAGGCCTGCGTACCGCAAAAAAAAAAACAAAAAAAAAACAAAAAAAAACAAAAAAAACAAAAACAATGCAGGGGCTTCCCTGGTGGCGCAGTGGTTGAGAGTCCGCCTGCCAATGCAGGGGACACGGGTTTGTGCCCCGGTCCGGGAAGATCCCATGTGCCGCGGAGCGGCTGGGCCTGTGAGCCATGGCTGCTGAGCCTGCGCATCTGGAGCTTGTGCTCCGCAACGGGAGAGGCCACAACAGTGAGAGGCCCGCGTACTGCAAAAAAAACAAACAAACAAACAAACAAAAAACAATGCAGGAGGGTTTGATCCCTGGTCAGGGAGCTGGGATCCTGCATGCCTTGCAGCCAAAAAACCCAAAACATAAAACAGAAGAAATATAGTAACAAATTCAATAAGACTTTAAAAATGGTCCACATCACAAAAAAAAAATCTTAAAAAAAAAAAAAACTTGGGATCGTAGAGATTTTGATAAACAAGATTAAAGAAAAAGCAAAAAAACTCAAAAGCTACAAAGAAGTCGAAGATGGGACCACATAAAAAGTTTAAACTTCTGTATGAATAAAAATACCATAAATGGGTTTCCCTGGTGGTGCAGTGGTTGGGAGTCCGCCTGCCAATGCAGGGTACATGGGTTCGTGCCCCGGTCCGGGAAGATCCCACATGCCGCGGAGCAGCTAGGCCCGTGAGCCATGGCCGCTGAGTCTGCACGCCCGGAGCCTGTGCTCCACAACGGGAGAGGCCACAGCAGTGACAGGCCCGTGTACCGCAAAAGAAAAAAAAATAATAATACCATAAATGAAATTAAAAGACAAGTGAGAAACTAGGAGAAAATATCTGTAATACATATAACAAAGGATTAACTACTTTGATATCTAAAGAATTCCTGCAAACCAATAAGAAAAAACGACAACACTGCAGGGAAAAACTGGGCAAAGGCATGAACAGGCAATATCCAGAAGGAATATGAATGCCCGTTAAACATATGTCTGTACAAAAATTAGGTTACAGACTCATCTAACACCTGATAAGCTACATACTAGATGATTAAGAAATTAATTTTTTCAAAACTAAGACAAATTATAAATTCATCAGATATCAGAATGAGAAATGCCCTTCTAAACTTAAAACCTATAAGAAAAAATTAAAAAGAAAAATAATTAAATTTTATATACTTAAAAAAAAACCCGGCTTCCTTGGTGGCGCAGTGGTTGAGAATCTGCCTGCCAATGCAGGGCACACGGGTTCGAGCCCTGGTCTGGGAAGATCCTACATGCCGCGGAGCAACTAGGCCCGTGAGCCACAACTACTGAGCCTACGCGTCTGGAGCCTGTGCTCCGCAACAAGAGAGGCCGCGATAGTGAGAGGCCTGCACACCGCGATGAAGAGTGGCCCCTGCTTGCCGCAACTAGAGAAAGCCCTCACGCAGAAATGAAGACCCAACACAGCCAAAAAAAAAAAATATAAAAATAAATAAATTTTAAAAAAAACCCATAGTACTGCAAAAATTAATGAAATTGAACTAAACTGGCAAAAATATTAACAAATATAGTAAAATATTCATATCCTTTAAGTATATAAAGCATTTGTCTAAATCAATATAAAAATTCTAAGATCTATACAGGCAAGACTGGAGAAGAAAGGCAAACAGTTAATAAAATGTGAAAAACATTAAACCTTACTTATACCTTGGGGGGAAATGCAAGTCAAAACAATGAGAGTTTCATTTTTCATACATGAAACTGATAAAGGTCTAAAAAATGAGAATGCCCAATATGGCAGGGGTACAGCGCACTTGACATTCTCTTACATTACTGGTGGAATTTTTAATGACATAAGAAAATAGTTGTGACATGTTAGATGAGGAGAAAAGATATAAAGTACGTACAGTATGATCTCAACCGTATTTTAAAATAAGAGCTAAGTTTTATGAGCACTTACTTCTGTGCCTGGCACTGTGCTAAGACCATTTACAGGTATTGGTGCATTGGTGCACTTCATACAATAATCCTGAGTTAGACGCTATTATTATCCTCATTTTACGGAGGAGGAAACTGCGACGAGATCAAGTTATGGAACCAAGGTTTCAACCCAGTTACACTTGCTCTAGAGTCTGTGATAGTAACTATTAGCACAAAGCAGAGGAGGAAATAAATCAAACTCCTAAGACAAAGTGATGTTGAATATACTCCACTTAATTCCTATTTTGTCATGGATTTTCCATTTTACTTCTCAAACACAATGATGGTCTTTAAGAGGTCAATAATCACACAACAGTGACAACAGCATCCTTGAAATGCCCCTAAGTTACAGGTGCTAACAACAAAAGAAACTTTATAGATCATAATCCAGGGTATTTAAAAATGTTGTTTAGCAAAAGAACTTTTTTGTAAATGAAAATTTAAATGGATCTATGATATGAGAAACAGATTAAAGCAGTATTGCATTGTATTAGTGTATCTGAAAAGCTCAAATTTATAACATTTACAATGAAGCTCTTCTGGTGAATACAAACTTCAAATTATGGATGATTAGGGCAGTCGAATTTGTTTTGTTTGATTGCCCAGTATCAAGAAAAACCTGATTCACAGAGAGTAGCAATTGCAAATAAGAGTTTTTGTGATTCTTTAAAAAACAGCACATAAATGCTATCTGAGGATTTTATTACACCTGTCCGGAAGTCCAAGTAGAACATTTCTAAGTTAAACCTCTAATAATATTAGGAATGAGAATACTTGGTAACCACAAATATTTTGGTAAAAAATAAAAATCTTAAAATATATACTAATCATGACATCAAGGCATTATACATAAGGCAGTCACATGTTATTGCACAATGCAATGAGAGTTGTCTATAGGAGCAAACTTGCTCATATAATTTTACAAAAGCAAATAAGGACTGATCTGAATTTTTAAAAGACCAGTGTAAAGCTACAATCTTTCCAATCAATAAAAATTTTAAAAATTCAAGTATAGGCACAAAGAAAGCAAGAAACACTATTATAAGGATTGTTATCTGGCTGTTGGCGTTATGGATAATTTTCATTTTTTCTTTTTGCTTATTTCCCCTCAAACACCCTAAATACGCTACTTTTTTTTTCTTTTTTACTTTTATTTTTAAAATAGTTATAAATCACAGGAATTTTCAAAAAAATGTACAGGAAGGTCCTGAGGACCCTTCACCTAACTTCCTTCAATGGTAATATCCTACATAGCTCTAGTGTAAGATCATAACCAGGAAACTGACCTTGGTACAGAGTTTACTCATATTTCACCACTTCTACATTCGTGTGTGTGTGTGTGTGTGTGTGTGTGTGTGTGTGTTGTGTGTGTGTTCTATGCAATTTTATCACATTTGTAGCTTTGAGTAACCACAGCTGAGATACAGAACTGTTCCCTCCCCACAAAGCTCTCTCGTGCTGCCTCCTTAACCACCCCTTCCCCCATTCCTAACTCCCAGCAACAGCTAAGCTATTCTCCATCTCTATAATTTTGTTATTTCAATAATGTTATATAATGCAATCATATAGACTGCAACCTTTTATGATTGAATATTTTTTTTACCTAGATAACCCGGCAGTACAAATCAGCGGTCTCTAATGTAAAATTTAGCATGAGATACATCTGAGTGTATATAAATGTTTATAATGTTTTAAAGTTTACAATGTTAAAAATGTGACTCAAATGCTTATGAAATCCCTGTTGTACCACCACAGAACTAGGATTCTGGGGGATGAATTTTAAAAATTGATAATCTAATACAAGTCTAGTGCAATCTAGTACAAACACTGTACAGAAGAGAAACCCAAGGCACAGTGCTTGTTAAGTTTTATCTATGTTTACAAGAACACGTGGCTTACAAGAATGCCTGGTTTTGCATTCTTCTGGCCAAGATCTAGATTCCAGTCCTCTTCCAACCCAGGTAAATCTACATTACATTCAAATATGACCATTTGCTATTCCCCTCAAAATGGTCACCGTTTTCTGCCTTTCCTCATGTTGTTTCCTAGAATCCTTCCAAATCATCAAGGAAATGAATTCCTCTTAAATTCCTGGTTCTGGTGACTTAACCCCACCACACCCCAGGCCCAATTCTTCTGTTTCTCTATGCAGTAGGTCCTTATGACTCAACACCTCTCTCAGGAAGGACTACCCCACCCCAGTACAAATTCATACTAACATTTTCCCCTCCCCTCTACACCTCCAGGTACGTAGATCCACTTTATCTTTCTTCTCTCGGCTATTCTGTTAGGTCTTCCTGATAGCTCACCCCACTGTATACCTGTTCACTCACTAGGTGTGACAAATGCCTTATCTTCACAAGTTTAGGCTTAGAAGGCAAACACTCCAGGGATTTACTTCTTGAATACCGTGCCTTCAGAGTAATGTTCTTGCTTTTCCAAAAAGATTGCTCCCAATAAGTAAAAGCTAAAACACAAACATACAGATGCAAAAAAAAAAGCATAGATGTTTGCATATTTTTAAAAATTTGGCTGATATGGGTATCACTATTTCAAAATCAGATCAAATGGAATTTAAAGTAGTGGTAAAGAGCCAGAATGCCTGGGTTAAAATGTGGCCTCTGCCACTGTACTATCTAAATCAAGTTTCATTTACATTCTGTGTGCTTCAATTTTCTCATCTGTAAAATGGTGATAAAAGTGCCTCACAGGACAGCTGTGAGAATTAAATAAACTGCATTTAGAACACTGCCTAGTACATAGTAAACATTATCCAAGTATTAACAACTATCTCTAATGCATGGCAATCCAAGTTCACCTCTTTGTGATATCCCTCTATTCCCCTTACATTCTTTGAAGTCCATACTGCTTCTGAAATTTCCATACCAAGAAACAATGGTCACGTAAGAACCTGTATTTTATTTATTAAATTCATCTTGGTCAAAACTAACCAGTAGAACAAATTGTTTTTAACATAGTGGTAGCAGTTATTAACATTCACCAAATATGAATGTAAGCACTTAAAAGTATGGTGGTGATGGAAAGAATGCTAGCAAAGAGTAAAGTACAGATCAGAACATAGAATATGGTAGTTTTATGTGTAAAAAATGGGGAGACTAATATGGTCATATTTATGCTTGTATATGCATAAAATGGCTCTGTAAAGTTTCATGTCTGCTTAAGGAAAGGGAGAACTACAAGTCTGGGGGCAGGGTTCTGAAGGGGACGGTTCACTATATATGCTTTAGTATCTTTCAAACTTGAAGCAGTGAATATATTACCTATATAAGAATTTAATTTTAAAAATGGAGGAGGGTGGGGTGGTGGTCCCTCTAAACAAGTACTCTGGAAGCCAGGCTTCTAGTCCCAATCTGCCACTAACTGTGTTACCTTGCACAAGTCATTTAACCTCTGAGTCTAGCTGAACTAAGCAAAGGGCAGCACAGATTCCTAGGTTCTATTCTAATTCTAAAAATGTGTCTCAAAGAGGGGGGTAGTAAACAGATGGTACTATTTTTAAGACATGAGAGGGGTACTAGTCCAACATTTTGCGAAATAAGGCAACTTTTTGAGGACCTGAATTGTCAAGCCTCTTCATCTTTCAAAATCATTTTTTTCTTACATAAAAGCTCTTCTTAGAAGGGGTCTAATGCAACGTATAGGAAATACCTATAAAGAATATTCTACACATTATTTTGTGTCTCTTCCCACACTTTTGGAGTTGTTTTAAATGGATTTTAAGTCTTTATACTATGCCATGGAGTGAGCAATAAAGTACTCTAAAACAATTTACATTTAAAATACATAAATGACTACACCTAAGACAAGTAACTTGTACTATTTAAAGGCGTTTATGATCAGACATTGCAAAAAAATAATCATACCACCTCCAGTCAATAACAGCTGTAACTAATCGAGTACATACTTTATTTCAAGTATCATCCATTTATTTATTCCATGTATCCTCCTTAATCCTACCCATTAATCTGGCAAAGTAGGTTTTAATATCCCCATTTAACCAAGAAGCAACTGTAGCTCCATGAAGATGAGTGACTAGCTTGAGGCCACAGTCTAACAAGTGGACGAGCTAGGAGTCCACCCAGAACCTTTGGATCTGAACTTAGTGCACTGGACAGGGATTAGCAGGCAGGCTGGTGCAGACTTGCAACAAGCTTTTAGTAATTTAAATAAAAATGAGGAAAAATGAGAAGAAAGTAAACTTTTTAATAAACCTAAGTGATTCAATTTAAAGATCTTTCATACTGAGATTCAGTTCTTTCTAATTATTTGAGTTAAAATATCCTTACTTACAATGAAATGACAGTGACAGCAGATAGTGGTATGGGTTACTGTTGCTGTTTTTACTGACTATAGCCAGCCAGCAGAACAAACTGGCACCTCTATTGCAGCCTCCCAATTTGGGGGGGGAATACTTCTTTTGAAATCCAAAAATCTGAGAACTACTTCCTTAGACAATGATGCCTCCCAAAATAATAGAGGACTTACACACACACACACATATAGCGCTCAAGATTCTCTCATTAATCTCTACTTTATTTGGATTAGAACTCTTAAGGATTAAGAAATGAGAATAAAGTGAGTTTCAGCAATCCAAAATCACATGAGTTAACGCTGGATTCTGGCAGAGAACCTTCCTCAGGATTTCATTGGTTAATTTTTCTCATGCTTTATCTTTAATTCTACTCAAACCTGGGCTCAAACTTTCTGTTCCTAAAATAGTCACACTTTGGGACTTTCCTGGCGGTCCAGTGGTTAACACTCCACGCTTCGGGCTTCCCTGGTGGCGCAGTGGTTGACAGTCCGCTTGCCAATGCAGGGGACATGGGTTCGTGCCCTGGTCCTGGAAGATCCCACATGCCACGGAGCGGCTGAGCCCGTGAGCCATGGCCGCTGAGCCCGTGAGCCATGGCCGCTGAGCCTGCGCGTCCGGAGCCTGTGCTCCGCAACGGGAGAGGCCACAACAGTGAGAGGCCCGCTTACCGCAAAAAAAAAAAAAAGAGACTCCACGCTTCCAATGCAGGGGGCGTGGGTTCGATCCCTGGTCAGGAAACTAAGATCTCACATGCCCCTGTGGCATGGCCAAAAATAATAATAATAAAATTTTTTAAATAAATAAAATAGTCACATTTTTTACTACTACTGCTAACTGGCAATCAATACTTAAGTCAAATAAAAAGAACTACAACTTGAGGTCTCCAATAATCTGCTTTTATTTAAAGCCTTTTTCACTTTGACAAAATAAAAACTTTTAATTATGTTTAGTCTACCTACTTCCAAAAGAAAATTGATCTATAAATTAGACTCAAGCCACTTTAATTTCCAAATTTCTGTATCTCCATCATATATATATAATATATATAGTTTATATATATATAATGTATATATGTATTGATATATATGGTTTTGCAAGCAGTTTATAAACAGGTTGGTCAAACTGTCTAAATTTCTTGAATTTTATTGTGTACACAGCAAATAAGCTATTTATTCCTCTTATTAGCATGTCTTATTTCTTACCTATCTTCCTTTAGTGAGCATCAAATTTAAAATATTCTATGTACACAGCTACACAATTAAACATTAGTGTCAGTCACAACATATTAAATTCACACTTAAAACTATAAAGAGATCCAGATATTTTTAGTCTTACACATATACTTTATATATAATCTCACTTGATGTTATTTATATTATCTTATGGTGCTTTATTAAACAGACATCAGAACACAAAAACCTGGACCTTGCAGGATACATAACTGAAAATATTTATAATCTATACTTATTACATGGTTCAAAAACACGCTTTTTTAAAGGAAAGCCAATATTAAGAACTTAAACATACAGTCTGGATAACATAAAGCACTCTTTCCAAGTCCAAATGTTAAAAGGTCTAGTTAAAGTTATGATAGACTATAGTGTTTCCAAAAGCTAAAATTGGTAATAATTCTGCTTAAATTCCATATTAATCTAATATCAAAAGTTATTTTTATTCCTTTTTTCAAATACCTGAAATACACTGCTGCTTAGTCTTTTCATTATATATTTAGTTAGCTAACTTTGGGTGCAAGGTACTTTAAAAATAAAAGTCCTTTCCAATGGATAGTGAAAATAATATAAAAATGTTTGTATAAAATACACTCAGTGATTCTCAAAGGATATCTGAGAGTCTATTAGGTCTATTAACTTGGTTCAAAATACCCAACAACAAATGTGAGGTTTTGTCACATTGACATATTTTAACTGTTAACTGGTATCTACATTTTAAACACATTATGTCTAATGTAGCAATAATGATGCCTATTTTTCCACTAAAAAGCTACAGGATTTTGGTTTAAGAGCAAATGAGGAAGAGTACGTGGCTCACCAAGAAGGCTGTCAAAGTGGAAAAGATCAGCAGTCTGAAATTTGTAAATAGTAACAAGACAAACTCCACTGCTAGGTCGTTCATGTAATCACCAATATGTAGGTCAAAATAAACTAGTGAGCTATACATTACTGTCTACGTAGTAATTTACAGAACAATGTGAGAGGAAGAAACTGCTCAAATGTGACTACTGTTAACAAACTCAAAATATTAGGCATAGTAATGTCTCTATTAAAATTATAACTTATCAATTGTGAAATAATTTCTTTCACTATTTCTACTTTTAAAAAATGAACGCTCCTCAATTAAAAAAAAAAGAGCAGCCACTTTTAAGATGTAAATTCCTCTTTTTTTCAAAGTAACTTACCCAGAAAAATCTAATGCAGAAAATAAAGTGTAACAGATAAATCGACTACAACATTTTTAAAAACCTAAAAGTATCAGTAAAACAAACCAATCCCTCCAGTTTAGCAATGCGTGTATTTTTAAGCTTCGGTGGGTATACCATTATAATAACCAACAACGTTTAAATGGCACCCTAACGCCCCAAACATCATCATTACACATGACATACTCGTATTTTACTCAAATTATGCTTAGACCAGATCCAAACTCAGGCCATTCCCCCCTCGCGGGCACACTGAAATATACGAGGGGGAATCCAAGAAATCAGATATGTTAAGTGCAGGTATCTCCTTCCAGAGTAGGGTCAAATTCTTGTTTGCCCGCAAATGTCACTGTCTCAAGAAGTCTGCAAATTCTCATTAGCGCTACAGAGTACAAAGAGGCCTGACCACGGAAACACCTGTCCTAACACCGGGAAGACAGTGGGAAATGCAAACCCCGAGCCCACGCCGGCCGTACAGCCTTGGGCAGCAGCAGCGACCCCAGACGAGGGGTGGACACTGACCTCATGGCTCCCTCGGGCAGGCTCCCACACCCCCGACTCGCCTTCCCGGGCGAGAACCACTAAATCTGTCAAGCCGGCCGGGACCCACCCTCCGCGAACCCCGCTTGCTCCCTCCGAGCCCGGCCCCAGCCTGCCCAACTGCCCCCGGTCCGCTCCGGCCTCGCGGCTGCACTCTGCCACCTCATCCCTCCTTGCCGGTCTCGCGGCCCCGCCACCTCAGCCTCGGCGGCCTGCACTCGGGCCGCCCCACCCCGGCCGCCGCCCCCCGGCCCCGGCCAAGGCTCCCGGCCAGGCTCACGGCGCCGTCGGTCCCTTCGCGGCCCGATCCCCGCCGCCCCCCAGGCCCGAGCTCCCGCCGCGCGCTCCCCACCCCCAGCCTCCGCCCTCGCCCCGCTCGGCCGCTCCCGGCCCGCTCCCCCTAGCCGGGCTACCTGGAGGCAAGGGCGGCAGAGCACTTCACCCAGGGCCCCAGGTCGCAGAGGGCCCGGTGCTCGGGGTCCCGCTCCTTCTCCCGCTCCACGTGGTAGGCGTAGATGGAGAGCAGGATCCCGGCGGCGCACACTGCATACCGGGCCACCCGCTCCCAACGCGGCACCGACACTCTCAGCAGGACGGGCGCCGCCATCTTCCCCCCTCCGCCGCCGCCGCCGCCTCCTTCGCCGCCGCCGCCGCCGCCTCCCTCCGCCTCCACCTCAGCCGCCGCCGCCCGTCGGGGCCCGACCCAGCCGCCGCCGCTACCGTTACCGCCTCCGCCGCCGCCGCCACCGCCGCCGCCGCCGCCGCCGCGCCCCATTGGCTCGACCGCCTCCTCCGGGCCCCGCCCCCACAGGCGCGCGGCCCAACCGCCCCAAAAGGAGAGATCCTGGCGGGGCGGGGAAGGCGCGCGCGGGCGCGGAGTGGGGAACGGAGTGCGCAACCGGCCGGGAGGCCGGCCGGGGGGCGGAGCCGGAGGCAGTGCGGCGCGCGCAGCGGGCGGGGCCGAAGGAGGGGCGGGGCCATGGGAAGGGAAGGGCGGGGCTCTGGGAGGGGAGGGGAGGGGAGGGGAGGGGAGCGGAGCGGTGGCGCGGGCGGGCCCTAGGGTACCCGGTGAAAGGAATAAATTTCAAAGATACCACCGTGTGTGACTGGATAAGCCCTTGGCCCCACCTCCTGCGGGTGGTAATCAATTGCCATACTTTCTGCCTCTTTTTTTGTCATTATCACTTGATATTTTCTGACCCAATCCAAATTAGCCTTGGCCATTTCCCAGAGCTCCAGAGCCAAGCTCCAGAGCCACGTTTACATTACCTGATATTCCCCAGCATCACCTCCACTCACTTCGTGTTCAACAAGTGCAAACTTAACTATTTTTAAAACATTATTTCTGAATGCCTTGCTTCCCTGTAAGCTGAATTTGAGATGGCTTAACATAATTCGTGTAATATAGTAAAGTATAAAAATGAACTAAAAAATCAGGACTAAGAAAAAGACAAATCAAAATAAAAGACCAGGGGCTTCCCAGGTGGCGCAGTGGTTGGAAATCCGCCTGCTAACGCAGGGGACATGGGTTCGAGTCCTAGTCTGCGAAGATTCCACATGTTGCGGAGCAACTAAGCCCGTGCGCCACAACTACTGACCCTGCGCTCTAGAACCCGCGAGCCACAACTACTGAGCCCACGTGCCACAACTACTGAAGCCCGCATGCCTAGAGCCCATGCTCCGCAACGAGAAGCCACCCCAATCAGAAGCCCGCACACCGCAACAGAGTAGCCCGCCGCAACTAGAGAAAGCCCGCGCGCCGCAAAGAAGACCCAACACAGCAAAAAGTATAAATGAATAAATTTATAATAAATAAATAAAAGACCAGGAGTAAGAACACAGACAAGGGACTTTGCTGGTGGCACAGTGGTTAAGAATCTGCCTGCCACTGCAGGGGACACGGGTTCGATCCCTAGTCTGGGAAGATCCCACATGCAGCAGAGCAACTAAGCCCATGCTCCACAACTATTGAGCCTGTGCTCTAGAGCAGGCGAGCCACAACTATTGAAGTCTGCGTGCCTAGAGCCGGTGCTCCACAACAAGGGAAGCCACAGCAGTGAGAAGCCTGCACACCGCAACGAAGAGTAGCCTCCACTCACTGCAACTAGAGAAAGCCCACGTGCAGCAACGAAGACCCAACGCAGCCAAAAATGAATGAATGAATGAATAAATAAATAAATAAAATGCATTAATGGCTCAGACCAATTAAAAAAAGAAAAAGAATCCGTCTTGCAAATAAAGAATCCTTCTTGCAATGCAGGGGACTTTGGTTCATCCCAGTGGGGGAACTAAGATCCCACATGCAGTGGGGCAACTAAGCCCACACACCACAACTACTGAGCCCGCGCTCCTCAACTACAGAGCCCAAGCGCTCTGGAGCCCACACACCACAACCAGAGAAGCCCGCATGCCACAACTAGAGAGAAGCCTGCGCACGCACTGCAATGAAGCGAAGAGCCCACCCTCCACTGCAAAAGATCCCGCGTGCTGCAACTAAGACCCGACAGCAGTGAAAAATAATTAATTAATTTTAAAAAAAAGAACACAGACAAGCAGCCCATAGAGTATCACATAATTATTAAAACCGAGCCATAAATTTGGCTCTGAGCTTCCTGGTGGCCAAAACTAAAAGAAAAATACATGTATGTTATTCTCACTGTCTCTAAGAAGAAACACACTGTTCTTGGAGATTGCTAGATTTTTCCTGGTTGCCGCTGGCCAAGAGATTTCAGTTTTATATAGTGATTTTGAGTAATTGATGTCCTATTATTTATGTATTGTTGGGTAACAAATTACCCCAAACTTGCAGCTTAAAACAACAACAACAAAAATCTCTTATTTTCTCATAGTTTCTGTGGGTCAGGAATCTGGGTGTTATTTAGCTGTGTCCCCTGGATCAGGGTCTCTCACAGGATGCAGTCAAGATGTTGGCTGGGGCTGCAGGCATCTCAAGGCTAGAGAATCCTCTTTCAAGCTCACTCACAGGGCAGTTGGCAGGCCTCACGTCCTCTCTGGCTGTTGGCTGGATCCATCAGTTCCTGGCCACTTGTACCTCTCCATAAGAAGCTGCTACCTTCCCTTAAAGCAAGGGATAAGAGAGAGTGAGGGAAATGGAAGTCACAGTCTTTTTAGTAACCTAATCTCAGAAGAAACAGCCCATATTACATATTCTGTTACTTAGAGCTAGTCCATGGATGTGTCCATGGATGAATGGATAAAGAAAATGTGGTATGTACCCACAATGGAATATTATTCAGCCACAAAAAAAGAAGGAAATCCTATCATTTGAGACAACAAGGACAAACCTTGAGGGCATTATGATAAATGAAATAAATCAGACAGAGAAAGACAAATACTGTTGACCGTTGAACAAGGCAGGGGTTAGGGGCACCAGCCCCCTGTGGAGTCGAAAATCCAAATATAACTTTACAGTCAGCCCTCCATATCCGAGGTTTCACAGCCACAGATTCAACCAAGGATCGTGTATTACTGTCCTATGTGTGTATTGAAAAAAATCCACATATAAGTGGACCTGTGCAGTTCAAGCCTGTGTTGTTCAAGGGTCAAGTGTACTATACAATCTCACATGTGGAATCTAAAAACGCTGAAATCATAGAAACAGAATTGTTTGGTGGTTGGCAGGGGCTGGCAGGTGGGGGAAACGGAGAGATGTTGGTCAAAGGGCACAAACTTCCAATTATAAGATAAATAAATTCTGGAAATCTAATGTACCCTATGGTATCTGTAGTTAATAATATTGTATATGTGAAAGTTGCTAAGAGAGTTGCTAAATCTTACATGTTCTCATTCCCTCCCTCCAGGCGAAAAATAAAAAACGGTAATTATGTGAGGTGATGGGTGTGTTAACTGATCTTATTGTGGTAATCATTTCACTACATATGTATACCAAATCATGTTGTACATCTTAAACTTTCACAATGTTATATGTCAATTATATCTCAATAAAACTGGAGGAGAAAAAAAAGCTAGTCCTTAGGTCCAGTCTACACTGAAAGGGAGGGGATTACACAAAGGCATGGATACCAGAAGGGGAATCACTGGGATCATCTTTTTTTTTTTAAGAATTTTTTTTTTTTTTATGGTTGCGTTGGGTCTTCATTCCTAGATGTGACAGCAGGGGCTACTCTTCGTTGCAGGGCTCGGGCTTATTGCAGTGGCTTCTCTTGCTGTGGAGCACAGGTTCTAGGCACGTGGGCTTCAATAGTTGCAGCATGCGGGCTCAGTAATTGCGGCACGCGGGCCCTAGAGGGCATGGGCTTCAGTAGTTGTGGCTTGTGGGCTCTAGAGCACAGGCTCAGTAGTTGTGGCGCACGGGCTTAGTTGCTCCGCAGCATGTAGGATATTCCTGGACCAGGGATTGCGTGTCCCCTGCATTGGCAGGTGGATTCTTAACCACTGCACCACCAGGGAAGCCCTCATTGGGATCATATTAAAGCCTGTCTACCACTGTCCTCAAAAAGATCGACTCTCTAACGCTCTGGTGGTTTTCATACTTCTGAGTGGACTCATTCTCCTGGAGCCCCCTCCTTCTGGATTCCTTTACTGACTTGATAAGATCTATTGATTATCTGACTTCTTTTACTCATCATTATGTCTGTGAGGGTTTATCTATGTTATTGTACACAGCTGTGTAATAGTCCACTATATAACTAACCACAATTTTATTTATCCAGTCTGTCCAGCGTTTATGGACATTTGGCCAGTTGTTAGCTATTTTGAATAAAGCTGCTGTGAACATTCTGTAAACATCTTTTGGTGGCTGTATGCAGTCATGTCTACTGGGAACAATCCAGGGGCGGAACTAGAGTCAGACAGTATTAGTTATACTGCCTCAGTCAATTTAGGTCCTCCAAGGAGAAGATGCCAAAGTGAAATCAGATGTGTAAGAGATTGACAGGGGGCAATTCCTGTGAAGGATAAAGGAGACAGGGAGCAAGAACAGGCATAGAAAGCCTCCAGATCACAAAGCAGGTCTGACCACTGTGAAAGCGCTGCAGTCTCAGCCAGGCTGACAGGGAGCAAGGCAGGAGTAACCCCCTATCTAGTAGCCCTGCCAGGCACAGTCATGGGCTGGGAGCAGCCTGGGGAGAGCATGGCCTCAGCATGAATGTTGTGATCCATCCAGAGGTGTAGCCGGCCACTGGAGGCTGCTGGCCAGCTAGCTTCTTTGCAGCAGACTCTCTTGAAGGGAGACTGACTGGTGTACTACCAGGGCCACCACACTACCAAACAGTCTTCCAAAGGGGTTGTACCAATTTAAGCTCCCATTAGCAAAGTATGAGAGTTCTGGGTACCCCACATCCTCACCAATCCTTGGCAAGGTCAGTGCTTTCCGTTTTAGAAAATTTGGTGGCTCTCTAGAGGGATCGTGGTGGTTTTAAAATTGCCTTTCCCTGAAGACCAACGAAACTCCTTTCATATGCTTTTTGACTACTTAGATGTTCTCTTTTGTGAAGTGCCTACTTAAGCCTTTTTCGCACTTTAAAAAATGGGTCGTCTTTTTCTTATTGGTTTGTAGAAACAAAGTCTTTATATAGTCTGCATACAAATCTTTGTCAGTATGTGTATTGCAGATATCTTCTATGCTTTTTTTAAAAAAATATTTATTTAGGCTGCGCCGGGTCCTAGCTGTGGCAGGCAGGATCTTCGTTGCGGCATGCAGACTTAGTTGAAGCATGTGGACTCTTTAGTTGCAGTATGCAAACTCTTAGTTGTGGCATGCATGCAGGATCTAGTCCCCCAACCAGGGAGCATACAGGATCTAGTTCCCTAACCAGGGATCAAACCTGGGCCCCCTGCATTGGGAGCGCAGTCTTCCCACTGGTCCACCAGGGAAGTCCCACCTTCTCCTATACTTTGGCTTGCTGTTTCCCCCCTTTTTTTTTTTAACTTTTATTTGCTTTTATTTTTTTGCGACATTTATTCCTGGGCCATAAGTTTCTGTATCTTCTGTTTCTTCTGGGATATCTTTTTCTTCTGTGCAACGTCCTCTTCTGGTTTAGGAACAATCTGGTTTTTTTTAGTAAAGATCATCTCAATGTGGCAGGGAGAGCTCATATATGGTTTGATCCGACCGTGAACTCTGTAAGTTCTATGTCCCATCTTGGGGGTTTTGTTCAGCTGGATGTTCTCAATGACCAGAGAATCTACATCTAAGCCCTTGAGTTCAGCATTAGTCTCTGCATTTTAGAGCATGTGCAGTAAAAATTCGGCACTCTTTTTGGGTCACCGACCCTGCATCCAGCCCCACTGTTTGGCCCGGGCACACCAACCAACTCCACCACTGTAACGATGGAATGGCACACGTTGCTTCTTTAAAATGACATCCTTCAGATACTTGGTGGCTTTTTGGATATGCATACCCTTAATGGCCTGGGCAGTTTCATGAATGTTCTTAAAGTGAACACAAAGATCTGAACTTCTTAGTTTGCATGATTCTGTGGGGTTTTCTGGGTCAAGTGAATAGCACACCATTTTTAGAGGTCACCTCAGGCCGCTTACCGGAAAAAGTGCCCTTTCTCCTTCTTAATGGTGTTTTTTGCTGAACAACTGAAGAGACTTCTTTGAATTCCTCATACACATTCTACTACCTTCACCTTGGAGCTTTCAAACTCCTACCTACCCACATTTCAGATACCTCTTTCTCCTTGAAGGCTTTCCCACTTCTATTGTACTAATCGGGCTCACTAGGCCAGGGATTCAAACCCCCTCAAGACTGTCTCTGTCCACTTCCTACCTCTGTGTCAATTTTGTTCTCTCAGGCCAGTTTTTTGCCTATAGAAGGAAAAGTGGTTCCCATAGTTCCTCCATTTGCATCTTTGTTTTCTCCTGCCTGTAAGGGACTGCCTCTCCTCCCTTAAATCCAATTTTTAAAATCCTGATGAAGAATTCAGACAGCTCGACCAGACTCAGGTCACTCATGAGCCCTGTAGCTAGAAAAGAAAGAGTGCTGGAGACGGCAGCCGCCCCCCAGACCTACAAGAGAGTCTATGCAAAACCAGTTCTCCTAAAAACAAGAAAGTGCTGTTCCCAGAAGCAGGAAGGGGTAGGTGGGCAGACCCAGCAGGAGGAAGCTGCTGTGGGAGGATGCTGGGGGAGGTTGTCACTGTTGGGGGCTCACAGGGAACAGCCCTTGTCTCTGGCCAGAAGAAGCTCTTCTGCTCCGTAAAGCGGTTTATCAACCTTTCTGTAGTGCCAAGAGGCAGCTGAGGCCTTCTGTGCTTGGTGGGCACAACTCTGGGAGGTCACTTTGTGCCAATCCAAGAATGTGAACTTCAAAACTTGTACATAGGGAATTCCCTGGAAGTCCAGTGGTTAGGACTCTGAGCTTTCACTGCCAAGGGCCCTGATTCCATCCCTGGTCGGGGAACTGAAATCCCGCAAGCCGCGCAGGGCGGCCAAACCAAACAAAAAAACTTGTACATAGATGGAAACTTCATACATTGCTGGTAGTAATGTAAAATGGTGCAGCCCCTCAGAAAACAGGTTGGCAATTTCTCAAAATGTTAAACATAGTTACTCTATGGCCCAGCAATTCCACTCCTGGCTATATTCCCAAGAGCACTGAAAACATGCGTACACACAAAAACTTGTACATGAGTGTTCATCATAGCATTATTCATAATAGTCAAAAATGCCCATCAACTGATAAATGGATAAACAAAGTGTAGTATATGCATACAATGGAGTATTATTATTCAGCCATAAAAAGGAATGAAGTGGGGAGTTCCCTGGTGGCCTAGTGATTAGGATTCTGGGCTTTCACTGCCATGGCCCCGGTTCAATCCCTGGTTGGGGAACTGAGATACCACAAGCCACACAGCGTGGCAAAAAAAAAAAGCAAGGAAATACTGATATATGCTATAACATGGATGAATCTTGAAAACATTATGCTAAATGAAAGAAGACAGACCCAAACATAAAAGGCTACGTATTATGTCATTACTTTAATTTATTTTTTAATTGAAGTATAGTTGCTGTACAATATTAAATAAGTTACAGGTGTGCAACATAGTGATTCACAATTTTTAAAGGTTATACTCCATTTATAGTTATTATAAAATATTGGCTATATTCCCCCTGTTGTGCAATCTATCCTTGAAGCTTATGTATGTAACACACCTTTTAAATGAAATGTCTAGAGTAGGCAAGTCCCTAGAGAGAGAAACTAGATTACTGGTAGCCAGGAGCTGGGGTGATGGAAAATGTGGAGTGATTGCTAACGGGTATGGGGTTTCCTTTTGGGGTAATCTAACATTCTGGATCTAGACAGTGGTGGTGGAAGCACAACTCTATGAATATGCTAAAACCACTCTAAAAGGGTGAATTTTATGGTATGTGAATTACACCTCAATAAAACTTATTTTTTAGGGACTTCCCTGGCAATCCACTGGTTAAGACTTCGCCTTCCAATGCAGGGGGTGCGGGTTCAGTCCCTGGTCAGAGAGCTTAGATCCCACATGCCTCGCAGCCAAAAAAACAAAAAAACAAAAACAAAAAAAAAACTGTTATTTTTTAAAATGTGTACATAGAGCTTCCGTGTTGTAATTGCTCACTTAATGTCTGTCTCTGCCAATTGCAAATTCCGTGAGGCCGGTGGCTGGGTCTTTTGTATTCTCAGCAGTTGGGGTAGTGCCTGGCACATTAACATGCGCTTGAGAATTATTTGGTGAATGGATGACTGAATGAATGATACCAGCTTAAATGCCACCTCATTCAGGAAACTCCTCCCCCTGTGCTCCCGAAGAGCACCCCCCCACCACCATTCTCTCACTGGAAGGACAGACTCAGGCTGGGAGGAGTCTCCACTCCCGTTTATCACCCTAACTTCTGGGGCCAGCTCCCTGGCCACATCCCCTCGGGCCACTGCAGCTGCAGCACTTCATTCCTGGGGCTGGTTTTAGGGTCCCTTTCATCAACACCTGGAGATGTGCCTTTCTTCCTACTGAGCTCAGCTGTGTGTTTAAGCTTTTCTTCTTTCTTTTTTTTTAAGATCTCCTATTTATTTATTTATTTTTAATTTTTGGCCTTGCCACACGGCTTATGGGATTTTAGTTCCCCAACCAGGAATCCAACCCAGGCCCTCGGCAGAGTCCTAACCAGTGGACCATCAGGGAATCCCCTAAGCTTTTTTTCTTAGAAGGTTTTATCTCGTATTTCTGTATTTGTATTTCTGTAGTTTCTGTGTTGACTCAATCCATCATACCAGAACCAGAAATCCCAAGAGGCTTCTATAAGCTTGTTCATGACCCCAAACTTGCTTTGCTGGGTTAGAACACTGTATATTTTCTGTCCAAGTTTTAAGAAAGGTCACAGCAAGGATACAGCAGGACGCTGTAGGTGTGGCAGTTGCTGGCTAGAAATCTCTTTTTTTTGGCCACACTACGCAACTTGTGGGATCTTAGTTCCTCGACCTGGGATCCAATCCGCACCCTCAGCAGTGAAAGCCCAGAGTCCTAACCACTGGACCGCCAGGGAATTCCCTAAAAATCTTTTTATAACAGAGTCTGTGACATCCCAAGCCTCCCAGTGTCCTTCGGGAAAATCCCACTCAAAGTGAATATCCTATTGAAAGGGGATGGATGTGTCATTTTTGCTTTCAAGCGATAATGGATTCTGATATCATTTCATTATTGTCAGCACAGATGAAATGCTCTTTTTATAATACTGGAGGAGGAGTGGACTAGTAAACATCCTATGTACATAGATGACCTCCCGACCCACCAGATGAAGAGGCCGTCCACTGAGCACACATCTACATACCAGGCACTGTGTTGGCTTCTGATATGTCATATTTAAATTTCATAAGCTCTGTACAAGGTAGGTGTCATTATCTCCAGTTTCCATGGGAGAAAAGTAAGTCTCAGAGGGCTAAGTACCTGGACCAATTACTGTAAGAGGTAGAGCTTCAATTAGTACCCAGGCCAATCTGGTTTGTGTTCCCCATCTTTCCACCAGCCTGTGTGGCTTCTCTCTGAGAAGGCATCTCTCAATTTGACATGGATGCTCTGTTTGTTCCCAGATGTATGAATGGATTCTTCACCAACCCTCCCCTTCCATTCTACTCTATGCATGTAACCAAGTTCCAAGGTCTTTCCCTGTTCCTGTCTCAATGTAAAAACCAATATATCCCTGTGGTCTGTGGTAGGCTGGACCCAGGGTTAAATGCTGACGTCTGCTGAAATTCCATCTGCTCACTGCCATCCCAGATACCACGCTGGGGCAGCCTGAGGCTCCACTGAGATCATTTCCTCCCAAGATCCATGAATCTCAGCATGGCCACCCTGACCACCCAGCCTAAACTTGGTCCCAGAGCTCCAGTAGGAACCCTGAAGCTGGTGACGTTCCCCACCAGGCCCTCACCCCTGCCATCCTGTTCTCAAGATCTTTACCTGTATTTAATTCCGACAACAACCTTTGATGTAGGAATTATTGTCTTCTGTGTTTTACAGATAAGGAAACTGAGGCTCAGAGAGGCTAAGTAAACTGCCAAAAATCACACAGCTAATAAGTTGTAGAACTGGGATTCAAGCTCCAGCAGGCTGGCTTCCTGATCTATGCTCTTAGCTTCTGTGCTATGAGCTAATACACACAGAGAATTTAGATTTCTTTTTCCTTAGCATTTACCACCATATAACATAATATATATTAATTTTTTAAAAATCTCTTTTATGTCTGTCTCTCCCACTAGAACGTAAGCCCCCCAAAGGCAGAGATCTTTGTCTGCTTTGTTAGCTACTGTATCAGCATCTAGAATAGGACCTGACCACAGAGTAGGTACCCAGTAAGTACATTTTAAATGAATGAATGAATGAGCACTGAAAAAATGTTAGCTATCAGTATCTTTGCACAAATAATAAGCCCACAGCAAATATCTTTTTCCAAATAAAAGAGAAATTCTCCCCCCAGAGACTACTTTTTTCACCACCCAGTAACAAAAGGCAAAAACTCAAGAAAGCCTTTATAATAGAATTTGACCTCTCCGCCTTCAGCACACCTCTCTCAAGTCCTCTGCTTTCCTGAGGATGTCCGTGTCCTTGTGAATGGCCATGCCACTCTCCTGACTCATTGTCCCATATCTTCCTCAACTCTGATGACCTTTGCTTCCATTCTACTTCAGCTGCCCACAGGAGTTGTCCTTGTGATCCTTTTGAATGGCCAGATTTCTGAAATCTTAAACACCTATACTCTGCTCTTTTTTCTTCCGTATTATAGCAGATTGCGTTTTCCAAGATGGCAGCAATAAGATCTCCCATCCTATGTGCTCTTCTTCACTGTGATATTGGCCCTGCTCCCGTCCAGAGTTTGGGGCTATGTTCCTTCCCCTTAAATCTGAGAGTCTGACTGTGGCAGAAATGATGCTCTGTGCCTTTTGAGGTCAGATCATAAACCATTCCTCCATGGTCTTCTTGGGGTGCTTGCTTGTTGAAGCCAGCCACCATGCTGTGAGGAGCCCCAGGACACATGGAGAGGCTGCACTTAGGTCTCTGAGCCAACAGCTGCAGGTCTTAACTGACAGCCAACATCAATCGCCAGACATGGGACTAAAGAAGCCTTTAAGATAACTCCAGACTCAGCCACAGCAACAGTATCAGAGACCCAAGTGCAGACCACCTAGAGGAACCCAGTCAACTCCCAGAACCGTGAAAAAAAAAGATTATTGTTTTAAGCCTCTAAAGTTTTGGGTTTATACATTATGAAGTAAGAGTAATTGAAATACCCTTCTTTCCTTCTACTCTCTCCCTAGAGACCTGCTGTGTCCTAATCAACGTTTTCTCCATTGTCCCAGCAGGAGACAGGTTGGGACATCTCCCTGATCTTTATGGCTATTTCAAGACCATTTTTCATCCTGCTTGGTTAACCTAAATGTCTCTCTCTCTTTTCTCCCGCAGTCTATCACCTTAAATACTCAATCTACGTGACGGTAGCAAGCCCTGACTTTGCAGGGTTCCCTCCCTAAGAATTTCTGAGATTCTCCGAAGAGGGTCATATGCCACCCATAAAGAGATGAGTTAATTTGTCCATGGTCCACACTCCAGCCAGCAGTGAAGCCACATACAAGCTGCACCTGGCCCTCCCTGCACAGCACACTATCTCTTCTTGCATATATTTTTACACTATATGAGGATGAGAACACTTTTGAGCTAACCGATGTGCGTGCTTTCTGTTTAAAGGAAGACAATAAATAACCCCTGCCAAGTTGCTGAATTCCTAGTGGGAGTGAAACCCAACCCCCCTAAAAGTGAGTTCCCTTATGGAGTCTATGATTAATCTCTCTCCAAAACTTTATTCCCTTTCTTGTCCCCTCTGACCTCAATCCTCTGCTAACTGAACACTCATCAGAGTCAGATGACAAGAATGGCTATTGTCAGTAACATCGTTAATGTGCTAAAATTGTTATTATAGATATCATCTTAATGTACAAACCCAGGTTGTTTCTCCACAGCAAGATGAGCTAACAGGCCCCAAACCATGGACCACCTGGCCAGCGAATCATACACAAGATACATCCTGACTCCCAAAACTATGATTAAGAAATGTCACAGAAAGCAACCAACTCAGCTAGGTTTATTTGTGAAACAAGGAAATAAAGGCTTACTTCTCTTAAAAGAGAAAGAAAGAGAGAGAGAGAGAGAGAGAGAGAAAGAAAGAAAGAAAGAAAGAAAAAGGGAGAAATGTCACAGAAAATTGGAGTAGCCACTAAGGAAAACAGCATGGAGTTTCCTTAAAAAACTAAAAATAGAGTTACCATATGATCCAGCAATCCCACTCCCGGGCATATATCCAGAAACAATGAAAACTCTAATTCGAAAAGATACATGCACACCAATGTTCATAGCAGCACTATTTACTACAGCCAAGACATGGAAACAACCCAAGTGCCCATCAACAGATGATTGGTTTAAGATGTGATACACACACACACACACACACAGGAATATTATTCAGGCATAAAAATAATGAAACACTGCCATTTGCAGCAATGTGATAGACAGAGAATGTCATACTAAGTGAAGTAAGTCAGACAAAGACAAATATTACATGATATCACTTCTATGTGGAATCTAAAAAATAATACAAATGAATCTATATACAAAAAGAAACAGACTCACAGAAATAGAAAACAAACGTATGGTTTCCAAAGGGGAAAGGGAGGGAGGGAGGGATAAATTAGGAGTATGGGATTAAGAGATATAAACTACTATATATAAAATAGATAAGTAACAAGGATTTACTGTATAGCACAGGGAACTATATTCAATATCTTGTAATAACCTATAACAGAAAATAATATGAAAAATATATATATATAACTGAATCGCTTTGCTGTACACCTAAAACTAACACAATATTGTCAATCAAATATACGTACTTCAATTTTTAAAATGTCACAGAAATGTCACAAGATGATGATTAATCTCAGCCTTTTTGTTCTTCCCCTTTAAAAAATCCCCAAATCAAAGCCCAGGATGGAGTGGATCTGAGGCTTGTCTCCCACTCCCTTGCTTGGTGCCCTGTAATTGCAGTAATTCCGTACTTTGCTGCTAACTTCTGCTGGCAGTTTGGCTTTCTGCACCGCAGGCACATAAGCCCTTTGCTCGGTTTCAGGATCAGGTGTTAAAAACATGTATATGTATAATTGATTCACTTTGTTATAAAGCAGAAACTAACACACCAAAAAAAAAAAAAAACCACAAAAAGCCTTCAAATATAACTCCTATGAATGTTTATCCTTTGTTTATTTTAAAACTTCCTAATTAGAAGCTTTCCAAGATACTCTGTGAACTCCACAACAATTCAGAGGAAGCCCAAGAATAAATTATTCAAAAATCGTTAACAAAAGGCTTTACCTTCTCTCATAATTTAGTTGGCAATCCTTTCTTGCTGGTATAGAAAATATTTTTTAGAAGGCTTGTGTGTTAGGAACAAGGCTTCTTCTAGCAATCTTTTGGCCAAGGAGATAGCAATAGTACCTGTCTCAAAGTGTCTGAGGAGGATTAAATGCATGGTGGCTGGCACACAGTAAGTGCCCAATAAATGCTAATTATCGTAATCTTAATCCTTGTCTCTATGGGTAAAAGAAAAATGAAGCATTCAGTGAAATTTAATTCTTCCAGAAGTGATGGCTTAAAAAAGACAATTATTGACTCCATGAAAAAGAAAGAGAAGTACAAGAAAGGTAAAATAAAAATAATAGACTAGGTGATGGGCTAAACTGCTATTTGAAAACTAAAATTATCATATTGGGTAAATGCTATCCAAAATTTAACTGATCTGTATTTCAATAACTCCATGAAACACATAAATTTGTGTAGTTACTTAGAAGAACATTTAACTTTTTTTTTTTTTTTTTTTTTTTGGCCACACTGCACGGCTTATGGGATCTTAGTTCCCCCACCAGGGATTGAACCCGCACCCTCAGGAGCGAAATCACAGAGTTCTAAACACTGGACAGCCAGGGAATTCCCTTAACAACTAATTTAAAGTGCACATTCCTGGGCTTTGCTTCTTCCCTGATTCCCAGCAGAGGAGAGACCTGGGAATGTGTACTTTTGTCAAATCCTCTAAGTGATCCTTACAATCAGACAAATTCTGGCAGTAATATTGATTGGAGGGTTAATGAGCGCATGGCTTTCCTGGGGAGGCTAATTAGTACCCCTACCTTGAATATTCTCCAGGTTACATGATGTTGGCCCTAGAGCGGCTGTTCTCAAATTCTAATGTGCTCAAAAATCACCAAAAGAGTTGTTAAAAATTCAGATTCCTGGTCCTACCACCAAGAGATTCTGATTCAGAGATCTGGGGGGCACTCAACAATCTACATTTTTCAACCAGCCCCTCCCCTCCACGGCGAGTCTTTGAGAAGCACTTTCAACACTGGTCATTCACACGCTAGAGAGAAGCCAGACATATTTTTTAAAAGAAAAAGTCTGACGTTGCTGTGTAATTTGAATTTCCCAGACCTCATCACTGTGTGCAAATAAACAAGATTACATAAAAATTGTAACTGAGGTTTGTGAATTTTGAACACCAGATGATTGTGCAATAATCAGTTCTCCTCCCAGGTTTATCTGGAGATCTCAAAAGAAGTGTCTTCGGGTATGCGTGTGTTGTCTTTTTATTTGCCACACTGACGGTTCAAATCTCAGCTCCATTACTTAACAAGGGGGGCAAGTTACTGTTGTTTATCTATTGCTGCCTCACGAATTATCCCAAAACTTAGTGGCTTAAAACAGCAACAACCGTTTTGTTATTTCTCAAGGTTTCTGTGGGTTGGGAGTTTAAGAAGGGCTTGGTTGGTGCAGCATCTCCCCATATGGTTGAAATCAGACAGGGGTTAGAACTGGGGCAGTAGGGGGAAGGAGAAGCAAGGGCTGGCTGGGTATCTCTCACTCTCCCTCTTCATGTAGTTTCAGGACCTCTCTATGTGGTCATACCAAGTGGGTTAGTTTGAGCTTCCTCACAGCATGGCTTCCTCAGGCCACTCCTTCCATGGCAGCTCAGGGCTTCAGGATAAGTGTTCCAGTAAACAAGTTGAAAAGGGCATCTCCTTTTCTGACCTAGCCTTGGAAGTCACACTACCCCATTTCTGCTGCATTCTGTAGGTTACAGGAGAGTCAGAAGCCTTCCCAGATTCAAGCAGAGGGGAATAAACACCATAGCTCAGGATGGTGGATCATCGCCCAGGTAGGAGGATCAAGGGCACATTGCAGAATAACATGTGGGTTAGGCAATACTGTGGCAGCTTTGGAAATCTTTGGAAATCTCAATCTGCAACATAACAACCTCTATCCAAGCCTAACTTTCTCATCTGTGAAAGAAGGATAATAGTAGTATCTACCTTATAGTGTTGTAGTGAGGACTAAGTGAATAAATACATGGAAAGCACTTAGAATAGTATCTGGCATGCTGCATAAACACTAGCTATTATTATCACCGGTACTATCATCAATATTTCCATTGCTCACTGAACCAGGACTATGCAGTCATGGCCCTCCTAGGTCCTCAGAAGTGCCTGCGTTCAAGTACACCACTGCCTCTGGCCTCTATTTCCCTAATCACTGTCACTCTCTGTAAATCTTCCACCATGGCTAGTGTCCCTGCTGGCTGGGCCAAGACCCTGCAGCCACTGGTTCCCATAACTTCTCAGAGATGCCAATGAGTGGACCGCACAGGACTGGCTGCAATCCACTGCTGTCACTGCCTCAGTGTAATTATTGCCACAATCCCAAACTCTGGCAGGTAGCCCAATACTTCCACAGAGGAGGGTGTGGGGAGACCCACAGGCCTTGTGTCAGGGACGGTAGATGCAACGGCAGCATTAGTTTCTGGAGGTGACAGTGACAGGGCTCTGGTGCCAGTGGTGGGGCAGGCCAGGTGTCCAGCTAGGGCATCAGGGAGGGGTGTCTTCACCAGAGCAGCCCTCAGACAGGACCTGGGCCCTTCTTGCTGCCTATAGAGCTTCCCATCATGTTTTCCCTGACCATCCAGCAATTTTGCAAACTGTCCAATATCTTTTTAATAAATTTCTGTTCTTTTTAAATTAGTCAGAGTTGATTGTGATGCTTGCCCATAGTGCCTCGACCAGTACTGGAACTTTTAGCATTTTTTAACTTCAGAAGCTTCAGAGCACAGTGCCCTCAGCAGGGACACCAGCGCTATGAGAATGCCCTGGCTCAGAAGACGTAAGGCCTGCCAAGGGGCTGTGGGCATTAACCAAGGAGGCCAGAGCAGGGGGAATGGACATGGTGATGCCCTGGGGTAACAAACCTGCCAGTTCTCAGGAGTACCAATAAGACACACTAGAAGACTCCCTCCAAGGGCAGGAGGAGGCAGGAGGAAGATCCTGTGACAGCAGGTGAGGCTAAGACCCAGAGGCATTTGGGATGTTCACAACTATTGACGTGACCTTCTATTTACCCACAGGCTGAGACAGGCCCTAGGAAACCTGTTAGTCCACAACAACCTCCACGAGCCACCAGGAGGCCTGTTGCCCAGGTCCTGGCCACAGTACGTAACCTCAAAATAGGGGCCATCAAGGCTTGTTAGAATGTCTGGGGTTGAGAAGGAAAGAATTCTGAAATTCGTTGTTTGTTTACATTTTTTAAAAATTATTTATTTATTTTTGGCTGCGTTGGGTCTTTGTTGCTGCATGCGGGCATTCTCTAGTTGAGTCGAGCTGGGGCTACTCTTCATTGCAGTGTGCAGGCTTCTCATTGCGGTGACTTCTCTTGTTGCAGAGCACGGGCTCTAGGCGTGTGGACTTCAGTAGTTGTGACACATGGGCTCAGTAGTTGTGGCTCAAGGGCTTAGTTGCTCCATGGTATGTGGGATCTTCCCAGACCAGGGCTCGAACTTGTGTCCTCTGCATTAGTAGGCGGATTCTTAACCACTGCGCCACCAGGGAAGTCCCTAAATTTTTAACTTATATATATATATATATATGTATCAACTTAGGTTTTTTTAAAACAAACAATGTTTGTTTGTCTTTACCCGTAGCAGATGACACAGGAAGGTGGTATAAAGAGAGGGAGAAAGGGGCAGAAAATAGGGAAAATAGAAAAAGAGAGAGGGAAAATAGGTTAAAGCTGACGATATCACTTTCATACAACTCTAGAGAATTTAGGTAGCAGCATGAAATGTCCAAGTCAGATGATTCAGGGTGTGCTGGTAGCATCATCACCATCCTCAGGGAAGCCTAGAGTTCATTTCTCAATGAAGATACTTCAAGGTTGGGATGCCCAGCCATAGGGAGGGAGGAGTCCAGGATCTGTCCAGGAGTGGGTCACTTAACCTCTCTTTGCCTCAATGTCCTCAAAGGAACAAGACAAGTGAGGACTCAGGCACCTGTTCTCGAAGAAGAAAGAAAAAAGGAGTCACAGGAGTATCTTTAACAAGGCTACGGGACTTCCCTCGTGGTGCAGTGGATAAGAATCCGCCTGCCAATGCAGAGGACATGGGTTCAAGCCCTGGTCCGAGAAGATCCCACGTGCCTGGAGCAACTAAGTCCGTGCACCACAACTACTGAGCCCATGAGCTACAATTACTGAAGCCTGTGTGCCTAGAGCCCGTGCTCCACAACAAAGAGAACCCACCACAGTGAGAAGCCCACACACTGCAATGAAGAGTAGCCCCCGCTCGCCGCAACTAGAGACAGCCTGCACGCAGCAACAAAGACCCAACGCAGCCAAAAATTAATTAATTAATTAATTAATTAAAAAAAATGCTACGTGACAGTTCAGTTCAGGAACAGAACTGCTAAAGTACAGTTTGTTCTGTAAAGGAGCTACTGCAAAGGAGCTTGTAGGGGTCACAACTGCACTCCCTGCCCCTGAATCCGCTCACACGAGCAGCCCTCTGCACAGCTGGCCAGTTAATCCTGTACCAGCAACTGTGGCCACTTAAGCCTTCTTATTTCATGAGGATGAAAAAATGAATGCTTGTTTTTTGGAGCAAAGAATGTGTCTCTGAAAATTACAGCCGAAAGGAACTTTCTAGATGACTGAGTCCAACCCCTTTGATAGCAAATTTCAGTCAAATTCAATCTAAAAGCAAAACACTTGATACACTAAAAGTTCTGGTCAATAAAACAATGTTAAGAGAGTGATGGTTTTTGACAGTCTTGAATGATGTATTGGTTATTTACTGCTGCATAACAAATTACCCCCAAACCTTAAACCTTTAGTGGCTTAAAACAACAATAGTTATTGGAACTTCCCTGGCAGTCCAGTGGTTAAGACTCTGTGCTTCCACTGCAGAGGGCATGGGTTCGATCCTTTGTTGGAGAACTAAGATCCCACATGCCTCGTGGTGCAGCCAAATAAATAAATAAAAATAAAACAACAATAGTCATTATCTCACAGTTTCTCTCAGTCAGGAATCTAGGTTCCCAGGAGTCCACAGCTTAGCTGTGTCCTCTGTCTCAGGGTTTCTCACAAGGCTGTGTCAAGCTTTCAGCCAAGGCTGCAGTCTTATCTGAAGGTTTGACTGGAGAAGGGGCTGCCTCAAAGCTTCCTCACATGGTTTTGGCAAGATTCAGTTCCTCACTGGTTGTTGGACTGGGAGCCTTAGTTCCTTGATGACTGTTGCCCAGAGATCAATCTCAGTTCCTTACTATCTGAGCCTCCCCAGGTAGCAACTTGCTTCATCAGGGCAAGCAAGCAGAGAGAGCAAGAGGGAGTGCCAGCTAAAAGAAAGTGGTAGTGAGATGGAAGTCCCAGTCTTTTGCAAGTAACCTAATCATGGAAGTGACATCCGATCACCTTTGTGTATTCTATTCCTTAGAATCCAGGAATCAGGTCCAACCCACACTTAAGAGGAAGCTATTACACAAGGGAATGAATACCAAGAGGCAGGATTATTGGGAGTCATGTCAGAAGCTGCCTACAGATGGTGTATAGAAGGTAGGGAAGGGGCTAGAATCATGGAAATGCAGAATTTTCTGGTTGAGAAGAAAAGGCCCTGTAAATCCCGCCACCCACGTGATGCCTGAATTCCCAATATAGCTCCCTGACAAGCGGCTTCTCGTTCTACATCTGCACAATGACATGGTTAGAAATGGTCTCCTGGTCATACTGGACGAGAAACCATCTGCCTATGATGTTCACCCATGCCCGTGCAGGCACCTTACAACCTGCGAAAATGGTGGAAAGGTCAGAAGATTCTATTCTCTTTAAATGATGGCTAGCTGCTTTCGCAAAAGCTGAAAGGTAAATTACAAATAAAGATTTGGTCTAATTTTTAAAGTAACCTGGAATATGTAGAATGTTTCTGCAATTATTAGACCACGTATTTTGACATATAAAACACCAAAGATCTCTCAAAGGAGCTGGACAAATCAGCAAGTGTTAAAGAAAGCAGCAGTGGGAGTGTCTAGTACAACCAAACCAGTCATCAAAATCAGCAGTTAAAAATTCCAGAACCAAGAAAATAAATGGATCAAAAGAAAGGGAAGGCCCTTGTGCTTTACCCCTTTCACACGCAGGATATTTTTCATGTGTAATTCTGAATTTGGCAAAGATGTCTGAACTGTGACTCAGTGACTGGCAGACAGCATTTCAGAGTTTACAGCACGCTCTCTGGGAAACTGTCGTAGCCAAAGTTATGGCATCATGTTTGACCCTCACTTATCCACAAGACCTAGCTCAAACGGCTGTTCATAAACGTCAACTTTAGTGTCAAAAGACATAAGATTGTAGAAGGTAATTAAGGTTATCAAAAAGCAACGAAGCCAAGAAGGAAGGAAAAAAGGAAGGAAAGGAGGAAGGAGGGGTGGAAGGTCCCTTCCTTCAAGTACTTCCCCCTCATTTTGGATGAATCCAAGATTATAGGAATACATTAATACCTACCTTCACGACCACAGCACTGTTTTGGGGGGTGTGCTTATTGGAAAACCAATCAACTAATTAACTCATAGAATGGCCAAGATGAAAAGGATCTTGAGGAACATGTGGTCTTATCCTTAATTTCAAAGATGAGGAAATCAGGTTCCACAGAGGCTAAATTACTCACCAAGTAGACAGAGAAGAGGGACACTTAGGTCAACCATTCCCACAAGGGGTCCAACGAGGAACAGCTGAAGCCAACACAGTAGTGTCTCCTCCTACAGGGACAACCAGTTCCCTTTGCCTCTCACACACCCTCCAGCAAGCAGGATTTCTCAACCTTGTGTTTGTGCAAACCCTTGAGCAGCGCCAGCTGCTGCACCAAGAGGCTCTCCACTCTGCAATGGAGGGCAAAGGCTGCGACGGTCCGGCCCGCTCCCAACTCTCTCCACAGAGGCCTGAAAACACATTTGTTGTTCTTAGTTAGGTGAGTAGAGACTAGGCCCATCGAGGAGGGGTAGAAGTGGCCAGACAAGCCTCAGGGATTGTGAGGTCCTGTCCTGATCCCTCTGATGGCTGGAGAGGGCAGTGAGGACTGGGCCATCCAGAATGACTGCCCAGCACCACAGCCAGCAGGTCCCTGGGGGTCCAACCCAGGAGGCACCTGCCAGTCCTAACTGAGTGCTCTGAGCTGGGTGGCCATGCCAAGTGACATCCCTAGGGGGCCTCCAGGGTGCCCCCCAACTCCAGGGTGAAGTCAAGGTCAGCCCCAGGCACACACGGTACTGGTGCACAGCAGTGAAATAGGACAGTGCTGGTCCAGATCTGGCTGAGGGTCAGTGGGGACAGTTGTGGGCCTGGAAGAACCCCCAGGGAGAAGCCAAGGCCAAGAGCAGGCAAGGTTCTGGCCAGACGCCTCCCTAGTACAGGGTCTTTTCTCCTCCTGTCCTTTCTCTGCTTGGAGTGTGATTCCTCACGTGTGCTAGATCCCATGCACCCTGTTGTAGGCCTCTCCTTCGGGTATTGTGTCACCCTGTGCTTTTCCTTGCACTTCTCTCTGAAACGAGCTCATTCCCTTAAAAAAAAAAAAAAAAAAGAGGGGTTAAAGTTACTTTCCTCTTGAAGTAAAAGAAACATAGTCAACCAGAGGAGAGCATTAACTGTTACTATTCTAGAAGACTTCAGTGGCCACCACACAGGGAACAGAAGGGAAAGGGGGTAAACCCTCAAAGAATTTTGAAGCTAATGTTACTGAAGGTTGAAATAATTTGTCTGCTTTTCTATATGTTTTCCCTCAGCCCAAATGAAACCTAACTTTTAGCTCTAGATACAAGATTGAAAAAACACGGAATGCAAGACAACACGTTGAAAAGACCAAAGAGTGGAAGGAAGACGGTTGTATCCAGAGGTGTTCAGTGAAATCTGATGCTAAGAGATCAGGAAAGGAGAAAATGGAGGGTGAAGAGGGGGACATTTCAAGAGTTGAGTGGTTTATTTTTTATCAGACATAGTGTTTACTGGACTCTCCTCCATTAAAATATTGCCCATGGAGGGCTTCCCTGGTGGCACACTGGTTGAGAGTCCACCTGCCGATGCAGGGGACACGGGTTCGTGCCCTGGTCCGGGAAGATCCCACATGCCGTGGAGCTGCTGGGCCCGTGAGCCATGGTCGCTGAGCCTGCGCATCCGGAGCCTGTGATCCACAATGGGAGAGGCCACAACAGTGAGATGCCCGCATACCGCAAAGAAAAATATATATATATATATAGCCCATGGAAATAAGATTAATATTTATTCCCTAAGGTTCCCAGAATACCAAAAAAAAAGGGGAGAGAAAGACAGGGGAGGAAGTTAGAAAGAGAAGGAGAGTTTGAAGGAGAAGTGGGGAAATCCCCAGAAAATTCGAGGCAGGTCTAAGCCCTTGCTTCACTACTCTCCCCTCCAATTCTGTATTTACCTCCAGAAAGGATTCCAAGCCCGATTTTGACTTCTCTCTCCTATTTCTCAATCCATGCTTGTTCCTCAAGTATTTAGTTAGGGAGGAAAGCTGTGAGCTAGTACAATCTGCTCCCCTACCACCTCTGGAATTTTCCCCGTGGAAATTGGACACAATAAACTCAGACAATGGAAGCATTCACTCCAGGGCAGCCAGGGATGCCTTTGTTCTGGTGAACCAGAATGAAGCTTAACTAAATATGCCATGGAGCAACTTAAAGTGGAAATGGAAAATGACTTTCCACTTGGAGAGAGAGTAAAACACATTAGCAAGAGATTTTGGGTCTAAGAAAATCCAATGAGTTACAAAGGATCATTTTCATTCTGGCCTAGTGAGATCACAGTCGAAGTAAGTTAACGATTAAAGTTTGAGAAAAGTGCCTACATATTTCATTTCTTTAAAGTTGTATTCCCCCCACCACTTTATTGAGGTACGACTGACATATAGAAAGCTGTACATATTTAACGCATACAACTTGATGTGTTTGGGGGGTACAACTGTACCCTCTTTTGGATCATATGGTAATTAGAATGCTTAAACATTTTAGACACACAGACATGGTACCTGGATCATTTAAAAGGCAATGTGTCGTTATACTAGGAAGTGTCTACATTTAGCTGTTTTGTAGAGAGTTCTATCACTGATTAAAAGAGGGAGTTTAAAAGACTCCAACTAGGAACTATTGCACTGCTCTGGGCCAGAAATGATTATCGCTAGATTGAAAGTATGATGGTGGGGATGACGGAGAGGAAGAGGCAGACAAGAGAGATGGTCCAGAGATACAACCAAATGGGACCTGGAGAGCAAGTGGATCTGGTGGCATGGGTGAAGGGAGAACTCAAGAAGGCTCCCAGGTGCCCGGGTGAGATGGCCTGTTATGACACATGGCAGTGACAGTCACTGAGCTGGCAGATAAAGCTGGGAGAATACATACCATCACTCAGCCATCAATACACTCTGACCAAGAGCCTGCAGAGGGCCGCGTGTCTCCAGCCCCATGACAGACATCTCACCCGCCCTGACTGCCTGTCTTCACGGTTACAAAATGAAGCTTGTTTTAAGAACCCAATAACATCATTGCGTTTAACATTTGGTGTAGATATTCAGAAGTCCTCAGACAGTGCACATTTAATGAATCTTATAAGTAAAAAAATTAGATAAAAGTAAATGAACTCCATGAAGCCAAGAATTATGCCTTTTGGGTGGTGTTCCATTTGGTAATCCCTCCTTCTGCACCCTGTGCCACTTAACAAGCATGCTGGGAGAACAGGGGATGGAGGAGGTGTGCAAGGGGCAGAGGGACACAAGCCACGGTGACACCTCCTCCACCTGGCTGCCAGTTTGTCCATTCCTTTCTATAATCCACTCATTTAAAAACAGTTTCCCAAGTGTAAAGTATCACCTTTGTTCAATGACAAAATGGATACTCAAGGTTCGAATTCACTGAGAAGGAAAACAACTCAAAAACCATTTGGGAAATTTTAAATTCAGAGAAACTGAAAAAAAAGTTCAGAGACAATAGTGGAAGTAAAACCAATTTTAAAGGACACTGTGTTGATCCAGGCAAGCCTGGTTGGTTTCTTGGCCAATCTCTTCCCTATGTCTTTGTCCCTCTCAAAGTGTGGGTGTCATTTTCAAACTTGGGAAAAGAGCTATTGGGGAACTTTTGTTCTTTAGAAGCCCACTGCTGCCGAAAGGCTGTTTTGACTCATAACTAAGCCACACCAACTGGGAGGCAGCCTGTAACAATGATTTCTGTTTGAGCAACACATGCTCTTGAGCTAAGAGACACTCCACTCTGTTTGCAATTGGATGGAGCAGGTGTCTGAGGAGAGACAGACCATTGTCACCAGTATCGAAGGAATGAATTAACATGTTGATTTCAAGGAGCCTGCAGTTTCCCGAGAAGCCTCCACAGTCTGGACCCACTGGGCCTCCCCGGACACTGAGGTTGAAGGTGAGGGGACCTGGGGCTGGGCCATGTTTTCTCCGAGGCCCTGCTGAAAACTTGGCCTGGAGTGAAAAGGAGCTCCTCACCAGTTATCCTCCTCCCTCTCCCCTCCTTGTCCAGTTTCTGGAATGTTCTTTTAAACAAAGATCAGTTACTTTGAAGCTCACAACCTTCAAACAGCCTCCCATAGTTCTTAGAGTAATGCCCAAAGATCTTACTAGGGTCTCAGAAACCCTTCCTGACTGGCCCCTGTGACCCCTGTGACCTCATCTCCTGCCCTTCTGTCCTGCTTTGGCCATACTGGCATCCCAGCTATTCCTCAAACACACCAGGCACACACCCTTCTCAGGGTCGTGGCACCTGCTGATCCATCTCTTTGCAGGAGGACTCTCAGATCTTCCTGCGGCTCCATTTCTCACTTCATTTGGGTCTTTGCTCCAGTCACCTCCTCAGACAGGTCTTTCCATCTAAAACAGTCCCCCTAAAATACTCACACTCTATCCCCTTGCCCTGCTTCATTCTTCTTCATATATGTATCACATCCTGATATTACATTGTACCTTTAATACTTATTGTTTGTTTACCTCCACCTTCTGGGAGAAGGAATCTTGTGCTTGGTGAATGAACGAATGAATGAGTAAAAGAAAAAAGTGAGGACAACCAACAAAAGGTTATTCTCTTTTAATTAGTCCAGATTCAATACTAGGAAATGTCATCAAATGGAAAATTTCAACGCTTGCTAGGATTTCCATATAAAGGAGGTAAATCACAAAATCTCCCTCCCTTGATACGCGTTCATTCTAAAGACATTTATTGTGTGCCTCCTATGTGTCAATTACTAGGTTCTGAGAATGAACAAGATGAGACTCCTGCCATGTGGAGCTTATGTTCTAATTTGGGGGGAAGGACATACAATTTTTTTAAATAAACAAATAATGAGCTAATTTTTGAGTGTGGTATCTGCGCTGAGGGAACTAAGCAGGGTGGTGTGACCAGAAGGAGGATGAGTTCCTCCTTTAGACAGAATGAGAGAGAAATCCTCTGCAGAGGTGATGCTTGAGCTGAGGCCTGAAAGATGAGAAAGATCCAGCCATGGTGAGAGGTATGGGAAGTCCATTTCATGCAGGGAAGAGCATGTGCAAAGGTCCTGAGATGAGGAAACACTTGGTGCTTACCGGGCTGGAGCACAATGAGCAAGAGGGAAGAGATAGATGGAAGGTGGGGCCAGATCATGCTAGGATTTTGTTTTGATTTTACTTTAAACTCAATTCGAGGGAATTCCCTGGCAGTCCAATGGTTAGGACTCTGCGCTTTCACTGCTGAGGGCTTGGGTTCAATCCCTGGTCGGGAACTAAGATCCTGCAAGCTGTGTGGTGTGGCCAAAAAAATAAAAAAATAAACTCAATTCTAAAACATTCAATGCTGTCAAGTAGGGGAGTCACATAATATCATTTATATTTGAAAGCCACTCAGTGTATCAGTTATCTATTGCTGTGTAACAAACCACCCCAAGCTTAGTGATGTAAAATCACAATCACAACACTCACTATCATTCTCACAGTTCTGGGGCCTGACTAAACTCAACTAGGTGGTTCTTGATCAAGGTCTCTTATGTGGTTGCCTTTAAACAACAGCTGGGCTGGAGTCATCTCAGGGTTTCCTTGCTCAGATATCTGGTGGTTAAAGTGGGCTGTTGGCTGGGACCTCTGCTGGGGCTGTCCAGTGCAACATCCACAGGCAACCTCTCCACGTGGCCTAGGCCTCTTCCCCATTAAGGAATGGGGAACAGGTCCCAAGAGCAACCATCACAGGAGAGAGCGGCAGGTGGAAACCATATCGTCTTTTACGATCTAGCCTTGAAGGCATGGGTATTCTACTCTTAGAAGCATGTGACTAAGTCTATATTCAAGGGAAGGAGAACTGGATTCCACATCTTGATGACAGATGCGTCAAAGAATTTGCAAACACGTTTTAAACCACCACATCCTGGTTCCTAAGTGGAGAATAAATTATAGGGGTGCAACGGTGGAAGAAGGGAGACCAGTTAGGAGTCAGTGGAATATCCAAGCAGGAAATAACGATGGGGTGGAGATGAAAGAGGTGCAGAATGCTAGGGCACACTTGGGAGGTAGACATAATAGGGCTTGGTCGGGGACTGGACATAGGGTGTGAGGAGAAGGATGTCTGTGAGGCCTTTTGCTTGAGGAACAGGGTGAATATTGGTGCCATTTACTCTAATGGAGATGATTGAGGGAGGAAGAGTGACTGGGAGGTGGGAGAAGAAAACCAAGACATTCGTATAGGACATTTGGATTTTGAGATGCATGTTAGCTTTGCAAGTGGAGATGTCAAGAAATCAGCTGAATTTTAATTTGAGTTCAAGAGATAGGTGTGGGCTAAAGGTATAACTTTGTCAGTCATAAGCATCTACATGGCATTCAATCATAGGATAGAAGAGATCACCTAGCCAGAGGATGTAGGCAGAGAAGGGAAAAGGACCAGTCCTAGAGATGCTGCAGGATTTAGAACGCTGTTTGGAAGAAAATGCCCCTACAAGTGCTTTGCACTATAGATGAATCAGGAAATAAGAGCACAAGGACAAGAAAATAGCACCCCAGTATGAAATGAAAAGGGAAATTATAGAACTACGGAAGCAAAGAGAGGGAATTCCCTGGTGGTCCAGTGGCTGGGACTCTGCACTCTCACTGCCAAGGGCTCAGGTTCGACCCCTGGTCGGGGAACTAAGATCCCACAAGTGGCAAAAAAAAAAAAAAAAAAAAAAAAGGAAGCAAAGAGAGGACCAAAACACCACCATGAAAATCTAATCAATTAGACACAAGGAAGAGAACCAAAATGATCAAAAATCAGATTAACGAAGGATGTGGTTGAGATAATCATAGTGAATTCACAGGAGAAAAGAAATAGATAAAAGCACCTGGAAAAAATCATAATTGTGGAAATTAGAAAGAGACAATCCAACACTTGGTTGTAATTGATGACTCAGAGGCAGAGAATCTAAAAAAGGAAACAGGAAAAGTATGCAGAGATATAGAAGGAGGTAATCAGCAGTCGAAGGGCTCATCAAATACCTTGAAAAATTAATAGAGTGACTGGCCCAGAGAAAATCCTGGCTAAGCTATTGAACTTCAAGGAAAGAGAAAGGATTCCACAGGACTTCGGGCAGGAAAGCATGACCTACATCTGAGAAGAAACTTCAGCTAACCTCAGAACTTTCCATAGCCTCTACCAGCTCAAAGGAAGGGCTGGAAAAAAAAAATGAATCAACAATATTCCATCCAAAATGATGTCATCCCAAGTATAAAAGCTTTAAGCAGAAACTCTCAAACATGTACCAATTTGGGAAATAAATATGAGCTAAAACGGACACTGCAGTTTAAAAAGAATCATCATGGGCTTCCCTGGTGGCACAGTGGTTGAGAGTCCGCCTGCCAACGCAGGGGACGCGGGTTCGTGTCCCGGTCCGGGAAGATCCCATATGCCGCGGAGCGGCTGGGCCCGTGAGCCATGGCCACTGAGCCTGAGCGTCCGGAGCCTGTGCTCCGCAACGGGAGAGGCCACAACAGTGAGAAGCCCGCGTATCGCAACAAAAATAAATAAATAAAAAAATAAAATAAATGTGCTGTGTCCCTTTAAAATATATATATATTTTTTATGATCCTTTTTTCACAACCTTAATGAATCTCAAAGAAACAAATATCACTTGTACATAAGCATTTCTCTGAAGTTCAGAAAATCTTTCATCTTATTTTCATTAGCTCCCAAGGAAAATTAAAGTTCACATTTGTATTTCAACTAAAATACATACATAATATGTAAAGTTATTTTTCATCCATTCATGTATCCAACTACCTATTAAACTACCTATTTCATACCACAGAAAGAGGTATGAAATGATTATCACCTAGTGTTAAAAAGATATTTCCTGGTGGTAGGAAATTTTATGATTTGTTACTTTCTTCTTCGTGCTTTTGTATATGACTTGAATTTTACATAATCTCAAATTATTTTTACAAAAACAATAGTTGTTCTAAAAATTCTTAAATTAAGCAGTCATTAAGAATGTGCTACAGGAAATATTTAGTCAACCCCTGTTATGTATTAGATATTTTGCACATATTGTATCATCTAATCCACATATAACTAACTCATCAAGGGAGGAATTATCATCTTCATTTTCCGAAAGAGGAAACTGAGGCCCACAGGTATTTGTTAATTTTCTTGAGTCACACAGCTAGGAAGGGCAGAGTCAGAACTTTTCCCAAAGCCAAAGCCGATGTTCCGCTTAGCAGGTTGCCTCCTCCTGGTTTTATCAAGTTCAACCACCACCTCCACCCCCACCGTGTGCACGTGAGTGTTCGCACACACACACTTCTGCAATACTCCACCTGCCCAAGCCAGGAAACTGTTATGACAAGCCAAATGCAATACTCATATCCTGAACAAAGCTGTTATTCAATAACTCTATGATTGGGGAAATACTGGTGACTTCACCCTGACAAGGGTCATACTTAGGTCTTAAGAGAAGTCATCGTCACAGAGCCTCCTGACCTCTGTGAAAGGGTGTGATGTTCAGATATATATCCAGCCCTTTGAGATGCTCTGCTGGAAGGTGGTTGAAGTACAAAGTACTATTGACTCGTCACCTCTGTCCACTTTCATCAGCAATGATACTTTGTACTTCTTTAGTGTTTGTTACAAGGGTTGTTTCAAAAGCTGAGGAAACTTATCAATTTCTGGGTATTCAAATATCTCTTTCGTAATGAACATTTATATATAGTCACACTATATGGATCAAAAATTCTTAATGATAGATGAAAAGCAAATGGCAATAAAAGTGTCACCCACGTTTCCCAGGCCATGCTAACACGAGCCTGGAGGTGAAAAATGAGTCCACCATCATAGTTGTAAGAGAATGTCATGGTTTTGGTCCTACCCAGCTTGCTCTCTGGAAACTCCTACTCATAAAATCTTGAGTTGCCCAGGGTGTGTATGACACGTGTTCTAGGCTACCCCACTGGATCTTCCTCTGATGTGGCATGCTCGTAATCATGTCTCCCAGCATCGTGAGAGCCCCATGTAGCAATGACTACCAGGGCCATGGTCCACTTGAGGTCACATCGCTGCCACAGGACCCACACAAATCTGACCCTACTTCCACGTGTCCCTCTACAATCTTGTTTCCACAAGACAGAGAGTAGTGGATGTAAAACATGAATCAAGCCATATAATTCCCTGGCTCCAAATCCTACAGTGGGGTCCCACCACACACCCTGAATGGCTCACCATGGCCTGGGAGACCCTGCAGCTTCTGGCCCCATCTGCCTCTCTAACAGCATTTCTCTCTGGGCTGTGGGCTGGAAGATGATGAGAGGAACAGACTGAGAAGGCAACTCAGAACCACTTTCCCTTGATCCTGGCCCATCACTCTTGAACCAGACATGTGTGCCTTGGTGCTCTTTTCTCCTGTTGAGTCCCCTATAAACAGACCCTGACAGCCTCGCACCAAACTCAGGTGTGCCAAGGGCTGGGTGCCAGGGTCCTTCAGTAGCCTCATCACCTTCAACACCTCCACTAAAGTCACGCTAAAGAAGTCCCTAAATGGGAGCTCCCTGGTGGTCCAGTGGTTAGGACTTGGCACTCTCACTGCCGTGGGCCTGGGTGGCACAGCCAAAAAGTCCCTACAGTCTAAGCAAAAAGTGTGTGTTTAGTAGTAAGACAAATCAGGTAGCTGAAGCTCCCTCCAAACCCAACTACCCCAACCAGATTTCTGCCTCTATGTCTTCTGAGGTGGAGATTCTGGAGTTGCCACTAATGAAAATGCTATGGTAAAAATATGAAAAAAGGGGCCACAGGATCTTGGGCAGAAGTCTCCAACTTCAGCTGGAAAAGTAAGAGAAGGTAGCACAGGTGAGAGGTGGTTTTTTAAAAAAATTTTATTGGAATATAGTTGCTTCACAATATTGTGTTGGTTCATACTGTACAGCAAAGGGAATCAGCTATACGTATACATATATCCCCTAGAGAGGCAGTTTTTAAGCCAAGTTTTTGTTTGTTTTGATGTGGACCATTTTTAAAGTCTTTACTGAATTTGTTACAATATTGCCTCTGTTTTATGTTTTGTTTTTTTGGCCCTGAGGCATGTGGGCTCTTAGCTCCCCGACCAGGGATTGAACCCACACCCGCTGAATTGGAAGGCGAAGTCTTAACCACTGGACCACCAGGAAAGTCCCTAAGCCAAGTTTTATTGTCAAATAAAAGATATCATGTAGGCTTCGTATGCCAAGCTAAGCAGTTCATTTGTCCAATTAATAAGTGGTATTCAAAATGGGCAAATACTCCCCCAGGAGATTCCAAAAATAACTATTGAGTGTGGAAAGAAAATACCAGAACTTCTATTCATATTTATTTTTACTTTGTACATTTTCATTCCTTTTTTGTATATATTTTATTATATTCATAATTTTTACCCACTGGAATGTATTTTTAAATTTTTTATTGAATTATAGTTGATTTACAATGTTTCAGGTGTATAGCAAAGCGATTTAGTCATATATATACATATATATAAAACCGTGTGTGTGTGTATATATATATATATATATATATATATATATACTCTCTTTTGGATTCCTTTCCATTACAGGTTATTCCAAGATATTGAATACAGTTCCCTGTGCTCTACAATAGGTCCTTGTTGTTTATCTATTTCATATATAGTAGTGTCTATCTGTTAATCCCAAATTCCCAATTTATCCTTCCCCCCATATTCATAATTTTAAGTAGAGCAGAACATATATATATAACTTAATGTACACAGACTGTGGTTGCATGCTCAAAAACGTTTCACTGATGCGATGTAGGAACAAAGTTTGGAGACAACTGTTATAAGCACCAGGAACCCATCTGAAGAACTTAAGCTAGGGAACAACAGGATCCGATCTTATTTTAGTAAAATCACTCTGTCTGAAGTGTGGAGAGTGAATTAATAGAGGTGAAAATACAGGCAGAGGCTGTAGGCTAGGAGCTACTCAAACCCTGCAAGCAAGGCTTGAACAGAAGCAGTGGGAGTGGGCATGGAGAGGGGGTAGGGGTGGGGGGCAGAGGGAAGGAGGGATGAGAAATATTTAGCAGACAGAATCCACTTGACCTGGTAGTCAACATATGGGACAGCAGGGGAAACTGAAATGTCAACTGACTCTCGGGTCAACTGAATCACTGAGTGGAAACAGCATCCAGGATAAGGAAGCTACCTGTGAAGCAAGAGCTGGGTACTGGAGAAGCTGCTCACATCACAGGAGTCTGCCAACAGGAGCACATCAGAAGCAGGAAGGAAAACTTCTTCCTCTTGCAATGTCTCCTCAGTACCTCTGCTGACAAAGCTGGACATCATACTAGCTGGCATAGAAAACATATTTAAAGGACCCATCTTTATTTTTGCAGAGCAGGCAATGAAGGATGGACTTGGATCTGAGAAGCAATAAATTAATAACTGGATAATCCACCCCTTTGGCTTCTCAGCTTCCGTGAGAAATCGTCACTTTCATCTGGATCCAAACATACGTTCCCATTCCAAGTTTTAGAATCCCATTCTTTACCAATTTATGCCCTAACTTTCACATGAGAAACGTGGTGAGACTGTGAGCTCAACTCTTGCTGTAATTCAACAACCCACATACTTAAATTTGTGTTTGATTTTCAACAATATTAGCCCTGTTGATACAAGAAATAAGAGATGCTTGTATAAGAATAAGAGGGCTATCATGGCAATCTCAGGTTCTTAAACCATGACTTAAGCTGAGAGTTAAAGACTTGAGCTTGTGGTTCTTCTCTCTGTAAGTGCTTAAGTACACTCACAAGAATCCGTCTCATACCACAGTCTTCAAAGTCATCATTACTGTTGTAACTGTCAAGTGCAGCAGCCACTTAGTCTCCAAGGTATGTGCTTCAGTTGGCATTTCATCACAATAAACAATAGTTTGATTAATTGCAACCTCACTTCATGTGATAAATTACCAGCATCCCATTTTCCAATGACAAGGAGCTCAGCACTGTACTCAAAGCCAAAGCCATGACCAAACCTGGTACCACTGCTTGTACCAATCCTGTATCTGTCAGGATCCAATCAGGAGACATAAACCACACAAAAATTAAGCAAATAAAGAATTATTGTAACACAGGATCAGAAGAACTAAGGACTGGCTAACAAGAAGTAAAGAGAACTCTAAAGAATATAAGAATAGCAGATGTAAAGAGTAGCTATGATCCCTAAGGAAGGATCCCCCCGCCCCTCAGGGCTGAGATCCAGACCACATTGGTGGGGAGGCGGGACGGGCACAGTCCTGAGTAATTGGATGGTAGAGTTGTGGGTGGGGTGTGCTAGAAATCCGCCTCCTGGAACTTGCTGGAAATCTACTTTTCGGGGTGCTAGATTAAGCGGTTAATGAAGACATGTCTCACTGGAGGCAGTCCATTATAAAATCACCCAAGGTGTGTGCTGCGGAAAGCTGCTGGCCGTTAGGTGCTGCTAACCAACGCGCACCGCAGGTGCCTGGGAATAGTACACCTGAACTAGAGAGAAAAGCCCTGTGTCCCTGCAATGGATCTCTATTGCCCTCTACTGACAATACTTAATATTGCATCAGCTCACAAGGAAACGCTTAAAAGGACGCATCTCCACGTTTGCAAAGCAGACCATGAAGGGTGGATTTGGAGCTAAGAGGCATCAATTGGTAACTGGTACATGATACATCATTTCCACCTGCCAAAGAAAGAAGGGAGGAAAGAAGAAAGGGAGGGTGGAAGGAAGGAAAAGAAAGCCGGCCCTTTCAGGTTTGCAGAGCCAGTCTGAGAAGGACAGGACAAAGACCCCATAACCACATAGGTTGGGGCCACTGTAACTTGATGACTGCCACCCTCCACTGGACCCCTGATACTTCCAAGGAGTTGTTTGCATGTGTGCCAGCTTTTTATCTCCCATGTTTTCCAGATGCTTCTCTATGCTCTTCATCTGCCCCTCACTTGCCGTCAGTGACCCCATCTCCTATTTCACAAAAACTTGGAAGCCATCAGACAGAAACTCTCTCAACTTTTTGCCCCTAAACCTACATATTATCCTGTATTCTGCCTTTCCTCCTTCCCTCATGTTATAAAGAAAGTGCTAATCCCCCATCTGGGGGGTTTCCTCTCTTCCTGCCTTCTCTGGAACCTCACACCAATTTTCTTCCCACTTTCCTGTATCTTTAACCTGTCCCTTTTTTTTTAGCTCCTTCTCATTAGCATTTAAACTACTCAAGTTTCTTCCATTTCGAAAAGCCCTCCCTAAACTCAGTGTGTTTCCCTGCGGCTACCCCTCTATTTCTTCCACTTCATAGCGAAATTTCTTCAGGGAATTGTCTGTGCTCAGTGTGTCCACTTTCTCCCTCCCCATTCCCTCCTCAACCCACTCAATAGATTCTCACCAACAACCTCCATGGGCCCAAAGCCATAAGACCTTTTCTAGAATTTACCTTGCTCTTCCCCTCAGTAATAATCACCACTGTTGACCACACCCTCCTCCATACATGTCATTCTTCTGGTTTCCATTATGTTTCTTCAATTCTCTCCTATCTCTAGGCCCTCTTGGTTTCTTTCTGCATTTGTTGATTTACATTCTACTATATGAAGAAGAGTTTCCCTTCCCCATTTATTTGTTCATTTTTTTAGATCCGTGTAGACTCATGAATTTCTGTATTTTTTCAATTGGTTTTAATCAATTATTACCCTTATTTACTTTTGTGGTCCAATTATCTCAGATTTGGCAAGTGAGAGCCTTCAAATCACCTTCTGTGTCTTTTGACACGTTCCCATCATTATTTGAACACTTCTTCCACAGCAAAATTTTCCAGGTCCATCTTATACATTCCCAAGCCTTGACTGAAATTAGTCATTTTTCAAGGAGCCTTGGTTTCATGTGCTATCAGGAGTCACAGCTCCCAGGTTCTTTCAGTGGATGGAACAGGAAATAAATATATGTATACCCCCCCACATACACTTTTATATCTCTCTTTATAGGTATATCTTTCTACATTATAAAGCATGAATTTATACCAACAGTTGCAATCCCAAGCCAGCAACACAGGGCCCATTCTCGTTTCCCCTTTCCACCATATTTCTTCCTCTCTTCTCCAACAGTGAGCAACTTGGCTCCCAGTATCTCAATATATATTCAGAATCCGTCTCCATGTGCTCGATCCTCTCTATGTCGCCAATTAGTTGACCCCGGTGGGCTGTCCCTGCCACCCCATTTCTTTGCTGTCCTCACACAGGCCACCATGACCACCTCATTTGGGCTCGTCAAGCCTAATTTTGGACTGAATTAGAATGGAATAATGAAAAGGAGGAAGGGGAAGGAAGCAAAGAAGGGAGTGAGGAAGAAAGCAAACAAGGGAAGAAAAGGAGAAGGAAGGAAGGGAAAGGAAGCTGGCCCCTCCAGTTATAGGAGGCTGAGTCTGCCCTTCCAGCCCCTCCAATGTTTGTGCTCCTTATCCTGTGACTTCTTGACTTTCACTCTGCACCCTCTTCCTGGGTGAAACCATCCCCTCCCATGGCTTTCATCTAGTTGATGATCACACCAAAATAGGCATCTTCATCCTAGACTCTTCTGGGTCTCTGACTTCCATACTGATGTGCCTACTAGAATCCACATTAGGATGGCCACAAGCATCCCAAATTTAACGCTTCCTAAAAGCATCTTATTACAACCACCGCCCCACCCCCACCCCCACCCCCGCCGCCGCAATGTGACCCTATTTCTGCATTTCTGTCTCTGTGAAAAGCACAAACAGAAGCACCTGTTGCCCAAACAGAAACCCAGGCATTCCCTTTAACTCCATTCACCACCCCTGATGATTCTGTCCCCTCAGCGTCTCCTACATCCATCCATCCTTCCTCTCCATTTCTGCGGCCTTTCCCCTGGGCCTCTCCAGTTCTCCCACTGAGCTGTCCGCTCCTGTCAGTGCCTTCTCTACACAGCAGCCCGAGTGATGCCTCTACCCCATGAATCTGATCGTGTTGCTCCCCCATTTAAATACCTTGCCTTTGGGATAAAGTCCAGACTCCTTAACGGTCCTTGCTCTGTCCTACCTCGCAACATCACTGTTTTCCCCTCTCCATTTTACCTGCTGTCTAGCCCTCCTGAATCTCTTCTGCCCCCCAAATCCCCCATGCTCTCTCTTCAGGGAGCTTCTGGAGTGTGTTATTCCCCTCTGCTCGGAACATTCTGCTTAAACCCCTACTCTCAACTGGCCTTGCTTCTGCTCCTGCTCATCTGACGCTTGTCAGCTTTGACATCACCTCCTCCTGGAAGCCCACTCTGATTTGCCAAACCTAGGTGAGGTGTTCTCCCCATGAATGAATGGAGATTAGGGAGCACGAGTTATTCATGCTTAATTTCCCAGTGCTGAGCTCAGCACTTGGTCTTGTTAGCACAATGACAAAATCATCACTGTGGGAGGCAAAATAATGCCCCCCACCCAAGACATCCATGTCCTAGTCCCCATGTAACTATGTTATGTTACACAGGAAGGGCGAATTAAGGGTGCAGATGGAATTAAGGTTGCTAATCAGCTGACCTTAAAAGAAGATTACTTTGGTGGAAAATCTTATCTAGGTGGGCCAGGTGTGATTACAAGGATCCTTTAAATGCAGAAGAGAGAGGCAGAACCAGAGGGATGGCATCAGGAGAAAAACTCGACCACCATTGCTGGCTTTAAAGATAGGCCACATGGACTACCCTGGTGGCACTCTGGTTAAGGATCCGCCTGCCAATGCAGGGGACATGGGTTCGAGCCCTGGTCCGGGAAGATCCCACATGCTGTGGAAGCAACTAAGCCCGTGTGCCACAACTACTGACCCTGTGCTCTAGAGCCCGCACACCACAACTACTGAGCCCACGTGCCACAACTAATGAAGCCCGCGTGCCTAGAGCCCGTGCTCCGCAACAAGCCACCGCAATTAGAAGCCCACGCACCGCAACGAAGAGTAGCCCCCGCTCGTCGCCAATAGAGAAAGCCCGTGCAGCAACGAAGACCCAATGCAGCCAAAAACAAATTAAATAAATAAATTTTAAAAAAAAAAAGGTCCCAAGAATCAAAGTGTTTCATGGCCACCTGATGTGCTGTGTTTTGTGTTCTGCTGGAGATCTATAATCCAGCCGCTCCCTGATGCTGGGCTCCATGCACCTCCATATCAGAGCTGATAGGCTCTCTTCACCACGACCAAGCATTCCCAGAGGGCACCCAGAGGGCACCGGTCTATATATTATAAGCCATTAATACTGTATTTCAAACTAAGAGCTTGTTGCTATAAAGGCCCAGTAAGCACATTTACAATTTTTCTGTTTTTGCAAATTCTGAAGAAACCAAGAACACAACTCAAAACTGTGTTTTATTTTGTTTTCCTTTATGACCAGCTACTCTTAAAAATAAAAATTGATACCTCTGCATTAGTGTTCCTTTATGGTTTATTAGACAGTATTACCCCATATATCAGTTTATTTGGTGCTTGGAACAACTTGCAAATTATGATTATCCCCATTTTTCAGGTGAGAAGTCAGAGGTTCAAAGATGTTTTGTAATTTGCCCAAGATCACACAGCTAATAAATGGCAAAGCCTAAAAACTAAAATCCAGGTCTTTGGGTAGAAAATACTACTCTCTCTACGTTGGAAAGAACCTTAGTGATATTTATTTATTTATATTTATTTATTGGCTGCGTTGGGTCTTCCTTGCTGTGCACAGGCTTTCTCTAGTCACGGCGAGCGGGGACTGCTCTTCGTTGCAGTGCGAGGGCTTCTCAGTTCGATGGCTTCTCTTGTTGTGGAGCACAGGCTCTACAAACCTAGGCTTCGGTAGTTATGGCATGCGGGCTTCAGTAGTTGTGGCTCGCGGGCTCTAGAGCGCAGGCTCAGTAGCTGTGGCGCACGGGCCTAGTTGCTCCGCAGCATGTGGGATCTTCCCAGACCAGGGCTCGAACCTGTGTCCCCTGCGTTGGCAGGAAGATTCTTAAACACTACGCCACCAGGGAAGCCCCTTAGTGATATTTAACTCTGATCCCAAATGAGAAACTGTAGCTCAAAGAGACTAAATGGCCTTCCCCAGGTCATCTGTCTGGCAGGCTCGTTTACGGCAAAGACAAAAGTTTCAGTCTCCACTCTTCACCCTCTACCCTAAGGATCTGCCATGTTCAAAATCACCTATATACCCAGAGGTAGAGAAAGAACTTGAATCATTAATCATTTAGTAATTAGGTTGAATAACCTGAGAGATATGGGTCACATTCTCTTATTACAAACCTCCAAGGGACCCTCCAAACATCTCAGTTCTACTAAAATATTGTACTAAACATGCTTTAAAAAAGTGGGCTGAGGGACTTCCCTCGTGGTCCAGCGGCTAAGACTCCGTGCTCCCAATACAGGGGGCCTGGGTTCGATCGCTGGTCAAGGAACTAGATCTCACATGCCGCAGCTAAGAGTTCGCATGCCACAACGAAGATCCTGCACGTGGCAACGAAGATCTCACGTGCCGCAACTAACACCTGGTGCAGCCAAAATAAATAAATAAATATATATACATATATATATATATATATATATATATATATATATATAAATGTGTGCTGAAATCATCTTGGGACTGTACTGTGATATTCCCATGATGCTCAAATAGTATGTATTTTTCTGGGTTTTGGACAATGAAATTGATGTTACAGGGATTTTGTGACCTCTCTGCCTGATGTCACAATAGATATGGTCTGTGAGAGTAAAATCTATGGATGTTCAGAAGAGGAGAGACTTAAATAAAGTTCTTTGATAGAAGTACGGTAAGGGACTTCCCTAGTGGCGCAGTGCTTATGAATCCGCCTGCCAATGCAGTGGACACAGGTTCCAGCCCTGGTCAGGGAAGATTCCACATGCCGCAGAGCAACTAAGCCCATGTGCCACAACTGCTGAGCCCACGTGCCACAACTACTGAAGCCTGCGTGCCTAGAGCCTGTGTTCTCAACAAGAGAAGCCACCGCAATGAGAAGCCCGCACACCGCAAGGAAGAGTAGCCCTGTTCACCGCAACTAGAGAAAGCCTGCGCACAGCAACGAAGTCCAACGCAGGCAAAAATAAATAAATAAATATTTTAAAAATAAATAAAAATAAACACTATGTATCAATAAATGCAGCCAAAATTCGGTTAACTCTCTTCACTGTTTGAAAAAATAAATAAACAAATAAATAAATAAAACGGAATCTTCTTTAATAACAACACCCAGAATGTTGCAGGCTAAAAAAGCTCTAATTTCACATTTGCTCAAGCATTGATTTGATGTCGCCAATATGACTCCAATCTTGGATAAAGTATGCAAACAACATAATTTTATTTCCTCATTTATCAAAACTGATTAGGGAAAAATTAATTAATGAGGGAACCAATAAGATGTTACAAGCTGTTCAAAGAATTCCCAAAACTGCATGTATACAAGACTATCAAGAATGATAAAGATGTGGAATCTAAAATATGACACACATGAACTTATCTGCGAAACAGAAACAGACTCCCAGAAATAGAAAACAGACTGTAGTTGCCAAGGGGGTGTGGGAGTGGGGGAAGGATGGAGTAGGAGTTTGGGATAAGCAGAAGCAAACTATTACATAGAGAATGGATAAACAACAAGGTCCTACTGTATAGCACAGGGAACTATACTCATTATCCTGTGATAAAGCATAATGGAAAAGAATATGAAAAAGAATGTATATATATATGTATAACCAAATCACTTTGTTGTACAGCAGAAATTAACAATGTTGTATATCAACTATACTTCAATAAAATAAAAATTTTTTAAAGAATGATAAAGTAAGTTTGATTAATAGATGAAAAACAACAACAACAGGCACCAACTGCAGGGGTCCCTCCTAATTCTTAGTAACAAAAACCTGATTGTATGGTTGGGGTGTTATAAGGGCTGTATAGTCAAAGAGGGACTGGTCTGACTTGAGATTTCTTTAATCTAGCTTCCCATTCTTGGTAGGATTGGGAAAGGCAGCATTATTTTTAAAAATCATTTAAGAATTCCACAAAAATAAAGACTATACTTTCAGGGATCATTTCTATAGTTTGTTACTAGAGAAGTTTCAGAAACCATAACTCAAAAAGAGTCATGTACCACAATGTTCATTGCAGCTCTGTTTACAATAGCCAGGACATGGAAGCAACCTAAGTGTCCATTGACAGATGAATGGATAAAGAAGATGTGGCACATATATACAATGGAATATTACTCAGCCATGAAAAGAAATGAAATAGAATTATTTGTAGTGAGGTGGATGGACCTAGAGTCTGTCCTACAGAGTGAAGTAAGTCAGAGAGAGAAAAACAAATACCGTATGCTAACACATATATATGGAATCTAAAAAAAAAAAAAAAATGGTCATGAAGAACCTAGGGGCAAGACAGGAATAAAGACCTGTCCACTAGAGAGTGGACTTGAGGACATGGGGAGGGGGAAGGGTAAGCTGGGACAAAGTGAGAGAGTGGCAGGGACATATATACACTACCAAATGTAAAATAGATAGCTAGTGGGAAGCAGCCGCATAGCACAGGGAGATCAGCTTGGTGTTTTGTGACCACCTAGAGGGGTGGGATAGGGAGGGTGGGAGGGAGGGAGATGCAAGAGGGAAGAGATATGGGGATATATGTATATGTATAACTTATTCAGATTGTTATAAAGCAGAAACTAACACACCATTGTAAAGCAATTATACTCCAATAAAGATGTTTAAAAAAAAAAAAGTCTGTGAGGAAGTAGAGGTGAGCTACAACCTTGGGTAAGAGTCTCACTGTTCTATGTATATAAAGAAGTTAGAATGAACTACAGTGTAGTACATTAATTATAGCTATCTAAGGTATTCTGATAATAAAAATAAAATATTCTCATTTTAATAAAAGGAGAATATTGAAGTTATTTTAAAAAAAAGGATTCCACAAAAATAAAACTCAACCTTGACACCCCATATCCAGTCTGTCAGGAAATCCCGTTGATGATCAAAACGTATTCAGGATCTGACCACTTGTCACCACTGCTATGACCCTGGTCAGAGCCACTGTCATCTCCCACCCACATGTTGCTATAGCTTGGTCTCCCTGCTTCTACCCAAATCTTCCTGGAGTCTTCTCAACTCAGAGCAGCCAGAGGGTCCTTTTAAATCAGGAGACAGATTGTCTCACCTCTCTGCTCAGAACTCTTTCCTGATTTCCATATCAGTCAGAGTAAAAGCCAAATCCTGGCAATGACCTCCAAGGGCTCACATGATCTGCATGGACCCCAGCTTGTCAACTCTCTGGCCTCTTCCCCCACTTCTCCCTCCCTCACTCTCTCTGCTCCACTGGCCTCCTTCCTAAGCCTCAGACACACCAGACAGTTCCCTCTTAGGGCCTTCATTCTGTTCCTTTTACCTGAAATGCTCTTCCCCCAGGCAGACCATTAGCCAGCTCCTTCACTTCCTTCAAGATTTTGCTCAATTTTTACTTTAATGAGGCCAACCCTGACCACTCTACTTAATACTGCTGTCTATGCCCACCCCCACTATTAATTTCCAGTTGCTGCTGTAACAAATTACCATAAACTTAGTGACTTGAAACAACACAAGTTTATTATCTTACAGTTTTGGAGTAACAACCAAATCTGCCTTTTGGAGAGAGAACTTTGGGGGGCAGCATGGATGATGGATTGGATGGGGAGACAAAGAAGAAGAAAGGAGGGAGGGACAGGAACAGAGAGGAAGGGAGGAAATTAGATCATTTCTATTTACAGTTGACCCTTGAACAACACTGGGGTTAGGGGCACCCAACTGCCCAGTGAAAAATCCTCCAATAACTTTATAGTCAGCCCTTGGCCCTCTGTGGTTCTGCATCTGGATTCAACCAATTGCTCATCCTGTACTACTGTATATATTTATGCAGTGGGAAAAAAATCCACATATAAGTGGACTTGTGCAGTTCAAACCCATGTTGTTCAAGGGTCAACTGTACTAAGATTTTTCTGTTATGTTTTGTTTTGGGGGTTTTGTTGTTGTTGTACTAAGATTTAAATAATTGTCATACACAGGACTTGACAATTTCAGTTGCCATAACCCAGACGGTAACAGCGGGCTTGAAGAGAAAGCATCCAGAGATTCTTAGAAGGTAGAATCAATAAGGTTTGTGATGACTGGTTTGATATGGATGGTGAAAGACTAGGAGGTCTTGAGAAAAAGGGAATCAGTTTTTGTGGGTGCGTATAATGAGTCTGGCTGGAGAGCTGTTGTCTTGGAAATACAAGGCATCTATCTGGATAGGAGTAGAAGGCATCTGGGGAAGAGTTTGGTGCTAAAGAGACAGATTTTGAAGCAGATAGGGAGGGAGCAGTTGAAGTTATGTCAGGGGATAATAAAGCAAAAAATAAATAAAGGGGTGGGGGAACTGATTCCAGAACACTGAATATCACCTTCCTAGGGTGGGCACTGGAGGAGATGTTAGAGCTGAGGGGGTGTCCCTCCCACGCCCAGCACACAGGAGCCATGTTGCCTCCTCAGTCTTTCTTCCTAGATGGTGAAGCCCAGAGTAGAGCAGAAGACACCATGAAGAAAAAGAAGGAACACACAGACACTATAAGTTCTTAAAAGTTTTAAATGGTGTGTGAAAAGTTAACAACATTCAAAGGTTTATGGGGAAAATTTAGAGAGGAAAATGTTACCAGGAAATGTGAGATATTTTCATTTTTTTAATGATGTAAAGAGCTCATAGCAAATGTGAGAAGGAATCTAAAAGCCTACAGGAACTGGTTAGAAAACTGTAATCCACCCATATAATGAAACACGACGTGACCACGAGAAAGATTAAGGTAGATCAGTAGATATAAGTATAGGTGTCCATGATATATTAAAGTGGAAAGTATGAAGTGACCTCCCTCCCACCACCCCCCAAAACTTTTTTTTAATGTGCCTCTTTTTTAAAAAATTTTATTTATTTACTTTTGGCTGCGTTGGGTTTTCATTGCTGCAGGTGGGCTTTCTCTAGTTGCGGTGAGCGGGGGCTACTCTTCGTTGAGGTCGCAGGCTTCCCATTGCAGTGTCTTCTCTTGCGGCAGAGCACTGGCTCTAGGCGCGTGGGCTTCAGTAGTTGTGGCACACGGGTTTAGTTGCTCTGCAGCATGTGGGATCTTCCTGGACCAGGGCTTAAACCCATGTCCCCTGCGTTGGCAGGCGGATTCTTAACCACTGCGCCACCAGGGAAGCCCCCAAATTGTTAACAGTAATAATCTTTTAAAATAAGAGCATGCAGCTAAGGAGTAGAGGACAATTCTCACATCTTTATTTAAAAATAAGTATTGGGGGCTTCCCTGGTGGCACAGTGGTTGAGAGCCCGCCTGCCGATGCAGGGGACACAGGTTCATGCCCCGGTCCGGGAAGATCTCACATGCCGTGGAGCGGCTGGGCCAGTGAGCCATGGCCACTGAGCCTGCGCATCCGGAGCCTGTGCTCCACAACGGGAGAGGCCACAACAGTGAGAGGCCCGCGTACCGCAAAAAAATAAAAATAAAAATAAGTATTGGGACTTCCCTGGTGGCACAGTGGTTAAGAATCCGCCTGCCAATGCAGGGGACACAGGTTCGAGCCCTGGTCCAGGAAGATCCCACATGCCGCGGAGCACCTAAGCCCGTGCGCCACAATTGCTGAGCCTGCGCTTTAGGGGCCACGAGCCACAACTACTGAGCCCACGTGCTGCAACTACTGAAGCCCTTACACCTAGAGCCCCTGATCCGCAACAAGAGAAGCCACTGCAAAGAGAATCCCGCGCACTGCAAGGAAGAGTAGCCCCCAATCGCCGCAAGTAGAGAAAGCCCGCACACAGCAACGAAGACCCAACACAGCCAAAAATAAATTTAAAAAATAAAAATTTAAATTAAAAAAAAACTGACTTCTAAAAAAATAATAATAAAATAAAATACATTTTTAAAGAAAGAAAAGTGGACAAAGACTTGAATGGCAGAAATGTGTGGGCTGGGTTAGCGGTTCAGACTTGAGCAATGCACTTATATCTTGTAAAGGAAAAATTATGAGCCTCAAATGTTGACCTATATTATTTTTATTATGATGTTACTTAAATATGTACAAACAGAAAAGTAGATATAAATGCCTTATTCTAAAAAATAAAATAAATGCCTTATTCTTATAGCTCCTTGTACAAGGATAAAACCAAAGCAAGTTAGAAAATTAAATGTAATTGTACAGTAATATAAAGTATATTAAAGAAACAGTAAAATTCAAATGAACAACATTCAGTTAATATGATGGATGATGTTTTCTGAAAAGGAAATTCAAATTAAACCCACAAGGTACTATTTTCTACCCACTAGAATGGCTAACATTGAAAACAATGACAACGCCTACCCTGGTTGGCAAGGAAGAAGAGCAACTGAAACGTTCACACATTGTTGGAAAATGTAAGATGGTAAAACACTTTAGAAAATCTGACAGCTAGTCATAAAGCTAAATGTCACCTACCATATGACCCAGCAATTTCACACCTAGATATTTTCTAGAAGAGTAATGAAAATATATGTTCACAAAATATACATGTACAAAGTCTTTTTATTCATACCATTTTTATTCTTAACAGCTAAAGATTGGAAACAACCCAATGACTACAAACAGGTGAATGGAAAAGCCAAGTATGGTATATTCATACAGCAGACTTGTACTCAGCAATAAAAAACAAGAGAATGCCAAAGCCTGATAGTGCAAAACCAGCTCCTGACTGTAACAAATGACATTTTCTTTCTCATTGGTTGGTTACCAATGGACACATGCATTTATCAAATAAACCAATGAATTTGCAAAACCCAGTGAATGTGAACCCTCTTACACTATTGGCGGGAATGTAAATTGGTGCAACCACTATGGAAAACAGTACGGAGGTTCCTCAAAAAACTAAAAATAGAGTTGCTATATGATCCAGCAATCCCACTCCTGGGAATATATTCCAACAAAACTATAATTCAAAAAGATACATGCACCCTTATGTTCATAGCAGCACTATTTATGATAGCCAAGACATGGAAGCAATCTATTTACTTATTTATTTTTTTAATTTTGGCTGCCCCGGGTCTTAGTAGCGGCATGCATGCGGGATCTAGTTCCCCAACCAGGGATCGAATCTGGGCCCCCTGCATTAGAAGCCCGGGGTCTTACGCACTGGACCACCAGGGAAGTCCCAAGACGTGGAAGCAATCTAAATGTCCATTGACAGATGAATGGATAAAGAAGATGTGATACACACACACACACATACACACACACACACATTGGAATAGAACTCAGCCATAAAAAAGAATGAAATATTGACATTTGCAGCAACATGGATGGACCCAGAGATTATCATACTAAGTGAAGTAAGTCAAAAAGAGAAAGGGGGGCTTCCCTGGTGGCGCAGTGGTTGAGAGTCCACCTGCCGATGCAGGGGACACGGGTTTGTGCCCCGGTCCGGGAAGATCCCACGTGCCGCGGAGCGGCTAGGCCCGTGAGCCATGGCCACTGAGCCTGCGCATCTGGAGCCTGTGCTCCGCAACGGGAGAGGCCACAACAGTGAGAGGCCCGCGTACCGCAAAATAAAATAAAAAAAAAAAAAGAGAGAAAGGGACTTCCCTGGTGGTCCAGTGGTAAAGAATCGCCTTCCAATGCAGGGTACCCAGGTTCAATCCCTGATGGGGGAATTAAGATCCCACGTGCCACAGGGCAGCTAAGCCCGTGAGCCACAACTACTGAGCTTCCGCACCTCAACAAGAGAGCTCGCGTGCCAAAAACTACAGAGCCCACGCGCCCTGGAGCCCATGCACCACCTAGAAAGAAGCCCGCACGCCTCAACGAAGACCCGATGCAGCCAAAAAAGTAAAAGAAAATAAATAAAATAAAATATTTTTTTAAAAAACAACAAAAAGAGAAAGATAAATACCATATGATACCACTTATATGTGGAATCTAAAAAAATGATACAAATGAACTTATTTATGAAACAGAAACAGATTCATAGACATAGAAAATGGACTTGTGGTTGCCAAGAAAGAGGATGAGGTGGGGGAGGGAATCGCTTTGAGGTACACCAGAAACTAACACAACATTGTAAATCAACTATACGTCAATTAAAATAAATAAATAAATTTTAAAAAATAGCGAATGAAGCTTTTTCCATGTAAGTTTTACTCAAAATATGTATAAATATAAACATATAAACATTAAGAAGTAATAGTATTTCAGAGAGTCTGAGTGGAGATAACGAACTGAACGTTTGTGTGACTGTCACTTGAAGACAAATGGCACTGGCAGCATGGTTGACCAGCTGAAGGGAAAGCAGAGTGCAGAATTGAGAGAAGCTTTCCACTATTTGACAAGGATGGTGACAAACATCAAAAAATTGGAGACTGTAATGAGGCCTCTTGGGCAAAATTCCCTAGAAGCAAAATTTCAGGATAAATTAATGAAACAAATGGTGATGGAAATAGTACAATTGACTTTCTGGACTTTCTGACAATGATGACAAGAAAAATGAAAAACATAAAAAAGAAATTAGAGAAACATTCCTTGTGTTTTATAAGGATGACACTGTCCGTGTTGGTGCGACATAAGTACATCACATGATAAAACACCTTCAAGAAAAGTTAACACATGAGAAGATTGATTAAATGATCATGGAAGCAGATATTGATAATAATAGTCAAGAAAAAACTGAAGAATTTGTATAAATGATGTCAGCAAAGTGAGACCACTGTACAGAATGTGTTAAAGTTCCTGTGCAAAATTATTTGCCTTTTTTTTTCTTGTTGTCAAAAGAATATACATGAGTAGTCATTAGGACTTACTTCTCTGTGTTTTTCTTTTTTTTTTTTTTTTCTTTTAATTTTAATTTTTGGCTGCATTTGGTCTTCGTTGCTGTGCGCGGGCTTTCTCTAGTTGTGGCGAGCAGGGGCTACTCTTCATTGTGGTGCGTGGACTTCTTATTTTGGTGGCTTCTCTTGTTGCAGAGCACGGGCTCTAGGAGCGCAGGGTTCAGTAGTTGTGGCATGCGGGCTCAGTAGTTGTAGCTCGCGGGCCCTAGAGCGCAGACTCAGTAATCGTGGTACTGTGGGCTTAGTTGCTCCACGGCATGTGGGATCTTCCCGGACCAGGGCTCGAACCTGTGTCCCCTGCATTAGCAGGCGGATTCTTAACCACTGCGCCACCAGGGGAGCCCTATGTTTTTCTTCTTTATCTCACTATCACTATCCTATACCTTATTTTTTTTAAATACATCAAGTAGCAAGTTGCACATGGCTTGCTAAATTACTGGTTCTCAAATTTTGGACGTTCAGCATCCCTTTACATTTTAAAATTTTATGAAGATCTCTAAGACTTTTTGTTTGTATGAGTTATATATATTAAAAGTTTCCATATTAGAAATTAAGACAGAATTTTTTTGTTGTTGTTGCGGTACGCCGGCCTCTCACTGCTGTGGCCTCTCCCGTTGCGGAGCACGGGCTCCGGACGCGCAGGCTCAGCGGCCATGGCTCACTGGCCCAGCCGCTCCGCGGCATGTGGGATCTTCCCGGAACAGGGCATGAACCCGTGTCCCCTGCATCGGCAGGCGGACTCTCAACCACTGCGCCACCAGGGAAGCCCAAGACAGAATTTTAAAATATTTGTTCATTACAAAATAATAACAAAACCATTACAGGTTGACATAAGTATTTTTAAAATAATTATACTTTCCAAAACAAAAAAAACACACTAGTGAGAAAAGTGGACTCATTTTACATTTTTGCATATCTCCTTAACGTCTGGACTAATAAAAGACAGCTGGATTCTCATATCAACATTCAATCTGTTGTGATATCACACTTCATGTAGCCTCTGGAAAATTCCACTCTACACTAATGAGAGAACAAGAGTGAGAGGCAGATAATGTCTTTAATATTGTTGTTAAAATGGTTTTTACCTCATGGGTCCCCTTTGCTCACACTTTGAAAACCACTAACCTACATCCTTCAACACATCTAAACTTAGATGGAGTTGGTCAAATACAAGAACACCTAAGTTACACCTTTTTAAAAATAGTTTTCTTTAGGGACAATCAGCCTGTTGTACATTTCAGAATTCTGAACTATAGAGAATCCACAGTATATACCTAAAGTTGTGCTATTGCAAAGTGGGTTCATTATCCAAGTACTCATACATCATTATTTTTTACTACTGATCCTATACCAGAAGCTTTGTCTTATATTGATACTTGCTTTTAAAGATTTGTTTGGCTCTTAAAGAAAATCTGCTTGTGGTACTATTTACCTCAAACAAGTTATATATTTGATTTCCAACTTAAAAATTACAATTAGTTTTGTAGGAAACTGCCATACTCTCTTTCAAAATGACTGTACACTTTTACATTCCCAGCAGCAACGAATGACAGTTCCTGTTGCTCCACATCCTCACCAATGTTTGGTGTTGTCAGTGCTTTGAAATTCAGCCATTCTAATAGGTGTGTAGTGGTAACTCACTGTTTTAATTTGCAATCCCCTAATGACATATGATGTTGAGCATATTTTCATATGCATATTTGCCATCTGTATATCTTCTTCGGTGAGGCGTTTGTTCAGATCTTTTGCCTACTTTTAGTCAGGAAGTTAGTTTTCTTATTGTTGAGTTTAAAAGAGATTTTTTAAAATATATTTTTGATACCACTCCTTTATCAAATATGTGTTTTGCAAAGATTTTCTCCCAGTCTGTGACTTGTTTTTTCATTCTGTTAATTGTGTCTTTCACAGAGCTTAAGTTTTTAATTTATATTATTTTTTTAATGCATGGTTTTTTAAAGTTATTTTATTTTATTTACTTATTTATTTATTTATTTTGGCTGCACCGGGTCTTAGCTGCGGCACACAAACTCTTAGTTGCAGCGTGCATGCGGTGTCTAGTTCCCCGACCAGGGATTGAACCTAGGCCCTCTGCATTGGGAGCACGGAGTCTTACCACTGGACCACCAGGGAAGTCCAAGTTTTTCATTTCATTTCATTTCATTTTTTTAAATGTTTTATTTATTTGTTTGTTCGTCTGGCTGCACTGGGTCTTAGTTGCAGCACGCAGGATCTTTTATTTTTGTTTTTTAAATTGTTATTGGGGCTTCCCTGGTGGCGCAGTGGTTGAGAGTCCACCTGCCGATGCAGGGGACGCGGGTTCGTGCCCCAGTCTGGAAAGATCCTACATGCCGTGGAGCAGCTGGGCCCATGAGCCATGGCCGCTGAGCCTGCGTGTCCGGAGCCTGTACTCCGCAACGGGAGAGGCCACAACAGTGAGAGGCCCTCGTACCGCAAAAAAAAAAAAAAAAAAAATTGTTAGTGGACTATAGCTGCTTTACAATATTGTGTTATTTTATACTGTACAGCAAAGTGAATCAGCTATGTGTATATATATATCCCCTCTTTTTTGGGTTTCCTTCTTATTTAGGTCACCACAGAGCACTGAGTAGAGTTCCCTGTACACGGGATCTTTTAGTGGCGGCATGCATGCAGGATCTAGTTCCCTGACCAGGGATCGAACACAGGCCCCCGCATTGGGAGCACAGAGCCTTTTTTTTTAAATTTATCTTTTATTTACTTATTTATTTTTCTTTTTGGCTGTGTCGGGTCTTAGTTGTGGCACACGGGATCTTTGTTGCCGCACACAGGCTCTTCGCTGTGGCACGTAGGCTTCTCTCTAGTTGTGGCGTGCGGGGTTTCTCTTCTCTAGTTATGGCATGCAGGCTTCAGAGCACGTGGGCTCTGTAGTTTGCAGCACACGGGCTCTCTAGTTGAGGCACGCAGGCTCAGTAGTTGTGGCGCGCAAGTTTAGTTGCCCTGCGGCATGTGGGATCTTATTCCCTGACCAGGGATCGAACCCACATCCCCTGCATTGCAGGACAAATTCTTTACCACTGGACCAGCAGGGAAGTCCCAGGAGCATGGAATCTTAACCACTGGATCACTATAGAAGTCCCTAAGTTTTTAATTTTAATAAAGTCCAACTTATCAATTTTTTCTTTCATGAATCATGCTTTTGGTGTTGTAACTGAAAAGTCATCACCAAGCCCAAAGTTACCAAGATTTTTCACCTATGTTATTTTCCGGGAGTTTTAGTTTTGTCAGAGGTTGGGGAAAGGGAGCGAAGGACAAAGAGTGGAATACAGAGGATTTTTAAGGCAACGAAACTATTCTCTATGATACAGTAATGATGGGACAAATTTTCAAAACACATACAATGTACTACACAAAAAGTGACCCCTAATATAAAATATTGGACTTTAGTTAATAATAATGTATCAATATGGTTCATCAGTTATAACAAGCGTAACACAATATTTCAAGATGTAAATGTAGGGAAACTGTAGGAGAAGGGGAACAAAAGGATAAACTGTTATCAACCAGGAGAAGAAACAATAGCAAAGTTAACAAATCAGTTGTAAAGACTCTAAGTTCTGTTTCAATGGTAAAGGCTAGCCTGAAGCACTTTCTTGAGGTGTTTTGTAGAATTTAAACCCCCCTAGGGACTCAACTACCAGATCAGCTGAAACCTAAGGGATGATGATGTTGACCTTTTCTGACCCTTGATACTTCAATCAACTAAAGCTTGGACTCTGTGGACAGCCCAAGCCCCTTCATGAATATGTATACACCCTTAGCTTAAAACCTCCCCAATTTTGCTCTTTGGGGAGACACACTGCTTTGGGAAAGATCTCCAGTGTTCTCTTTACTTGCTGCAAGTAATAAGTCCTCCTCCCGCTCTGTGGCTTGATTGTGACTTTTGGCTCCACACCTGCCAAGAGGCAAGTCCAGTTTTCCCTAACAGCACCAACCCCCATCTCTGTGGGGCACTGTGTGGCCACGGCTGCCATATACCCTAGGAGATGCTATATTCCAGCCTCCCCTTACATTTTATATCCCCCCACAGCTCCTGGCACGAGGCCTTGCAATATGGCAGGCTGCTGAGTCAATGTTGCAGCTCTGACTTCAGATTTCATCAGGGCAGTTTGTGTTTCTGAAAGCAAACAGGAGAGGATGGACCCAGCCCGGCAACAGCCAATTTAGCAGTCTGAAGACGTGAGCTGTTCAAAATGTGGTTGATGCCTCTGATTTTCTGAGTCTACCTTTATTCCCAGGGCTCTTTGAATGAAACAAATTCACTTCTCCCGAGGAATCCTCAAAGCACACCGCCACTGAGGGTGGATTTATCTTTCTAGAACTCATATCTTAAATCCCCCTCTTTAAATCCTCTCCCTCTTTAAATTACCCATCCATCTGCAGGGATAGCAAACACAGATCTCAGTGAGGCAGGCAGCCAGCTTCAATGAGGAAAGGAGGCCCATGTAATGTGGGGACCAGTGGGAATTGTGGCAAACTGAAAGGCATACACATTCAAAGGTTCTTAAAACTGTGCTGGTCAAACCAAATGTATGAACAGGAAGCCCAGTTCAATCACCAGCAGCCAATGTGGGGTGTTTGATTCATATTTTATAGTACAAATTGCTCAGTATAAATTACAGGGCCCTTCAGGTCCAGCCACTCTTACCCACGTCCCTACACTCTGTTTATATGACATACTTTCACACATTCTCCCTGTTATCTTTGCTGGTTCATTCTTTTCCCCCCAACTTTTATTGAGCACCTAATATGTACCATGCACTATAATATTAATAGATGCTTAGGAAACAAGGGTGAACGAGAATTTCAGTCCTCATGGAGCTTGTAGTGTAGTGTCGACAAAAAATTAATCAGTCCATCTAAGAAGTGGAAAATTTTATTCAAGCCAAATTGAGGATTATAACCTGAGAACAGCCTCTCAGAAAGCTCCAAGAACTGTTCCACCCATTAGAAGTCAAAGCAGTTATGTAAGTTTTTTGAGAGAAGGGGCTGTACATTAAGTGATGTATTATTGACAGTTTACACAATCCAGATCTGTGAGTGCACAGTAGTGGGTGACCCCTTACAAAATCAGGAAGGAATGTTATCTTTTAAGGAGTTGTCTTGTTGGTGCTAGGAGAATGTTGCTCTTTATGGCTGAGCAGGTATTTCTGCCTGTGGGGAGGTTTGGTCGATGCATAATGCAGATACACAATGCACACTAGAGGGGAGAGAGGAGGCCAAAAGGCAGAGAAAAGTTTTTACGTTTAAATTTTTCTTTTCTTGCCACGAAGTATGAATTTCATGTCATAGTAGTGAGGGGACATACATGTTAACAGTTACCAGACTGTGATAAGCATTATGAGAAAAGTACCGGGTTTGACTGAAATATACACAAGGGGCGCCTAGCCAGATCAGAGAAAGATAGGTTTGGGAAGTCTCCTCCTCCGAGTAGATATCTTAGCCGTGGCTAAGGATGAGCTAAGGAAGCAAAGATGAGAGTGAAAGGGTGAAGGTGGTGGTAGGGAGAGGGTTTCCTGGAAGAGCGAACAGTACTAATAAAGGTTCCTAAGGAAACGAACATTCCATGTGGCTGGAGAGTAAGAATACAGGGAGGGGTGGCACAAGATGAAACTGAAAAGGTGAGCAGAGGCCAGATCTTTCCAAACCTTGTGACCAAATGAGTCAGATTTTGTCCTTGGGGGAATGGGCGAGACCAACAGTTTTTAATCAAGGACTCACATTTGTCTTTTAGAAAAATCTCTCTGGCTTCATTGTGGAGAACAGGTTGAACAAGGGGTGGAAGCAAAGACGATAATTAGAGGGCCCTCACGATAAACCAGGCAGAGACGATGATGGCCTGGCATGAGATGCGGCAGTGGGGTGGAAAGCATGGACCAGACTTGGGAGATAGAATTGATATAACTCAGAGATTTAGTGATGGTGGGAAGAAAGACAAGAGGAGGTGTTAATGATGAACTTGGAGTGCCCTGATCCCCTCCTCATCCTTTCAGCTTAATTCTCTCAGTCTTCATGGACCCTCTAGGCATCTTCTTACCCACTACCTCCAATACTCTGTCCCACTACTGGAGTAGCACACCATATTGTATAATGGTGAGAGACTGGGTGTCCTTCTTCCTTGTTGTGTTGGGCAGAGACCCTGTATCACTCAGGGTCAAATTGGGAGATGGAAGCCACACAGCAATTTGAACAGCGAAATTTTAATACATGTAAGTGTTAACTATAATAGGGCATTTGAGTAAAGTGGGATTGGCTGCTAGCCAAAAAGTAAAGAGAACTCTAAAGGATACAGGATTGGCATATGTAAGGTGCACCCATCACCCCCTAAGCTAAGGTAGAGGACCGGGGCTGAGATCCAGACCTTGTGGAGAGTTACACAGCTGCGGGTAACTGGATGGCACAGAAGTCGCTCAATGCTGGGCCAGTGGTGAAACCGAGAGAGGCCCTGTGAGGCTCCCAGGTATAGAGGCCCTTTTGTCCCCTGTTTCTTATAGGCAAGACTCCAGTCTCCATGACCCTCCTGGAATTCCAAAGGGCAGATTCGAACAGTTGCTCATCAAGGGAGGAGCAGGCAAGAAACCAGCTGAGGTCAGATGAAAGGAACCAGAGAAGTTCATCCAGATTAGGAGACCCACCATCTGAGACGAGATTAAGGGAGTGCAAGCGGGCGCACTCACCCTAATCTTGTCAGAGACCCCACCTTTGAACCATCGTTGTAAAACCCCTCATCAAATCCTCCCAGGTTGGGACACATAGTTTTTCCAGGCAGGAGTCCCCCTTTGCCTGGCAAAGTAATAAAGCTATCCTTTTCTACTTTACCCAAAACTCTGTGTCTGAGATTTGGGACCGGTGTACAGAGAAGCTGAGCTTTACACAGCAATGGTAGTTGCTGGAAATTTGCCCTCCAGAACTTGCCAGAAACCTACCTTCTAGGGTGTCAAGGAAAGTCATTCTTGGACAGGTGTCTCAATGGAGGCACCCTGACACAAAGGCAACCAAGGATGGGAGGATTCAGGGGAAAACTACTGGCTGGGTGGTGCTGGCCACTGTCACTGCAGGAGCGGGGCTCTGGAAGAGCTACATGAGCTGCAGAACCCTGGTGCTGGGGAAGCCATCTGCACTGCAGGAGCTGAGCATTAAGGAACCCATGCATGCTGCAGGAGCCTGCTGAAAGAGGACATTAGAATGAGAAAGGAAACCCCTTCCTCCTGCAATTACTCTCCGGAGCCCTCACCTCACAAAGACTAACATTGTGCCAACTGGTAAAGAAAAAAATACTTAAATGGTCCAGCACCAATTTTTGCACAGCAAGCAATGAAGGGTGAATTTGGAGCCAAAAGGCAATAAATTGGTAACTGGCACAGACCCCATATTGTTTATCACAGCTGCTGGAGTACCACAGGGGGCTAGAAATCAATATGGCAACGAAGGTTAGGAAAGGAGAAATGTATATTCAAGTCTGTTGCCTACTTTTAAACTGGGTTGTTTTTTGGTTGTTGTTGAGTTGTAGGAGTTCTTCATATATTCTGGATATTAAACCCTTATCAGATAAATGATTTACAAATACTTTCTTTCATTCCATAAGTTGCTTTCTCACTCTCTTCATAGTGTTCTTTGATGCACAAAAGTTTTCAAGTTTGATGAGGTCTAATTTATCTATTTTTTCTTTTGTTGTCTGTGCTTTTGGTGTCATATCCAAGAAATCATTGCCAAATCCAATGTCATAAGGCTTTTCCACTATGTTTGCTTCTAAGAGTTTTATAGATTTAGAGCTTATGTTTAGGTCTTTGATTCATTTTGAGTTAATTTTTGTATTGGATGTAAGGTAAAGGTCCAATTTCATTCTTTTGCATATGGATATCCAGTTTACCCAGAACCAAATGTTGAAAAGCATTTGATCATATATGCAAGAGCTTACTTCTGGGTTCTCTATTCTGATTCATTGGTGTATATGTCTGCCTTATTCCAGTACTACATGTTTTGATTACTGTAGCATTTGTCTCTTAAATCCTGTGAAAAATTAAAAGTGGGGTTACAAAAAAATTTATAACAATAGGTTTTATTTATTTATTTATTTTGGGCTGTGTTGGGTCTTCCTTGCTGCGTGCGGGCTTTCTCCAGTTGCGGCGAGTGGGGGCTGCTCTTCGTTGCAGTGCGCAGATTTCTCATTGTGGTGGCTTCTCTCGTTGTGGAGCACGGGCTCTAGGCGCGCGGGCTTCACTAGTTGCAGCACGTGGGCTCAGTAGTTGTGGCTCACGGGCTCGAGAGCACAGGCTCAGTAGTTGTGGTGCATGAGCTTAGTTGCTCCGCAGCATGTGGGATCTTCCCGGACCAGGGATCGAACCCGTGTGTCCTGTATTGTCAGGTGGATTCTCAACAACTGCGCCACCAGGGAAGCCCCAACAATAGGTTTTTATATGTGCCCATGTATTTACCTTTAACAGGGATCTTTATGTCTATATCTGGCTACAAGTTACTGTCTCGTGTCCTTTCATTTCAACCTGAAGGAATCCCTGTAGCATTTCTTGTAGGACAGGTCTAGTGGTAATGTGTGGGAGAGTGGTATGGGGGGGAGGGGGAATCGGATGAAGGTAGTCAAAAGATACAAACATCCAGCTATAAGACAAATAAGTACTAGAGATGTAACATACAACATGATAAATATAATTAACACTGCTGTATATGATATACAAAAGTTAACAGAGGAAATCCTGAGTTCTCATCACAAGGAAAAAAATGTTTTTCTATTCAATTTTGTATCTATATGAGATGATGGATGTTCACTAAATTTACTGTGGTCCTCATTTCATGAAGTATTAAGTCAAATCATTTCACTGTACACCTTATACAGTGCTGTACATCAACTATATACCAATAAAACTGGAAGAAAAAAGATATATCAGGGTAACCAAAGAGTCTAAATTCATGAGGGAAAGAATTCTAGCTAATAAGTGTGGAAGAAAGGATTGAATTAGAAAATTACCATTTCACAGCCCCTAATGAGATAATAGCAGATGAACAAAACAGCAAATAAAGCAATGAACTATGGTTGAAACTATTAGATAAAAGCTTAATGTGGAACTATACAATTGCAGGGGCAGGCTGTCACCACCTGAGCCTACTGACCACTGAAACTGGGACCATGAGCTATTGCGGGTCTCCTGGTGTGATACCAACACACATCACCTCCTAGCCTCTAGAGCCAACCTCCATTTACACAATATGGGAGAGAGAGGAAGAAGTTAAATGACACGACAAGGAAACAGAAAAATCCACAAAGTGGGGCATTTTACAGGACAACTGACCCAGTTTTTGCAGCAAGTCATGACAGGAAAAAATGAAAAGGGCAGGGGCCCACCCTAGATTATAAGAGACTTAAACACCATACAAGAAAATTTCATGTGTAGATTCTGTATGTATTCTGAGTTGTATGTTTTCTATTGTCTTTCAGACAATCAGAGAAATTTGATTCTGGACTGGGTTTTAGATGATAACAGGGCCAAGTTGACTTTGTCAAGTATGCAAATGGCATTGAGGTTATGGAAAAAAGTCTAGTTTTTTAGAGCTGTATATTGAGATATACAGGAGTAAAATGACATAAGGTCTGCAGCAGAGCAAAACAGAAAGGGGTAAAGCAAACCTGACAGGATCTTGATAATTGTTGAATCCATGTGATGGGATACGGGAGTTCTTTGTTCTATTTTCACTTCTGAGAAGGTCTGAATATTTTCATAACAAATTCTAAAGAGAGTTTTTAAAAGAGATGATGTGTGGGAGGGTGGTAGAGGGATAAATATTAGCTTCTCTTTCCCAGTAGCAGGTGTAAGACACGTGGGTGGAAGAGAAAATCCTCTCTGCGTTTTATTAAAAACTCTCTCTTGGGATTTGCTCATTTAAGGAACTAACAAAATTGCCCTCAGAGCGTGGTATGTAGGCCACGCCCCACCAGGGATACTTCAGAGAGCAGAAAAAAAACTCAAATTGGCAACTTGGTCACAGACAGAAACTCAGCAAGATCAAATACCTGAAAAGGACTTTTTTTTAAAGTATTGAATTATTTTCGATCTATTAAAAAGAAAATCCCCGAGGGGATAGATGCAATTTTCCTGGGAAGAGAATTATCTGCGCTAGTTAAACCAAACCAAAACAAAGGCATTCTTCGCAATAACTCCCTGAGAGCAGCGTTTACGGAGACAGTAATTAGGTAATTAGACCGGGTAGTCACCGCAGAGCCTCGGGTGCCGCAGGGTGTTAATGACTCCTGCTCAGCTGTGCAGCTGCCCTCGGCGAGGAGGTAGGTCTGGACTTTTCTGAGCGTAGGCCACTCGGCCTGATTCCTCTCGCCTTTGCAGCTCTCGGGGAGCATCCTTCCCCCAACGCCCGCGGGGCTGGGCGCACCCGGGGCTGGCGGGTGGGACGCTGGGCTCGCGCTGGTTCCCCCGCGCGGCCGCTCCCAACTCTCGGCCCTCACCCCAAAACTGCCGGCGCATCAAGCTACCACAATTTTAGCGTCCCCTGGCCGCAGGGCTTGGGCACCTGCTGATAATCCGAAATTGCACGCGGTTCCCGGCCTTGCACCAGGCAGGGTGACTTTCCCTTCTTAATCGCTCGCTCGCTTAATACAGTTAATTCGTACCCCTTATCAAACACGTGGACTGTGGAAAGGAAAAAAGAACTAATGTGTGTATGTCCCTACCAGCCAGAAATACTTTTAGCATTCCACCGCATTTCCTTTCACTCCGGACATGTTTTAAATATATATTACTGGGATACCAGAGATATTACTTCAGAAGCTCATTTTTCACTTTGCATCATTTATTGAGCACTTACTCCTGTCATCAAATAGCCTAACAAAATGTTCAATGCTGATAAAAGTCCGCCGGAGTAATGCACAGCTCCCTGACACTTGATACTTGGATAATTTCCCATTTTTGACCGACATAAACAAGTGTTTGGTCTAATTTTGCCAAATACCCTTCTCGCTCAGGCGGCGCACAGGCCGGGATGGAGGAAAGGATCATGGTTCCAGGTGCCAGATCGCAGAGGCCTAGCGCTGAGTACCTTCCCGGTCCTGTGACGTCAGCCCTAGGCCCCGCCCCCTTCGGCGGAGCCAATCGAAGCGCTGGGGGGGGGGCCTCCACAAACTTGCGCGCACGGGCGCGCGAGCGGCAGACCCTGAGGCTAGGCGCGATGGACTTGGCGTTTCCTGGTGTCCAGGGTCAGGCCCAGCTGCCGCCACCCGAAGCGTGGCCGCTGGTTGGCTCCAAGGAGGAGCTCTATGACTGTCTGGATTACTACTACCTGCGCGACTTCCCGGCCTGCGGGGCCGGGCGCAGCAAGGGCCGGACGCGGCGCGAGCGGGAACTGCGCACCAACTGGCGGGTGCCCGGCGGCCACGAGCGCAAGATCGCGCAGAAGCTCCTCAACGGCCAGCGCAAGCGTCGCCAGCGCCAGCTGCAGCCCCGGCCGCGCACCCGTCTCGCCTGAGTGCTGGTGCGTGCGGGCCCGCGCGAGCGCCCTGGTAACGCTCCGGTCCGCCCCCTGCGACTCGAACGGGGCACAGTCGCCCCCTCCTGAGGCTGCCCCGCGTAGCGAGTCATTAGCTGGGCTCCCTAAATTCCCAGACTGTCTCCCGGCGGCAGTTAAAATTCTACCTTTTGGAATTTTTTAGTTGGGTAGAAGGGGCTAGGAAACGCAGAAAACATCTTTCTAAAAATACAAGTAAGGGATTTACTTCCAGTGTTTATGCACGGACTAAAGAGAATTGATTTTTGTTTTTGTCTGGTTTTCAACAGGATACCCATACCCAAAGGACCTGATAAAAGTATTTTCTCTGACTCCAGCTATAACTCCGGTCCTAAGGGGAACAGTCCATGTTGGTCAACAGAACTTCTTTTCGACATCGCTTAAGTTCAGTATCTTTTCCTCACTAATTGTTAAGTAACATCCAAGTGGGTATGCCTGTTTAGGGTTTTTAATTAAAAGAGCAGCAAGAATGGCATTTTAACTCTGCTGGTGTTTTTTTTAAGTTGCTGTGGTAACTTGTTTCAAGTACACAAATATTTGAGTTCTTATCTGCAAAGAAGACGTCACAAAGACGAATGTGGGCAGAACAAAGATAGGAATTCTCTGCGCTTTGACCCCACAGCAATCCTTTGAAGCGAATGCTAGCTCCATTTTACGGACGGGATTCTGAGGCACAGAACTCAAGTAACTTTCCAGAGGTCATACAGCTAATTAGAAAACCTGGCATAACAGATACTCAAAAACATTCACTCTTCCCAGCATCACAGTTTTCCTCAACTGTAGACATCCTTCTGTGGTTCAGAACCACCCACAAACTCCATGTCCAAGAACTAGGGTTATAGTTTAAAAATTATGCAGAGTATGGCAGGGTCCCTCTTCTTTCTCTTCACTCTGCATTCAGTCAGGTCTCTGCGCCCAGCGGTGAGTCCTTTGTTGGGGGAGAAGGGTGGTGTTCTGGAAGGAGCAACTTGAATTTTAATCCTAGCTATGGGTGTTCATCAATCTGGCATTCAGCAAACTTCTGAGTGGAAGCTACTTTCAAGTTCCACCATGCTTCAGGTTTTGCATTTGTAAAATGGGAATAATATTGGGTTACCTCGCCAAACAGGATTATAGATAAAATAAATAAAATGTGACACCCTTAAGGGCTTGGCACATAACCGGTGCTCAATAAATAGTAATTATTATTTTTTTTTTTTTGCGGTACGCGGGCCTCTCACTGTTGTGGCCTCTCCCGTTGCGGAGCACAGGCTCCGGACACGCAGGCTCAGCGGCCATGGCTCACGGGCCCAGCCGCTCCGTGGCATGTGGGATCTTCCCGGACCGGGGCACGAACCCGCGTCCCCTGCATTGGCAGGCGGACTCTCAACCACTGCGCCACCAGGGAAGCCCCAATGGTAATTATTTTTAAGTTTACAGAACGTGATCCCTCTTCTCCTTCCTCTCTAGTCACGAAGTCCTTTTTTTTTTTTTTTTTGGCCGCACCATGCGGCATGCAAGATCTTAGTATCCCAACCAGGGATGGAACCCTTGCCCCCTGCATTGGGAGTGCGGAGTCTTAACCACTGGACTGCCAAGGAAGTCTTAAATTCTTTCACTCACTTCATTATTTTAAAATGTCTCCAACATTCAGGCAGTGTGGTATGGTAGGAGTCTTCACTTTGGAGTCAAACACCTGTATGGACTTGGGAAAGTTGCTTAAACTCTAAGCATCTGTTTCCTTACCTATAAAATAGGGATGATACAGTACCTATTTCAAGAGTTCTTGTGAGGCATAAATGAAATAACGCACGTAAAGCTCTCAGTGCCTGGTATACAATAGGCACTCAAATAATTAGTAATAATGTCCACATCACCACTGTCTTAGCCTTCAGGATTTTTTTCCTTACCCCTAGTCTCCCTCTGCTATATCTCAGACATGTCCAGATTAATCTTCAGAAGACCATTTTAATAATATAAAGATCCTCAGTGCTGCTCTAACCTTGCAGGCCAAAAAGCTTAGATGCCTTATATTGTGCTGCAAATCATCTATTGCATTTCTGTTTTTTTTTTTGGCTGCATCGCGTCTTAGCTGTGGTACATGGGATCTTCATTGCGGCACATGGGATCTTTCCTTGCAGCGCGTAGGCTTCTCTCTAGTTGTGGCATGTGGGTTTTCTCTCTCTAGTTGTGCCACGCAGGCTTAGTTGCCTCGCAGCATGTGGGATCTTAGTTCCCCGAACAGGGATGGAACTCGCGTCCCCTGCACTGAAAGGCACTGGACCACCAGGCAAGTCCCCATCTATTGGATTTTCTTAGGTTTGTTTCTCATAACTTCCAAAAACACACTGGTTCGTGACACATGTCTTCTGTCCTCTAACTTCACCATATTCAATTCTGCTTCTTCCTTTGAATCTGTGCTGTGCTTTACAATTTTAATTTTTCTAAAACTAATTTCACCTAACTGAAAGTGGCACCAAGTGCCACTTTCTCCCAGAAGCATTCATCCACACTGAATGTCCATTCCTTTAAAATCCTTTAGAACTTCATATAAACACCACTTAACCATTTGTTTTATAGTATTCTGTACTTTCAGATCAACAGTTTAATTCATTCATTCATTCTTTTTTGTCTGATATGTGCAAGGCACTATATTCATATAACGATGTCTTAGTTATCCAAAGAAAAAACTGCATTTACAGTGTATGGACCTTAATGTCTTAAACATCTCAGTTCCTACACAATTCCTGCTGTGAAGTACAGCATACCCAGACATGAGCTATGTTAAAGCAACACTGTAAGATGTTCTAACTAGATTTTGCTCATTTTAGATACTAGAGCTTTTAAAATTTAAATATGCTCACTGTAGAAGTTATGTGTATTAGTTACCTATTGCTGTGTAACAAATTACTATCTCAGTTTCTGTGGGTCAACAATTTGGGAGTGGCTTAGCTGGATGATTCTAACTCAGGGTCTTTCAGGAGGCTGGAGAGGAATTAGGCTCCACCTTTTGAAGGGAGTGTCAAGGAATTTGAGGACATATTTTAAACCACCAATGTAGGTTTAATTATTGTGTGTTCACTGTAGACAAATTGGAAAATACAGACAAGCCAAAAAAAAAAAAAAAGGAAGGAAGAAAGAAATCACTATCCAATGAATAACATCACTACTGGGATGTATATAATTACAGCCTTTAAAATATAATAGAACTTTCTCAAAATACAAACATACTATGTGTACTACTTTGTAACCTGCTCTTTCACTTGGTGTTTTGTGAAGATAATTCTCACTTCACATATTCTTTCACATTTTAAATGGCTGCATAGCATTTCATTGTATGTATGTATTACAACTTATTTAACTAATTGTATATTGCAGGACACTTAGGTTATTTCACGTTTTCCCTATTTTATACATTTTGTTAAATCAACATCCTTATGGCTAATTTCTTTCACATTCATGACTTTCTCAAATTCTTAGACATGGAATTTCTGGAACAGAGTTTGCACAGTTTTAAAACTTCTGATATTTACCACCTAATTTCAGTAGAATTTTTATTGCAATCATCAAAAGTCCACTCAGCCAAATATCTGTATCAAATATCTGTAACAATGCCTGCAAGAGTTCGTTGTACAAATTTTCATCACTGTAATTGCATTTGTTGAGGATGACTGTGATCACTACAGAATAAGTTGGTATATAAATTTTACTAAAGTGTGAACTTCGGCACACCTAACCCACCAAACTGCAAATGATAGGTAGCAGAATTCTATTTATTTTCAATTCCCACTTTTTTGCTATTCATTTTAACTTTTTACATGTTCTTTTTTTTTGAATAGAGGTAATACATTAACTGTTTCAAAATCCAAGAGACAGAAAATGTTATCAGTAAAAGTCTCACCCCTGTGCCACTGCCTGAAGGCAACCAGTGTTATCAGCTAAAGATATTTTATGCATGGACACTATGGGCTTTTCTCTCCATTTCACAAACAGCACCCTATACTCAATTCTGCCCCTTGCTTTTTTTCTCTTGACAATTTACCTTGGAAATCATTTCATATCAATACACAGAAAAACTTCTTTCTTTTTTATAGCTGCATATTGTGTGAATGTGCCATAATTTTTTTTTACCTATATTCTGCTGACAGGAATTTAGATTGTTTAATCTTTTACTATCACAAAATAACCTTGTACAAACATCTAATTTTCTCTCTTCAATTTAGGAATTAGTGACTTAGCTAAGTATGATTAAAATTGTCTCTGTTCTGGTCTGCATGCCTGTCTGTCCAAAGCTCTGCTCACTCTAAGCTCTTCTGGTGCCAGAATGTTCTTTATAAATAAAGTTCCTTTCTCCCATCTCTTTTTATGAATTATCCAAAGGCGAATACAAAGGCTTATCATTTGTAAACCTTTCATTTCTTTAAAAAGTTCTGTGAAAATAAAACTTTGTTTTTCACAAAAGTTTTTTGCATTATTTACCCCTCAGTTCCACAAACATTCTGCTGTTGCTGGAAAGGCTGTGTTAAACTCTGCTACCTCTGGTGGAAGGGGGAAATTTCTGATTGGCATCCAAGCATAAATGGAGGTTCTACCTCTGCTTTCTCTCCTCCATAAATCCCACCCCACCCCCAAGGACGGCCCCATGAAGCCCCCCATGAAATGCCACTAGTTAACTTGTCCCCTACTGCAGAGGCGCTAAAATGTACTGTTAAAAGCATTTCACACCAAGTATCACTGAAGCACAGATCCTTGGGGCCTTTGCAGTTGCCATTCCCTTTGCCAGGAATGCTCGTACCCTTGATAAACACGAGGCTTGCTTCCGCACTTCCTCAAGGACTCCATTCAAATACTTCCTCTTCAAAGACTCATGCCCTCTCCAACCCCTAACTCCCTACCACCCTTACCCTGCTTTCGCTTCATATCACCACCATCTAATTTATGTAGGTGTTTGTCTCTTGCCTCCCCGAATTTAAACCCCTTGGAGGTAGTCTTATTTCCTGCTCTATTTCCAGAACCTAGCTAGCACTTGGAGATCATTCAGAACATCTCACTTAATTATCAGTGAACGAATACCATATCAATTACGGGCACAAATTCTATAATATATGAAAGGGGTTTGAAAATGTATGAAATACATAAATGTAAGGCATTATTACTGTCTGAATTTAACTTTTGTTGACTGGATCCACGGACAAAATACAAGTAGAACCAACTCAGCTCTGTCGATCCCTAAAGTTTTCCGTCTTATTATGTGCCCACATTGTGCCTCAAAAAATATTTACCCAAATGAGTAACTTAATGGTGAGAACGGTTAAGTAACTGGCCCAAGGTCCAGCGACAATCACGCCAGAGCTCTGACTCACTCACTCAAGATTGGAGCTGACCTACCATGTTAATAAGGCAAACGTTTGAAGGTAGTAGCGACGGTCCTTGTGCCCTAGGAAGCAAACAGCTAGCGGTTGTGACTCGCGCTAGGCTCGGAGGACAAGGTCTGCACGACAACCACGGCCACTTCCGGTTTTCTAAACAGTCCTGGCGCCGAGCTCCTGACGTAAACCGTGCACGACAAGGCGTCGCCATGACGTCCTGCTCTTCCTGTGACCTTCAGACCCGCGGAGACGTCGGCGAAAGGAAGGCCTCTGCCTGTGCTCTGATTGGCCGCGCGCTGAGTCCAGCCCCGCCTTCCAACTTCCGCTCTCGCGCGTCGCAGAAGCAGCCAGGGTTTCCTGCGAGTGTTGCGTTTGTAGACCCTGCTTCGTCCCGCGTTTAAGATGCCTCGTGGAAGCCGAAGCCGCACTTCCCGCGTCGCCCCTCCGGCCAGGTGAGGCTACCGCGAGGTTTGGGGCCCTGCCGGCGCCGTGACGCAGAGGGAGGTTGCGCTGGGCCTCGGGGCGGCTGGGCGGCGGGGGACTGGGGCGTCCGAAGGTTGGGGCGGCGTGGGCCCGCATCCGGTCGCCGTAAGCTGGTTTGGCTAGTTTTCCCGTTAGTGGCAAACTTGTTAATTTGGAATGTCCATGAATTATTACTTAAAATACTTAGAGTCCATTTTAAGTTAAAACAGGCCACTTCTAGAAGGAAATGGACATTCGTAAGTGTAATCTGGCTGAAACGTCTAAAATAGCAAGAAGAGCTTCCCTGGTGGCGCAGTGGTTAAGAATCCGCTTGCTAGTGCTGGGGACGTGGGTTCGAGCCCTGGTCCGGGAGGATCCCATGTGCCGCGGAGGTGCTGGGCCTGTGCGCCACAACTTCTGAAGCCCGCACACCACAACCACTGAAGCCCTTGTGCCTAGAGCCCATGCTCAACAACAAGAGAAGCCATCGCAATGAGAAGCCCGCGCACCACAATGCAGAGTAGCCCCCCCTCGCGGCAACTAGAGAAAGCCCACGCGCAGCAACGGAGACCCAATACAGCCAAAAATAAGTAAATTAAATAAATAAATTTTTTAAAAAATAGCAAGAAAAAAAGTGCAAGGTAGTATAATCAGGAGAAACGATAGTATTTCAATTAAGTAAATAATCTTTGAGCATCTTCCAGGAGCAGTGAGCATTCTAAGGGCTCGGCCCAGTAGGGGACACAGTCACTAAGGCCTCACATGTACATGACGTTTTCTAGTTGATAAAATACTTGTAAAATGTACTGCCAGTTGCACCTCCTGATAGCCTCAGAGGTAGATATTTTCATGTTTTACAGGAATAAGGAAACTGGAGACTCAGAATAAGTGACTTGTCCAAGGTCATGCCACCAATAAGTAGAGAAGCCAGGTCTTAGACCTGAGTTATCCGGTGACAAATTCAGGACATTTAGCAGAGGACCACGTTGCTTCTCTAGACTAAGGTGAATTGTGTTCAAACTGCGTGCTAGGAGCGTAGGGAAGGAGTTCACGTAATGGAAAGACGCTGCTATCCAAAGGAAGGGAAACCACAATCTAAAAATGCAGAAATCTTCTGTGTGAAAGATTTTTGGAACAACATTGGACATATTAGTGAAATTTTGAAGGCATCCAAATGTTCTACAGATGGGAAATAGTTGAAATCAGTTTAGGTATAACAGTTCAGGCAAGTCACTTCCACTTACTGGGCTTCAGTTTTCTAATCCGTAAAATGAAGGAATTGGATTAGTTTATTTCCCCAGATAGCTATCTTTCCGTGTTCATTCAATTGTTACCAGCTTAGCGAGACCTCCCTTGACTGTCTTAAAATTGCAGTATGCCACAACATGCTGCCCTCGCTCTCAATATTTTTTTCTTAACATTTATTTGATCCCTCAATAGGATGTCAGCTCCACGAAGGTAGAGGCTTTTGTCTCATTAACAGTTATATTGATTTTTATGACGTTGGAATAACTGTTCTCTAAAGATACTATAGACTTTGTGAATACATGGAAATGGTTGAAAAAAAGCAGGGAAAAAAACATTTATACTTGGTGATTACAACCGTAAAAGGTTAAAGAGAAAATGATGTAAATAGTTCAGGGAATTGTGTTCTGTAAGGTTTTCTTGTATGTATGTAGTATTTGCATTTAATAATTTAAAATGAAATCCTGAGGTTATTTTAATATACAAGGGGGTTTCGTTTGTTTGTTTGTTTATTTAAGTTGACAATTTCCTGGGACTTTCCTGATGGTCCAGTGGTTAAGATTCCTCGCTCCCAATGCAGGGGGCCTGGGTTCAGTCCCTGGTCAGGGAACTAGATCCCTCATGCCGTAACTGAAGATTCCACATGCTGCAACGAAGATCCCGCGTGCAGCAACTAAGACCCGTACAGCCAAATAAATAAATATTATTTAAAAAAAAAAGAATATAGCATCGACTTAATATCCTGTTGGATTTATTAAAAAAAAAAAAGTTGACAATTTCCAAACTTGGTTGGGAGTGGGAACTTTATACTTTCTGTTCCTTTCTTTCACAGCCGGGCGCCTCAGATGAGAACTGCACCCAGGCCAGCGCCCGCAGCTCAGCCACCAGCAGTGGCTCCACCATCTGCTGTTGGCTCACCTGCTGCTGCTCCTCGGCAACCAGGTCTGATGGCCCAGATGGCAACCACTGCAGCCGGCGTGGCTGTGGGTTCTGCCGTCGGCCACACTCTGGGTCATGCCATCACTGGTGGCTTCAGTGGAGGAAGTAATGCTGAGCCCTCAAGGCCTGACATCACTTACCAGGTAAGATTTGGGGCAGCATTGTCTTCGGTGGTGTATTTATGAGAAAACCTAGTTAGTTGTAAGTGCCTTATGTATTGGGACTGTCTGCACCTGTGGAGAATGGTTTATCCATATTTGGCAGCAGTTGAGTTAGTACCTTACTTAGGCCAGCGTCAGATAGTCCTGGACAAATGATATTTCTTCTCAAGGAGTAGAATTGTGGCAGTTCAACCTGATGGACTGTCAAACAGCCACCTACCCCTCATTTTAAATATTTTGGGGGATTCCCGGGTGGTCCAGTGGTTAAGACTTGCCGCTTTCACTGTCGTGGGCCCGGGATTCAATCGCTGGTTGGGGAACTAAGACCCCAGAAGCCGTGTGGCCTGGCATAAATAAATGAATGAGTGAGTGAATGAATGAATATAAATATATACATATATATATACACATATATATGTTGTGTTTGTCATGGTCACACTTAACTAATTCAGCCTCAATCTTTGTTAAGTGTTCAGAAATCTTTTTGATGACTCTGTGCTCTCTCGTCTCTTACCTGATATTTGCCACTGCCCTTCTTTCTGAGATGTGTGAATTTTCTCCTCTAAGGAGCATGGGTGTATACTCTACTGTATTTCTAATGTACTTAAAACTCTCATCCATCTATTTTTCTGTAGTAGGCCCATTTTTCCCTCCATGAAACATCATTGAACCACTGGTGTTTAGATGCCTAGATAACCACTTAATTTGCATCTTTGTTCATGAATCTTTCTGATGACAACTGGGATTTTTGTTAAAGCTCATTTCTTTCTGCCTTTAATTTTTTTCACTGTCCACGTTATTAGATAGAAACTTTAATTTGCATCTGGTTCTAGTTCTGTTCCCCCAATTAACCTCAAAGAGTGGTTATTGCTCTTTGTTCGGGTATAAGTCTGATTTCCATTCATTCATTCATTCATTTATTTTTGGCTGCGTTGGGTCTTCGTTGCTGCGCGTGGGCTTTCTCTAGTTGCGGCGAGTGGGGGCTCCTCTTCATTGTGCGCAGGCTTTGGGAGGGGGCTGCTCTGCTGCTCATTACAGTGGCTTCTTGTTGCAGAGCACGGGCTCTAGGCACGCGGGCTCAGTAGTTGTGGCTCACGGGCCCTAGAGTGCAGGCTCAGTAGTTGTGGCTCACAGGCTTAGTTGCTCCGCGGCATGTGGGATCTTCCCAGACCAGGGCTCAAACCCATGTACCCTGCATTGGCAGGCAGATTCTTAACCGCTGCGCCACCAGGGAAGTCCCTGATTTCCTTTCTTAACAGTCCTGAATGTTATGCCTTTGCAGGAGCCTCAGGGAACCCAGCTGGCACAGCAGCAGCAGAATGGCCCATGCCTTTTTGAGGTGAAACAGTTTTTGGAGTGTGCCCAGAACCAGGGTGACCTTAAGCTTTGTGAAGGTTTCAGTGAGGTGCTGAAACAGTGCAGACTGGCGAACGGTAGGTGATAGATACATCAATCCATGGTTGAACTTGCATCTGCTTAATTCACTGAATGGTACCCCTGGACCTTATAAAACTGTGTTTAATAAATTAAACTGACAAATTAGAGGAGATTTTGTTTAAATTACTCTAAAATAATCTAACAAGGAGCTGGTCCAAAGTTTTCTAGTCATTATCTTAGGCTTTTACCTGCTTAAGGAAGAATCAGATTCAGTTACGTTCTGAATCTGATTCTTTCTTAGGCGGGTATAGATTAGTGTGCCAAGATCTTATTGTGGTTATTGCATAGCCTTAGTGCTGATTTCACCAAAGGCCAGGAATGAGCACAAGATCTGATAGAGCATTGTCATTCTGCACACCTCGTTTGAGAGAGACAAGTTTATTAAATCCCTCGGTGGGACTTAGAGATATAGGTTCTCTGGAATGTTGGCAGTCAACTTGTTTTTGTGTGATTTCCTCCTATCAATCTAAGAGTTCACCACCTATTAAAAATGATTATTTTCATTTTCCCGCCTGCATTTTTATTTATTTATTTATTTATAGTTCTGCAGATTTTATTTAGAAACTTAGAAAGGGTTTTTGTGGATAAATCTATAGTTGATTCTCATGGAGTCACAGAGTCATTTTTCAGGCTGCTTATACTGAATTGGTTTAGGCCAGAGGTTGACCACCTATGGTCCCTTTACCAAAGCCATCCTGACACCTGTTTCTGTAAGTAATTTTATTGAAACACAGCCGTCTCCTATTCATTTAGGTGTTGTGTATGGTTGCTTTCCATGGCAAAGGAAGAGTTGAGCAGTTGTGACAGAGACTATATGGCCCACAAAGCGAAAAGTATTTACCTGATTGTTTACAGAAAAACGTTTTAAAACCCTGGTCTGGGCTAGTGGTTCTCAAAATTCCCCACCTTCATTTATGTAGGAAATAGGGACGGGGAGAAGTTAATCCTTATAGGTGGTCGAACTGTGGAATTAAGACATTGCATGGCCAAGTTTATCAGAAGTCTTTGATGAAACTATGTCTAATACCAAAGTAACTATATTTCTGCTTCAAAGTGTAGAGTTGAAGTTTTATTGGTTGCAGCCTTAAACAGCTTATGAAAGAAACTAATAACCTTGGGCTTCACCCCTGCTTTCATAATTTGGAGGACTTTGGTTTTGTTGAGAATATGTAGCTAGTGCTCTTCTAACAAACCTTTTCTGTTTGCAGGGTTAGCTTAATCAAGAAGTTCCAGTTGAAGGCATGAAAAATCATCTCTCATGACCAGGTTGATTTAGCATTAAAAATATAATTGATAGTGAAGATATAAAGTGTGAAGCCACCAGTTAACCGCTCCTCAATCATTAGTAGCTTTTGTGCTTCAGGATTGCAGTGGAAGAGGGTATTCTCACCATATAGAAGCTCCCTGAGATGATATTGAGTTTGGGGCTAGGCGAATGTTTGTGTGGCCTCTTAAACATGCTTTTGTTTGTGAATTAATTAGAATAAAGTGATTTTATTTCCAAATGTGTCTCTTAAGTATAAGGTTATAAATCACACATGGTATACACATGGTGAATAGAATGCATTTTGCAGAAGAACACAGTTGTCTCTACATGTCTTTATGTGTATCTAGTCTGTAGTCTCTGGATATTAAAGTAATGGCCGCCTGGAGGATCTGGCAGAGCTTCCTGAGGAGCTTTGGTAGAGAAATAGTTATGTAAGGAGTAGCTCCCTAGCAAGCGTGCTGCTCATTAAAAAGATTCCAGGTGCTACAGGCCTTTGGAGCCAATGTGCAGTAAACTGAGCAGTAATGAAACTAAAATACTAACTGTTGTAATCAGGTGAATGATACAGGAAATGTGGGAGCAGACCCATTACATGTGTGGGCTCCCTGTGGCCAGGTCAGCACTACACGTCATTGTTAACCTAGATTATCCAATTTATTGGTTGGAGATGAAAATTCATTCTCTTAATATAGGCAGTTTCCCTGCAGATGTTTTTATTCTACTTAAGGCATTGTAGCTTTCTCTTCCTGAAAGACTCAAGTTGCCCTCTCCAAGCTGTCTTAAGTCCATGTTGGACTCAATTTGGGGGGCATCATTTTTTTTTTTTAAATGAACCCAGCTCCATCCCTCACAAAGAGCTCAAAATTTCATTTACTTCTGGAAGTTGACCTCCAGTCTCCATTATGCTCTGCAGTTTTCCTACTTTCAAATATACCTTTCAGAGTTTCCATTATCTGATTTTTTTTTTCCTCTCTGTTACTGCAAGGTAAGTGAAGTGCTGTTGAGTAAGTGAATTATTCAGTTGTTACCTCGTCCTCAGCGGTGTTCTTAGAGTGCTCCATTCTGTACCTAATCATTCACTTCCTGAAAGAGGCCAAGACTACCTTGCTCAAGGACCTAAATGACCACAGACAATTCACTACTGGCCAGTCCCCCAGCATATTCCCTCCTGGGTTCATCATTGGGCTCTTGCCCATTTTCCTAAAGGCTGAGTTCATAGTGTTAACGCCCCTTATGTACAAGGCGTGATGCTCTATGGTGGGTACCGAAATACGGTTGAATCACTGAATCAAAGGAAAATGAACCACTGACAATAAAATGCAAGAGTCTGGCTGACCTGGCCTGCCTCTGGTGGGAGCCATGGCTACACAGAGAAGGTCACAGGGAATAATCCACCAGGTGTATTGGCCTTTTGCCCTAAAGTCAGAAGGGATTTTTGTCATGTATTGAAAGTGTAAGCCAGCAGGCGTCTGCAGCTTAGAATCGGGGAAAAAGGCTTATTGACAGTAAGTAAAAGGAGAATTCAGTGTTTTCATCTTTGGAACCAGATGTTGCATCTCGATAAGCTGGAGGCCTGTAAGTATAGGGACAAAGTCATTTACCAACTCCTATATAACAGTTCAGCAAAGTATTTCCCCAGAGCGGAAGAGATGGCGAGTGTGATACAATGGAAAGAGTACGTGAGCCTACATCTGAGGTTCACCTAGGCCCTCCTACTCACCTCATCGAGCAAGTCACATTCTCTCTAAAGTTGGCTTAATACCAGAGTTTTGGGGGCCCAATGAAAGTGCATATGAAGTGCATTGTAAAATGCTCGTTAAATGGGTTTTTGTGGGCTCAGCACCTGTATGAAGCAGTGTATTACCCCTTTCTTCGTTTGGTATATTAGAAGAACCAGGGGTTTGAAGAACAGGTAGCTTTAGAATGAGGGTGAGCATTTAAAAAGTGTCTGCTTGTGTGCCAGCATGTTGCATACATTATTTCCAGCTCTGTCAGCCTCTTAAGCTAGACTCACACTGATGAGGACCCTCACCCAAACAGCCTAAAGCCACACACGGTTAGAGCCCATGTGCTTTTCCGGGCACATGGAACTCCTCTCATTCATTAGAGACTGCAGGCTGAAGTTAAGGATGAAATGGAGGCAGATCAGAGATGGAGTCTCCCTAGCCTTTGAGGTCTGCATTGGGTCAGGCAGCCACGCAAACTGTAGCTGAGCGGGTCCCTGTAGCAGCCAGGGCTGCAGGGTGGGCACACCAGTGTGCTGGGGTGTCTCCAGGGCTCTGCTCTCAGCACACACAGGAATGGCTCCCAGAGAAGCCAGCGTGTTCCCAGCAAGCTGGCTTTATCTCCTCTAAGCCTGGAGGCTGAGTGAGCTCCACAGGGAAGATGGGTCACCTTGTGCTGTCCTGCCCGCTCCCAGGCCACCGGAGCTTCCCTCACCCTCCACCAGAGGTCACCCCTGCGGAGCCTCGGCCCCGACGCGTGCACTGTCACGCTGGGCCTTGGCCTGCACCCGAGCTTTGCAGCTGGGGTTTATTTTTGGCACATCAGCCTTCCGTCCTCAAGTAGCAAAGCCTGAAGGAAGAGCAGCAAGATATCCTGTTCTGGCCACAAGCGTCGGCTAGGGACACGCTTCAGCCCTCTGTTGTCCCCTGTCCCCAGGGGGCTCCTGGACCTTTGGGATTCCTGTCACGTTTATTCCAGGGCCTGCGAGGACATAGAGGTGAGTAGCTGTGTGGGGAGCGGGAGAGGCTGTGGCATAGGGAAGACAGAACCCCCCACATCCCTTAGACCCACCTCTCCCTGCTTCTGAAGGTACGTGGCCCCAGAAGCATGGCAGCACTGATTCTCTAAGTTTCAGGGAGGGATGTCATGTTCCAAAAAGGACCAGGCTACCTACTGCTGTTTGGGGACCCTTTCCAAAGGCATCTTGGTAAGGCATGGGGAATGCAGGCAGGGGCAGTGGACAGAGGCGTGAAGTTGGCCCCAGGTTAGGCCTAGAGTAAGGGGATGAGGCAAGATAGACCTCCGCCACCCACCCCAGGAGAGGGAGTGTTGCTGGGGCTCAGTGGGGCCGGTTGTGCCAGGGAACGGGCCCCGACGGGACGGCATCCCGGGCTGGGTCCACATACACCATCTGCGCGGGGAGGGCTGCAGGAAGGGAGAGACCTTTCCTTACCCAGCTTTGGGAGGTGGGGGGAGGAGGGAGAACAGATGCCCCTCGTGGGAACTTTAAGCAGCTTACCAGGAATTGGGCTCGTTTTTATGGGGAACAGACACTCCAGTGCTCAGCTGGGGTTGCTGATGGGGGTGGAGCAGAGACAGCTCCAGAGCCTGCTGCTGGCAGAGGAGACTTGTTATTCTAATCCTTCCTCTGGTAACCAGGCACCCAGCAGTGGGGACACCAGCCTTCCTGGAACAGCCAGCCTGTCCTGAGGCAGCCAGGGCTGCTGCTTGGCTGGTCAGCAAATGGGCCTCTTTGACAGGCCAGACCTTCTTGGACCCAGAAAGGGCGGTGGAAGTGGGACCAGAGGCATCTTTGGCCCTGCTGAGAGGCAGCTCGTGCCCATTTTCTATCTGTCCCTCTTCCTGTTGGTACAGCATTTTCTCCATTCCTCAAATCCTCCGTGTGAGGTAGGAGTTCGTACCCAGTGGCCTCTGTGTTCCTGAAGTAAAGCCGGCCAGCTCCTCTGGGTCTAGGCCTGAGTGTCCTGGCTCCGTTCTGCCCCACACTGCAGCAGGACCACCCAGGGCTCATTGGCCATCGTTAGGTAGGACACAGGGCATTCTGAGGACATGGCCATCCTGCTGGCAGGAACCTGGACCAAAGGGACACCTCCAGCCATTGACTTATATCTACGGAGCAGCACCTGTGACACACCTGCACTGGGCACAGTGGGGAGGGATGGTTGGGATGATCTAGAGATGATCACGGTGGGAAAGAGATGAGAGAACAAGTGATACCAGAGGCTGGGACCAGGACTCACTCATCAAACTCTGCCTCCCTCAGAGCACCTGGCACAGTACTTCTCAGAGTATGAAAGGAAGAAAGGAAGGAGGAAGGAAGGAGGGAGGGAGGGAGGGAGGACGGAAGGAAGGAAGGGTGAAGGAGGGACAGTGATCACAAAAACTAAGGGCAGAATGGGTGAAGAAGCAGCAATGGGAAGCACAGCAAGGCTGTCGCAGAAGGAGGGGTGTTTTCTGGGTAGGACAGTTACAAGTGGGAGAGATAAGGAGAGGTTATGGGAGCAGCATATTTGAAAATGAAACCATGAAGCTTCTCACCTTTTCCAGAAGTGCAGAGAGCAGGCCGAGGAAAAGCAGGACCAGCCACGTCGCCTCAAAGAGGAAAGGAAAGAGCACTTTAATTTGTCCTTTGCAGAGTTTCTCGGTGGTGCTTTCTAAACTCAAGCGTGTGCTGGCCCTGTCAGAACTAACCTTGCAGCCTGGTGGCCCGATTCCTGCCTCGAGCCTGGGCTTGGGCCTGGCTGCCCATCTGTTGCTCCTACCGGGGAGCAACAACTAACAACGAGAACATGCGGGGAGCCACATGGTCACCTGGGGTCACGGGAGCTTACAGCCAGTGGGGAGAAGCAAGTTGGGCTCTTTGCAAAGCTTTTTTAAAAATTCATAAATATTTATTTTGAATATTCACAAGAGGCCAGACCGATGCCAGGAAATACACAGACGAGGGAGAGGGACTTCCCTGGCAGTCCAGCGGTTAAGACTCCGCACTTCCAGTGCAGGGGGCACGGGTTCGATCCCTGGTTCTGCTGGGTGCCTGGTTACCAGAGGAAGGAACTAAGATCCCACATGCTGTGCAGTGCAGCCAAAAAAAAAAAAAAGGGAGAAATGGTTTCAGCCCTCAAAGAGCACACCCCCCAGGTCAGGAAGGCTGACTGCTTCTTTCTGTTCCCCTCTTTAAGGAGCTGAACATGACCCAGTACAAGACACTGCCAGACTCCCGTTCCGCACAGAGCTTCTATGAGAACTACGAGACCAAGGAGATCCTGGGCAGGTAAAGCCCAGACCTTCCCCATGAAGTTCTGTCCTGGGCTCCGGCCGGCACTGCGGGCGGGATCAATCTCTGCTTGACCCTGAGCACTGACCCCATTTCCATCCTGAAAGCACTGTCCACTTGGAGAAACTCTCAGTTCGGGGTCCTGCCCTCCTGCAGCAGGATGGAGGAAGCGGGTATAAGAGCACCCAGATTAGAGACCTCTCCCAGCCAAGAGCTCCCCCAGCTTGGGGCCAGGGTCAGGAATCAGGTGTCAGAGAGAAGCGTATGGCCCTGAGAGGGTACAGCTTCTTCCTCCGTGCCGAGAAAGAGCACTGAACTAGGAGCTAGGAGGCCCCAGAGCAGGCTTCTTCCTCTTGGGCTCCAGGCAAATCGCCCTCTCTGTGCCTTCTTCATCTTACCATCCCCCAAAGCTCACAGGGAGTTGGGGGACAAGGCAGGACATATCTGCTGCAGCCTGGATCTGGGCCTCCCCCTGGGGTGAGGGGCCCCGGGGATGATCTGTCCTCTGCACCCCCAGGGGAGTGAGCAGCGTTGTCAGGCGCTGCATCCACAAGCCCACATGCCAGGAGTACGCTGTGAAGATCATCGACGTCACGGGTGGGGGTAGCTTTAGCCCCGAGGAGGTGCAGGAGCTGCGAGAGGCCACGCAGAAGGAGGTGGACATCCTGCGCAAGGTCTCAGGACACCCCAACATCAGTGAGTGATGGCCCCGAGCCGCGGCGCGATGCCCTGCCATGGGTGTGCTCTGATAACCCAAGCCGGGGAGTGTGGCCCCAGTGCAGGGAGCCAGAAGCACCAGAGTGTCTCCTGCACCCCGAGGCCCTGAAAGCCTAGTGCCCAGAGGCTTGAGGCTCCCGGCTCCACCCTCACTGCTCTCGGGAGTCAGCTCTAAGCCCCCTCTTCCAGCCCCACAGAAGGGGTGACAGGCAGGGCCGGGTGCAGGTGCGGGAATGGGAGTGTGAAGTCCCTGGGTGCCCCCTCCCCTGGTGCGCCTCCTTTGAACACCATCGCGATACCCCTTCCAGCTTCTGAGTCCGGCCACAGCGGCCTTAGTTCCCTTGCCCCCGCCCTCCACTGCCCCCGCCTGGGTTCCTCTGTTGCCTGAGACGAGCGAGCCATTTCCATTTCAGTACAGCTGAAGGACACTTATGAGACCAACACTTTCTTCTTCTTGGTGTTTGATCTGTAAGTACCCAGGCCTGGGGCCTATTGGAGAGGCTTCTATTGTAGTCCCCCACCCAGGGCTTCCTGGAGACGAGCAGCCAGCCCCTTACACTGTGGATGCCAAATAAGGTCAGAGACGCTTTAGGCAGACCAGCCCCTGGAGTCAGGCTGCCAGGTTTTAAATCCTGGGTCCGTCACTTATGGGCTGGATGATTTCTGTCAGTATCAGCTTTCCCATCGGTATTGCAGGAGTAATAATGGCACAGTGACTGGCACAATGTAAATGTTAATAAATATGAACTACCATGATGATGACCATGGTGGTCATCCAATACTTATTCTAGACCTTGAGGATACGCAATCCTACTTCATGCACTAATTTTCACAGGGCGTGAACAGAAAGCAATCAAGTCATAAAACACACACAGAGTTATACATATACACATATATGTAAAGCTGAGCGGGGGTCAGAGGGAGTGGGCAGGGAATGCTCTCCAGGAGGTGACCTGAGCAGAGACCTGGATGAAGGAGACCTCTAGCAGAGGGAACAGCCAGAGCAGGGGCCGTGCTGGGTGGGCTTGGCATGTTTGAGGCTTGGCAAGCAAGTCAGGATGGGGGGGAGCAAGCCTGTGGCGATGGCAGGATGCAAGCTCGGTCAGTACCAAAAAGCAGATTATGCAGGCATTTGGGAGGTAAGAATTTTGGAGGGCTGAGAGCAGGAGGGTGATGTGATCTGACTGACTTTTATAAAGGATCCCACTGACTGTAAGGGGCAAGGGTGGAAAGGAGGAAGCCAGCGATATGGGGGCAAGAGGCCCACCAGGGAGACAGGTGGTAGAGATTGTATTTGGGATGTGGTTCAAAGATTGACATCATCGTCGTTGTCATCAGCAGGAGCATCAGCGGCAACGTGTCACTATTCCCCTGCTTGTGCACCAACAGGGCTATTGAGATGAGCTCCTTGTCACAGGGCCCTCTGCCCCCAGGGACCAGTGGGCCTTTTAGCTGGGAGAGCTTCTGTTTTCCCAGGAAAGGAAAAACGATACTGTCCATCTCACCAGGCTCCAAGCATCAAATTCGAACAACACAAAGTGCTCTGTGAACCGTGCACTCAGACTTCTTACCATTGTTACTGGAAAAGGTTCCCAAGGAAGGGAACTCTCCAGCTCCCATGCCCCCGCTCCATTGGAGTCCTCACTAAAGAACACACACCTCTGTTGCACGAATCATTGTTGGAGAGCTGTCTTGACCTCTCCATACATAACTGCTAATTTAGGGACTAGCTTTGAGAAAATTATTCAAGGAGATTTTGTGTTGCTGGAACACTTCATTTTGTAGCCATACCGAACACGTGCAGTGTTAAGTTTTTCTTGGAGACACAATTTAACTTGGCCTGTGTGTACAGTTCAACCACCAGCTCCAGGAAGGCAGGAGCCTGCTGATGGACCTTGCCGGGGTCCCAGTGTTGACTGGTAAATCTTTTTGCTGCTGCTGCTATTAGTTAGTTCTCCTAGCGTGTTTAAAATGGAATTAAAGTGATCAAAACTGGAGGCACACACTGCCTTTTGGGGACACAGTACCAATCGTGTATGAAACAAGGCTCACTTCTGTAATTTCTGGGTTGCTCCTCAAACAGAACTCAACTCCCCGCCCCACCAGTTAAGTTCAAGGATTTTCTTGCCTCCCTCAGATACTGGCCAGAATTCTTCCCTTGGGCCCTGCTTTTCCTGGAGGGGCAGGCAGGATGCACCTTTCCTATTTAACCAAAGGAGACTTTCCTAGGACCCCTCCAGACTCGCCCAGCTCTAGCTGTCTCAACTCGGTTCGGTGGCACTGTCCCGTAGAGCCCTTGGGGGCAGCTCAAATGTCTCTAACCTTTGAAGAAGTTGCTTGGGGAAGCTATTTTTAATGCTGCCCCAAATTGCCCTTCAGGGTATAACTAGATGATTCTAGCAGAAACCTCTTTCTAGATCATCCCAAGTGAGAAAATGGAACCGCAATTCTTAATCCTGAGAAATCCTAAAATAGGTAAAACTGCTCTTCCATCACTACTGTTGCTTCTCTTTGTTCCTGGGAAAAATCAGGATACTCCTGTCCTTCTGATCTGGGTCTGGGGCCTTGTGCCAGTGGCTCAAGTTCCCTCCCCCCTCCCAACCCTGATTTTGACCCTGTTGGATCCCAGTCCATGCTGTCACTCCCACACATGGGGGGACCTTCGCACGGGTGCCATCCCCCAGCCCCCAGTCTCCCTTGTTCTTCTTTCAACCTTCCGAGACAGCCTCTCCACTCACTTCCCTAGCTCCTCCCCACAGACCTTGGTCCTTTGTGGGGAGCAGCCCACTTTGCCCCTGGAGGTGTTAGGGTGGGTAACAGTTTTCTGGGAGCAGGGTAAGGAGGGGGTAGCCTTGGGGCACATCCAGCTACAAACCCTCTGTCCCCACAGGATGAAGAGAGGGGAGCTCTTTGATTACCTCACTGAGAAGGTCACCCTGAGTGAGAAGGAAACCAGGTGAGGGTCCACTTGCCCCTCTCCCTACTTCTGGCCTGAGTCCCTGGCTTAGGCACTGAGGTCTTGGAGGAGGCGTGGCATGCACCCGTCTGGGTCGGCAGTGTGCTCCGCTGGCTTTGGTGGCCTCCTTTCCTCCTTGACTCAGCCAGGGTAGGCCTGGCCTGTCTTGAGTCCTCCCTCACTCGCAGTCCAGCTGGCTTACGGGCTTTGGTGTCCCTGCCTGTTACCTGACCCTGCAGAGTAGCAGATGAAAGTAACCTGTTCCTGTCCCACCCCAGAAAGATCATGAGAACCCTGCTGGAGGTGATCTTCACCTTGCACAAACTCAACATCGTGCATCGGGATCTGAAACCTGAGAACATCCTCCTGGATGATGACATGAATATCAAGCTCACAGACTTTGGCTTTTCCTGCCAGCTGAAGCCAGGAGAGAAGCTGCGAGGTCCGGTAACATGGCCTTGGCCCATGTCAGGGGCTCAGGCTCTCTCCTCAGCTCTCCTAGGAACAGAGGTTGCCTGGGTTTCCCCCACAAAGTAAAAATCCTACCATTTCAGGGCTGGGTGTTTCTTCCCCGGACTGGGCTGAGCCAGGTTCCCACTGCCTGCATTCCAGGCCAGGATAGCTAGAAGTGACCAGGCCACTGACGGTGCCCCATCGGGTGGCCACAGGACCCAGCACCCTGGCCCTGCCCTTGGCCCTGGGCCAGGCCCGTGTTCAGAGAGTCCCAGCCCAGCCACCACTTCAGTTCCTTCTCCATTGTCTCTTTGGGCTTTCCTCTTCCAAGTGCCTCTGCTGACCTCTTCCGATGGAAACTGTCCCTGCAGAGGTCTGCGGGACCCCCAGTTACCTGGCCCCTGAGATCATCGAGTGCTCCATGGATGATGCCCACCCTGGCTATGGGAAGGAGGTGGACATGTGAGTGTGTTGGGGGGAGGGAGGTGACCTGTAGGGACAGGGATGCCCCCATGGCTGGGAGCCCCTGGCTGGGGAGGAGGGCACGGTGGGAGCTACAGCTGGCCCGCCTGCCTTCCTCCCCGCTGCCCGCTGCCAGGTGGAGCACGGGGGTCATCATGTACACGCTGCTGGCCGGCTCCCCACCCTTCTGGCACCGCAAGCAGATGCTGATGTTGAGGATGATCATGAGTGGCAGCTACCAGTTTGGCTCACCAGAATGGGATGATTACTCAGACACTGTGAAGGACTTGGTGAGAGGAAAGGCCTCCTGGCTCGGGGTTCAGGCGAGGGGCACGTACAGTGGGGAGAGGGGAGTGTACCGTGCATGCCACGGGGTTGGAGGCCCTGCCAGGAGGGACCCCCCCCATAGACATCTTCCGTTCTGTCTCGTTCTCTCAGGTCTCCCGCTTCTTGGTGGTGAGTCCCAAAGGCCGCTGTTCGGCAGAAGAGGCCTTAGCGCATCCCTTCTTCCAGCAGTACAAGGTGGAGGAAGTGCGTCACTTCAGCCCCCGGGGGAAGTTCAAGGTACTTAAGCTCGCCTGCCACTCAGGGCCCCGGGGTAGGTGCCACAGGCCCCTGAAGTCGAAGCTCCAGGTGCTCTTCTTGGGGACTCCTTACGCCCACGGGGTTTCCAGAGCACCCGCCCTTCTCCTCCCGCCCAGCCCTGTGATGGTTGCAGCTCAACTTCTGGCTTCTGGCTCCGACAGCCTTAAGCCCTGCGCCTGCTGTTCGGGTGGGAATGGGGGTAACGGGGGCGGGGGGAGGGCAGGCGGGAACGCTAGGACAGGCCCAGCGGAAACCACACAAGCCTTCGTGGCAAACAAGCTCAGGGCCTGCCGTCACGGACCGGACCGGCAAGGAAACAGGCCGCGGGGCGGGTCCAGCTCTCAGGCCAGGCCCTCCGCAGGTGATCGCCCTGACGGTGCTGGCTTCCGTGCGGATCTACTACCAGTACCGCCGGGTGAAGCCCGTGACCCGGGAGATCGTGATCCGAGACCCCTATGCCCTCCGGCCCCTGCGGCGACTCATCGACGCCTACGCTTTCCGGCTCTATGGCCACTGGGTAAAGAAGGGGCAGCAGCAGAACCGGGCAGCGCTCTTCGAGAACACACCCAAGGCTGTGCTCCTCTCCCTGGCTGAGGAGGTCTACTGACGGGCAGGCCGGCAGGCCAGGTGGGACGGGGGTCAGGCCGGGAGGAGAAGCCACCGATATGGAGGGCACAGGAGTGAGAGCGGGTGCAGGCCTCTGTCCAGAGGGGGCACTTGGCCCCAGCCACTCTCCCCTCTTGGAGGCGTCACGCGGTGGTCAGTGCAGTTGGAGCCAGGCCCACGGAGTGGGTGGTCCAGAACCCACTGTGGTCCAGAACCAGAAGCACCCTGCCTCTCCACAGCCCAGCTATACCACCATGTCCGCTTGTCCTCACGGGAGGCCCACAGTTACTGACCCTCGGTGCACCGCCTTTAGGGTCCCAGGGTGAGGATGAAAGAGAACAGTCTGAGAATCGCAATCACAGGAGATTTTACTGACCTCACAAAGTCCAGTGACAGCACGGGAGCAGGTTCTTCTCTGGGGCCATGTTTTTAGAGGCACAGGGCAGCCCTTACATAATTAATAATAGAAAGGAAAGCTTCTGCTGTTCGTCTTTGTGGAGTATTATTCACTCTGTGCCTCCCGTGATACACAGTTGCGCCTGGTAAATCCGTCGTTCTCCTAGACCCTTTTAAGACTGACAGTGTGCTTTAAAGAGCCCACAGAACTGCATTTCACATACGGTGGAAACTAGGTTCCCTCGGAGGTGCATGAAACCCCACAAATAAGGCAAATGAAGGAATCATTTTCCTTCTACAGCAACTTGCTGGGAAAACAAGGAGACCTGGGGAAATTCTGCCTTGAGCAAACAATGTCAGGTCCCCGGGTCAGACAGTGAGAAAGTTGGAGGGAGCAGATTTAAAATATTTTCACAAACCGCCTTTCAGAGCACTGCGCCCCAAATGTTTTGAGTATGTGGCCCCCATACGGTCAGTATTTGACCTCTAAGAGAAACGTCCGGCTCCTGGACACAATCAGTAAGTTGGGCCCCTTCTCCAGGAGACAGTGGTGCCCCTCCGTGGAGGTCAGGGTCCTTTCCTGCCCGGGGGAGAGGTGTCTGCCACAGGGAGGGGGGAGGGGATGGACGCAGTCCCGAGTTTGGCTGTGTTTGGCATGTGGCCAGGGAGTGCCACGGGTGCCACGGGGGACTCTCCTCATCTCTGTGTGGCTGCTCACAGCTCCCCAGGTGGTCGGCCTGCACTGGAAGCACAGCGGAAGCCTAGGTTGTCTGAGGCTGAATCTGGAGTATTGCCCATTCTGCCACCAGAGAAGGGGAGAGAGAATGGACATTTGTTGAGAAAGGGACCCAGGGCCTTACCCAACTCTCCTGCTCCAGCTCCCAGGGCCTGCTGTGGTCTGGGGCGCCTGGGGACTGGTGGGGGGGGCATACACAGTCTGGTGTGTGAGGGTAGGGCCTGAGGGTGTGCCATTCCTGGGGGAAGGGGGTAAGAAGGGACCTTGGGTGGAGGAAGTGAGGGTGGTCCTGAGAGACTGAACTGGAAGGAAGGAAAGGCCACAAGTAATAACTTCGACTGTCAGTAGTTTAGAATAACTCAGCCAAAAAAAGCCTGTCGGCAAGAAGTGAGACTATCATAGCACCAATCGGTACCTCACACTTTCCAGAGAAGTTTCACACGTATTCCTTCATTTGCCATTTCCCTTACTGCTTTGGAAGGTGTGTTTTGTTCACCATCTCACAGACCCAGAGTCAGACACTAGAAAGATTTAAATGTCTTGCCCAAGGCCAACCACTGCTTTAGTGGCACAACAGAATCAGTGGCAAACCCAGTTTCCTGGTCCCCAGGCCAATACTTTCTCCACTACTTTGTCCTAAAGAAAAAGGTGAGGAAAATCCAGGGGCTCAGTGTATCAAAGAAACGCCTGCAAACCTGACACCCTGAGGCCACAGGAACAGTGGCTTCTCGACAGTCCTTCCGGAACCCAGGAGCAGGAGGAGTTGCAGGGAGATTAACCAAAATAAATCCACAGATGAACAAGGTGGAGGGTCCTAGAAGGGGACTCGGGAGCCGGGGACTCCACCATTCAGGTGCCACCACTAGCCATCTGTGTGAAATGAGCAGGCTCCAGGACCTCCCTGAGCCTAGTTTTTCTTGATTGTAAGACAAAACGGTTGTAGAAAATGACTTTTCATGTGCACACTCGTTGGAAGAGTCAATGTTTCCATGACCCCTGGCCATGACCTATCGATGTGGCCATTCCACTTCCCTCTCTCTGCAAGCCTAGCTCGGAGGACAAGAGGGGAAACCACATAATTAAGATGCTGGACACAGAGTCTGCCTTGGGGCTGACAGCTGGCAGGAAAAGGCACCAGCAGTCCCGGGCTCTTGGCTTTCTATGGCAAGTGTGGCTTGCTTTCTCTTCTGTACCCACAGCCCCCAGTGGAGGGGGAGGCACGGCAGCGGCGGCCATGCCAGATCTGGTGCCACCTGTGCTCTGGGAGACCAGGACCCAGACCCTCAGCCCCCAGCTACCGAGCCCCTCACCTGGTGGTGACCCGGGCCCGGTGATTGGCAGAGCCATCGGCCGTGTCGATCCAGGACGCCCCCCGGAGGACACGCATGTCCTGGTCGGCAGGCTGGTATGGTGACGCTGTCCACTCCCACACGTTGCCCACGAGGTCAAAGAGCCCTGAAGCACAGCGGCGGGTCTGGCCCAGGCTGGGGAGCGCCACCCGATGGCCCTGGGGAGCTAATGCTTCCCTGTGCTGCTTCTCTCCACCTCACTTTTCAGGCAGGACCATCCCACCAGCCGAGCTGTGAACGCTGACATGACAGCAACCCGACGAGCAATCTTACCGTAGTTGTTCTGTGGGGGGAAAGCGTTCACCGGGGAGACTCCGTGGAAGCCATCCTCAGCCTTGTCGCCCTTGGGGAACTTTCCCTGAGGGAGGGAGAAATTTAGCCTCAAAGATTTACCATCCCGTCCCAAGGCAGCTGCTCCCACCTGCCCAGAGGAGCTTAAACCAAGGCCATCTTGCGGTATCCTCTGCGGTAGGGAAAGGGCACGGGCAGTGACCCTAGGTTCCCACCCTGAGCTCCCTAACTAGCTGCCTCGTGTCCTCTACTATGATCTCCTGGCTGGATTAGGAAATGTGTCGTTTCCCCTGTGTCCACACCAGCCTGCCCCACTCCCACTTTCTCGACTTCCTCCCCATGTGCCTTGAGAAGAAAGGCTCTGCCTCCCCTCCTCCATGACCGGCACCCGTCTCCTCAGGAACGAGACGCTCATCCTGTGCTCCCCTGTACCATCACTTTCCCTTCTATCACCAGCAGGCTTAACTCTCCCTCATCTGCTCTGACCCTGCCTTCCTCACCTCCTGCTTTTTACCGCCAACATTCTGGAAAAGTAACCTGTATTTGCTGACGCATTTTGTTCAACTTGTTCTTTCTGTTTCTCATTGAAATTGGAGTTCAGCTGCCCCTGCTCTATGGGGGCTGATCTTATGAAAGGGAAGATGAAGGGGCTACAATTTACTCATCGCCAACTATGTGCTAGGGCTGCTACATCTATGTTTTTAATCCTGACCAGGTTGTGAGGCAAGTATTTTCTCCCTTTAAAAAGCTAGCCACTGGGACTTCCCTGGCGGTGTAGTGGTTAAGAATCCACCTGCCAATGCAGGGGACACGGGTTTGAGCCCTGATCCGGGAAGATCTCACATGCTACGGTGCAGCTAAGCCTGTGTGCCACAACTACTGAGTCTGCACTCTAGAGCCCACAAGCCACAACTACTGAGCCCATGTGCCACAACTACTGAAGCCTGCACTCCTAGAGCCCATGCACCACAACAAGAGAAGCCACTGCAATGAGGAGCCCGCGCACCGCAACGATGACCCAATGCAGCCAAAAAAAAGCTAGCAACTGAGACTCAAAACAGTTAATTTAACAAAGATCCCATGGTGAATAAGTCAGATAAGACTTTTTGCAAAGCTCTGATCCCAAGATCATCTAAAAGGTCAGTCTACCCCTGAGGCCCTTTTCAAGGCTTCACCCTAAAATGCTGGTGCTGGGCTCCCCTCATGCTGCAGAGTCCCCTTGGGGGATGTCATTCCTGCCTACAGTGTACGCTGTTGACTCCAAACCAGTTGCTCTGACCCAGACCTCTGTCCTAAGCTCCAAACTCATACTTTCAACCTCTTACTGAGCATATCCATGACCCAAAGGCAGCTTAAGCTAGGCTGATCCTAAACTGACCAAGTTCTATCCCTCTGACCCCCAACACGCATATTATCTATTCTGGATAATGGTCACACCAGCACCCTCTTGCCCAAGCTTGGATTCATGCTTGAGTCCTTCTCTCTTCCACTCCTCCATGTTTGGCGAAGTACCAAACCCTGTCTCTCCTCTCAGGCAGGCGTCTCCCACCTGGCTTCCTCTCGATTTCACTTCCACTTCATGCAAGTGTTCACATCCCTGGGCCATGGCTGCAGCCTCGGATTCAGAGACCTCCTGCAGCTCTACTTCATTTGATCCCACACAAATTTTCAACAATCAGCATCCCTCAAATCAAAATGATGTTGTCGCTCCCCTGTTTCAAGACCTCTGTCGGCTCCCCACTGCCTGGAGGGTAAAATCTAAAACCACATCTTGGCACCCCTGGTCCTTCATAATCTGCCTCCAATCCACTGCCTACTTCATCTCCTATACCTCCTGTTTCCCTGTGTGCTAGCCTCTCCGAGTCTGGCATGTCTCTGAACACACAGCACCCTTTCCTTATCCACTGCTGACATGCATGTTGTTTCCTCCACTTTTCTCATGGCAAACTCCGGTTCAGTCAGCTCAAATGGCATGTTCACTGTGAAGTCACGCCCTGCTCTTGCAGCACAAGAGAGCACACTCCCAGCACACCCCCCAGCACACGCTGCACATCTTCACTATATAGCCCCACCACGTTGTCTTCTGCTTTACCCCTTTACCAGCTTTCAGTTCCATTACAACACGAAGGCCTCTGAGTCCCACAGCCTAACACAGTGTCTAGCCCACAGCAGGTCTCAATCAACACTCTGAGAAGGGACAGGAGTGAGGAACGTGTGTCTTACCTGCCACAGGTTGGTGCGGTTTGGCTGGAACTCGTTTCCCCAGGGGTAAACCTGACCTGCCAGGAGGGCAAGGAGACAGCGGAGGAGGGAGAGGTGAGGAGTTGGGGAAGAAGGGAAAGGTAGAAAGAGCGAGGCAACCGAAAGGAAGTGATGAGAACAGAAGAATAAGATTACTTACTTTTACTTCCCACGCCCCTCCCTTCCACTCACAGTATTGCACTCGGAGGCCCTGGCTTCTGATTTGCTCCACGACAGGACAATTCTAGGTGTGGTTCTGACCAATGTCATTCTGCAAACTATTTGTTACCAGCTCACGCTGGGATAAGTACAGAAATTGAGAGTAAGCATGGAGAAACTTGTTCTTTAGACTAAGACTGGATAAATGAACAAGCAACCTCATTTATCACATTAATAACTTTGACTATTGGAATAGCCAGTGTTCATTCAAAGACTGTGTAGAGGTGTTGAATATGGGAAATTGCTATTTCACTCTAACTTTCTGTTTAGCTAGGATTGCAAACTAACAAAGTTATAAACAAATAGCAATGTTATATTAATCCCTATACAGCTATGGAAAAGGTATACAGTATAGGTAATCCTTTTCTTTTTCCCTATGCTATGTTGTTCTGATTATACTTATTGAAATGGAACTTGTCTGTAGACTCTCCAATAATTAAAAAAATATGTCTGTTTTTTTCATTTCATTTTCCAGTTACTAATTTTTACGCTATTTTATGGAAGTATTGGTCTGAGATGGATTAGAAATAACACCAACAACTGGTCCATCACTACACAGTGTAAGAAGCACTGCTCGGGGCTTCCCTGGTGGTGCAGTGGTTAAGAATCCGCCTGCCAATGCAGGGGACATGGGTTCGAGCCCTGGTCCGGGAAGATCCCACATGCCACGGAGCAACTAAGCCCGTGCGCCACAAAGACTGAGCCTTTACTCTAGAGCCTGTGAGCCAGAACTACTGAGCCCGTGTGCTGCAACTACCAAAGCCCGTGCGCCTGGAGCCCATGCTCCGCAACAAGAGAAGCCACCGTAATGAGAAACCCACGCACCGCAACGAAGAGTAGCCCCCACTCACTGCAACTAGAGAAAACCTGTGCACAGCAACAAAGACCCAATGCAGCCAAAAATAAATAAATAAAATAAAATTTAAAAAAGAAGCACTGCTCTAGGGAGCACAAACCTATCCCACCCTTTAAAGCCCCCCATGCAAGGTAGGATGGGGAGAAAGAATAAAGGGAAATCGCTTGGCATCTCTATACCCTTCAAGCCCCCTCGGGCAGCAAACTCCCACTCTTCTTCAATGGGCAGCCGTTTCCCCCGCCAAGCACAGTAGGCACGGGCATCATTCCAGCTCACGTGTACCACTGGGAGCTCCAGTTTCTCTCGGATGCCAGAGCCAGGACCTGCAGGCTGATAGCCAGGATGAAGTGAGACAAGCTTCTGGGAGCTCGTGGAAGTCTGAGGAAGGCTAGGCTTAGGGTGCCTGAGTTCAACTTTTACCACAGATGGAGCAAGGAAGTGGGAAGAGAGAGCCTGGTGAGTGAGGAGAGGTCCAGAGTCAGAAAGAAGGACTAAACATGAGACGAAAGGGAGAAATGGGATGGGCCAGGGGTAAAAGGATTAGGGCAGAGAAAACAGGGTGGCTTGGCTGCTTCCCTAAAATTTCTCTGTCATCCTTTTAAACTCAGTATTTCTAGATGGGCAAGGGTCTAGGGAAGCCAGGCCTCCCAAGAGTCAACAGGGGGAGAAAACAAAGTAGAGGAACCAACCCTTACCTGCCTCCAGAATGCCCTTTCCACTGGAAGCCACCAGAGGAGAGACTGCAAAAAGGAAGGAACATGACTAAAAAGATGCTCTGACCCAGCGAGGGCACCTTCCTGACTGACACCCAGTAGGCAAAGCAGAGACTTCAGGCTGAGACTCAGGTGGTCCAAGTGAGGCTGTGTCCAAAATCTCACCACCCGTATTGGAGGGAGGCTTCTCAAGAGGTTCTCTTGCTGGTCCAGGGAGTATACTGAACGCTGTGTATGTCTGCATCTTTACAGAGTCTCTCTATACAGAAACCAGCACAGGGTGAACTTCCTGGGAGTGTGTGTTCATCTGACTCTTCCAGCGTGGGTCTCTCTTGCTTCCTCCCTGCCTCTGGTTCTCAGGTTTGATTCTCTACTGTGGCCCAGGGGACCCCAGATCCCACAGGATTCTCTGTCTAGGTCCCACTCCCATCCCCTCAGCTGCAAACCTAGGTTCTCTTACCTGCATTTTCTGGGTTGCTTTGTTTCTAAGCTCATCAGAGACAAGGTCCTCGAAGACAAAGCTCCACCCAAACACCTCAGCCTCTGTCTGGTACTTTTTCTCCCTGACAAACTCCCTGAAAAGAGATGTTTCATACGGTTTAGTTAATAGGGTTCTGTGCTCCACCCTCACCCTCTCCTGTTCCAGAAAACCTCATACACCCTTATCCTATTAGTCACACATCACAGAATTTTCATGAACTACAAGGAATTCACCTGAGAGCCTGAGCAGATTTTCTTTTAAAATCTGTTGCTGTGTGTGCAGTTCACAAACAGGAGAATTCACTCTTTTTGGTGTATAGTTTTGTGAGTTGTGACAAAGCACGTAGTCACTATCACAATCAAGATACAGAGCAGCAGTTCCATCAACCACCCCCCAAAATTCCCCTGTGCCTCTGCAACCACGGATCTGTTGTTTGTCTCTATAGTTTGGCCTTTCCCAGAATATACATTCACATAAATTGAATAATACAGTAGTATGTAGTGGGGGGCGGTCTGGCTTCTTTCACTTAGCATACTGCTTCCAAGATTCATCCCTGTTCCTTTTTTTTTTTTTTTTTTTGCAGTTTGTTGCCTTTCATTGCTGAGTAGTATTTCATTGGATGTATAGGCCATATTTTGTTTATCCATTCACCAGTTGCAGGTCATCTGGGTTACCTCCAGTTTTTGGAGATAATAAAGCTGCTGAGAAGATTCAAGGGTGGGAATGGGTCTCTCTTCGGAAAGGTCTTCGTCACATACCTAATGTCACAACAATCACAGGAGGGAGGCAGAACAGGGGTTATTATCTCCCTCTAACAGATGAGGGAGATTGAGTCAAACAAAAATGACTTGCCGAGATTTTAGAATGGATTTTCATATAGTTGGGTATGGCTGAGCAAATTTCAGCAAGCAGATTTCCAGGGTAAGATGGATTGTTTTCACTGGGCTAAGTGTACTCCATCTGTGCTAGACCTCTGATATGAGAAGACATCGTTCACCCATCAAAGGGACATTGAGAATGGAGGAGGAGATGAGATTTGGTAGCAACAGCTATTTACCAACCTCTGCCACCTGAACGGTTTGAGACTCTTTTACCAGAGAGGCGAAGACAGATTATGGGTTCTAAGCAAAGTTTACGGGCTTCCTGGAGGTGACATTATATTTCCATAATATAAAAGGTCAATTTAAAATATGAAAGAATGCATCTAGGGCTTCCCTGGTGGCACAGTGGTTAAGAATCCGCCTGCCAATGCAGGGAACACGGGTTCGAGCCCTGCTCCGGGAAGATCCCACATGCTGCGGAGCAACTAAGGCCGTGTGCCACAACTACTGAGCCTGCGCTCTAAAGCCCGCAAGCCACAACTACTGAAGCCCGCGTGCCTAGAGCCTGTGCTCCGCAACAAGAAAAGCCACCGCAATGAGAAGCCTACGCAATGAAGAGTAGCTCCCGCTGGCCACAACTAGAGAAAGTCTACACGCAGCAACGAAGACCCAACACAGTCAAAAATAAATAAATAAAATTAAATTAAAAAAAAAAGAATGCATCTACCTAGCTAGCTATTTCTGGTTGTCATGATGCGGTGCAAGCCTCATCAGAAGTGATTTCTCCTTTGATTTTAATAACTTTCCTGTTTAAAAATATTTTTTTAAAGCATATGTAACATCATATTATAGAAAAACAAGGAAACAGAGGTAGGTAAAAAGAAAAAAACTAAAATCATCCATTATCATACCAACTAAGATATACCTGTCCATATTCTCTCCCCCTTCACCCCACAGCCAAGGATTTTTAAATAGCTTTCAGAAGGTGCTTCCTGTAATCATTTTCCTTTGGAAGTTACAAAAACATGAGCAGAATCCGTCACCTAATGCCACGTTGCATCTTCCAGGTCTTTCTTAATGCATATACATTCTATACATATAGTTTTAAAAAATGGGATCATACCCTATTTAGTATTTTGTAACCTACTTTCTTCACTTAACACTTCAGAACTATCTCTTTTTGACAACAGGATTTTTAAGGGCTGCTAAGTAGTCTGTTATATTGATACAATAGGTTTAAGTAAGTGATAAGTTGTTAACATTTGTTTACAAGATGACATTGTAAATGTATTAGCGTTGTATCAATAGCTAAACGTTTTTTAGCTAAATGTTTTTGGGCAACTTTTAATTCTTCAAGACAAATCCCTAGAGGTGGAAGCAATGAGTCAAAAGGCCTGAGGAGTATACTGACAATCCTTATGCTTATTTCAGCCTGTGTCTCCTGAATCAAATTTTCCCCAAAACTTTTTATCCTGAAAAGTTTTAAGTCCACAAATGTAACATTAAAGTCATTTCTCACATTTGCTTTATTGTCTTCCCATCCCCTCCTCTTCCTTTCCCTCTCCTCCCTATATACTCCCTCCTCTACCATTTGAAGGTAGTTATAGGTATGTCCTGGATCATTTTCTACTTTAACCTGCCCAAAACATCACCTTGGGGACACTGACGCAGCTCAACATGGCTTCTTAGATTAAGCTGGAACCAAAATGTTTGATTCTGGAAAAAATGCCATTTCCCTAAGTAAATGTAAAGGGAATTTAAGGGACTCTCAGCTACTATGACCCTTCTCCCAATTCCTTCTCCCCTGTTGCAGAGGTTTCTGTTGAGTGTCTGACTTCTGCTCATATTTCTCAGTGCTATGCCCAGTGCGCTGGACAATCCACTGGCTCAAGAGTCTGAGGATCTCAGTTCCAGGCCCAGCTCTGCCACTAATATCTGGACTTCAGATATATATATATATATATATATATATTTTTTTTTTAATTTTGGCTGCGTTGGGTCTTCGTTGCTGCACGCGGGCTTTCTCTAGTTGCGATGAGCAGGGGCTACTCTTCGTTGTGGTGCACGGGCTTCTCATTGCAGTGGCTTCTCTTTGTTGCGGAGCATGGGCTCTCGGTGTGAGGGCTTAAGTAGTTGTGGCTCGTGGGCTCTAGAGCACAGGCTCAGAAGTTGTGACGCACGGGCTTAGTTGCTCTGCGGCATGTGGGATCTTCCCAGACCAGGGATCGAACCCGTGTCCCCTGCATTGGCAGGCAGATTCTTAACCACTGTGCCACTAGGGAAGTCCCTGGACTTCAGATTCTTCATCTTAAAAACGTAGATAACACTTATCTCACTGTACCATTGCAAAGATGATATGTGGTAGTGAACAAGCTAATCTCCTTTTAAATATTATGAAGATTAGAATAGCCTTTACTTCTCCTGGAAGAACACTGGATGTACCTGAAGTCTTTGTTGGTGACAGGAAATATGTCGATGGCAAAGGGTTTTACCATCACCTCCCGGACAGGTCCTTCACCATCTCTGCCATCTGGTGAATTCGTTCCCATCTGGAATCTCCCACCTGGTAGCTGGACCATGTTGGTCATCTGCCCATTCCCTGCAGAGAAAAAAAGAGTTTAATATATATAAAAGAAGTGGCAATATTTGGATCATATGTAAAACTCATAATGCTATAATGAAAAAAACAATGGAAGCTTAAAAAATTTGGCTTTAGGACTTCCCTGGTGGCAAAGTGGTTAAGAATCTGCCTGCCATTGCAGGGAACATGGGTTCGAGCCCTGGTCTGGGAAGATCCCACATGCCGCAGAGCAACTAAGCCTGTGTGCCACAACTACTGAGCCTGCGCTCTAGAGCCCGCAAGCCACAACTACTGAACCCTTGTGCCACAACTACTGAAGCCCACACGCCTAGAGCCCGTGCTCCCCAACAAGAGAAGCCACCGCAATGAGAAGCCCACACACCACAATGAAGAGTAGCCCGCGCTTGCTGCAACTACAGAAAGACCGCGTGCAGCAACGAAGACCCAACGCAGCCAAAATTAAATAAATAAATTTATTTTTTAAAAAAATTTTGGCTTTAAATTCTTGTTCTGTCACTTAATTTGCTGGGTGACCTTGGGCAAATTACTTAGTCTGGATTTCAATTTCTTCATCTACAAAATGGGGATAATATCTAACTCAAATGCATGGCTGTATTAAAATAATGTGTGAAATGTTTAGCACATGGTAGGTTTTCTTTCTTTTTTTAAAAAATTAATTTTGTTTGCCCCGGGTCTTAGTTGCGGCATGCAAACTCTTAGTTGTGGCATACATGTGGGATCTAGTTCCCTTACCAAGGATCAAACCCAGGCCCCCTGAATTGGGAGCACAGTCTTTTTTTTTTTTTTAAATTTTATTTATTTATTATTTTTGGCTGCGTTGGGTCTTCGTTGCTGTGCACGGGTTTTCTCTAGTTGCGGTCAGCGGGGGTTACTCTTTGTTGTGGTGCGCAGGCTTCTTATTGCGGTGGCTTCTCTTGTTGCAGAGCACGGGCCCTAGGTGCATGGGCTTCAGTAGTTGCAGCACACAGGCTCAGTAGTTGTGGCTCACAGGCTCCAGAGCGCAGGCTCAGTAGTTATGGCACATGGGCTTAGTTGCTCCGTGGCATGTGGGATCTTCCCAGACCAGGGCTCGAACCTGTGTTTCCTGCATTGGCAGGCGGATTCTTAACCACTGCGCCACCAGGGAAGTCATCAGGAGCCCAGAGTCTTAACCACTGGACCACCAGGTAAGTCCCAGTAGGTTTTCAACAAATGTTTAGTTCCTTTCCTTACCTCTCTATTCTTCTGCACGACAACCTTTTGTCCCAGCGAGATAAATCTAGACACTATACTCTGAAACACATCTATCAACTTTCTACCCATACTACTGCGCATGTTTCTCTGACTCTTCCTTTTCACTCGTTTGAACTCTTATCAATTCGTAATGATTTTCACCATTATATCATATGCTCCAGAAAGAAAAGAACTACATCTGTTGCCAGTGTATCCCTGGCACCTAGCACAAGTGCACAATAATTATCATCAAATGACTGAATGAACTGCTTTACACTTCCTGTTTGGATACCTCCAAAAATCATAGAATTAAAAGGATCTTTATTTCAACCCCCTCATATGACAGGGGAAAACCAAAACCCAAAAGGGAAATGACTTAAAGAGCTATTTTACAGGAGAAACCCGGGTCTCCTTACTTCCAGGTCAGTGCTATTTTCAAAAGGTCACACTTCTCTGGCTTGACATACTATTTTGTTATGTTTCTACCTAACAGTGTCTAAGTACTATAATTTCTCTAAAGGCAGAGTCCTCATCTTTTCATGTTCCCCAGTATCCCATCTTTGCCCCTTTTCTCATTCTCATTCTGACACACTCACACATGATTTCGTCCACTTTAAGGGGGATGAGCGTTGGAATAAAGAAAGCAGGAAATTCTCAGATTAAAAGGGAGTTAAGAAACAACACACAGAGACTTCCCTAGTGGCGCAATGGTTAAGAATCTGCCTGCCAATGCAGCGCGACAGGTTCGATCCCTGATCTAGGAAGATCTCACATGCCGCATAGTAACTAAGCATGTGCGCCACAACTACTAAACCTGTGCTCTACAGTCCTTGAGCCACAGCCAGTAAGCCTGCGTGCCACAACTACTGAAGGCCATGAGCCTAGAGCCCGTGCTCCACAACAAGAGAAGCCACCGCAATGAAAAGCCGGGACACACGCTCGCGGCAACTAAAGCCCACGCGCAGCAATGAAGACCCAACACAGCCAAAACAAAACAAAACACACACACACACACTAACAATATATTAATTTTATTCAGACACTAATTCAACTAGTAAACTATAATTTTAAACCATTTACAGTAGGTGAACTTGAACACTAACTGGATGTTTAATGGTGTTAAGGAGTACGGTTAATGTTTTAGGTGGGAAAGTGAGTGATACTTTTTTTTCCCGTGACTTCTTGTCTTTTTGGCTATTCAAGTTAAATATTGAGGAATAAAATTGTATCGTGCCTCGATTCACTCCAAAATGAATTTCCCAGGGGAAGGAGAAAGTGGGAAGGGTCCCAAAGAAGCAAGGTTAAAGCCATAAATTGGCAACCGTTTAAACTAGGCAACGGGTACGTGGTGGACGGGAGAGGATCGTTTTATTCTTTTTTTATGCTCAAAAGATTCCAGAGTAAGTTAAAACTATAGAAGAAGTGAGATACACCTCGCCAAGTTGGCCGCCTCTGGGAGGCACCTCCGGCCGCTGCAAGATAGCGCAGGACGCTGGCAGACCGGCCATCGTCTCTTTCCCCGCAGGGGCCGAGCGCCCCACCCTTTTTCTCCTGCCTCCACGGACGAAAGGCGCCAGGGGCAGTTGGGCAGGCCAGCACACTGACCTAGTTCGAGCCACGGGCCGGAGAGGAGGGACAGCAGAGTCAGCAGCGGCGACAGCGAGGTGCCCATGCCGAGAGCACGACCCCTGGAGCCCCACGAGGAGACGCGCCACCGTGCGGGTCCTCCGCGCACGCGCTCCGCGCGCATCACGTCGGCGGCCGTGCCCTGCGCGCGCGTGCGCACTACTCCTCTACGCGGCCCCACCTAGAAATTAGTCCTGGGGCCGAAGCTCCAGTGTTGCCGGGCCAGGTAATTAAGTCAATTTTCTCGGCGTTGGGGTCGAGAGACCCTGCCATTCCAGAAGCCCCTTCTTTAGCTTGTGAACATTTGGACGGACTGATTTCCTTCCCTTTTGTGCCCTGGAGTACCACCGCAAGATCACAGAAAAGGCTTCAACTTCCAATTTATTGTACGCTCACTGTAGGCAACTGCGAAGTCCTAACGCAAAGCTTAGCAACACAACATCCCTTTCAAGGTCTTCAAATATACCTACTGTATTTTGTAGCAACATGTAGAACAGTAATTTGGGTGAGAAAAATAGGACACTAGAGGGTTTGGGAGGGATATCAGCCTAAGCAAGGTTCCGATGTGCAAAAATACCGTCTTGCCTGAAAATCTCTTACCTCACCTGGTCCTCAGTCACTACGCCTTCAGCCATGTATTTAACCTCTGCCTTTCCTATTTTGCCACTTTAGACTTGCAGCTCTTTCAACTCCCTTGACTCTATTTCCATCTTTCTACTCACTACAACGTAACATTTCTGGGAAGCAGTTTAGCAAAGCTACTTCAAAAGCATGAAAAGTCCAATTTATCCAATAGTGTTTATTACTCAAAAGCAGCTGTCCCCAACGTTTTTGGCACCAGGACTGGTTTCGCAGAAGAGTTTTTCGAGGGGGGCGGGGATGGTTCAGGAAGTCATGCAAGCGATGGGGAGCAGCAAATGAAGCTTTGCTTGCTTGCTCCCTGCTCACCTGTTGTGCGGCCTGGTTCCTAACAGGCCGCTGAACAGTACTGGTCCTCTGCCCAGGGGCTGGGGGTACCCCTGCTCAAAAGGATTTATACTAAGGAAGCAGGAATGCTTTCAAAACCTTAAGTTACTTAAGTCTTACTTATAACTAGCATAAAAATTGAAAACTTAAATGCTTAATGACGGGGAACTATTGGAGATAAATTAAAATACATTCATTAGAAGATTAAACCATTAAAATGTTTTTCAAGGAATATTTAATACGATAGATAATATATGCTTATGTAACATGTATTTTTATATCACTGAAGCTAAAGCAAAACATCCTGTTTATTGGTAAGTATGGCCTGTATGTGTACACTACAGTGCAATTTAAAAAATATTGTAATTATAATTTCAGAACTTCAGAATCTGAACAGATGCCAGTGTTCTCTCCTTTTTTTATATGGGAAAAGAAAATCCTTTGAAAATCATTTGAAGCTTGGACCAAACTTCCATAGCTATATTCTTAGGATCACTCTGTAGAATCTTCATGATTCAGATGATACAAGGGAAGCTTCAATTCAACCTTTTAGAGAAGACATTCCAGCTCTCATGATCTCATCAACCAGGAGAATGTTGGTGGCAATCACAGTGCTGAAAAGGGGGGAAAAAAATCAGACTACTCAGGTTTGAGGTATGAACTCTAATTCAACTCACAATTCAACTCAATCTCCAACTAAATTGCACAAATTATATCCAGTCAGGTTTCCCCTTTGCTTTCCATACACAGAAGGCTCACTTAGTTGCTGCCTTTGACTGATTACCTTTTCTTATGGAAAGAAAATTAAACATACCAATTTTAAAGAGTATGAATATTCCCCAAATGTTATAATTTTGGCTTTCCCAAACTTACCAGGAATGAAGAAGCTGTTTCTTTACACAATAGTTATCCCATACGCCTACTTCTGCTGCTACCATTGGCTCACCTGAAAAGTAACCCAGTATTCTTAAAATCATATAGAGCAGGTCATATGATCAGAATACTGTCTGAAAGAACTAATAAGAGTATTTTGTGCTGCTTCACTCATCAATGGTCACTCATTTCCTCCAGTATTATCTATGAGAACCCAAAGTTCCTCAATTTAGCCCAATGTTGTACTCCAGACCATGACTCCTGTGCACAGCAGCTTTGATGAGCAACTGACCTCTACTTAGAATGCTTCCAGTGATAGGAATGCTCTATTTGGTTATCAAATTTTTGAACATCTGTTTTTCTGGAGACGTTCCTATTTATCCATATTAAAGTACAGCACCTGAACTATAATCTGGCAAAACAGGCTTATCATTACCCTCATTCCAGAAATCTTTTAAATTAATTGGGAGACTGGGACTGACATATACACACTACTATATATATATATAAAATAGATAGTAACCTACTGTATAGCACAGGGAACTCTACGCAATACTCTGTAATGACCTACATGGGAACAGAATCTAAGAGTGGATATATGTATATGTATAACTGATTCACTTTGCCATACAGCCGAAACTAACACAACATTGTAAATCAACTATACTACAATAAAAGTTAATTTAAAAAAAAGAAACCTTTTATATTAACTTGAATGTGAATGATGCTGTTCACAATAGGTCTTACACATACTGCACAGATGTATCTCAGTTATCTCTCTTCCACTTTGTACTTGTATAATTTGGATTACACTGGCCTAAGATCAGGGTTTCACTCATTTTATTAGATTTGGTTCCCTCTTCCTGCATTTTTTGCTATCCTCAGCCTTTTTTCACCCATGAGTATGATCATGAAATGTATCATTTTAATCAAAGTCCCTGATAAAAAACAGTAAAGCAAGCTCAACATGAAACCCTTCAACATTAACCCAAACCACCTACCACAACTCAGCAATATCAACAAATCTGTACTCTTCTAAATTATTCAAATGTCTCCTCAATTCCCTTTATTTCTGTATCTAGTCATTACATTTTTGTGTCATACTTTAGAACCCAGAGATCCCGGATAGCACTGGTGTCAAAGAGCAAAAGCAACTCCAAGATTCTTCTCTCTCCCATTTTTTTTTGTCCTTCCTGGTCTTACCTCACCTATAGTATCTAGTTCACCCCCTACAAATAGTCACATCCTCCTTACCTGTGTTCAAGTCTACACCCACAAGTTGACCTGATTCTGAATGCTCTGCTTTAACTTTAACTAGTGTTTCCTGAAGGTCAAAACCAGAGTTCTGAGCAAGAACCTAAAGGAAACAAATTTATTTAAAAGACAGGACCTAATAACAGATAGTCAAGTCTGTAACAAATGAACAGTATTTCCAATTAATAGTTAACAAAACAAAACAAAAAACCAAACCTTTAATAAGTGAAAACAGACCGGTATTTATGTTCACTTTAGAGAATGACTAGATATACATTACCAACCAACTCACTAATCCACCCCAAGCCCGGCAATACACTGGTCATAAACTGTACCCTCAAGTAAGCATACAATAGAAAAATCACAGTATTAACCTTAGTTTAAAACAAAAACAAAAAGCAAGTTTGTACCCCCGCACTGCAAACCCTCTTAAAACAGCTATCTCTTGCCATCTCAAGTTTGTACCCGCACACTGCAAACCCTCTTAAAACAGCTATCTCTTGCCATCTGAAACATGAGATATTCAAGCCTCCCCTCCAGAGGAACCAATACGTTCAGATAATAAGAAATACCTGTTCTAGTGTTAGGGTGAAAACTGATGAACCCTTTTTATTCAAAATCCACATTATGAAAAAACCCACATTAGCAAAAAGTTTTCATCAGATGAATCATTTTGGTGTAGTTTAGAAAACAGTTAAAGCAGTCACACCTTGGGAATAATGAGCAATGCATCAGCAAATGCTTGAACTCCAAGTTGGGCCCTGCCCTTTACACTGGGCTTGTATTTAATCAGGGCTTCTGCCATTGCCACTTCCACTGCACCAGCACCTGGAACTACACAGCCTGTTGGGTGGGAGGAAGAGAGAAATGCTAAGCTACAAAGAAAATAAAACTGTATGGGCAATTGTAAGAAAATATATAAATTAAAACACACAGGAAATCCATTAATTTGAGAATTCAGTATAACCACAGCAATTTTAGTATTACATTTGAAAGCAATACAGGCAACATTATCAAACAGCAGAATGATTTAACTAGCACATGGAAAATCCTGAAAGCTCTTAGTATTAGTTCATTTATTTGTACCTTCTTTTAACAACAGCATGCCATGAAAAAACTTAGCATACCATCATAGCCATTTTAAAGGTAAAACTTTACTTTTGCATGGTGTCTGGCTGTGTAAACTACTGATAAAAAGAACACAGTATTCAGCCATGCCTTTTAGACTAGCAAAAGAATATAATTTAAATACAGTGACGATCTTACCATCATCAATAGCATTTTTAACAGCCCTCAAGCCATCTCTTATTGCATCTTTGATTTGAGTAAGTGTGTGCTTATTTGGTCCTTTGATCAATAATGTGACGGATCGAGGATTGTTACAGTTCTCAATAAAGGTGAACTTCTCTTCTCCCTGTGTGAAGAGACAGTATTTTCAAAAACCAGGATACGGTTGTGCAAAGAATGACCAAATGAGAGGGCCTTATGAAGGAATAAGTAGCATATTAATAGGGCACAGCACTGATCACATTAAAGCAAATAACTTCTTTTAAAAAGTCACATAAAAGAAATGTGATTTTCCCATCAATGGCTTATTACTACATATAAATCATCAAAATGTATATTAACAAAGCAAAAATATCATCCGAAGTTTGAATGAATTTTTAACTACTGAAGAATTCATGAGTCAAAAAGTAGTATTATTTTGTAAAGAAAATACACTTACCAATGTATATTCATAGACAAGTCCTGCATGTCCCAAACAATCAGGATTTAGGTCTTCAAGAGAATTTAGGGCTACCCCACCACAAGCAAGAGTCAGCCTGAAATATTCAAGTGTTTTAAGGGAGATGCAGAAGGGATTTTATTAGTTATGTTTAGAGATTAATATTTTTAGAAAGCAATCTTTATCAGAATTACATGCGAAAATTATATTCTAAAATATATTTTAGCTTAATCCTTTCCATTCACCACCAACTAGCTGAAAACTGGTCTTTTCTCCTAACTCTCCATTTAAGCCACTCTTAAGTCAGCAAATACTCCTCTGATATGAAATCTAAAGGTGCACAGAGCTCTTCATCATGGTGAGCTCTTTGGAAGAAAGTATTCCTCTGAAACCCTTGATGCTGTCTCTTGACATGGAAAAATATGTACGGTATAGGTCATCATTTAAAAATAAAACAAGTATATCAACAATCATAGCAGCACTATTCACAACAGCCAAGGCAGAAACCCAAATAAATGTCCACTGACAGATAAAGGAATAAACGAAACTAAATGTGGTATATACCCATACAGTGGAATATTATCTTTAAAAAGAAATGTGATCCTGGAAAACACAGGTAATGTGATAAATTTTATATTATGTATATTTATCGCAATAAAAAATAAGAAAAATCACAAAAATAAGAGGAAAAAAAGGAATAATTTAAGTTAACTTGCAAAATAAGTTAAATTCACATCACAGATAATCTGTATCCGTACCTTTCCATATTTCTCCTTTTAGCTCTGCGCAGAGCTACTATGCCTTCTTTTGCAAGAGCATCTAAGGAAAAGGGGTCAATTCCCTGTTAACAACAACAAAAAATGTTTCAATATTTTACCTTTAAAATAAAAAGATACACACTAGTTTATGAAACAAAATTTCTCACCTTTTGATTAATAACAACAAATCCTTTATCTGAATCACCACAGACTTTCTTTTTCAGGTCTATTATTTTTTTAACTCTGTCTTCAATGAATTTTCTTTCAGCTTTCACTAGTTTCTCTCTCTCCTCTGCACTCTTGTAAAAAAAGCCAGAATTCACTTCTCTAAAAAAAGGAAGTTACAGAAAGGGGAGGAAATATTTAGCAAATAGTCACCGAGCTCCAATTCTACCCCTGGTACGTTTTCAGAGACTATTTCCTGTAATTTTCCGAAACCCCATCGAGGCATTATTGTCCGTACAGCCGGGAAACTGATTCTCACAAAAAAGTGACTTACCCCAAATATCAACCTCTTCCACCTCTCTTCCATTTTTAAGGAGATATATATAAACTCACGTTTTTTCATATTCTAATGACACGTTGCATGTGAGGATGTACACATCTTCTACTCTCTTTTTCATATCAGGATGCCGTGCCCCATGGTCCAAAACAAGACCTCTGATCAAGCTGTTACAACACATAAAAATTATATTCTTATTGATTTCCAGATGGGGTGTAACATATGCTAACAAAACTAAAACAATGAATTGAGACTGTATTGATAATTTTCACACAATCAGCTTTATTTCTTGAGCTATTTGAACAGGACTTTTGGGTAATACGTAGCAAGGTTCAATTGTGAAAAAGCAGAATTCCAGAACATGACAAAAACAAGCCATTCAAATGAAAGTAACAACCCCGTCTTGTGCAGAAGATTCTGCAGAGAAATAGTCACAAGTTTGGTAGGCTATTAAACTGTGATCACCTCATTTAAAAAACGCTTCCAAACTAGGTCTTTTAAATAATTTTCTTTAAAATTCCCTGAAGTCTCCCATATGCTTTGTTCAATAAATGCCAAATGACTGATGTAGTTGACTATCCAGAATCATTCTATGTAAAAATACATACCATTAACTTCATTTCAAGAGGAAACAGATACTACTGAGTAAATGAAATACTCATCTAGGCAATATACGTTAATTCAAAGACAAAAAAAAAAAACAGGCAAAATATATGTATTGTATAAACTCCTTCGAGTTTGTAAACACTCTTTATTTCATAGCATTCTACCACCTACCTTGTATCGGTTTCAGATTTATGTTTCATCTCCATGATCTCAACCATGAAGAGGTCAATAGGTTCATCTTGTTTTTTAATGGCTAAAATGGAGTCCACTACAGCCTGCAACAGAGTATAACCATTCAATGAATTTGACTAGCAGAAGTTGAGACACTTATGTTGTTTGTTTAATCTTCAGAAAAGTTTAAAGCAGACAGCTTCTCGTCTTTAAAAATGTCTGTACTGATCTAAGTCTTTTTTTTTTTTTTTTTTTTTTGCGGTACGTGGGCCTCTCACTGTTGTGGCCTCTCCCGTTGCGAAGCCCAGGCTCCGGACGGGCAGGCTCAGCGGCCATGGCTCACGGGCCCAGCCGCTCCGCGGCATGTGGGATCTTCCCGGACTGGGGCACGAACCTGTGTCCCCTGCATCGGCAGGCGGACTCTCAACCACTGCGCCACCAGGGAAGCCCCCCAAGTCTTTTTTTTACACACTAATAGAATGCATTATTTGTAAAGGGCTGAAGTCATCTACATTTCTGAAACCTCAATGTGTAATTACCTAAAGAATCACTGACATCTCTACTACTAGTGGCTTTTTAATAAGGAAATCTCCATTTTAGAAACCTCTTTTACTGAAAGCTCTGATTATACCTTCATAACCTGGCCAGGTATGTTATTACGATTTTCTCACTTTACTTATTTTTTCTATTTTTAGGGCCACAGATCAGGTTATCACTGCCACAAAAATGAACCTACTTACTCCACACAGGATGGTACTGTGAAGACTTCAGATGGCACTCTATAACTGGAATTAGTAAGAATACTGATGTTTCCAGTTGCCAGGGGTTTTCAGTATAGATGTAATGTACCAGACACATATCAAATTTAACACATACCTCTGTTAAGACATCAGCAAGTTCAGCATGAACTTTAGTACGTAGAGATGTTCTGGCCACATCTATAAGTGTTTCTCTGTCCATCTCTTTGCTTACTTTGACTTGTTCCAAAAACTGAAGTGCCTTTTCCTTTGCAGCTTCAAATCCTTCCGTAATTATTCTGGGATGAAGACCCTATAATAAACACACAATTACAAAACCGCCACTAACAACAGAGACCTTCAGTTAGATGCAACTATAGCTCACGATAAAGCAAATTTATGAAGGGATATTCTGGATCATTCATACCCTTAAACACAATTAATATAATGTGCTGACTTTCTGAATACATTTAAAAGGATAAATAGTCCTTTCAATGCAGAGGAAAAGAACAGACATTGCTCTAGCACAGAGTCAAACCCAAGGGAACTATAAAGCACACTTGGGTGTTCACTGTGCAAACCACAAGGGATAACACCCAAAACTCAATACTGTGTCATAACAACTGGCAGTCAATAGGACCATTATATCTTTCCTATAGGTGATATGAAATTAATTCACACCATTTACTAATAAAATAAACAGGGAGACTAAGAGTCTGCTTTCTCTCTCTTCCCAGGAATTCTTCCTAACATCAGATTAGTACTCACTGAGGTTTGCTTTAACCTTGGAACTACTGAGGGCTAAAAAAGTTGTAGTATTCTTATTTAAATTCAAGGTTTTTGTTAGCTTTTTCCTTAAAAATATGCCTAATCCTGAATATTCCATTTCTACATCACAATTATTAATCTGTTATAGGCATATAAAAACTGTATATGCAATGCAACTTGATAAAAAACACATTTCAGGCCAAGGAAGATTCTTCAACTCATCCAGGATCATAGTAAGTTTGTGTCAGAGTAGGATACAGACCCTTGTTCCCATATTTAACCCCATGCTCTTTACATTCTATTATATGGCCTCAGTTACCACTAGCACATCAGTTTTTATAAGTAAAAGTAAGATTATTTCCTATACACAATAAAATATCACAGAAACACGAGAATCATGTATACTTCAGAAATGTAGAGATCCGCCTGCTTCAGGAGCTCTCCAATAATTAGGACATTGGAAGTGGTACCATCACCAGTTATGTCATCCTGGGCTGTTGCTACTTTGGCTATTAAGGAGGCTGTTGGGTGTTGAATTTGCTGCAGGTAGAGAAAGAAAAAAATTCGTGGAACAACTTAAAAATGAAAACAGCCCAAATATACCTTAAAATGTGTGAAAGGCTAATCTATCTGCACAAAATGCCCAAGTGTACAGCTACATATTACTCTGATTAAAAACTCATCATTAGCTATCAGTTTATGATGACAGAAACACCTTCCTATATAAATTTGTTTCCTTCTTAGATTATCTCCACTTTACTAATGAGGAAATGTGAGACCCAGTTAAGGTTAACTCAAGGGGATAGAACTAACAAGAACAATACTTTCAAATCCATGTTCCATGCATGCCTCTTTATGACAATTTTAAGATTCTTGTGAGAATAAACCAAGTGCCTTTCAAATGAAAGCCTGGCTGCCCAGTTTACTTGGCACTGAACAAATAATTAAAATTTAAAAAGAAAAGAAAAGAAAAACTTAGCCTCTTTAGCAAAGATCATCAGTGGATGCTAAGTAACTCTGGAAAGGTTTTGGAAAAACAGAATATTCATTGTTTGTCACCCACAGATTCTTAATTACAAAGGCTCCAACATGGCTCCTGCACTGCTTTTGTCTTCTTATACTCCTTTAATCCTGTACAGTTGTCCAGTCTTTTATGTCTTTGGGGACACTCACAGTTTTAAGAATCTAAGCAGACTATCATTCAATTAGGGAAAATTTAAAAGTCATGTAGAGACGGCTTTTCTGACATCAAGTTTAAACTAACTATGGCTCCTACTGTTCTCTGCTAGCACAGGCCACCACTTAAGCCACGGAACAAAAACTACACCTTCTAGGTTAGCTATTCCTTACTGAAGATATTTACAAACACCTGGAATGTTGAAGGCATGATATGCTATTATCAAAACTCTAAATTTTACTCTAAACTCAAAACATAGGCAAGTCATTTCCTTTTCTAGGATTTGAACTGTTAGGTTTTGGAAACTTAGGGATGAGTAAAATGACTGCTCTTCTCAGTTAACCTCAGATTCTTAATCACTGGGACTTTAAAAATGGTAGTTTTATTTCTCCTCCAGTTGGTGGTGGAGAAGTGTGATATAACAAAAGAAATGCTGTTTGAAAAAGTATAACCATCCTGTCACATTTTGCTTCCCTGATTATGTCAATTGCTCTCAGTTTTTATTAGAATTTTAGTAATTAAAACCCTTTAACGAAGGCTTTAAATGGCAAGGGCAGGGGATTCAAAAGGAAGTTTATTAGATTCCAGGGCTCTCACTGTATCCTACTGTCAACAACAGTACTGATTACATTTTTTCTACTTCTTCTGTTGTCTGGAAAACTACCTGTTGAGAAGAATGAATATGATTTTCTCCTACTTTGTAAAACAGTAAAAGTCTTCCTACAAATCAAATGTACTACGGAAAACCAAGACATTTTGGACCTAGTCTAGCAGCCTCTCACCATTTCATGAAGCAGCACATTTCCATCTTTAGTGAGCTTGATGTCTCCAGCACCAGAAACAAGCCTGTTCAATGGGCAGAAATGAATCACAGTGTGACTTTTTCAATAGAGACTAAATTAAGAGGCCCATAAAAATCGGGCTTTACCCAGATCCTCAGGAGCTGAGGCCAAGGGTTGGTTCTCTAATTCCGGTAACAGGAATGGTGCAATGCCCACCCCTCCCGTCTGGGAAACAGTCCTCAGGGTCTCTTAGGTCCCAAGCGCGCGGGGCGGCGAGGGCCGCGCAGCGCACGCGGGCAGCTTTGTTCTCGGCGGAGGCGGCATCGACCACCAAAGGAAACGGCCAGGGCAAGAAATAGGACCGACCCGGGACAATGCGGGGAAGAAAGGCCGCCGCGGCGAGCGCAGAGGCCCGGAGGCGGCGGGCTCTAGGCCTCAGTCCCCGGCGCAGGCCCGCGACAGCGCGAGGTGCGCGATGCCAGCCCAGCCCTCCCCGCCAGCCCCGCCTTACATCTTCATGGTGCCCTTAGGCCCCAAGTTGGTCCTCAGCACGTCCTGCAGCCCCCGGGCCGCGCTGATGTTGACCGCCAACGCCGCCTGGGCTCGGGCCACCTCAGCCTTGGGATTCAGGGTCTTCACGGCCGCCATAGCTGACCCAGCAGAAGAAAATGAGGGAACCCGGTATCCGGAGAGCTCAGAGCCGGTTCAGCGTGGCTGTGAAGCGCTATCCGGGTCTTCTGGAAAAGTCGGGCGCGCCGGGCCCGCCTCCAGCGTGCCCGCGCGCCGCCGCCATTGGGCCTTGGGTCGGCCGGTGCCACTCATTGGGTCGCGGCCGCACGTAGCCCCGCCCCTCTCGTTGGCCGCGGCGCCATTGAGCTCGGGAGGAGCGTTTCCCCCTGGCAACCAGGGCTCGCAGGGTGCCCCGTGCGCTCCCTAGCGCCGGGTTTTGCTGACCCCGGACCAGAGGGCGTAGGCGGAGCGGGCTTGTTGGCCGCGTGCGTCAGGGCGTGAGGGGAGAGGCGGCTGCTCTTTCCCGGAGGTCTCCGGCCGCAGGGTGTAGGGTGGGCCTCCTCCCTCCCCCACTCGCGCCGTTTGCCCTTTTTATCGCCTTGCTGCTTTCATCCCGGTCAATAGTTTTCTTGACTGTGTAATGTGTGCTGGACGGTGTTTTAGGTGCTGTGGGCGGGGGGGTAACAGAGTGGATCTGATAAGGACCCTCGACCAGTATCGTAGGTGTTTTAGGCGTAGGGAAGACGAAGAGATATAATGTGAGGTGGAAAGTGCTAGAAGCCTTTAGAAAGCTACGTGATTGGTGCGATGGCAATTGAGGAAAAGCAAGAGTCAGTCCACCCTTCGGGCACACGACACAGTGCTGAGGCTGCAGGCCCTCAAGGCAATTTTGAAAACTCAAACTTTGTTGAGCAGTGGTGTCCGGCCTTTGAGAGGACTCCTTTATTCTGAAAGATGTCCACAACTGTTTTCTCGTATCCAGTTCTCGCCCCCTGCCTAGATACCAGGTATTCACTGATGTTTTGTATTTTATTTTTATAGGTAATGACTAAAACTGTTCAGAATTCAGAAGGTGCCAAAGGGTATATGGTGAAAGGTCTTCCTACCTCCTCTAGTTCAACTTCCTCCTGGCAGGTACCTTTAGCTACATAAGTTTCCTTTAGATAGTGTGAATTCCCCAGATGCTCTCTGAATTTCTAAATAAATACGTATATAAATATAAGAAATTTCCCCCACACAAAATGGCAATTTATAATATGCACTATTGGGTGTGTTACACTTAAAGTATCTTGGAGATTGTTACATATCAATACAAATACGTCTTCCTCATTCTTATTAACAGCTGCATGATATTCTTTGTAAGAATGACCTGATTAGCCAGTCACCTACTGGTTAACATTTAGATTGTTCCCAGTCTTCTCCTAGCGACTGCCTTGGTATATAATGCTTTTAAGTGGTTTTGTGTATTTGAGAATCGCGAAAGCATCTAAGTTTGAGTTACATAGTAGAAGGAGATGCATGATTAGTTCTGGAGATCCTTAATCCTCAAGAAGCAGGTAGCCTAGTTAGGGAGATAAACTTGTAAAAAAATGACAGTAAAGTATAGGATGTTTTATTTAAGGGATGAATGCAGTGCTCTGAGCACAAACGTATTAACTCAGAGTCAGGGAAGGCTTCTTGGAGGAGGTAAGTTTTGAATGATACATAGATACTTTGCAGGAGAAGAGGGCTTAGGAGAGTGATATCAGACAGAGAGCGACAGTGGAAGGGCCTGGCATGCCCAGCGGAAGGTGGGTGGATAAGATTTGCAAGAGACAAATCTGGTGAAGTAGCTTGTCCTGACTGTTAGGGCCTGGTTTGCTAGTTAAGAAGTCTGGGCCTAAGCCTGCCAGCTGGATTCTTTGGTGAGAATCCACCCAAAGAACTAGTGATGAAGGTAACACTGGAGGTGGAATGGAGGATGAACTAAGGGAGAAGACTGAGGATAGGGCAATCAGAAAGAAAGGGGTTGAAAAGTCCATGCAGAAGGTGATGAAACATTTTTAATAACATAAATAAGGGGGAAAATCATGTTTTAAATAGCATGTATAATATGTTCTCAGTTTTTAAACCATTCCCCATGCATCTATACAAAAAAGGACAGAGGATATGCATCAAAATATTAACATTGGGGACTTCCCTGGTGGTCCGGTGGCTAAGGCTCCGCACTCCCAGTTCAGGGGGCCCGAGTTCCATTCCTGGTCAGGAAACTAGATCCAACGTGCTGCAGCTAAAAGATCCTGTGTGTTCAACTAAGACCCGGCGCAGCCAAATAAAAATTTAAAAAGATACTAACATTGACTATATTAAAAAAATTTATAATGTTTTCATTTTTGCAGCCCCCCCAATTTATGTATCTATAAAAGCGGGATGCAGAATTATATACATGAACATATGAAATATACAAAGTATACCCAGTGTCTTATTTTTATGAAATCATGTATATACACATATGATTTCATAAAAATATTAAATATTTAGGGTACTTCCCTTGTGGTCCAGTGGTGAAGACTGCGCTTCCATTGCAGGGGGCACGGGTTCGATCCCTGATCGGGGAACTAAGATCCCATGTGACACTGCCAAAAAAATACATATGTATATTAAATATTTATATATATAAAGGACAGGAAGGATATCCTCAAAATGTTGAACATTTTGTTTCTACCTTTGCCAATTTTATAGGTGAAAAATGGTATCTGAAAGTTTTGGGGGTTTTTTTTGGCTGCACCGTGCAGCTTGCAGGATCTTAGTTCCCCCACCAGTGAAAGCGTGGATTCCTAACAACTGGTCCACCAGGGAACTCCCTTATAGTTTTGTTTGTTGAGGGTGAGGCTGAGCATACATCTTATATGTAAGATTTGTTTGTAGGTTTTTTTCTGTGAACTGTCTATTTACATCTTCTGTTTTCCTATTTGGTTTCTTATGCATTTGCAGGAGCTCTCTGTGTTTTCTGTGTTGCAATTAATTTGTCCCAGTGTTATTTATATTTAGTATTTATGCCTTTTTTTCCAATTAAACGTTAAAATTTTTTTCAGGTAGTCAGTTGTATTTTTTTCAGGTAGTCAGTTGTATCTTTTTTCTTTTATGTGTGTTTGAATTTTGTGCTATACTGTGTAAAACAAGCTTTACACCCAAAAAATATTTTTAAATTTCTCCCATGTTTTCTTTTGTATTTTTAAGGTTTTGTGTTTCATTTTAATCTTTGAGTCATTTGGAATTTATTTTATTTTGGTAAGGAATGAGATAATCTGTGATATAATAAAAATATATATTTGGTCTTTGTCTGTGGTTCCTGGAACAGAACTAAACCATTTGTTTTCTGAGAGATAGGAGTGTCTTTTGTTATCCATTACAGTCCCCTTTAGAATATACCTGAGTCTGTGCTATTGAGGTGAGTCAAGGTAGGGACCCTAGATAGCCTCAGGGTGGGGGCTGGTCACTAGGAAGACCAAACATGTGATTAGAGGATGGGAAGTCTCAGCCCCGTGCCTCCAACCTCTGGAGAGTGGAGTGGGGCTGGAGATGGGTTATAAAAATGCTTGAACAATCAGTGTGAGTGAACCCATTGATGTCCTGGCAGGGTGGTACACCCAGAGGGCATGCTAGCTCTGCATCACTCCCCCAGTACCTTGTCCTGTGCACCTCTTCCATCTGGGTGTGCCTGAGTTGTATCCTTTCTAATAAGCTACTAAACCTAAGTCAAGTGATTTCCTGAGTTGTGGGTCAGTCTCAAAAATTTTCAGTTTCCCCTAAGGAGGGGATTTTGTGGGAACCCCCGAATCTGTAGCCAAGTTGGACAGAAGTGTGGGTAGCTTAGGGACCTGGGACTTGCAACTAGTGTCTGAGTGGAGGCAGTCCTGTGGGTCTGAACCCTTAACTGTGGGGGTTGCCCTAACTCCAGATAGTGTCAGGATTGAGTTGCTGGATGCCCAGTTGGTGGTGGAGAATCAGATAGTTGGTTTCTGAGAATTGGTGCTTGGGAAAAACACAGAATCCAATTTAATTTTTCTTCCAGAATAATTAATGTTTTCTACCATTAATGTGTAATATAATTATTAGCATATGCTACATCCCCAGATGTATCTGGATCTACTTTGGACTATATTCAGTTCCATACTGTTGTAAGTTTCAACACCATATTGTTTTATTTACTATAGTTTTACAGTATGTTTCAAAATTTGGTAGGGCCAGATCCTCTTCATCAGTCTTTTTTCAGAAAATTTCTGGCTATTTTGCATGTTTGTTTTTCTTTTTAAATAAATAATAGAATTAATCTAGTTTTTTAAAATCTTTTTTTATTACTTTTTAAGTAAAATACATGTTTTAACAGGTGGAATATTCAAATTCATGCAATGGAAGTGGAGATAGCAAAAGACCAGGGGCTAGAGGCATTTCTGATATAAAATTGACTGAATTTCGAAACATGTGCTACATAGTTACCATTTCTAGTCTAGGAGTCTGAAGAGGTCAAGGAAATTCCAGAGAAGGGGCAGGTTTTGTATGGGGAGGTGGGGTAACAATATTGATTTTAGGTAATGTTTCTTCTGTTGTTGGCCATTCATTCTCTGAGTGTCTACTGTGTTGCCGAGTACTGTGCTTGGAGTAAATATACACATGAAAAGAGAAGGCCCCTTCAAAGACTTCCCAGTGTAGAGAGACAAACACACAATAACATACATAATATATACAATATACTAAAGACCTGTTGTGGTATGTATAATCTCAGTGCATGCTATTTAGAGAAGACTTCCTAAAGCAAATCTTTTTCTTAACTATTGAAAAAATATATTTGATTTTCTTATTACAAAAATAATACATAATCATTATAGAAAAAGTAGCAGAAGCAAATAAATTTAAAATAAATTCATAATCTCATTGCTCAGAGGTGACCATTTGTGATGGTTAATTTTATGTGTCAATGTGGCTGGGCCATGGTGCCCAGATATTAGGTCAAACATTACTCTGGACATTTCTGTGAAGGTGTTTTTTTTTTGGATAAGATTAACATTTAAATTGGTGGATTTAAAATTTAAACATTAAATTTACTCTATTGTAAAGCAGAGTATCCTACAATAACGGGTGGGCCTCCTCCAATCAGCCGAAGGCCTTAATAGAGCAAAGACATATCTCCCCCTAGCAAGAATAAATTCTGCTAGCAGACAGCCTTTGGGTTACCAACCCTCTATGATCATGTGAGGCAGTTCCTTAAAGTAAATCAATCAATCTCTCATTTTAACGTGGATGATGCCCTACATGTCTTCACTTTAACAGTAGATACGCTGTGAGGCTGTATATCTATATATCTAGATTGATATGTATAGATAGATATCTAGATACACATTCCGTTGGTTCTGTTTCTCAGGAGAATCTTGACTAATACAGATTATGGTGCTGATAAGGCTTCTAAAGGAGCAGAATCTTAAGGATGAATTTTCTGAATTGGTTCTGGGGTTTTTGGAATTGGCTCTCTAATATTAGATTTAAAGACTAATGATTCTGTTTCTAATAATAAAGAGAGTAGTAGTAGTGGTATAGTTCATGGCATGTTATGAAAATAGAAATATGCAAAATATCCCAATTGGATGCTCCTAATCAAACACAAGGGGCAAGGACCTGGGTAACCATATATATGATACCTTCGAACATTTTTGACAAACTAATGCATATAATGAGGTTGGCTGGTTGCTTCTAATGTCACTGGACAAAGTCGGGGAAGAAAAGGATGAGATCAGGGATTCAAATTCCCAGCTTAAGCAATATATAAATCACCTGAAATCTTCTATGTCTATCCTGAAAGAGTCTTTTAGCTCCTATAGCCACAGGGCTGAGATTGCTGAAATCTTATCATGTGAGTGGCTGAATTACAATGCAAATTGAAAAGTGAGGGCATTATGAGGAAGGAATGGGATCTGAAATTTGGAGTGGGACGTGTGAGAATACCCTGATGAAGCTGGGGACATTGAGTGCCTACATACTGTTGAATCTTCTTTGCCAGTAGAAGCAGCCTCTCTAACCCTGTCTGTGGAGATTTACGCTACGTTGCTCTGTGAAACTGTAATGGCCTCCCCTGAGGCAGTTGCCTTGCAAAATACTGGTGATTCTCTTCAGGACTCACCCCTTTTTGCTTCTGAAGCTGTAACTAGACTAAAGTCTCAGTAGGCCCTGGAGGCACAAGTAAGTTACATGAAGAAGTGGCCTAAATATCCATGATCCCAACTCATGCTATCTTACCTTCTCTCTCTCAGCCTGCACCTATGGCCTCATAGGAAGTTCCCTGTGATCAGTTGACAGAGGATGAGAAAACTTGGGCCTGGTTTACTGATGGTTCTTCAGGACATGCAGGCTCCACCTAAAAGTGGACAGCTGTAGTACTATAGCTCCTTTCTGGGACATTCCTGAAGGATAATGGTAAAAGGAAATCCTCCCAGTGGGCAGAACTTCAAGCAATGCAACTGGTTTTTCATTTTGCTTAGAAAGAGAAAAGGCCTGATGAGTGATTATATGCCAGTTCATGGGCTATGGCCAGTACTTCGGCTGGATGGTCATGGACTTGGAAGAAACATGATTAGAAAATTGGTGACAAGGAAGTCTTGGAAAGAGATACATGGATTGACCTCTCTGAATGGGTGAACAACATGAAGATATTTGTGTCCCATGTGAATGCTCACCAAAGGGTGACCTCAGCAGAGGAAGATTTTCGTAAGTGGCTAGAATAATTTATTCTGTGGATACCAGTTGGCCTCCTTTCCTAGCCATCCCTGTCATTGCCCAGTGAAGTTATGAAAAAAGTGGCCCTGGGGGCAGGGATGGAGATTATGCATGGGATCAGCAACATGGGCTTCCATTCACCAAGGCTAACTTGACTACCCCCACTGCTGAGTGCTCAATCTGAGCACTGAGATTGAGTGATATGACACTCAATCCCTGATATGACACCATTCTCTGGGGTGATCAGCCAGCTACGTGGTGGTAGGTTGATTACACTGCACCATACGTCTGTCATGGAAGGGGCAACGTTTTGTTATTGGAATAGACACTCTGGATATGGATTTGCTTTCCCTGCATACAATGCTTCTGCCAAAACTACCATCCGTGGACTTAGAGAATGCCTTATCCACCATCATGGTATTCCACACAGCATTGCTTCTATTCAAAGAACTCATTTGATAGCAAAGGAAGTGCAGCAATGGGCCCATGCTCATGGAATTCACTGATGTTACCATGTTCCCCACCCTCCTGAAGCAGCTTGATAGAATGGCAGAATGGCTTTTCAAAGACTCAGTTATTGGGCTAGCTAGGTGGCAGTCCCTTGCAGGGCTGGGAAAAAGTTCTCCAGGAGGCTTATATGCTCTGAATCAATGTCCAATATACAGTGCTGTTTCTCTCACAGCCAGGATTCACAGGTATCTAGGAGTAGAAATGAGAGTGGCACCCCTAGTGACCCACTAGTAAAATTTTCGCTACCTGTCCTCATGACCTTATGTTCTACTAGCCTACAGGTCTTAGTTCCAAAGGGAGAAATGCTTCTACTAGGAGACACAATAATAATTCCATGGAACTGGAAATTAATACTGCCACTCAGCCACTTTGAGCTCCTCATGCCTCTGGGTCAACAGGGAAAGAAGAGTTTTACTGGGTTGACTGGGGTGATTGATCCTGACTACCAAAGGGAAATTGAGGAATTGCCTGGCACCCAGTGGTTAAGACTCAGCGTTTTCACTGCAGGGCCCCATGTTCGATCCCTGGTCAGGGAACTGGGATGCTGCAAACTGCACGGTGCAGACAAAAACAGCAACAACAACAACAAAACAAACCAAAAAAAACAAAGGGAAACTGGACTACTCCTCCACAATACAGATAGTCTGGGATACAAGAGATCCCACAAGGTGTCTCTTAGTATTACCATGCCTGTGATTAAAGTCAGTGGAAAACTATAACAACTCAATTCAGGCAGGATTATTAATGGCCCAGGACCCTTCAGGCATGAAGATTTGGGCCACTCCAACAAATAAAGAACTGTGACTTGCTGAAGTGCTTGCTGAGGGCAACAGGAACACTGTATGGGAGTAGAAGAAGGTAGTTCTAAATACCATCAGCAACCACACGACCAGTTACAGAAACGAGGACTGTATTTGTCGAGTATTTTTTCCTTATGTTATTATTAATACGTGTGCGTGTGTCTTGAGCAAATATCTTTGTTTTCTTCTCTCTCTTATTCCTTTATCATGTAACATAGTCATGTAACATTATTGACTTTATGTCATAGTATTTATTGTTAACTTTATAGCATAGTTTTTAAGTTATGGGGTATCAGGAAGAAGAATAAACATCACCCAAGGACTTTGCATTCTCTTCTGGGGAAAGGGTTAGGGTGTTTTCAGTTGTCTATGCAGGAGAGTTGTATCATGTTAGGCAAACTTATGACCTCGTTACTGTCTTTATTCAATTATTAAATTTGAGGAGATACATACGAGTGCCAACTAGACAAGGGGTGGACTTGTGATGGTTATGTGTTAACCTGACTGGGCCACAGTACACAGATATATGGACAAACATTATTCTGGATGTTTCTGTGAAGGTGTGTTTTGGATACGATTAACATTTAACTCAGTGGACTTTGAGTAAAGCAGATTATGCTATATAACATGTGTGGGCCTCATTCAATCAGTTGAAGACCTTAATAGAACAAAAACCTTACCTCCCCCTAGCAAGACAGAGTTCTGCCAGCTGACTGCCTTTGGACTTGAACTGCAGCTCTTCCCTGGGTCTCCAGTCTGCTGCCCTATCCTGCAGATTTTGAACTCACCAAGCTTCCACGGTCACGTGAGCCAATCCCTTAAAGTACCTCTCTCTCTCTCTCTTTCTCTGTCTCTCTGTGGTGTGTGTGTATGTGTGTGTATAGTACAGGTATACCTTGTTTTATTGCACTTCATTTTATTGCATTTCACAAATATTCCGCTTTTTACAAATAGAAGGTTTGTGACAACCCTGCATTGAGGAAAGTCTACTGGCACCATTTTTCTAGCACCATTTGCTTATTTCATGTCTCTGTGTCACATTTTACTAATTCTTGCAATATTTCAAATTTTTTCATTATTATTATCTTTGTTATGGTGACCTGCGATCAGTGATCTTTGATGTTACTGTTGTAATTATTTGGGGGCACCATGAAACCTGCCCGCATGAGATGGTGAGCTTAGTAAATGTGGGCATTCTGACTGCTCCGTCTACCAGCCATTTCCCCATCTCTCTCCCTCTCCTTGGGCCTCCTTATTTTCTGAGACACACAAATTTTTTTTTTTATATTTCATATTTTATTTTTTTTGAATTTTATTTTATTTATTTTTTATACAGCAGGTTCTTATTAGTTATCCATTTTATACATATTAGTGTATACATGTCATTCCCAATCTCCCAATTCATAACGCCCCCCCCCCCACTTTCCCCCCTTGGTGTCTGAGACACAAAAATTTTGAAACAGGGCCGATTAATAATTCTACAGTGGCCTCTGAGTGTTCAAGTGAAAGAAAGGGTCGCATGTCTCTCATGTTAAAAGCTAGAAATAATTAAGCTTTGTGAGGAAGGCATGTCGAAGTTTGAGACAGGCTGAAAGCTAGGCCTCCTGTGCCAGTTAGCCAAGTTGTGAATGCAAAGGAAAAGTTTTTGAAGGAAATTACAAGTGCTACTCCAGTGAACACACAAATAAAAAAGCAAAATGGCCTTATTGCTGATATGGAGAAAGTTTTAGTGGCCTGGTTAGAAGATTAAACCAGCCACAACGTTCCCTTAAATCAAAGCCTAGTCCACAGGAAGGCCCTAACTCTCTTCAATTCTATGAAGGCTGAGAGAGGTAAGGAAACTGCAGAGTAAAAGTTTGAAGCTAGCTGAGGTTGGTTCACCAGGTCTAAGGAAAGAAGCCATCTCTAATGTAAAAGTGCAAGGTGAAGCCACAAGTGCTGATGCAGAAGCTGCAGCAAATTATCCAGAAGATCTAGTGAAGATAATTAATGAAGCTGGCTACACTAAATAACAGATTTTCAATGTAGATTAAACAGCCTTATATTGGAAGAAGATGCTGTCTAGGACTCTTATACCTAGAGAGGAGAAGTCAATGCCTGGCTTCAAAGCTTCAAAGGACAGGCAGACTCTTTTGTTAGGGGCTGATGCAGCTGGTGACTTTAATTTGAAACTAGTGCTCATTTACCATTCTGAAAATCCTAGGACCCTTAAGAATTATGCTAAATCTATTCTGCCTACGGTTTATAAATGGAACAGCAAAGCCTGGATGATAGAACATCTGTTTATAATATAGTTTATTGAGTAATTAAAGCCCACTGAGACCTACTGCTCAGAAAAAGATTCCTTTCCAAATATTACTACTCACTGACAATATACCTGGTCACCCAAGAGCTCTGATGGAATGTACAATGAGATTAACATTTTCATGTCTGCTAACACAACATCCATTCTGCACAAGGAGAAATTTTGACTTTCAAGTCTTATGACTTAAGAAATACATTTCATAAGGCTATAGCTGCCATAGACAGTGATTCCTCTGATGGATTTGGGCAAAGTCAATTGAAAATCTTCTGGGGACTTCCCTGGTGGTGCAGTGGTTAAGAATCCACCTGCCATTGCAGGGGACATGGGTTCAAGCCCTGGTGCAAGAAGATCCCACATGCTGCGGAGCAACTAAGCCTGTGTGCCACAAGTGCTGAGCCTGTGCTTTAAAGCCTGTGAGCCACAACTACTGAGCCCACGTGCCAAAACTACTGAAGCCCGTGTGCCTAGAGCCTGTGCTCTGCAACAAGAGAAGCCACCGCAATAAGAAGCCCACGCACTGCAACGAAGAGTAGCCCCCTCTCGCCACAACTAGAGAAAGCCCATGCACAGCAGCAAAGACCCAACACAGCTAAAAATAAATAAATATATATTTTTTTAAAAAAAAGAGAAGAAAACCTTCTGGAAAGGATTCACCATTCTAGATGCTATTAAGAACGTTAAGAAAATATTTGTACTTTATGGGAAGAGGTCAAAACATCAACACTAATAGGAGTTTGGAAGAAGTTGATTTCAACCCTCATGGATGACTTTGAGGGGTTCAAGACTTCAGTGGAGGATGTAACTGCAGACGTGGTGGAAACAAGAGAGCTAGAATTAGAAGTGGGAGTCTGAAGATGTGACTGCATTGCTGTAACGTCCAGATACAACTTTAATGGATGAGGAGTTGCTTCTTATGGTTGAGGAAAGAAGATGGTTTCTTTTTTCTTCTTTACTTTTTAAAAAATATTTATTCATTTATTTTGGCTGCACTGGGTCATGTGGGCTCTTTTTTTAGTTACGGCATGTGGGCACTTAGTTGTGGCATGTGGGCTCTTAGTTGTGGCATGCGGCATCTAGTTTCCTGACCAGGGATCAAACTTGGGCCCCCTGCATTGAGAGCAGGGAGTCTTAACCACTGGACCACCAGGGAACTCCCAAGAAAGTGGTTTCTTGAAATGGAACCTATGCATGGTGAAGATGCTGTGAAGATTGTTAAAATAACAAAGGATTTAGAATATTACATAAACTCAGTTGATAAAGCAGCAGCAGGATTTAAGAGGACTGTTTCCAGTTTTGAAAGAAGTTCTACTGTGGGTAACATGCTATAAAACAGCATTGCCGCTACAGAGAAATCGTTCACGATGGGAATACTCAATTGATGCAGCAAACTTCATCACTGCCTTATTTTTAAAAAATTGTGACAGCCACCCCAGCCTTCAGCAACCTGATCAGTCATCAGATATCAGCAATACGCTCCACCAGCAAAAAGATTACAACTCACTGAAGACTCAAATGATAGCAGTTTTTAGCAGTATTTTTAGATTAAGGTGTGTATTTTTTTTTTAACAAATAATGCTATCACACACTTAGTAGACTACATTACAGTGTAAACATAACTTTTATATGCACTGGGAAGCCAGAACATTTGTGTGACTTGCTTTGTTGTGATAGTCACTTTATTGGAGTGGTCTGCAGTATCTCCAAGGTATGCCTGTACACACACACACACACACACATCCCTATATATGTAAAGATATATATATATATACATAACAAAAATCATACAGTATTTGTCTTTTTGTGACTGAATTATTCCACTTAGCAGACGTCCTCAAGTTTCATTCGTGTTATAGCATATTGCAGAATTTCCTTCCTTTTTAACGCTGGACAACATTCCATTGATGGTATATACCACATTATGCTTATCCATGCATCCATTGATGAATACTTGGGCTGTATCCATGTTTTAGCTATTGTGAATAATGCTGCCGTGAAACGGGTGTACAAATATCTCTTCGAGACCCTACTTTCAATTCTTTTGGGTATATACCCAGAAGTGGAATTTCTGGGTCATATAGTAATTCCAATTTTAATTTTTTGAGGACCCATCATACTGTTTTCCACAGTAGCTGTACCATTTTACATCCCCACCAACAGTGCACAAGTGTTCTAATTTCTCAACATCCTCATCAACAGTTGTTGTTTTCTGCTAGTAGCCATCCTAATGGGTATGAGGTGGGTATCTCATTGTAATTTTGATTTGCATTTCCCTTAGGATTAGTGATGTTGAACTCCTTTCATGTGCTTATTTGCTATTTGTATATCTTCTTTGGAGAAATATCTATTCAAGTCCTTTGACCGTTTTTGAATTGGGTTTTTTTGTTGTTGAATTTTAGGAGTTCTCTGTATATTCTGAATATTAATCCCTTATCAGATATATGATTTGAAAATATTTTCTCTCATTCTGTGGGTTACCTTTTTACTCTGTGGATACTGTTTCTTGATGAACAACATTTTAAAATTTTCACGAAATCCAATTTGTCTGTTTTTTATTTTGTTATGTGTGCCGTTGGTGTCATATCCAAGAAATCATTGCCAAATCAAATGTTTTGCAGCTTTTGTCCTTTTTATTCTAAGAGTTTTATTGTTTTAGGTCTTACATATAGGTCCTTGACCTATTTTGAATTAATATTTGTATAAGATGTTAGGTCAGGGTCCAGCTTCATTCTTTTTCATGTGAATATCCAGTTTTCCCAGCACTATATGTTGGAAAGATTGTTCCCCCCATTGAATGGTCTTGGCACCCTTGTCAAAAATCATTTAACCATACATGTTTATTTCTGAGCTCCCTATTCTATTCCATTGGTCAATATGTCTGTCTTTATGCCAATACCATACTGTTTTTTTGTTTGTTTTTCATACTGTTTTGATTACCATAGATTTGTAGTAAGTTTTGAAATTAGGAAGTGTGAGTCTTCCAGTTTTGTTCTTCTTCAAGGTTGTTTTAGGACATATACAGGGTCCCTTGAGACTACATATGAATTTTAGGATAGGTTTTTCTATTTCTGCAAAAAATATCATTGGAATTTTGTTAGAGATTGCATTGAATCTACAGATTGCTTTGGGTAGTATTGCCATTTTAACAATATTAAGTCTTCTAATCCATGAATATGGGATGTGTTCCATTTATTTATATCCTTTTTAATTTCCTTTAGCAATATTTTGTACTTTTCATTGTATGAGTCTCTCACCTCCTTGGTTAAATTAATTCCTAAGTTTTTTGGTGCTATTGTAAATGGAATTATTTTAAATTTCTTGTCAGATTGTTTATTATTGGTGTATAGAAATGCAACTGATTTTTTCGTGTTAACTTTTTTTTTTTGCGGTATGTGGGCCTCTCACTGTTGTGGCCTCTCCTGTTGCGGAGCACAGGCTCCGGACGCGCAGGCTCAGCGGCCATGGCTCTCAGGCCCAGCCGCTCCGCGGCATGTGGGATCTTCCCGGACCGGGGCACGAACCCATATCCCCTGCATTGGCAGGCAGACTCTCAACCACTGCGCCACCAGAGAAGCCCTCGTGTTAACTTTTTAATCTGCTACTTTGCCAAATTCATTTATTAGTTCTAAAGCTTTTTTATGGAGTCTTTAGGGTTTTCTACATATGAGATCATATCATCTGCAAACAGAGATAATTTTACTTCTTCCTTGCCAATCTGGATGCCTTTTATTTCTTTTCCTGCCTAATTGTTCTGGCTAGAACTTTCAGTACTATGTTGAACAGAAGTGGTGAAAGTGGGCATCCTTGCCATACTCCTGTTCTGGAGGCAGGAAAGTGCAAGATCAAGGTGCAGGCCTGGTCAGGTGAGGGTCTTCTTCCTGGTTCACAGCCAGTGCCTTTTTTCTGTGTCTTCATATAGTGGAAGGGGCTGGGGGTCTCTGTGGTATCTCTTTTATAAGAGCACTAATCCTTTTCATGAGGGCTGTATTATGTTGCTGTATTATGTTGCCCCCATGGAACTCGAGAACAAGGAGAACTGACGGAAATAAAATAGTGCTTATGCTGTTTGCTATGCTGTAAGTGATAAAGTCCTTTGTCTTTGATCCAGGAGTCTGTTTTTGGCCACCATCTATGAAGTGGTATCAGGCTAACTTATTAGTTTGTAAGTAGGATAAAATTAACTCTCAGACCTGACAGTTTGCCAAATGGTAATTTTCTATTTTGATCATTCTTTTTTTTTTAACATCTTTATTGGAGTATAATTACTTTACAGTGGTGTGTTAGTTTCTGTTGTATAACAAAATGAATCAGGTATACATGTACATATATCCCCATATCTCCTCCCTCTTGCATCTCCCTCCCACCCTCCCTATCCCACCCCTCTAGGTGGACACAAAGCACTGAGCTGATCTCCCTGTGCTACGTGGCTGCTTCCCACTAGCTATCTGTTTTACATTTGGTAGTGTATATATGTCCATGCCACTCTCTCACTTCGTTCCAGCTTACCTTCCCCCTCTCCGTGTCCTCAAGTCCATTCTCTACATCTGCATCTTTATTCCTGTCCTGTCCCTAGGTTCTTCAGAACCATTTTTTTTTTTTTAGATTCCATATATATGTGTTAGCATATGGTATTTGTTTTTCTCTTTCTGACTTACTTCACTCTGTATGACAGTCTCTAGGTCCATCCACCTCACTACAAATAACTCAATTTCGTTTCTTTTTATGGCTGAGTAATATTCCATTGTATATTTGTGCCACATCTTCTTTATCCATTCATCTGTTGATGGATACTTAGGTTGCTTCCATGTCCTGGCTATTGTAAACAGAGCTGCAGTGAACATTGTGGTACATGACTCTTTTTGAATTATGCTTTTCTAAGGGTATATGCCCAGTAGTGGGATTGCTGGGTCATATGGTAGTTCTATTTTTAGTTTTTAAGAAACCTCCATACTGTTCTCCATAGTGGCTGTATCAATTTACATTCCCACTGACAGTGCAAGAGGGTTCCCTTTTCTCCACACCCTCTCCAGCATTTGTTGTTTGTAGATTTTTTGATGATGGCCATTCTGACTGGTGTGAGGTGATGCCTTATTGTGGTTTTTTTTTTTTTTTTTTACATCTTTATTGGAGTACAATTGCTTTACAATGGTGTGTTAGTTTCTGCTTTATTACAAAGTGAATCAGTTATACATATACGTATGTCCCCCTATCTCTTCCCTCTTGGGTCTCCCTCCCTCCCACTCTCCCTATCCCACCCCTCTAGGTGGTCACAAAGCACCAAGCCGATCTCCCTGTGCTATGCGGCTGCTTCCCACTAGCTATCTATTTTACATTTGATAATGTATATATGTCCATGCCACTCTCTCGCTTTGTCACAGCTTACCCTTCCCCCTCCCCATATCCTCAAGTCCATTCTCTAGTAGGTCTCTGTCTTTATTCCTGTCTTACCCCTAGGTTCTTCATGACATTTATTTTTCTTAAATTCCATATATATGTGTTAGCATACGGTATTTGTCTTTCTCTTTCTGACTTACTTCACTCTGTATGGCAGACTCCAGGTTTATCCACCTCATTACAAATAGTTCAATTTTGTTTCTTTTTATGGCTGAGTAATATTCCATTGTATATATGTGCCACATCTTCTTTATCCATTCATCCGATGATGGACACTTAGGTTGTTTCCATCTCCGGGCTATTGTAAATAGAACTGCAATGAACATTTTGGTACATGACTCTTTTTGAATTATGGTTTTCTCAGGGTATATGCCCAGTAGTGGGATTGCTGGGTCGTATGGTAGTTCTATTTTTAGTTTTTTAAGGAACCTCCATACTGGTCTCCATAGTGGCTGTATCAATTTACATTCCCACCAATAGTGCAAGAGGGTTCCCTTTTCTCCACACCCTCTCCAGCATTTATTGTTTGTAGATTTTTTGATGATGGCCATTCTGACGTGTGAGATGATATCTCATTGTAGTTTTGATTTGCATTTCTCTAATGATTAATGATGTTGAGCATTCTTTCATGTGTTTGTTGGCAGTCTGTATATCTTCTTTGGAGAAATGTCTACATAGGTCTTCTGCCCATTTTTGGATTGGGTTGTTTTGTTTTTTATTATTGAGCTGCATGAGCTGCTAATAAATTTTGGAGATTAATCCTTTGTCAGTTGCTTCATTTGCAAATATTTTCTCCCATTCTGAGGGTTGTCTTTTGGTCTTGTTTATGGTTTCCTTTGCTGTGCAAAAGCTTGGAAGTTTCATTAGGTCCCATTTGTTTATTTTTGTTTTTATTTCCATTTCTCTAGGAGGTGGGTCAAAAAGGATCTTGCTGTGATTTATGTCATAGAGTGTTCTGCCTATGTTTTCCTCTAAGAGTTTTACAGTTTCTGGCCTTACATTTAGGTCTTTAATCCATTTTGAGCTTATTTTTGTGTATGGTGTTAGGGAGTGATCTAATCTCATACTTTTACATGTAGCTGTCCAGTTTTCCCAGCACCACTTATTGAAGAGGCTGTCCTTTCTCCACTGTACATTCCTGCCTCCTTTATCAAAGATAAGGTGACCATTTGTGTGTGGGTTTATCTCTGGGCTTTCTATCCTGTTCCATTGATCTATATTTCTGTTTTGGTGCCACTACCATACTGTCTTGATTACTGTAGCTTTGTAGTATAGTCTGAAGTCAGGGAGCCTGATTCCTCCAGCTCCATTTTTCGTTCTCAAGATTGCTTTGGCTATTCAGGGTCTTTTGTGTTTCCATACAAATTGTGAAATTTTTTGTTCTAGTTCTGTGAAAAATGCCAGTGGTAGTTTGATAGGGATTGCATTGAATCTGTAGATTGCTTTGGGTAGTAGAGTCATTTTCACAGTGTTGATTCTTCCAATCCAAGAACATGGTATATCTCTCCATCTATTTGTATCATCTTTAATTTCTTTCATCAGTGTCTTATAATTTTCTGCATACAGGTCTTTTGTCTCCTTAGGTAGGTTTGTTCCTAGATATTTTATTCTTTTTGTTGCAATGCTAAATGGGAGTGTTTTCTTGATTTCACTTTCAGATTTTTCATCATTAGTGTATAGGAATGCCAGAGATTTCTGTGCATTAATCCTGCTACTTTACCAAATTCATTGATTAGCTCTAGTAGTTTTCTGGTGGCATTTTTAGGATTCTCTATGTATAGTATCATGTCATCTGCAAACAGTGACAGCTTTCCTTCTTCTTTTCCGATTTGGATTCCTTTTATTTCCTTTCCTTCTCTGATTGCTGTGGCTAAAACTTCCAAAACTATGTTGAATAAGAGTGGTGAGAGTGGGCAACCTTGTCTTGTTCCTGATCTTAGTGGAAATGCTTTCAGTTTTTCACCATTCAGGACGATGTTGGCTGTGGGTTTGTCATATATGGCCTTTATTATGTTGAGGAAAGTTCCCTCTATGTCTACTTTCTGCAGGGTTTTTATCATAAATGGGTGTTGAATTATGTCGAAAGCTTCCTCTGCATCTATTGAGATGATCATATGGTTTTTCTCCTTCAATTTGTTAATATGGTGTATCACGTTGATTGATTTGCATATATTGAAGAATCCTTGCATTCCTGGAATAAACCCCACTTGATCATGGTGTATGATCCTTTTAATGTGCTGTTGGATTCTGTTTGCTAGTATTTTGTTGAGGAGTTTTGCATATATGTTCATCAGTGATATTGGCCTGTAGTTTTCTTTCTTTGTGACATCCTTGTCTGGTTTTGGTATCAAGGTGATGTTGGCCTCGTAGAATGAGTTTGGGAGTGTTCCTCCCTCTGCTATATTTTGGAAGAGTTTGAGGAGGATAGGTGTTAGCTCTTCTCTAAATGTTTGATAGGGCTTCCCTGGTGGCGCAGTGGTTGAGAGTCTGCCTGCTAATGCAGGGGACACGGGTTCGTGCCCCGGTCGGGGAAGATCCCACGTGCTGCGGAGCGGCTGGTCCCGTGAGCCATGGCCGCTGAGCCTGCGCGTCCGGAGCCTGTGCTCTGCAATGGGAGAGGCCACAACAGTGAGAGGCCCGCGTACCGCAAAAAAAAAAAAAAAAAAATGTTTGATAGAATTCGCCTGTGAAGCCGTCTGGTCCTGGGCCTTATTGTGGTTTTGATTTGCATTTCTCTAATGATTAATGATGTTGAGCATCCTTTCATGTGTTTGTTGGCAATCTGTATATCTTCTTTGGAGCAATGTCTATTTAGGTCTTCTGCCCATTTTTGGATTGGGTTGTTTGTTTTTTTGATATGGAGCTGCATGAGCTGCTTGTATATTTTGGAGATTAATCCTTTGTCAGTTGCTTCGTTTGCAAATATTTTCTCCCATTCTGAGGGTTGTCTTTTGGTCTTGTTTATGGTTTCCTTTGCTGTGCAAAAGCTTTTAAGTTTCATTAGGTCCCATTTGTTTATTTTTGTTTTTATTTCCATTTCTCTAGGAGGTGGGTCAAAACGGATCTTGCTGTGATTTATGTCATAGAGTGTTCTGCCTATGTTTTCCTCTAAGAGTTTGATGGTGTCTGGCCTTACATTTAGGTGTTTAATCCATTTTGAGTTTATTTTTGTGTATGGTGTTAGGGAGTGTTCTAATTTCACTCTTTTACATGTAGCTGTCCAGTTTTCCCAGCACCACTTATTGAAGAGGCTGTCTTTTCTCCATTGTATATTCTTGCCTCCTTTATCATATTTTGATCATTCTTTATATATTTATGTTAATTGGAATTCTACTGTAAGGAAGATCTTTCCCTTCTCCCCTTCTCTCAAGGATTCTTGTTTTATTCTTAGATTGTAGTCAGTTATAGTCTTTATTTTGATCCTCAAATTAGGAGCTCTTCAAGTTGGCTCTTTTGTTTTTTGACTTGTCCCCATCATTTTCTGAGCACTTTACTTTCTGGAAGCACAGTATAAAATGTTCCAAACGCATCTTGTATTTTCTTAGCCCCAGCCATGAAACCAGCCATTTCTCCAAAGAGCTCTGGACTTCTTATTGGTTAATCGTATTTGGAAAGTAATATCTGGATGCTAGGTATGCTTACTGCTACTAGGGTGTCATTGCCACTAGACCCTCTCAGCAGAATATTTGTATGAACACATACACGTCTATATCTGTCTGCATATATACAAAAACCATCCATTTATACTCATACTTTCAATTCTAATCCAATACCACAAGGTTCATTCTAGTGCTTCTGCTTTCCTTATTTGTAACTTCTTTATACAACAGTGAGAAATCATTCAGTATAGTTTTTGTTTTGTTTTGTTTTGTTTTTTGCGGTACATGGGCCTCTCACTGTTGTGGCCTCTCCCGTTGCGGAGCACAGGCTCCGGACGCGCAGGCTCAGTGGCCATGGCTCACGGTCCCAGCCACTCTGCGGCATGTGGGATCTTCCCGGACCGGGGCACGAACCCGTGTCCCCTGCATCGGCAGGCGGACTCTCAACCACTGCACCACCAGGGAAGCCCCATTCAGTATAGTTTTAATTTGCATTTCATGTAAGTGAAATTGAGCTTCTTTCCTATGTTTTAAAGCCATTTGTTTTTCTTTATCTGAGCACTGACTGTACATCTTCTCTCATTTTTCTATGGATTATTGGTCTTGTTCTTTTTTCTAGAACTTCTTTTTATATTAGGGAAATTAGTTCTGCAAATATTTTTTTCTCACTTCATGATTTGTCTTTTTTAAAAAATAAATAAATAAATAAATTTTTGGCTGCATAGGTCTTCGTTGCTGTGCCACCAGGGAAGTCCCATTGTGTTTTTAAATATCAAGGCAGAATGTATACTCAGTCACAGCTTTCATTTCTTCTGTGGCCAACAGTTTTCTAGTTTTCTAGTGTGTATTTTTTGTCTATGGGTAAGATTATCTGCTCTTTTCTACCATTTTAATAGTAATTTTGTATGAAAGATTGCATTAGACTGCATAACAAAATACCACAGACTGGGTGGCTTAAAAAATAAAATTTTTTTCCCTCAAAGCTCTGCAGCCTAGAAGTCCAAGATCAAGGTGTCGGCAGGTTTGGTTTCTTCTGAGGCCACTCTCCTTGGCTTGCAGATGGCTGCCTTCTCACTGTGGCCTCACATAGTTTTTGTTCTGTGCACACTTGCATTTCTGGCATCCAAATTTTCTCTTTTTATTAGGACCCCAGTCAAATTAGTTTAGGGCTCAATCTAAAGAACTCATTTTAAATTAATCATTTCTTTAAAGACCTTATCTCCAAATAGAGTCACATTCTGAGGTACTAGGCGTTAGAACTTCAGCATACAAACTTCTGGGGTACACAGTTCATCTCATAACAAAGGTGTTTGTCACTTTCTTCTTTCTTTTTTTTTTTAACATCTTTGTTGGAGTATAATCGCTTTACAATGGTGTGTTATTTTCTGCTGTATCACAAAGTGAATCAGCTATACGTAATCATATATCCCCATATCCCCTCCCTCTTGCGTCTCCCTCCCACTCTCCCTATCCCACCCCTCTAGGTGGTCACAAAGCACCGAGCTGATCTCCCTGTGCTACGCGGCTGCTTCCCACTAGCTATCTATTTTACATTTGGTAGTGTATATATGTCCATGCCACTCTCTCACTTCGTCCCAGCTTACCTTTCTTCTTTCGTTTTTTAATCCATTATTAAATGAATTGTGTTTTCCAACCATTTTCAAGTGTCTTCTGTGAAGGAAGAGCAAGAGAGACCAAGGTAGTTTTCCAGATTTCACAGTGCAAAGGTTTTCAGGTGCCACGATCAGACTGTCTCATTCTATGTGGCCCTTTTTGTAGTTTTTGTGTAGCCCTGCTTTCTTTGCTTCTCTATTCTAAACAGGGCTTTTGCCCCAGACCTGTGCTCTCTGGCATCATCACTAGTCATTGCACACAGGAAACATAGCCCCTGGATTTTAGGTGAGCTCTTTATCTACTTTCTGAGATTTTCATATCTGAGTTTCCCAGACATTCTTTTGGACATTCTGTACCTCCTCTTTCTACTATGTTCCCTATAGCTTTAACCCAACCTCAGTTCTTTTTATCTCTACTTCTGCTCTGATTGTTTAGAACAACAAACATTTTCACTTTCACATGAACTTCTCATCCTCAGTGAATCTATTTTCTCATCCTCTGGGAGTCTGTTTTTGCTGGTGTTTTCTGGGATCTGCTGCTGGCTGTTTCCCTTAAACACTCCAAGAGTCTCAGTCATATGACATTCAGTCATACATAACTGCAGTACCTATATCATAATCATTTCACTTTGTAATGTAAAATTTCCCCATTTTTCTACATTATAAAGATAGCTGTATATTTTCCCTAATGCCAAAGATAATACATAATGCATAATCATGTAGAAAGTTCAAGTCATACAAAAGAGTACAAGGAAGAATGAAAATCATTGAGAGGCAACTAAACATTTTGGTAAACATTCCAAACATCTCTCAGTTATACACAGATTTATAAGAATAAGCTCATACTATATATGCTGTTTTGTATTCTGCATGTTTATTCAATAATATGTCCCAAAATTCTTCTTTGTCAATAGATATAGATTTACACCATTTTTTAAATGATCAGAATTTATTCTTCCAAGCAACTATTATGACCTAAGAGAAGTTACTTTAAATATATTTAAAAATTTTATTGAAGTATAGTTGATATACAATGTTGTGTTAATTTCTGCTGTACAGCAACACGATTCAGTTATACGTATATATATTCTTTTTCATATTCTTTTCCATTATGATTTATCACAGGTTATTGAATATAGTTCTCTGTGCTACACAGTAGAACCTTGTTGTTTATCCATCCTATATATAATAGTTTGCATCTGCTAATCCCAAACTCCCAATCCTTTCCTCCCCCCCCCTTGGCAACTACAAGTCTGTTCTCTATATCTGCGAAACCAAATAAAGTAGAAAGGTAAATTCTTCATTCCTTTTACTCCCCAGGATTAACTACTCCCCAGAATTAACAACTATATGCAGACATAGACATATAATCATATACCGCACATGTTTATACACATACACAGAGTTTTCTTTGTTCAAAAATGGGAATTAAGGGCTTCCCTGGTGGCGCAGTGGTTGAGAGTCCGCCTGCCGTTGCAGGGGATACGGGTTCATGCCCCGGTCCGGGAAGATCCCACATGCCGCAAAGCGGCTGGGCCCGTGAGCCATGGCCGCTGAGCCTGCGCGTCCGGAGCCTGTGCTCCGCAACGGGAGAGGCCACAACAGTGAGACGCCCGCATACTGCAACAAAAAAAAAAAAAAAAAAGGAATTAAGCTATATATAATGTTCTACAACCTGCTTTATTTACATGACATATCATGGACATATTTTCAGGGTGTGACATTTTGAATGTCAATGTTTACATTAAATTGTATTTTTTCTTTAAGTATATTCTTTTAAAATGTTTATGATGTTTTAATATATTGGTATTTAATGTACTGATATAAAATATTACATGTATTATAAAATCTTTTATATATACACAGATACAAAAAAAGTCCTGTATATGCACTGCCCTTAAAATAAAGGAACACTGTCAATACCATTAAAGAACTAAGTCTATTTATACTCTCTTTCCAGTCTTATTTCCTTTTCTGTCCCTAGAGGTAAGTACCATTCTGAATTTTATGTTATGAGTTATCATTTACGATATTAAGTGATATTATCTTTTTAAAGTTTCCAGTCAATGACTATTTATATATATACAGTACTGCTGTGAATATTCTCCCATGTGACTCTCAGTACTCATGTATGAGAGTTTCTTCTGAGTGCATTCTTTTTTTTTTTTTTTTTTTTTTGCGGTACGCGGGCCTCTTGTGGCCTCTCCCGTTGCGGAGCACAGGCTCCGGACGCGCAGGCTCAGCGGCCATGGCTCACAGGCCCAGCCGCTCCGCGGCATGTGGGATCTTCCCAGACGGGGTCACGAGCCTGCGCCCCCTGCATCGGCAGGTGGACTCTCAACCACTGTGCCACCAGGGAAGCCCCCTGAGTGCATTCTTGAGGTGGAATTGCTGGGTCATAGAAAATGTGCAGGTTCAATATTGCTCAATAATACTATATTGTTTTCTAGAGTGACTGTTCCAACATTCTCTATTTTAGAAGGCTATTTTATTAGCACTGAATTACTTTTTTAAAAAAATAGTACTTGATTCTAACATAGTTAATCATTAGAAAATTTGTTAGCTTATAAAAATGTGATCTATAGAAAACCTTTCAGGAACACTAGTATTACTTGTATTACTTTTTAATAGCCAGTTATGATTAAAACTTCGCAAAATAACTTGCTAATGTTTTGATTATGGCTTCATTATACTACATTGTATTTGGTTTAGGTGTGCTATTTAACATATTCCAGAGGAACAACAATAAGCATATTAAAATCTGTTTATATAGTTATGCCTTGTCTGATTGTTACATGTATTACTTCCTGATTGTTATATGTATCTGTGACCACCCATTAGCTTCCTCTGGATAACATTGTTTTTTTTTTTAATGGTATGTGTTCTATCTAAACAGTGCCTACAACACTGCCACCTCACACCCACAAGTGTTAATACAGGTGTAAATGTGAGGTGGGTACAGGGACCGTAAATAGCTGACAGATTTTATTTGGTATATTTTATCTGAAATCTATTTAATATTAAACATCTATGAAATATGAATAATAGCAAAAATGAACTTTTACTGCTTCACATTTATTGTACTTGGGTTTCTTTTCCTCTTGAAATAAATTCTCAGTTACCATTTTATACTTATATACAAGTAAATATTTGGTGTTTAACATCTTGTTTCTTTTATTATACTTATTTTTAAATTACTTATCATAAAATATAAACAAGTTCTTGACTAGACTGTTATTTTAGACCCCTTTATTTTGCCCTTCCCTACTAGTTGTATAATCTTTTACCTCATATTTCAAAACATCAAAATTCCTCCTTTCCATCCTTCATCAAAACCATCTCTGGCAGATCTGGGGAGAAATTAAACCGGGTGTGCCCCAAACCTGCAAACATTTTCTTACTAATGAAATCTGAGAACATTGAACTTCAAAGGCACATGTGACCACGGAGCATCAGGACTTTTGTTTCTGGATAGAATTGTGTTTTTTGAGGGGTCCTGTAGCAAAGGGCAGGGATGCTGTGACCGAGTGAGTCTTGCTCCAGCAATTGCATCCTCTCTGCCTGAATGACCAGTTTTGGAAGGAGCCTGCAGACATGACTGTCAGTATCTGAGGTTTCAGGTTGTGTTTTAGGGTAGGACCTCACTGCCCAGCTCCAGCCAGCTGTACCCAAAAGTAAATGTTTGGGGGCAATCACTTATTTATTGTAGTGAACATAAAAGTAGCTGGGCAGGTGACACCTAGAAGAAAATAAGATGACAAAAAAAAATGTGCAAAGACTCATTTCGTTACTCACGGTTTTTTGCATTTGCGAATGTAAGTAGTTTTTGAAGTTCTCTTGGGACTTACATTCCTACAACAGCATAAAGCCAAACGTGGATTTCAAAAAAGGTCCCTAAGGGGCTTTCGTTAAGTGCAAAATCAGTGCAGAGGTCCCTCGCTCCTCTCACGTACTCTTATCCCAAGTGGTGGTGGCGGTGGGGAGCGCTTGAGTAGCACGCAAGCTCTTTTGTTCCTCCTCCGCAAAGTAGAGGTGGTGTGGCCCGAGGCTTTGCGGGATAGCGTCCCCCGCGGAGTTCAAGTCTAGATCCGCCAGCGCTGAGCCCCCGGAGGGAGGAGGGGGCGGGCTCAGGGAGTCCCTCCTTCGGGGGCGGGGCCAAGGGCTGCCCGGCCCTGCAGAGCGGAGGTCTACGGGCTCCAGTTTAGTAAAGCGCATGCAAACCCGGCCAGAAGCCACCGCACTTATCAGCAGATCTCATGATTGTTTGGTAAAGGCTCTGCGGGTCTACACAGGTCACCTCCCTCGGAACTCCGCGACTCCACGTCGGAGCCAGCCCTCGGCCCCCCGCAGTCGGACGGTTACAGCCGCGGGAGACCTGGAGGCGGTGGCAGCGGCCCAGGAACTAGCAGCAGCGCCCGGGTAAGTCTGGGCATGTGTTTATCTCTCCGTGTGCCCAACTTTCTGATTACCGGTCTGCCTGTCCTACACCCAGGGCCTCTGTGATTCTACATTTATTTTCCTTAATCGGGATAGATAAAATATTTCATGGGATTCCAAGGCTTTTTTTTATCCGTTTACTTTTGAATGGTTTTCACTTGTTTTATCCCAGTGCTGCCTGTTACCAAACAGCATGAATGAATGATGCAATCCTACATAGGGGGAGTCATCAGTACAAGAGTAGGAAAATCTCCAGAATTTAGAGTTGCAGTGTCTGACTTCATCAACTTCTTTACCATTAGAATTAGAATTTTAAATATGTACTTACCAGATACATTGTTGTAAAGGTAGAGCTTCAAGCTGGGAATTAAATAACTAATTCTTCTATTCATTAAACTTATGTACTATGTTTTCTTTATATGTGACTTGCACGTTGTGTTTACTCTTTAAATATTTGACTGACCGGTATTTGAATGAGGATCAGGGAAGAAAAATTAAATCCAGGATTTCTATATGTTATTACAACTGCCTGGTGTGTTTTCAATATAATGATTATAGATAGTCCTGTCACTTTCATGTTGGGAAACAAAGTAGTCAGGACGTTTTAAGTTTTCAGTTTATTTGATACATGCCTAATAACTTTTTAAGCTAACGTTTTATTGATGTATAATTTAATGCAATAATATGTACCCATTTTAGGTGTACATTTTGATGAATTTTGACAGTGTTGTACACACTTATAATCACCATCACAATAAAACACTTCCATCACCCTTAAGTTTCCTAGGGCCTCTTTGCAGTCAGACACCCCCACTCCTAGCCCTACTGGCCTGATTTTTGTCATAATAGCATTTGTTTGTATTTTCTAGGGTTTCATATAAACAGAATCATATTGTACGTACTCTTTTGTGTCTGGCTTCTTCTGGTCAATATAATGTTTTCTATATTTATTCATGTTACAGCATCATTAGTAATTCGTATCTTTTTATTGCTGAGTAGTGTTCTATTCTAGGGATGTAACACACTGTGTTTATCCATTTATCTGTTGGTGGTCATTCTAGTTTTGGACTATCATGAATAAAGCTGCTTTGAATATGTTTTTTGTTTTTTTACATACATCTATTTATTTATTTATTGGCCACACCACATGGCACATGGTATCTTAGTTCCCCAAACATGGATCACACCCATTCCCCCTGCATTGGAAGTGTGGAATCTTCACCACTGGACCACCAAGGAAGTCCCATCCCTTAGCTGCTTCTTTTTTTTAAATATATATTTTTAATTAATTAATTAATTTTTGCCTATGTTGGGTCTTCCTTGCTGCTCGCGGACTTTCTCTAGTTGCAGCGAGTGGGGGCTACTCTTTGTTGCAGTGTGCAGGCTTCTCATTGAGGTGGCTTCTCTTGTTGAGGAGCACAGGGCTCTAGGCACTCGGGCTTCGGTAGTTGTGGTTCACGGGCTTAGTTGCTCCCCGGCATGTGGGATCTTCCCAGACCAGGGCTCGAATCCATGTCCCCTGCATTGGCAGGCGGATTCTTAACCACTGCGCCACCAGGGAAGTCCCTGAATATGTTTTCATTTCACTTGAATAAATCTCCAGGAGTGGGATTGCTGACTCTTACGGTAGGTAAATGTTTAATTTCGTAAGGAACTGCCAAACTGTTTTCCATAGTGGTTGTACCATTTTACATCCCCACCAGCAACGTATAAGAGTTCCAGTTGTTCCATATCCTCACCAATACATGGTATTGTCAGTCTTTTTTATTTTTGTTATTCTTTTGAGTTTATTTGCACATCTTTTTTGAAATATCTATTGTTTATATTTTAATGGGTTGTTTGTTTTATTGAGTTGTAAGTGTTCTTTATTCTAGATACAACTCCTCTATCAAATATATGTATTGTGAATACTTTCTCCCATTCTGCGACTTGCCTTTTTTTCTCTTTCTTTCTCCCCCCCCCCCGCCGCCATAATGGTGTCTTTTGAAAAGCAGAAGTTTTTAATTTTGATGAAGGCCAATTTATCACTTTTTTCCTTTTATTATTCATGCTATTTGGGTTTTATTTGAGAAAATTTTGCCTACCTTAAGGTTGTTCTATTAGTATCTATTGCTGCATAATAAATTATCCCAAAACTCAGCAGCTTAAAATGACAAACGTTTATTTTCTCACTTTCTGTGGGTCAGAAATCTGGGAGCAGCTTAGCTGGGTGGTTCTGGTTTAGGGTCTCTTAAGAGGTTGCAGTTGGCCAAGGTCAACTTATCTGAACACTTTATTGGGGGAGGATCTGCTTCCTAGAGCACTCACCTGGTTATTGGCAGGATTCAATTCCCTGAGGGCTGTTAGACTGAGGTCCTTAGTTCCTCACTGGCTGTTTGCTGGACGTCCCCTCAGTTCTGCCACATGGGCCTCTCATTGGGCAGCTACCAACATGGTAGCTGCCTTACCCCAGAGCAAGGAGTGGGGGTGCTGGGGCAAGATGGAAGCCACATTCCTTTTTTTTTCCTTTTTTGAGATTAACTCACTTTTTTATTATTTTATTTTATTTTTTGGCCTCACTGTGTGGCATGTAGGATCTTAGTTCCCCGACCAGGGATTGAACCCAGGCCCCAGCAGTGAAAGTGCCGAGTCCTAACCACTGGACTGCCAGGGAATTCCCTGAGATTAACTCACTATAAAAAAAACCACTTTTATAATATTTTTAAATTAGAAATAATTATGGATTCACAGAAGGCTGCAAAGAAATATACAGGGAAATCTCATGCATTCCTCCTTCCTCCATGTCCCTTCCCCCGAAGACAACATCTCAAGGAACTGACATTGGCACAATCCATAGAGCTCGTTCAGACCTCACAGTTATACACACACTCATTTGTGTCAGTCTAATTTTGCAAGTGATATCCTATCACCTCTGCCTCACTCTATTCACTGGAAGAGAGTCACTATACCCAGCTCACTCTCAAGGGTAGGGGGTTACAGATGGGTTGGGATAGCAGGAAGTCGGTTCACTAGGTTTTTTGGAATTTTTGTTTTTTGGCCTCACTGTGTGGCTTGTGGGATCTTAGTTCCCTGACCAGAAATGGAACCCAGGCCCCCCTGCAGTGGAAGCACAGAGTCCTAAACACTGGACCACCAGGGAATTCCCACTAGGGGCCATTTTAGAGGCTGCCTACCACAGGTGTGCAATTTTCCTCCTGTGTTTTAGAAGTCTTATAGTTTTGGCTTTTGTGTTTAGGTCTTGATTCATTTGGAGTTAATTTTTGGCATTGGACTACAAGTTGGGGAAGAATATACATTAGATTTCTATATTTTATTAAAACTACCAGGTAAGATTCCAATATAATAACGATCAGAGTCTTGTCATTTTCATGCTGGTGAAACAAGGGATGTCTTAAATTTTCACATGATCTAATACATGCCCAATTTAAAAAAAAAAAAAAGGCCAGTAACAAAGTATGAATTCTAAATTAGAGAAATAGAGCGGGCCTTTATAATTAAACCAATGGATCAAGAATAAACTCTATTAAAGAAGCAAATTGGAAATATTCCTTTTCTTGTCATGCCATTCCGGGCAGTGGGTTCTCCTTAAGAGAGCAGCTTCTGGGGAGGTTTGCTAGGGTGCAGCTCTCGCTGGCCTGCAGGGGAGTGGGATTCAGAACACCTGCAGAAGCCAGTCGTGCTCAGCAGAGTGGGAAAGAAACGCTAGACTTGCATGCTCAGGTACGAGGCTTTGAGTACACTTTGTAATCTTCCTCCTTCACAGGAGTATTATCCTGTGTGACTCCGCTGAGAGAAGGGTACACCGAACCCTTTCTGAGTTCAGTGAGGACCGTATTCGAACCTTCCAAATGATTTATTTCCATTCTGGCTTCCTTCCTTTGTCAACCTCTACTTTGCTTTTTCTTGCCGCTTGTTCTTAACTATTTCTTTTTATCTCTTTTTTTCTTCTGAGATTTAGCACCTTTATCCACTTTTTTTTTTTTTTTTGCTGCTTTGGGTTTTCGTTGCTGCGTGCAGGCTTTCTCTAGTTGTGGCAAATGGGGGCTGCTCTTCGTTGCGGTGCTCGGGCTTCTCATTGCAGTGGCTTGTTGTGGAGCATGGGCTCTAGGCATGTATGCTTCAGTAGTTGCGGCACCTGGGCTCTAGAGTGCAGGCTCAGTAGTAGTGGCGCATGGCCTTAGTTGCTCTGCGGCATGTGAGGTCTTCCCGGACCAGGGCTCGAACCCATGTCCCCTGCATTGGCAGGTGGATTCTTAACCACTGCGCCACCAGGGAAGTCCCTATCCACTTCTATTTACAGTTTAAATGATGAGGATTATAATTTGAAGTTGTTGGCTTCGTTCCCTCGTTACTGGGCAGCAGGATTCCCCTCTGACTATTCTTGGAATGTTGTTGACTTTCCTCATTTTGAAGACAGCAGGGACCGTTTTGTAGAGCCTGTAATGGACCTGTGTTGGCTTCTCTGTATTTGTATTATGTTTTCCCAGTAGATCCTCTTTCCCTTTCTCTCTCCTTCCCTTGCCTTTGAGCCTTGCTAATCAGGTGTAGGTGATTTCCTATCAGACTCGAAGCTTTTGCAGAATTAAAGCCACAGAAGAGTGTTTCCTCCTCTGCGTGCTTCAAGGAGACAGAAGTGAAGGGCTTCCCAGGGGAAGCAGTCTTAGGAGACTTTGCAGCTGACCCTCCTTTGTACCGGTCCTGCTAGGAGGGACAGTGAAGCTAGACAGTCTCCTCTTTCTTCTCCTGTGTCTGGACCTTGATGTTCATGTCCCCATTTTTTTCTAGGCTCTTGCTCTTGCAGAACTCACAAAATCTCTCTTAAAGAAATTTGTAGTCAGAACTTTATGCTGTGTTTTTATTCAGGAAAGAAGCAGAAAGAGAAGAGTATTGTCTCCTAGGAATCCAGCCCTGGAGAAACGTGAGTCCAATTTATCTTCTGTTTTCATTGTCATTGTTGTATATTTATCAGTTAACAGTTTAATATTCACTGAATAAAAAAAAAATTTTCTGCTGTAACCTATGTGGCATGCTTAAAAATCTCAGGTTCCCCGAGGAATAGCTGTTCTTTTTTATCATAAAATATACTATAATGCATTGACCAGAAACCATAGTCCTAGTTACAGGAATGCTCTTTGACTCTCCTCTGATTCAGAAACTCTCAGACTCCATTGGGCATTGTTTCACTGCTTGGAGGGCCCCAAACAGACTCACCCCTAAGACCAAAGCCACCCCAGGTGACGCCCATCTAAGCCCAGGAAGCTTTGCTCTGTCGGCTTCCTCAACCTCTGTACCAGCTTATATTTGTTCTTACACAGGTGAAGGTAAGAGGTCAATCCCAGCAAAAGGAGAAGTTGGTGAAGGTGATCTTAGATGCCTCTTGCAAGATACTTAGATGGAGAAGTTGGAAGAGAGTTTGGATGAGCAAGTTTTTCTCCTTTTATCTAAAACCAGACCTCCTAAGTTTGGCCATGAAGGAAAACTTGTTTTTATACTTTTGGAGCTGGGGGTGAGAAGGGGTTGTCAGCTGTGGCTTCTTTACCAATTGGCCCTCTGCTTCCCCAAGATGGACCTGCTTGAGGTCGGGTGGGCAGGAGTCCTGTCCTGAGACACAGAAGGCAGTGGTCCAGTGGTCGGGACCAGCCCTGGGAGCTGCCATGTCTAAGCACAGACCTTTCCACCAGGATTTCTTCCACCCCCGTCCTGTCCCCCTTCCTTGCAAGGGCCAGATGTGAGGGATCCAGAGTCCATTCTCCAGCAACGATTTTTCTAATGTACACAATTCACTTTGAAGCAACTGAACTTACTCAGCAGATTTCCCCTCTGTCCCCCGGAGCTATGAGAATTTTGACTTTGTATGAATCATGAGTCACTCCTGGTGGAGACAATGAAAAAAAGAGGGAACCAAAAGTGAATAAGGAGGCAGAGCATTTTACAGTGCGGGTTGGGAAGCGCTAAAGGAAGCTGAATTTGTTCTGCAGTCTAAGCAGGGGATTGAAACCCATGTAAGCTGAGGGGTGGAGGGCATATCCCCTGGCACGAGCATTTAGTGGGCAAAGTTAAGGTCATATAATCCAGCTCCATCTGCTAGGGAGGGCATGAAGAAAGAATCAGTCTTCCATGTAACTGCAATGTAATGTTTGTGTATGGCTGTTAGCATAACTGGCACCATCATGGACCCTCACAGTTTCTCCTGTCCTTCCGCTGACCCTACCCAGGACTGTACTGTCCCTTTTGTACTGTCACTTCTCTGTCATCAAGGGCTTTGTAGTTAATAGACATTGTTTAATAATCATTAGGACCAGGTAGCCTCTATGCTCTGTTAGTCCCCAAACAATGATGAAAACCCTCCCCTGCTGTATTCCCGGCACCCACGAGACTACTTACCCATTCATAAATCTTGGCTTGGGAGTGCACGCCCTCTTTCCAAGCACCTACTCCCAAGCACTATAAAATTGTCCCAATGGCCCCTTGGTGGTGGGAAGTGCAGCTGCGAATGCTTCTGGATTGTTATCCACCCAATCCAGATCCCACCCTCTGAGTAAGTTACCTATGATAAACTGATCCATTGATTATACAGAGCTGCCTGCCTCATTTTTCGGTCTCAAGATGCCTTCTCAGTTTGGTGGGCACTTTTCATTCCCTCTGTCCTCCAATAGTTTGTCTCAAAAATCCTGTCTTTGGAACCAAAATCTTTCTTTGGAACCACAGTGCAACCCAGGATGCAGGTGTCAGCAATTCTGAGTCGTAAATCAGGACTAATGTTCATCTGGGTCTGTGAAAATCAGTCCTCACTTTATTTGAGGAAATGTACATTTCCTTTCATATTTGAGGCTCATGGTCTGGTTGAAGCTATTGCTGATATCAGTGGTTGGAAAGAGGCTAAAGGTGCTGACTTTTCAAATGTGAGCAATAATGATTTGTCTGATCATCCCAACAAGACTGGGAACCTCTTGAAGATGGTGCGCATTCTGCATTGCCCAGGACTTGTGCTAGGCACAGAGAGGCACTGTAGATTGGCTTCATCTTCTTACATCTTTGAGGCTTCGGGAGCCTGTCAGTCATTCTCAGGAGTCTTGCCCGTTCTCTGTTATTTGTGTTGCCTCCTGTACATTCTTTTTTTAAAATTTTTAAATTTAATTTAATTTTTTATACAGCAGGTTCTTATTAGTCATCAATTTTTTTTTTTTTTTTTTTGCGGTACGCAGGCATCTCACTGCTGTGGCCTCTCCCGTTGCGGAGCACAGGCTCCGGACGCGCAGGCCCAGCGGCCATGGCTCAAGGGCCCAGCCACTCCGTGGCATGTGGGATCCTCCCAGACTGGGACACGAACCCGTGTCCCCTGCATCGGCAGGCGGACTCTCAACCACTGCACCACCAGGGAAGCCCCAGTCATCAATTTTATACACATCACTGTATACATGTCAATCCCAATCACCCAGTTCATCACACCACCATCCCCATCCCCCCACGCTTTCCCCTCTTGGTGTCCATACGTTTGTTCTCTACATCTGTGTCTCAGTTTCTGCCCTGCAAACTGGTTCATCTGTACCATTTTTCTAGGTTCCACATACATGCATTAATATACGATATTTGTTTTTCTCTTTCTGACTTACTTCACTCTGTATGACAGTCTCTAGACTGTCACATCTCAACAAATGACCCAATTTCATTCCTTTTTATGGCTGAGTAATATTCCATTGTATATACGTACCACATCTTTTTATCCATTCATCTGTCGATGGGCATTTAGGTTACTTCCATGACCTGGCTATTGTAAATAGTGCTGTGGTGAATATTGGGGTGCATGTGTCTTTTTGAATTCTGGTTTTCTCTGGGTATATGCCCAGTAGTAGGATTGCTGGATCATATGGTAGTTCTATTTTTAGTTTTTTAAGGAACCTCCATACTGTTCTCCATAGTGGCTGTATCAATTTACATTCCCACCAACAGTGCAAGAGGGTTCCCTTTTCTCCACACAGTCTCCAGCATTTGTTTTTTGTAGATTTTCTGATGATGCCCATTCTAACTAGTGTGAGGTGATACCACACTGTAGTTTTGATTTACATTTCTCTAATAATTAGTGATGTTGAGCAGCTTTTCATGTGCTTTTTGGCCATCTGTATGTTCTCTTTGGAGACATGTCTATTTAGGTCTTCTGCCCATATTTGGATTGGGTTGTTTGTTTCTTTAATATTGAGCTGCATGAGGTGTTTATATATTTTGGAGATTAATCCTTTGTCCATTGATTTGTTTGCAAATATTTTCTCCCATTCTGAGGGTTATCTTTTCGTCTTGTTTATGGTTTCCTTTGCTATGCAAAAGCTTTTAAGTTTCATTAGGTCCCATTTGTTTATTTTTGTTTTTATTTCCATTACTCTAAGAGGTGGATCACAAAAGATCTTGCTGTGATTTATGTCAAAGAGTGTCTTTCCTATGTTTTCCTCTCAGAGTTTTAGTGTCCGGTCTTACATTTAGGTCTCTAATCCATTTTGAGTTTATTTTTGTGTATGGTGTTAGGGAGTGTTCTAATTTCCTTCTTTTACATGTAGCTCTCCAGTTTTCCCAGCACCACTTATTGAAGAGACTGTCTTTTCTCCATTGTATATCCTTGCCTCCTTTGTCATAGATTAGTTGACCATAGGTGTGTGGATTTATCTCTGGGCTTTCTATCTTGTTCCATTGATCTATGTTTCTGTTTTTGTGCCAGTACCAAAATGTCTTGATTACTGTAGCTTTGTAGTATAGTCTGAAGTCAGGGAGTCTGATTCCTCCAGCTCCGTTTTTTTCCCTCAAGACTGCTTTGGCTATTTGGGGTCTTTTGTGTTTCCATACAAATTTTAAGATTTTTTGTTCTAGTTCCGTAAAAAATGTCATTGGTAATTTGATAGGGATTGCATTGAATCTGTAGATTGCTTTGGGTAGTATAGTCATTTTCACAATATTGATTCTTCCAATCCAAGAACATGGTATATCTCTCCATCTGTTGGTATCATCTTTAATTTCTTTCATCAGTGTCTTATAGTTTTCTGCATACAGGTCTTTTGTCTTCCTAGGTAGGTTTATTCCTAGGTATTTTATTCTTTTTGTTGCAATGGTAAATGGGAGTATTTCCTTAATTTCTCTTTCAGATTTTTCATCATTAGTGTATAGGAATGCAAGAGATTTCTTGCATTAATTTTGTATCCTGCAACTTTACCAAATTCATTGATTAGCTCTAGTAGTTTTCTGGTGGCATTTTTAGGATTCTCTATGTATAGTATCATGTCATCTGCAAACAGTGACAGTTTTACTTCTTCTTTTCCAATTTGTATTCCTTTTATTTCTTTTTCTTCTCTGATTGCCGTGACTAGGACTTCCAAAACTATGTTGAATGATAGTGGCGAGAGTGGACATCCTTGACTTGTTCCTGATCTTAGAGGAAATTCTTTCAGTTTTTCACCATTGAGAATGATGTTTCCTGTCGGTTTGTCGTATATGACCTTTATTATGTTGAGGTAGGTTCCCTCTGTGCCCACTTTCTGGAGAGTTTTTATCATAAATGGATGTTGAATTTTGTCAAAGGTTTTTTCTGCATCTATTGAGTTGATCATATGATTTTTATTCTTCAATTTGTTAATATTGTGTATCACATTGATTGATTTGCGTATATTGAAGAATCCTTGCATTCCTGGGATAAATCCCACTTGATCATGGTGTATGATCTGTTTAACGTGTTGTTGGATTCAGTTTGCTAGTATTTTGTTGAGGATTTTTGCATCTATATTCATCAGTGATACTGGTCTGTAATTTTCTTTCTTTTTTTTTTTTTTCTTTTTGCGGTATGCGGGCCTCTCACTGTTGTGGCCTCTCCCGTTCCGGAGCACAGGCTCCGGACGCGCAGGCTCAATGGCCATGGCTCACGGGCTCAGCCGCTCTGCGGCATGTGGGATCCTCCCGGACTGGGGCACGAACCCACGTCCCCTGCATCAGCAGGTGAACTCTCAACCACTGTGCCACCAGGGAAGCCCTAATTTTCTTTTTTTGTAGTATCTTTGTCTGGTTTTGGTATCAGGGTGATGGTGGCCTCATAGAATGAGTTTGGGAGTGTTCCTTCCTCTGCAATTTTTTGGAAGAGTTTGAGAAGGATGGGTGTTAGCTCTTCTCTAAATGTTTGATAGAATTCACCTGTGAAGCCATCTGGTCCTGCACTTTTGTTTGTTGAAAGATTTTTAATCACAGTTTAGTTGTATTACTTGTGATTGGTCTGTTCATATTTTCTATTTCTTCCTGGTTCAGTCTTGGAAGGTTATACCTTTCTAAGAATTCATCCATTTCTTCCAGGTTGTCCATTTTAGTGGCATAGAGTTGCTTGTAGTAGTCTCTTAGGATGCTTTGTATTTCTGCAGTGTCTGTTGTAACTTCTCCTTTTTCATTTGTAATTTTATTGATTTGAGTCCTCTCCCTATTTTTCTTGATGAGTCTGGCTAATGATTTATCAATCTTGTTTATCTTCTCAAAGAACCAGCTTTTAGTTTTATTGATCTTTGCTATTGTTTTCTTTGTTTCTATTTCATTTATTTCTGCTCTGATCTTTATGATTTCTTTCATTCTGCTCACTTTGCATTTTGTTTGTTCTTCTTTCTCTAGTTCCTTTAGGTGTAAGGTTAGATTGTTTATTTGAGATTTTTCTTGTTTCTTGAGGTAGGCTTGTATAGCTATAAACTTCCCTCTTAGAACTGCTTTTGCCACATCCCATATGTTTTGGATCATCGTTTTTTCATTGTCATTTGTCTCTAGGTATTTTTTGATTTCCTCTTTGATTTCTTCAGTGATCTCTTGGTTATTTAGTAACGTATTGTTTAGCCTCCATGTGTTTGTGTTTTTTACGTTTTTTTCCCTGTAATTCATTTCTAATCTCATAGCGTTGTGGTCAGAAAAGATGCTTGATATGATTTCAATTTTCTTAAATTTTCTGAGGCTTAATTTGTGACCCAAGATGTGATCTATCCTGGAGAATGTTCCATGTACACTTGAGAAGAAAGTGTAATCTGCTGTTTTTGGATGGAGTGTCCTATAAATATCAATGAAATCTATCTGGTCTATTGTGTCATTTAAAGCTTCTGTTTCCTTATTTATTTTCATTTTGGATGATCTGTCCATTGGTGTAAGTGAGGTGTTAAATTTCCCCACTATTATTGTGTTACTGTTGATTTCCTCTTTTATAGCTGTTAGCAGTTGCCTTATGGATTGAGGTGCTCCTATGTTGGGTGCATATGTATTTATAATTGTTATATCTTCTTCTTGGATTGATCCCTTGATCATTATGTAGTATCCTTCCTTGTCTCTTTTAACATTCTTTATTTTAAAGTCTGTTTTATCTGATATGAGTATTGCTACTGCAGCTTTCTTTTGATTTCCATTTGCATGGAATATCTTTTTCCATCTCCTCAGTTTCAGTCTGTATGTGTCCCTAGGTCTGAAGTGGGTCTCTTGTATACCGCATATATATGGGTCTTGTTTTTGTATCCATTCAGCAAGCCTGTGTCTTTTGGTTGGAGCATTTAATCCATTCACGTCTAAGGTAATTATTGATATGTATGTTCCTATGACCATTTTCTTAATTGTTTTGTTTTTGTAGGTCCTTTTCTTCTTTTGTGTTTCCCACTTAGAGAAGTTCCTTTAGCATTTGTTGTAGAGCTGTTTTGGTGGTGCTGAATTCTCTTAGCTTTTGCTTGTCTGTAAAGCTTTTGATTTCTCCATCGAATCTGAATGAGATCCTTGCCGGGTAGAGTGATCTTGGTTGTAGTTTCTTCCCTTTCATCACTTTAAGTGTATCATGCCACTCCCTTCTGGCTTGTAGAGTTTCTGGGGAGAAATCAGCTGTTAACCTTATGGGAGTTCCCTTGTATGTTATTTGTTGTTTTTCCCTTGCTGCTTTCAATAATTTTCCTTTGTCTTTAATTTTTGCCAATTTGATTACTATGTGTCTTGGCGTGTTTCTCCTTCAGTTTATACTGTATGGAACTTGCTGCACTTCCTGGACTTGGGTGGCTATTTCCTTTCCCATGTTAGGGAAGTTTTTGACTATAATCTCTTCAAGTATTTTCTTGGGTCCTTTCTCTTCTCCTTCTGGGACCCCTATAATGTGAATGTTGTTGTGTTTAATGTTGTCCCAGAGGTCTCTTAGGCTGTCTTCCTTTCTTTTCATTCTTTTTTCTTTATTCTGTTCCACAGCAGTGAATTCCACCATTCTGTCTTCCAGGTCACTTATCCGTTCTTCTGCCTCAGTTATTCTGCTATTGATTCCTTCTAGTGTAGTTTTCGTTTTACTTATTGTTCATCTCTGTTTGTCTGTTCTTTAATTCTTCTAGGTCTTTGTTAAACATTTCTTGCATCTTCTCGATCTTTGCCTCCATTCTTTTTCCAAGGTCCTGGATCATCTTCACTATCATTATTCTGAATTCTTTTTCTGGAAGGTTTTCTATCTCCACTTCATTTAGTTGTTTTTCTGGGGTTTTATCTTGATCCTTCATCTGGTACATAGCCCTCTGCCTTTTCATCTTGTCTCTCTGTGAATGTCGCCTCCTGTACATTCTTATAAGGTTCTTTAGCCTATTCCATTTGTCTCATTTTAGGTCTTCTAACATCATTTGTTTGTCTGTTGCTGGCTTTCTCTCCATTTACAAATGGCTCATTCTGCATGCTCAGTGGAACTGTGCTGCATTAAGCACTGCTTCTCTGCTGATAGACTTCTGTCTTCTAGGCTTTTATAGTGAGCCTGCTTAGCCATGTAATATTAGGTTAATTCCCTCTGGACCAGAGCCAGATGGGTGTTTCTGAGGCACAGAGAGTGGGATATGGAGCTCCTTGGGGTTCACTGGCTTGGTGGGAATTTGACAATTTATGAAACCTGTTTCTATCTGCTGGTCTTCCAAAGAATGGGCAGACTTTCTTCTTTCACTATTTCTCTAATAATTAGTGATGTTGAGAATCTTTTCACGTGCCTGTTGGCCATATGTATGTCTTCTTAGGGGACAGTCTGAATTCTTGCTGAAAGTCTTTGACATTTCCTGGGTCCATGTTACTTACTTTCTTCCTTCCTTCCTTCCTTCCTTCCTTCCTTCCTTCCTTCCTTCCTTCCTTCCTTCCTCCCTCCCTCCCTCCCTCCCTCCCTTTCTTTCTTTCTTTCACTGTGTTGGGTTTTCATTGATGCGCACGGGGTTTCTCTAGTTGCATAATTGCAGTGTGTGGGCTTCTCATTGTGGTGGCTTCTCTTGTTGTGGAGCATGAGTTCTAGGCATGTGGGCTCAGTAGTTGTGGCACACAGGCTTAGTTGCTTCCGTGGCATGTGGCATCTTCCCGGACCGGGGGTCAAACCCGTGTCCCCTGCATTGGCAGCCAGATTCTTAACCACTGCGCCACCAGGGGAGTCCCCACGTTACGTTCTTAACAATGTCTAACCTTATTTAATTCTGCTTAATTTATCCACCTCTTTTATATTGTCTCTGTGCATTTGAGACCCAAGTTTCAGTTCTTTGGCCATCATTTAGGAGCTGTATGACCTTGGGTAAAGCATTTAACTTCCTTATACCTCTATTAGTTAATCTGTGAAATGGATGTATTAATATTGTTCCTGCAGAAAGGCATGGGACTAGCCCCAGATAATGGCTTTGAGTTTCCTTCCAACTTCAGAATATATGATATTGATTCTGTTTCTCTGTTATAGTCATCATTGCTTGTTAACGATTTTAATTTTAGGGTAATAGCACACTAAATTGGAATTGTTTTATTGAGAATAGTAATCTACTCGATTCTCTGTTCTCAGGAACTGCTTAGATTCAACTCTAATTCATGAAACATTTAATTTTAGCACCCACTGTGCTGGAAACAGAAAAATAATTCAGTCAAGGTCTGTACCCTGAAGGAACTCACATTCTAGGAAGGGAATGGGAGTGATTAATTAATTCTCTGAGGGGGTTATGAAGGAGCTAGTACAGGGAAAATAATTTAATCTGAACCTTAAAGAATAAATAGGGATTTTCCCATTAGACATGAGTAATTAGGTGATTTCAGGCGGAGGGAACAGCATCTGCAAAGGTACAGAGAACTAAAAAATCATGACATGTTTAAGGAACAAGAAGTCCTCTGTATTCCTTGAGCATAAGGTGTGGGTGTGTGTATGTGAGTGTATGTGGGGGGAGAAGAGCAATGGGGAATAGATTGGTGAAATAGGATTCAAATCATGAAGGGCATAAATGAATAACAGAGACATTTTGTTAATTTATATGCTAATGATGAGGAATGGATGAGCAAGGGCATCAGGAGGTCTGATGTGATTAACCTGATTTGATTCTTCAATCCTCAGCAGCCAAACCTGAACACAGGCAGACATAGCAGTATAGTTAAAATTTAAGTGCAAATGACTATGTTAAAAAAGAAGTCTTTACCTTTAAAAAATACATACTGAAATATTTTTGTATGAAACGATGTGATTTGCTTTGAGATAAATCAGATTTATCTCAGAAGTGGAAGTGTGTGGGTGTGAGATTGCGATTTGTAATAAACATATATTTGGTCCTGTCCCATTTCTGGCACAGAGCTCCTAAAACCCTTGGAATTTCCTGTGATGAGAGGGATAAAGATGTCTCTTATGTTAATGAGGTGACTTTTGGACCCACCTAAGGATGGGGGCTGTTTGCCATGAGAGCCAACCATGTGATTAGAGGGTTGGAACTTTTGGTCCCACTGCCCTGACCTCTAGGGAGGGAAGAGAGGCTGGAGGCTGAGCTTAGTCACCAATGACCAATGATTTAATCAATTATGCCCTTGTAATGAGTCCTCCATAAAAACCAAAAAGGACGGGGTTCGAAGAACTTCTAGGTTGGTGAACACATGGAACTTTGGGGAGAACAGCATGCCTGGAGAGGGCGTGGAAGCTCCATGCCCCTTTCCACATACCTTGCCCTGTACATTTCTTTCATCTGCTGTTCCTGAGTTATATCCTTTTAGAATAAATCTAGTAAAGTTCTGTGAGTCACTCTAACAAATTAATCAAACCCAAGGAGGGGGTTGTTGGAACCTCCAGTCTATAGCCGGTCAGTCAGAAGCACAGGTGATAATCTGGACTTGTGACTGACATCTGAAATTGTGTGTGTGTGTGTGTGTGTGTGCGCGTGTGTGTGTATGTGTGTTGGGGGTGGAGTGGGGTCAGTCTTGTGGGACTGAACCCTTAACCTGTGGAATCTGATGCTTTTCCTATGGGTAGATAGTGTCGGAATTGAGTTGAAATGTAGGATACCCTGCTGGTGTCTGAGAATTGCTTGGTAGTGTGGGAGCCCTATCCCCTCAATGTTGGAATTGGGGTGCAGAACCTTTTATAGTGGGGTGGATGAAGCAAGATTTGCTATGATTGTTGAAGCAGGATGATAAATACATGGAGTTCATGTATTTGTACTTTCTATTTTTGTATGCATTTGAAATTTGCCACAATAAAAAGTTAAAAAAATGGTTAGTTGTGGGTATGTAATTCAAAATGTTATCATTTATTCATTCATTCAACCTTCAGAATTAATTGAGCATCTACTCAAAAGAGGTTCAAAACAATAGGTGTTTTGGAAAATTTTGGATCTTAGTATAAAGAGCTTGCAATCCAAGAGTGGAGGTGTTATGCACATAACTCAATTTAAGGTAAGTTGGAATATTATTAATTCCATATCTTAAAAAAACAGATCTACATAAAGTACTGTGGAAGTTCTGGGGAGAGATTTTTTTGCAGCTCAGGGGAATCAGGGAAGACTTGATACTGAAGATGGCATTTGAGCTTTATTCATCCACTTAATTCAACAGATATTATTGAGTCCTACTGTATGCCGAATACTGTTCTCAGTCTTAAGGATCCAGCAGTGAACAAAGCTGACAAAGATCCTACTCTTGTGAAATTTACATCCTAATGGGAACAGATAGACAACACGTAACAAACATAAGTTTTATCGTGTGTTAGAAGATGAGAGATGTTACAGAAAAAAGAAGTAGGGCATCGTGAGGGAGGTTAGTAATGTTGGGGGTAAGGTTGGGAGGGGGGTTACAATGGTAAACAGGGTGGTCAGGTTGACATTTGGGCAAACTCTTGCCAAGGGAATTGGCCAAGTGGATATTCGCGTGAAGAGCCTTCCCTCCGAGGGCACAGCTGGAGCAAAGGCCCTAAGTGGGGAGTCTGCCTGGTGTATTTGCAGAGCAGCAAGAGGACCAGCGAGGCTGGAGCAGAGTGAAGGAGGGGGAGACGAGTTGAAAATGAGGTCAGAGAAGTAACGGGGAGGGCATGGTGGTGGTGGTACCAGAGTTGGGGGGCAGACCTTCTAGGTAATCATAAGAACTTTGGTTTTTACTTTTAGTAAAATGAGGAGCCAGTGAAGGATTTTGAGCCAGAAGTGTAGCATGATTTGCTTATAGCTTACAGTGATTCTCTGGCTGTTATGTCGAGAGCAAATACTGGGGTGGGGACCTTTTAGGAGGCTTTTGGTATAATCTTGCCAAGAAACATTGGTGACTCAAGCTAGAACGATAGCAGTGGATGTGATGAGAAGTGGTCATATTTTAGTTAGAGCTTAAAGGCAGAACCAACAGCATTACCTGAAAGATTGGATGTGGGATTTGAGAGAAAGAGAAATGTCAAGGGTGACTAAAGAATGGAGTTGCCCTCAAGGGAGAGAAGGAAGGCTGCAAGAATGACAGTTTTCTGGGGGGAGGGAAGAGCGGCAGTTCAGTTTTGGACATGTTAAGTTTGGGATGTTTACCAAACATCTGAGTGGAAGTCAGGTAGGTAGTTGGAGTTTAGAGTTTGGGAGAGAAAACTGAGCTGCAGGTGTACATTTGGGAGTTACTGTCATAGAGACAGCATTTAAAGCCATGAGCCTGGATGAATTAATTCATCTAGGGAGTGAGTATAGGTAGAGAAGACCAGGGACGGACCATGGGCCATTTCAACATTAAGAGAACGGAAGAGAACCAACCAGCAAAGGAGCTTTTAGCCTCAAAGAGCCGATGATCTGTGAACCTGGGAAGTCAGTCCTCTAAGTTGAGGGGTGAGCTTGAACAAGAGCGTGATGCTGGGGGAAAAAACAGATTGTTGATAACCAGGAGCAGATGTGTTTAGTATTCATGTTTTTTAAGAATAGTTTTCTGTTGAATGGAGGCTTATTCACATTTAGGTTGATAATGTTAGTGCAGAGTTTAAGATTCCATTATCTAACTGGATTCATTAATTTACCCTCCCTTGCCTATTTTTATTGGGTCTCTAATGAAACTCACATTTCCTGTTTGGAGTACTCTCTTGTAAGGGGTCAAACAAGGATCAACAATTTTTTTTGGTAAAGGGCCAGATAGTAAATATCTCAGGCTTTGCAGGCTGTACAGTCTCTGATGCAGCTACTCAACTTGTCTGTTGTAGTGGGGAAGCTGCTACAGGCACATAAACGATGAACATGGCTGTGTTCCAATAACGCTTGATTTCGGACACTGAATTTTGAATTTTATGTAATTTTCATGTTTCACAAAATATTCTTCTATTTTTTCCCGCTACTTAAAAGGTAAAAAAGTCATTCTTTGTAGGCTGTACAAAGATAAGTGGCAGGCTGGATTTGGCCTACTGGCTGTAGTTTGCTGACCTCTGGCTTAAAAGATTTTTTTTTTTCCAGGTCCACTTTGAACCAGATCATTCTGCCAAATGCAATTTTTTTTTTTTGATTTATTTATTTATTTGTGGCTGTGTTGGGTCTTCGTTGCTGTGCGTGGGCTTTCTCTAGTTGTGGTGAGCAGGGGCTACTCTTTGTTGCAGTGCGTGGGCTTCTCATTGTCGTGGCTTCTCTTGTTGCAGAGCATGGGCTCTAGGAGTGCGGGCTTCAGTAGTTGTGGCACGTGGGCTCAGTAGTTGTGGCTTGCGGGCTCTAGAGCTCAGGCTCAGTAGTTGTGGCACATGGGCTTAGTTGCTCTGCGGCATGTGGGATCTTCCCAGGCCAGGGCTCGAACCCATGTCCCTTGCATTGACAGGCAGATTCTTAACCACTGTGCCACCAGGGAAGCCCCAAATGCACTGGTTTGAAATCAGTTACAAAGTGGGTTAGCCAGACTCTTTTGAGTCTATTTTCAGCCACTGTTTATGCTGATTTGCATTGTCCGTGTGGCGTTGTACATGACATATTAGTCTCTTTGATGGGTGAGTGGTCTGGGTGACCTCTAGGATCTAGTTCACGTCCATGATTCTAGTCCAGTGATTTTCTTAAAAAAAAAAAAGAGAAAGAAAGAAATACTCAAAATTCTTTTGAAACTATCCTCCATAGCTTCTGCAGCACTGTGGTCTCCCAGAGTTTCTTCCCTTGACCTTTCCCTCTCATTTTCCTTCTCAGGCTCCTGACTTGAATGTCCCGTTCCTGCGCTCTGTCCTCAGGCCTCTTCTTTCTCCCTTTTTCCACTCTCCGTGGTGACTTCCATCAGGCTGTGTGACTTTAGTTACCACCTCTGCACCAGAGACTAACACGTGTGTATGTAGCTCTGACTTCTGAGGTGGAAAGCAAGGTTTCCCATTAGCTAGAAGTTAAAATCCAAACTCCTGAGCCCAGCCCACACTAACTCTCCGTGCACTGCCTGGCAACTGGACTGGGCTGTTGGGCAGCTTCCAGCACGTCATCCATCCTTCTGCTGCATCGTCTTTGCCCTTGCTCTTCCCTCTGCCAACATTACCCTCTCTCCTTGCTGCCGTCTCCCTCCCTGCTAATTCCCAGCACACCCCAAATTGATACCCTGCCCTTTGAGAACCCACTCAGAGGGCCACTTACTCTGCAACATTCAGCTTAATGCCTGTACTTCTTGGAAGCCCTGTTTCATAGACAAGGTTCAACGTTTCCTCTGTGTTCTCACGGTATCTTAAGCACATTTCCATTGTAGCCCTTGCCTTTATTGCTCTGTTAGGTCAAAAGTCCTTGAATATTGGTTGAACATCAAATACATTTATAAGTTGGTACATTCACTAGACAATGCTTGGGAGCAGAGTTTGGGTCCCGCTAATCTTTGTAACCCCAGAGCCTGCCATTTAGAAGATACTTAATTTGTGTTTAAAAAAAAAAAAAAAAAAAGAATGATTCCATGAGGACATGCTTATATGGGCTACACTGACTTTGATACAAATTAAAATATATTGACAGTCGTAGGCAAAATTAGACCTTTTTATGACTATATTTTATGTCTTTAACTATATTTATCTTTTTCTGTTGTAGAAGGAAAATTCTTCCCAGGATGGTCTCCCATTCAGAGTTGAGGAAACTTTTCTGTTCAGCTGATGCAGTGTGCTTTGATGTTGACAGCACAGTCATCAGAGAAGAAGGAATTGATGAGCTGGCCAAATTCTGTGGAGTTGAGGATGCTGTGTCAGAAATGTAGGAACAGTATTTATTCACCTTACGAAATGATAAAGAATTGCAAAGGAAGAGTGACTTTTGGATGACATGCAGGACCAGAGCCCAGAGCCTGATCTCAGTCCCTGCCTATGAAACATGGGCACTAGGCTTTTTGCTCCATCACTGAGAGCTGAATTTGGTAGTGTACATCATCCAACCATCCCTTTATACAAATATTTATGGCAAAAAAAATATATGGTTGCCTCTGACAAACAAATATGGATGACATACTCTTAGCTTGGTCAGGGGACTGATGACGATAAGTAACCAAAGAAGATGACCTGGGGGGTCTCCAGGGGTCCAGTGCTGTGTGGCCTTAGTGGTTTGTTAGAAAGCTAGTTACAGTTCAGAGTTTCTCCATGGATGCCTGGGTGAGAGTCCCTCCCTCCCTCCTGCCCTCCCTGTGTCACCTGCAGTCACTAGCTCATGGACCATTTCACGTTCAGCTTCCTTTGATGCACGAGTACAGGGCCTTTGGTTTCTTTCTTGGTTTACAAACACTCACAGCTTCCAAGGCAGGTACCTGTGGATAGTATATGTGGTTTTCTTAGCTCACTGGATGGTGTATTTGTGGATCCAAAGGATAAAGGATTCTCTTTACTGATGTCTTTTGTGCCTTGGTCTAATTTGCTCTGCAAAATAGACTTAGGCTATTTTGGCTTCAAAATATTAATGTGATTCTCAAGCAAACCTTCAGTGGTTTATCCCAGGCCTCACTCACTCCCATGGCCATGCACCACGTCTGTTGTATGGTGGGGCACCTTCCTCATGCGTGGACCTTGTGAGGAGTGGGGGAGGGTAGGCGTGTAAACTTCGAAGACAGCACTTAGCTGGCCTGATTTTTGGGTCTTCCTCCTAGGACACGGCGAGCCATGGGCGGGGCAGTGCCTTTCAAGGCTGCCCTCACAGAGCGCTTAGCTCTGATCCAGCCCTCTAGGGAACAGGTGCAAAGGCTTATAGCAGAGCACCCACCACACCTGACCCCCGGCATAAGGTAAGGGGCTCCCCAGTCTGGGTACACTGTCTCCCTATCAGCACCTGCATTTGGGGGCATGTCCTCCTGAGGGTATCTCACCATTACTTTAGAGCTCCCTTCTTTGTGGTTCCTTCGGTACTTGTATATGGTCTTGTCTGCTAGTTGTTCCTGCCCACGTCTGCCCTCCCTCTCTCCCCACGGAGAGCCTAAGCCTCCTCTTCTTCTTGTGTTTCTGGGTCCATGGGCAGAATAGAGTTGTGGAATGGTTTCCTAAAGCAGTTAAGCCCCACCCACTAATTTCTAAGTGCTTTTAGAAAAACATATATAAAACATTAATTCATTAGGCGGTATACCTTGTCTGGTGTACCTTGGGCAAATGCATTTGGAGAAAAAATATATTTGAGTTTCCTTTTCATGTTTTCTCTTTTATATTAATCAGCATTTGGTATTTTATATGTTTTTTTGTTTTTATTCTTTCAGGGAGCTAGTAAGTCGCCTACAAGAGCGAAATGTTCAGGTTTTTCTAATATCTGGAGGCTTTAGGAGCATTGTGGAGCATGTTGCTTCAAAGCTCAACATCCCATCAACCAATGTATTTGCCAACAGGCTGAAATTCTACTTTAATGGTAAGTCTTTAATAGTAACATTTTCTCCTTCTTATCAGTTTTAGTATTCAACATCCTAGGTAATGTCTGTTGGAATGCAACTCAAGCAAGGTGGAATCAGAGTTAAATGTTGAGGTAAAGGATTCTCTTTACTGATGTCTTTTGCACCTTGGTATCGTTTGCCCTGCAAAATAGACTTAGGTCATCATCTCTCCTACCTTCAGTATCGATATAATCATCTATCTGTATATAAATGTCTGTACTGAGTAAAATGTTAGTTCTTATGTAACCCTCGTGACTTATTTTGTTATGCATCATAGTTCAGTTCTATGAAAGCTCTCATGTATCTGAATCAATTTAGACTCAGGAAGGAGAGTTAATTTGTGAGCAAGTCGCTGCACTTTAGCTGCCTTTGGAGGCACCTCCTGGCCCCTCTCTGGACCATCACAGAACCACAGCTGTAGTTTTCTGTCCTCTCAAGATGTCTCCAGTTATGTCAAGGGGTGGCTGACATTCTTAACACCAAATAATATTAATTAAAAATAAATTACATGTGTTAATAGAATACTTTTTAAGGGTCTATAGATAGAAATCATTAAAAAAAAGAAGTAGAGAATAAGTGTGGTAATTACTGTAAGAATAGAAATAATCCATCAAATATAAATAGGAATCTCCTCTTAGATGAAATTGTATATCAACATGTTTTAAATTAATATATTACTATTTCATGGTGTTCTGCCACCTCAACAAGTTTTGACAATTATGACACTGAAAGCTTAGAGGATAAAGTTAATTTACCCCAAGATGTTTATCATCTAAAGGAGTAACCTTGACAAGAGGTGTTTGTAATTTAAAAGCAAAACTTGTTCATTCTGAGGAATAAGTGTGAAAGTCCAGGCTGTGTCACTTTACTGAAGGCTGTTTTTAGCTTTGTGAGTGATAGGAAGGTGAGGCTATCATCTGTGCAAAAGGCTGGCCCTACTGATACAATCCTGTGGATCTTTAACACTGTTTTAATGGCTCTTTTAAGGTGAATATGCAGGTTTTGATGAGATGCAGCCAACAGCCGAATCTGGTGGGAAAGGAAAAGTTATTAAACTTTTAAAGGAAAAATTTCATTTTAAGAAAGTAGTCATGATTGGAGATGGAGCCACAGACATGGAAGCCTGTCCTCCTGCTGTATGTATTAAGTGTACTAATTGTTTTGCGTTTGTATTTTTACTGTTGACAGCTGACTTAGAACTCAGTACAATTTGTGAGAGTTAAACAAAAACCTGTATCAGCCTGAAATAAAAAACCAAGATAAATAAAACAAATTCAATCTCAATATATTAATTGACTTTTTGCAAACCCAAGGAGGGTTGCAAATAAGGAACTTAAAAACCTTTTAAAACTTTCAAAGACCCCTGTCCCTGCAGGATGGCTGCCACCTCTTAGCCCGAGTATGTGCTCAACAAGGTTTGGCTTCATTTCCACAAATAATGCAGCTCTTATTACTATAACCGAAATTGTAATGTTTTATATTTGATAAACTATTTCCTCATACGTTATCTCATTTAATCCTCATAACAGCCCTGTGAGGTAAGAGTATTATCTTCTCCTTTTTACTGATCAGAGAACTGAGGCTCAGGGAGGTTTGAGACCACACCCATATTAAGGCATTTTATTCCTCTGAATTAACATTGTTTTCTGAGACTAGCAGGAAACAAATGCTATATAGCCCATATCTTAAGTTAAGCCAATATCTTAATTTATCACATGTCCCTTTCATGTAGGACTTTGACTATATTGTCTTGTTCTAACTTAAGAAAAACTGAACCAAAAATATAGTGGTGAACGTTTTACTACCTAGTTTCCTGAGATCTAAAAATAGCATCTTTCTCTGTCAATGATTAAGCATTCGTGGTTAAAGAATCTTTTGGGATCCTTCTAACACTACTTGAGTCAGTTCGAGATAACACGTTCTTAGATGATTTATAGCCGATGTTGGGGTCGACTAAGTAGTGAACGCCGGGCTAGTTGAATAGCAAGGCATAAAATGCAGGGTTCTCTCAGGGGGCCCCCGATCCCGGTGTCCAGAAAGAGCAAAATTACAAATTCCAGATGACCTACCAGTCAGAAAATGATATAGCCTGACTGAACCAAGAGAAAGTGGTGTGCATGCAGGTGTGTAGCCCTGGAAGGTGGTCAGAGGAATCTGTGCCCTAAAGGACGGTTAGCAGCCTCCATGTGGAGGCCTGGCAGGACTTGGCGGGGTGTGTGTGTGTGTGGAATTTCTAGAGGGAGGGGAAGCAGCAGAGCACAGTAAGGATGTACTAGCATGGTCCTAGGCACAAGTGAGCTTTCTCTTCAGCAAGAGAAGAAGACCCCACATACCAGGCACTCTGGTGTTACCTTTGGGTCCTGGGAAGCCCTGGAAGGCTTCTGGACCGAGAAGGAACAAGTCAGTGTGTTAGGACAGCTGAGCTGGTGCTGGCATGCAGAAAGGGCTGCAGCAGAGGCAGGGAGCTCAGTTAGGAGGAGGCTAAATTTAACTAGAAGGGAAGTATCTAGTTATTCCCTGCCCCCCCGCCCGCCCTTGTATGGTATGAAAATAAAAATGAAGACAAAGGTCAAGTAAGAATTTTGTACTTCTAAATTAGTGTATATTGTGTCTGTAGCCTGGCAGAAAAAGAGAAAATACCATTTAAAAAGATCATTGACTAAAAGAAGGTATCACTGAGCAGAAATTAATGAAACAATGTAACTTTAAATAATTCTACCAGTGAAAAGTGGAATGCTGCTAACACACTCTGGGGTTGTCATCTCCTTCAGCCCAGAATAACATGCCCTCCTGGGAGGGAGGTCCCTCAGTTTCACCCAGGATGCCAGCCGGGAGATACCTGCTCTGGTCCTGATTCCAGGCCTCGGGCATTTCCACGGCACCACAGGCTTCTCTTTGATCTTCTTTCTCTGAAATTGTCTGGCCTGGACGTGATTGCCACCTAGTTTAGAACTCAGATGTTTACCACCTGGTGTGGTTTTAGTTTTGTAAGCAATTGTCTTGGTTTTAAGAGGGCTTCAGTTCTCCTGAAGCCCACAATGTCCAGCTGAATGCATCTGCAGCAGTGGTGGTCAGACTCATTCATTCTCAGGGCAGGAGGAGGGGAGGCTCCCGGGGAGCTGGGGAGGGAGGTGCCCCAGGTGAGGCTGGGCTCACCTCTCTTTGCACAGAGTTTATTCTTTTAAACAACACTTACTGCCCTAGGCTGCTGCTGTATCTTTGTCTCTCTCTTTTAAACTATTTCTCTTTTGTTCTCTTCTTAGGATGTTTTCATTGGATTTGGAGGAAATGTGATCAGGCAACAAGTAAAGGACAACTCGGAATGGTACATCACTGATTTTGTAGAGCTTTTGGGAGAACTGGAAGAATAAGATCAGTTTTTATACAGTTCATAACAACTTCAGGTTAATTTTTAAAAGTTATACAGTTTGATACTGTTTGCTTCCAATTGAATATTAGGACTTAATATATAAATTTAGTACTGATTATCTGTACTTCCAAGTAAACTATAGTTAGGGCTCATAGAACATTGTGGTTCTTTTTTTTTTTTTTTTAACTGTAGTTCCGGTATTATTATGACCATTTAATTACCTGGAGAGTTTTATAATTTGAATTCTTTATGTATTTTCCTAGCTATATTTTATTTGAAGGCTTTTGAAGGTGGATAGTAAATTAAACACCTTCATTATTGGAAATATGGATTAGGCAGCTTTAAGTGAAATTGGTTTTCCCTTTATATATAAATAAAAGTTTATCCGCATATCAGAACAGATTTGTAGAATTTTTTTTTTTTTTCTTTTGAGCCACACCACGCAGCTTGTGGGATCTTAGTTCCCCGACCAGGGATTGAACTCAGGTACTCAGCAGTGAAAGCACTGAGTCCTAACCCACTGGACTGCCAGAAAATTCCCGATTTGTAGAATTTTTAATTCTGCCTATCATGTATTTCAGTATCCAGTAATTCAAGTATTTAAGTGTTTGAGTAGAAACGACCTCCGGGCAAGGAACCAAGGAGTCGAGACCCTCCTGAGCACAGGGCAGAGTGCTTGTCACAGTGAATCCACCACTCAGCCCCCGCCACTGAGGGAAACGCTGGGCCAGAGGGATGGAAGTGCTTTTACTACCTCTTGGTATTTGTCATATAGGGAACGTTGCAAAGATTTTTTTAGAAAGATAACCATGGCGCCTTAAACAAAAGTACGGACCTTAAAAAATGGATATTTGATAATCACATGAACTAGGAGAACTGAAAACAAGTTTTACTCATCCCAAATGAAGATCAGTGTTTGCCCTTAAATGGATTAAGAAATAACTCCTCAGAACATATATGAACCATTTCTTTCTTACAGAGGTCTTGGGAGGACCTGAAAGCCCAGGTTCATGTTTATTCTGAGTAGCGCCTTGAAAGGGACATTTCAGAACATGCTTTGAAAGTAGGAGATTATATTCTCTCCCTGGTGGGAAAGCAGGGCGGAAGACAGAGACACAGGTTTAGGAAGAGGCAGGCCATGAGTGGATACTATTGGATAATTAAGTAGAAAAGGCCGGAAGGGTTTAACATTGGGAGTTATTTGAAAAATTTATAATTTAACCAAATAATCAAATTTGGCCAAATTGTCAGATAATTATTTAGCCAGATAATCAAATCAGATGAATCAAGCTTCCTTCCAGACCAGTTTCTGTAGGAGAGCCGTGAAATGAGTTTGGCAACCTTTAACCGAGGCCCCAGACAGCAAGGCAGTTGTTTCATAATTGTGAGTGCTCGCTGGCAGCTCTCTTCGAAGCTGTTTGCGGTGTTGGCACTCTCAGAGGTGCAAGGGGGCAGGGGCAGGGCCAGGCCTGCCAGGCCTGTGAAGGGTGCTTCAGCCTCTGCTACCACCCTGTGCATAAGCTGGAGCAAGCCGGGTGGGCAGGTTAACTTCTCTGAGCTTGTTTCCTGTCTGTTAAAAATAGGGCAGTGATATCTGACCTCAGGGCTATGAGAATCACATGAGGAACGTGTGAAAACATCTTGGAAAATGTGAAAATAGGCAGTGTGACTTGTGGTCAGATCACTCCCCAAGTTTTCTGAACCTGATCATAAAGATTCTGAGGGTCATAGAGGCAAAAGCCACCATGCTGTGCCGTCCGTTCTAACTGCCAGGCCTTCAGAGCCTGCCCTCCACTGGGCAGCAGCCTGAACAGGGCGGGTGCGTGCTGAATTTGGCTCAGAGGAGTCTGATCTGCTGAGGAATCATGATACCCACAGAGAACCTTTTATACCGATTATACAGCCCCTCCTCTGGCCCCCAGGCTGCCCAGCTTCACAAGCTGCACAGAAGCAGCAGGCACAGTCCGTTCTTTGTTGTGTCAGAGGGCGAGTTTGAAATGTCCCAAGAACTGTGCTAACCTCTTGCATGCTTTTCTAATTCTGGGCTCACTGGAAACAGCGACCGAAAGGCTCTCCCAGGAGTTATGTATATGGTGACACCAGGACAGGATTCAGAAACCAGTGGCAGTGTTATGTGGCTTCCTACCCTTGTGACACCCACCATTTTTCATTCTGATTATGAGCATTGGGTTATGTAAAAAGAAAAAAATTGAGAATTGGGTTCTCGCTCTCTCTTCCAGTGGAGACAAGTGTTTCTCCATGACATCTAGGGAGGCCCACCTGGCTGCCATTCCCCAGAGCAGGGGACAGCATTCTAGACCTGGGGCAGGAGTGTAGCAAGAGATTCCAGAGATTGAAGTAGTCGGCCTCAGTAAGTGATGGCACGGCATGGTGGCTTTTGCCTCTATGACCCTCAGAATCTTTATGATCAGGTTCAGAAAACTTGGGGAGTGATCTGACCATAAGTCACACTGCTTATTTTCACATTTTCCAAGGTGTTTTCACATGGTCCTCATGTGATTCTCATAGCCCTGAGGTCAGATATCACTGCCCTATTTTTAACAGACAGGAAGCAAGCTCAGAGAAGTTAATGACTGCTACAAGGTCACATTCAGAGCTGGAACCCAGGCCAGTGATTTCCACAGCATTCCTGATCTTATGCATTACTAGAGTGTTAACAATTTACTGGGGCTGAGAGAATCCACCCTGAACTGTGATCACAAGTGTTAACATATATTAATACAGTAGATAAAATTTTACTTCCTGCGATGGAAGACCTGTTTTGCAAAAAATACAAGTGGTTTCATTTTTTAAAAAATTTATTTATCTATTTATTTTCGGCTGCATTGGGTCTTGGTTGCTGTGCATGGGCTTTCTCTAGTTGCGGTGAGTAGGGGCTACTCTTTGTTGCGGTGCATGGGCTTCTCATTGTGGTGGCTTTTCTTGTTGCGGAGCACAGGCTCTAGGCATGCAGGCTTCAGTAGTTGTGGCACGTGGGCTCAGTAGTTGTGGCTCACGGGCTCTAGAGCACAGGCTCAGTAGTTGTGGCGCACAGGCTTAGTTGCTCCATGGCATGTGGGATCTTCCCTGACGAAGGCTCGAACCTGTGTTCCCTGCACTGGCAGGCAGATTCTCAACCACTGCGCCACCAGGGAAGCCCCAGTGGTTTCATTTTTAACGGTTAACTGAACTCTGGAAAAAGTACTAGTTTTAGTACTAGTTAACAGAGGACTCTTCAGTACTTTGCTTATCACAGTTTCCAACTCTGAGCATATTTCTGTATATGTTTATTGTCTTCCTTTTAAATTGTTTTTATGGAGCTTATCTAGGCAGAGTGTATTTCTAAGGATTTCTAGAATATGAAAATAGTAGGAATAAAGGCACGGCAGTATCTGCTTTCTGAGAGTCCCATGTATCTTCCAATTAGAACTGACAGTCTCTATAAAGATTTTTTTTTTTTCTTTTTTGCCAAACAGCATCTGGGATCTTAGTTTCCCCGACCAGGTATCGAACCCGCGCCCCCTGCAGTGGAAGCTTGGAGTCTTAACCACTGGACCACCAGGGAATTCCCAGAACTGACAGTCTCTATACTTTCCTTTTCCCTTCCTTCCCTTTCTCCCTCTCTTCCTTCTGTCGACTCATCAAGCATATTACTGAACATCTACCATGTCTCAGCCAGAAACTGAGAGTATAAATTTAATAAGAAATTTAAAAGTTTAATGTAGAACTGAAGAAAAGGATATTTCACAGGCAGCTGTGAGAATAAGGGAAAAGAAGCAGATTCTGTCAAGTGCTAGTTGGGAGGAGAGCAAAGTGTGGTTCCAAGAGGGCTTTTAAAAAGTAGTAGGGATCGGTTTCTCTAGTGGTGCAGTGGTTGAGAATCCACCTGCCAATGCAGGGGACACGGGTTCCAGCCCTGGTCCTGGAAGATCCCACATGTCGTGGAGCATCTAAGCCCGTGCGCCACAACTAGTGAGCCTGCGCTCTAGAACCCGTGAGCCACAACTACTGAAGCCTGTGCACCTAGAGCCTGTGCTCCACAACAAGAGAAGCCACCGCAATGAGAAGCCTGCTTACCACAACTAGAGAAAGCCCGTGCACAGCAATGAAGACCCAACACAGCCAAATATAAAATAAATAAATTTTTTAAAAAAGTAGTAGGGATGATATCGCATGAACTATAATTAAAAATTAGTTGGCTTATATAAGTAATAATCACCAGACTTATACCCAATGAATGGAAAGTGAGTTTGGAAGTTTTGAATATTGCCAGGGAAAATTAATAGTTGGACAAATTAATATAATTTGTTCTATTCTGGGGGTTTAATAAAAGAATTTGACAAATTGGGCAGGAATTGCTAAAATAAAGTGTTAATTTGATAAATTAGCTTATTAATAGAATGTTCCTGTCAAAAGTCACCAAGTGACCACTGTGTTGCTAAATTAATGATCCGTTGTCAGCCTTCATCCAACCCAGCCTCGCAGTAGCATTCGACACAAGTGATCTCATCCTTGATGGACTTTCTTCACTTGGCTTTCATAATATCCCACTTCCTTGAGTTTCTTCCTGTTTCCCTGGTGGTGTCTCACTCTCCCTTCCTGGTTCATCCTCACCTTGGTCTCCTCTTCTCTGTCTACATTCACTTCCCACTGACTTTATTTTTATTTTTTAAAAATTTGTTTATTTTTATTTTTGGCTGCGTTGGGTCTTTGTTGCTGCACGCGGGCTTTTCTCTAGTTGCAGAGAGCGGGGGCTACTCTTCGTTGCGGTGCGTGGGCTTCCCATTGCAGTGGCTTCTCTTGTTGCAGAGCACGGGCTCTAGGCCTGTGGGCTTCAGTGGTTGTGGCTCGCAGGCTCTAGAGCGCAGGTTCAGTAGTTGTGGCACACGGGCTTAGTTGCTCCGCGGCATGTGGGATCCTCCCGGACCAGAGCACGAACCTGTGTCTCCTGCATTGGCAGGTGGACTCCCAACCACTGCGCCACTAGGGAGGCCCAGCTCCTTCAATTTTAAATCTCAGCTTTTCAGCAAGGCCAACTCTAATCAAATGTATATAATATTACGTACTGCCCCTCCCAACCCCCCCTCAGATTCCTGATCTCCATTACCCATTCTACCTTCTTCCACTACAGCAATTATCAACTTCTACCATACCATGTAAGTTACAGGGTTTTTTATTTTAATTGCCAGTCTCCTCTCACTGGACTGTAAGCTTCTCAAGGGCAGGAGTCATGTTTTGTTCATATTATTCCAAGTGCCTGGTGCTTGGCACATAACAGAAGCTCAACGTTTGTTGAGTTGAATGAAGACTAAAGCCCAGTGTGGGGCTTTTTTGCTGCCTTGTGAAACCCAGTGACTTAATTAGGACAGAAATTCCTCAGGACTCTAGAGGAGGGTGTATTCTGAAAGAACTATTTTATTTTTTCACTATATGAGCTGATTTTATATTTTATTTTTTAAAATTTATTTATTTTATGTATTTATTTTTGGCTGCATTGGGTCTTTGTTGCTGCGTGCAGGCTTTCTCTAGTTGTGGCGAGTGGGGGCTACTCTTCGTTGCAGTGCACGGGCTTCTCATTGCGGTGGCTTCTGTTGCAGAGCACAGGCTCTAGGCACGCGGGCTTCAGTAGTTGTGGCGCATGGGCTCAATAGTTGTGGTTCGCGGACTCTAGAGCGCAGCCTCAGTAGTTGTGGCGCACCGACTTAGCTGCTCCGAGGCATGTGGGATCCTCCCAGACCAGGGATCGAACCCGTGTCCCCCTCATTGCCAGGCAGATTCTCACCCGCTGCGCCACCAGGGGAGTGCCGAACTCTGTTTTAGAGTCGGTTTATTGCTCTACGCTTTTCTTTTTTTAAAAAAATATTTATTTAATTTATTTATTTTTATTTTTGGCTGCGTCGGGTCTTAGTTGTGGCACGCGGGCTCTCTAGTTGAGGCACGTGACCTTAGTTGCCCTGCAGCATGTGGGATCTTAGTTCCCTGACCAGGGATCGAACCCCCATCCCCTGCATCGGAAGGTGGATTCTCTACCACTGGACCACCAGGGAAGTCCCCTCTATGCTTTTCTGAACAGAAAGCAAGACAGAAAGAGAGGAGTGAACTATTTCTAAAAGAAAAGATCATCCTTTCATATTCTGTTTGGCACCTGGACGCTCTGGTCCTCACCAGATATTGAATGGCCCATGGACAGGGAGTCAGGTGGATGAGGCAGTTTGGGGAAGCTCTTGAGCCCAGTGTGATGGTTAATTTTATGTGTCAACTTGACTGGCCTAAGGGATGCTCAGATGGTAAAACCTTATTTCTGGGTGTGTCTGTGAGGGTTTTCCTGGAAGAGATTAGCATGTGATTCAATAGACTGGGTAAAGCGCATTACCCTCCCCAATGTGGGTGGACATCACCCCATCCGTCAGGGACATGAATGGAACAAAAAGGTGAAGGAAGGGCAAATTCACTCTCTTTTTGAGGTAGGATGCCCACCTTTTGCTCTGATACTGGAGCTTCTGGTTCTTGGGCCTTTGACCTCGGGCTGGGAGTTACACCATCAGTTCCCCCTGATTCTCAGGCCTTTGGACTTGGACAGAATCTTACCATTGGGTTTCTTGGTTCTCCAGCTGGCAGACAACAGACTATGGGACTTCTTGGCTTCCAGAATGGCATGAGCCAATTCCTATAATAAATCTCCTCTTAAATATATCTTTAAAAAAAATTTATTGAAGTGTAGTTGATTTACAATGTTGTAATTTCTTCTGTACAGCAGAGTGACTCAGTTATACATATATATATTTTCATATTCTTTTCATTATGTTTTGTCACAGGATGTTGAATATAGTTCCCTGTGCTACACAATAGGTCCTGGTTGTTTATCCATCCTATATATAATAGTTTGCCTCTGCTAATCCCAAACTCCCAGTCCTTCCTTCCTCACCCCCCCAAATATATCTATATCTAGATATCCTATTGGTTCTGTTTCTCTGGACCCGAATACACCAGTGTATGATAGAAGATTCCTGACCTCTGCAGGGCTTGTTTCATTTACAAGTCCACGCAATTTTGTAAGTGAAAATTCCCTGTCCCCAGCAATTTTTTTCAGTTCTGAATAGCTAGATTACCTTTACTAGTAATAGTAATTCTACCATTTTTCTTTAAGTAGTTTAGAAAGCAGTTTCATATAGTTTTCATTCACATGCTACAGACATGCTCAGAGCATCTAATCAGTAGAGTAGCTGGTGCTAAACTGCAGGTTTTCTGTGCCAGAGCTTGCTATACCCTCTCTCTCCCACTGCTTCCTGTGCCACCATGAAGAGCCAGTTACAGAAATTCAGAGCTGAAGGGACCTTAAAGGCTATTGGATTCAACCTCCCCATTTTATAGGTTAAGGAACTCAACACCCAGGAGGGTAAGTACCCCCTCAAGGAGCACAGCCTGTTCTTCCACTGGCAGCCCCAGCCCCCAAACATCAGGCCATCATGCGCTGGTACCCAAACACCCATTCCTCATAACACCTACCAAGTGGCCATAAGGAGCGGCCGATGAGCCTATTTAATATTTTACTCTGTAGATGCACATATACCCATTGAACTGGGACAAGCTACCTTTCAAGAGTGACAGAGTCATTCTCAGCACCAGTCATTAAAAAAAGATTGCAAACATGTAATATGTGAAAATTAAGAGGATTTTATTGAATTTTATATGTTCTTGGAGAAAACCATTCGCATGTAAAAGCTTGACATTTGGTATGAGATTTTTATTCACACTTTAACATAAATTCTTTGATCTGGGGGTCAGACATAATTTTTCATTTCAACAGGACTTTCACATGATTACAGTCACAAAATTGGCACACTATATTAAAAAACTAAATCAGAGCTAGACAAAGTATGCAGCTTTATGCCAATTTAAATCTCAACATGCACCACCCCTCATACATGATCTTGGAAAAATCGTCTGTGAGCTTACTAAAATATTAACCAGAGAATGTCTGAGGTCACAGATGATTGTTTACAAAATAAAACCTCTTTTCCTAGTGCTACTCGTTTTGTTATAGAAAAATATTACAAATAAAAATTAGTGCTATTCAAGGTGTTCATTTCAAAGTCACATATGATACAGAGGTTCAAGCCATTTTTTCCTCTCATATAAAGATATCATGACACACAATGTGGAGACTGAATTACCGATCAACCACTTCCAACTCAGTAATGATACACTGTTTATTATGCTGACATTAAAAATAAGAGTGAAGTAAAACATTTGCAGGTATTGGGTACACTTATAATTTGTTCCTAGTCTGAGACTCAGAAAAATGCTACAGAAACATGACAAAATTTATATTTCTTCCTGATACAAGAAATTTGTCTAAAAATCTGTAATTATAAAACAGATTTGCTTTTTATAAAGAAATGGCTAACTTTTTTCCATGGTTGGATTCTTATTTGGAGACGATTCCAATTTTAATTTGGGCCCTCTTTTCCTGGAGGGTGGGGAGAGGTGGCCCGGTATTGTAAGGTATATTCGACAAATACAGGGATGTTTCAGAGGACTACAGAGCACTGCTACAATCAGCCAAACTGTAATAGTTCACTTTCTTGTGATTTTGTAAATTTTAAAGAAAAGAGGTCTCTTACAAGCTATATACAGCAGTTTACACTTCAGTGTTTCTTTTTCACTTGATATACAGTTCAAATTAATTTATGACAAGTACTTGTCACATAAATTTATGTAGGCACATCAAAATTCTGTAGCTTTACTGGAGGGGTGAAGTCTTCTGTGGGATCATGATTCTGGATTCCATTTCCTGAATAAGTGGGACTGAAAACAAAGATCAAGATTACTAGGCTCGTTCTTTTCTAAACAGACTGCAGTAAATATACATTAACAAATAGGTTGCTAAGCATATTCAGAAGACATGCTGCTTGAAATCAGAATAGAGTACTGGAATATTTAGGATTGATCTCAGGGGAAGAAATACACAAGCTAATGACACATCAGCTGACACCCTATAAGATGATATTAAAACATTCTGTCGGAAATGTGTTTCATTTGTAGGAAATTAGGAAAGTCCATATTGTGAGAAAAATGGTGCTTTCTCAGAAGGTTCTTTCAACTGAATTAAAATTTATATAACATCAAATAATTTGACTGTATCCTGTATAAAGGAACAAATACACTGTACTTGTAGAACTGTCAGTGCTAAGTAAAACACATCTTTGGGAACTTATGGAAATGTAAGAATAAACAGCAAAGCCATATATAGTTATATGATTTTTTTGAATTAAAAGACAAGATAATAGTTATTTTCCAGAACAAATTACTCTTTGATCTTCCTGGTAGAATATGGGCTTAAATGTACCTGACGTGCAACATAGGTGGTACCATTCAGCCTGGTTGTTTTCTTCTAAAAATCAAGCAACTAGGATTTCATAGTGTGTGTGTGTGTGTGTGTGTGTGTGTGTGTGTGTGTGTGTGTGTGTAGGTATACATACATGTATAGGTGTACACATATGTACACATGCATACACATGTACATATGGAAAGTCTAAATACCAAATTAATTTTCAAAATTACTTTTTAATTGCTGTATTAAATTGTAATGCTTTGGGGAATGGACAATTTTGATGAGAAAGGAAAAGCTTAGAAAAAAATTTATTTGTATAATAAATTTTCAGAGAATACAGAAATGCACAAAAAGGGTAATGATGTAAAATTTACAACACATGAAGATCTGAGAACTGTACCAGACGACATATATACTTGAAAGAGTGAATATTCTCTATTGAAAAAATGTCCTATAACTGTCGAAGAAAAATATGACTATTTCTCCATTCCCTCAACCTTACAATTCACGATCCTAGAGCAACGTACTATTTTTTTTTTTAAATACATATTAGCTTCAGGGTGAAAGAACATTAAAACAATGAGATGAGAAGAATGAAATGTTTTATGCCTATTAAGATATTACCTGTATAATATACCAGTTCTTCCCAGCCGTGTTTATGCCATGCTGCATTCCGTATATCTTCCCTGGTCTGAAGATCTTTGTAAGCTTAAAAATAGCCACACAGAAGAATTAAGACTTAAACCAAACATAATTCCACTAGTACAGTGGGAGACTGGTTCCAGGATCCGCTGTGAATACCAAAATCCGCAGGTGCTCAAATCCCATAGCCGGCCTTCTGTATCCATGGTTCTGTACCCTTGGATTTGACCAACTATAGGTCATATAGTACTGTGTGTACTTACTGAAAAAGATCTGCATATAAGTGGACCCCAGCAGTTCAAACCTGTGTTGTTCAAGGGTCAACTGTGTATCCATTAAGTGTTGATTCTGCTGCACTCCTCATTTTCTCAAAGAGCCTACAGACCTTCCTCAACTTATGATGGGGTTACATCCCAATAAACCCACTGTAAGCCAAAAATATTGTTAAGTCGAAAATGCATTCAATACACCTAACCTACTGGAAGAGACGAGCTTAGCCTAGCTTAGCTTAAACGTGCTCAGAACACTCACATTAGCCTACAGTTGGGCAAAATCATCTGACGCAGGGCCTATTTCATAATAAAGTGTTGAATGTCTCATGTAACTTACTGAATACTGCACTAAAAGTAAGAAACAGAATAGTTTTAAGTGTATTGGTTGTTCACCCTCGTGACTGTGTAGCTGACTGGGAGCTGCGGCTGCCACTTCCCAGCATCACGAGAGAATGTATTGAAAGCCCAGGAAAAGAGCAAAATTCAAAATGTGAAGTAGAGTTTCTACTAAATGTGGATCACTTTTGCACCATCGTAAAGTTGGAAAATTCTCAGTTGAGCCGTCGTAAGTCAGGGACCGCCTATACTTTGGGAACTCAGTACTAAGCTGGAATGACGGTGAGCTGGCTATTTTGAGCAACTGTTAGCCCTCGTGGGAGACGCAAAACCACCCGCCCTCAAGACTCACAGTCTTGCAGATTCAAGACGTGCCTTTACAAACCAAGTGAACTTCCTCAATACACGTTAAATCTGTAACCACAGACTGTCAGACTACGGATAAGCAATATTAGACTCCATTTTTCTTAGCATTTATAAAGCACTACAGTGATCTGGGTGAGACTGTATTCAAGTCAGTGGAGAACAAAGAGACCCAACAGGGAGAACACAGCTGACCAGGGAGAGCTGCCTGGAAGCTGTGATCTGACCAAGTGGGTCTTCAGGTTGAAAAGGCCATTTTATCATCGACACGCAGGAACGGGAGGGAAAGGCACTCCAGGTGGAGGGAAGAGCACGGGCCAAGGGTCAGAGTCCTTGGGGTACAATTCGGATATCTCACCCAGGTGCCTTGGTCTCTGATTCCCAACCCGGGCAAGATCCTTCCAACCAGTGACCAGGGAAATGCCTCCTAGGCATCTGGACACGGTGTCAGTCGTGACTAAGAGATCACCCAGGGCTCCCTCCTCAGTTCTAATTTCTGTTTTGGGGCTTCCTTCTCCCTATGAGAAGACCTAACCTTGCAGGCCTGGTCTTAGATGGCCTCTGACCATCTAAAGACAAAAGCTCCCTCCACTAGTAATGGAGTATAAATTTATTACATAAAATATTGAAGATGCTGAAAAATAGAAGGAAAACAAAATCTTTTACCTCTCACCACCCGGAGGAAAACAGTTAACATTCATGTGACAAGCGGCAGTGTCCTCACCGGGGTCGGATGCACACCTAGGGTACCATGTGGTGACCCCTCGCCACCCCCTGCCCCACCCCCCACAGGGAACACAGTTTGGAGGCCTGTGTTCTTTTACAAATTTTCTTAATTAAAAAAAAAAATTGGGAGGGGGTAAAATATACATAACAAAATTTACTACTTTAACTATTTTTAAACGTGTAGTTCAGTGGCATTAAGTACACTCGCGTTGTGCCACCATTATCCATTGAGCAGTACCTTCCCACTCCCCTCTTCTCCCAACCCGATACACTTCACTCTACATTCTGCTTCTATAAATTTGAACAGACCACATTTTGTTCATCTGTCAATGCACCTCTGGGTTTGGGAGGCTTTTAAAGATGGGAGGCACTGAGCCCATTCATACACTAAGGGAAGGAGGCCACAGATGGGGTGGTGGAGGAGCCGTGGCTGCAGCGAGGCCTTGAGGAGGTGGGGGCGGGATGGCATCACGTGCAAGGGTAACAGGAAGGGGGGCTGTGCTGGGGGGAAGACCTGCTTTGAAGCCAGACTTGCCGACGTCTGAGCCTGGCTCAGCTCCTGAACAGCTGTGGGTCCTGGGTGATTTATTTACCACCTGTGAGCCACAGGTATCTCATTTGTGGTGTGGCTGTAAGGATTAAAGGGAGTGGTGCATAAATAACCAACACACTGGTGGTGCTTGATAAATGTTGGTTCTCTTTCTCCAAAAAAAATGGAAAAGTGAGGCTAAGTTTTGGGGGCAGACAACTGAGAATTCATCTCTGCACATCTCAAGACTTTTTCCTATAAAGTAGGAAGTGGGCAGTGGACATTGGGGACACAGACTCGAGACAAAAAGGAAGGTGGAGAAGGGCAGGGCCTCAGAGTAGACATGTGCCTGACCTCTGCCTGTGCGCCAAAGCACATGGGTCCTGACCCATCCGTCTCCGCACTCGCTCACTACAGAGGCCGCCCTCAGAGGCCCCTCCAGGCTGGGGAAGGGGAGGGGTCTGTCTTTTCAGTTTATATCCTCTGGACAGATCATGCACTAAAAAATAATGATAAAAATGACTTCACTCCCACCTTGAACCCATAAAGGTTAAATTACAGTTAGTATAATCAAAAGGCAGGGACACAGAACACATCTTTTAAAGATCTGTTCGCAAATCCACTCCATTTGAAAACTCTGATCCTTAGGAGGTCAAATCTCAGCTGGCTAGAAAACAGCTCCCAGGAACACCACTGCCCCTGACATTCTGGGAGCTGAGGGTTACTGGTGGCCTCTAATCATTTGGTGCAGGTTTCAATCTCTTAAATGCCGGGGAAGCCCAGTGTGTGTGGCTGAGGTGAGCAGTGGCTGGCGGGGGCTTGGAGTGGGGTCTCCTCCCCAGACACGGAGGGTTTCAGGGAAAGGTTCCAGGGGCACAATGTGAAAATGACTTTTCTTGCCTCAACTCACCCATTTAGACCCGGGTCCCCGGCAGGTATCTTACCGTTTAGCCCGTCGGCACTATCTGTAGTTTCCTGAGCACTTTTTATAATTTCCTGTATCTCCATGGCTGTTCCAGCCCCTCCTTCCCACCTCTACTGTCAGTCCCATCTAGATGCTGAAGTCTAGCTCGTATTCCACCTTTCACTGGTTTTCCCCCAATTCATAGCTTTGTATCCCTTTATATCCCGATATACACTCCTAACGCGGAGGGCCCCAACTGGAACTCCCTGCGTCACTCACCGCGCATGGCCTGGTGGCCTGTCCCTCAGGTTTGCTTTCCCGCTCAGCAGACCTGTCACCCGTCTCTGAGCCTCCTGCTAACCCAGGAGGCACGTGACTCCACAGCACTCGGTGGACCAAACAGGGCAAACCAACACCTCAGCAAATTAATAAGGTTTGGAAAAAGTCATGCTTTTCATCTCTTTAATAACCATTTACAAATGTGCCCAGAATGAACCAAGCTACTGCTGAGACCCGGTTCCTGTTCAGCAGGTAGACAGACATAAACAGCCATGACTGTGACCACACACACACAGTATTGGGCTCTGGGGGCTCAGGGGACAGCGACATTCCCTTGGGGACAAAGGGGAACATTTGAGTCAGGCCCTGAAAGACACCAAAGATGGTGCCAAACCAAAGTGGGCAGGGATGGAAAAGGCGAGAGAAGGGCTTCTGGGACAGTAGAGTCAGACCCAAGGCAAGGGGTGGGCACGCGTGTGGGCACCTCCTCTGCATGGAATGCAGGACCGTCCCTGAGGGAGCCGGGGGCAGCTCTATCATCTCCCCTCACCCGGGGCTGCTGCCTCACCTCTCTCGCCCCACTCTCACTTTCACCAGCGCACTGACGTGCCGCACATCTGTGGACCCTGCACTATTGACCTCTTGTTCTGGGTAGCCCAGCACCTACGTTCCATCTGGGACATTTGGCTCAGCTGCAGTGTTTAAGGTTCCTGACCTCAGATACGATTTACTGCCTAGGACAAGTTCATTAGTAATGAACTCTGAAATCCCAGGAATACAAAAATGAAGGGAAAAAAACATACCCCAAAGATGATGCACCATATATAGCTGCCCAATCTGGGAGAAGAATCCTCCAACTGCTTCATTACTGTCCTGTCTGAAGCGAATTGCACGAGCCCTGTAAGAAAAAAAACAACGTTCAGATATTGAATCAGGTATGTTAAAAAGTATCAGTAAGTTCCCTCCATCCTCAGCGCAAGTTGTTCAGAATGCATTCGAAAGTTGTTTTAATGTACATAAGATGTAAATGTACCTTTCTATAGCTACAGCAGTCATTTTTGTGAAAAATGGACAGTAATTCATAACTATTAAAATAAAAACAACATGGGACTTCCCTGGTGGTCCAGTAGGTAAGACTCTGCGTTCCCAATGCAGGGGGCCCAGGTTCGATCCCTGGTTGGGGAACTAGATCCCGCATGCATGCTGCAACTAAGAGTCCACATGCCGCAACGAAGACCCGGCACAGCCAAAATAAATAAATAAATAAAAAATAACAACAACGTGAGGATATGTGGTTGCACTGCTGATTCTTAACGTAAAGTCTAGAAAACTGGCAGAGGGTAGGCTAGGACCTGTCAACTTAAAAAAAGCTGCTTTCCAAGAACACACTGTGAGAAAGTGAGGGAATTCTCGATCTGAGAACCCCACGGTGCCACAGGCACTGTACTCCAAGGGAGACAGGGACCCTGCCTCGAGAACAGGGCTTAAAACAGAGAGGAAGAAAGTGCACCGCACCTACAAAGCAGCTGCACACCATGAACTCTGAGAAACCCGCAAGCTCTGTCATCTACAGCTGAGGGCGGGTGTCGAATTCTGCGACTCCTCGGACAGCATATGGAAGAACCATGGACATGAGCTTCCTGGCGGTTCAAACTGTCAACTGGCAACCGGGGCACAAACCGGGGCACGAACCCGCGTCCTCCACATTGGCAGGTGGACTCCCAACCACTGTGCCACCAGGGAAGCCCTGAACTTTGCTTTTTAAGATTCCCTGCTGCAAAAGGTATCAGATTTTTAAACACCTTCTTTTGTGTCTGCACCAGTACTTTATTTTTATATTTAGTGATGCACTTGAAATCCTAAACAAGTTTTTAAAATGTATATGTTTTCTTAAAGCAGTTTTCTAGAACCAAAGTTGAAAATGAAGGAAGCAGTTTCAAGTGATGTAGGAAGGTCACAGGTAGTCTCTCAAGAGACTCCACACCCCAGTTACCCAGTCAATTTATATCAACACTGCCCAGGCTTGGCCTGATGTCTCAGTCATATTAGGGTCCCAGAGTGGACAGGACTTGGGAAGATGGATTCATTCTAATTCATTTAAAAGAGCTGGAGGGCTTCCCTGGTGGCGCACTGGTTGAGAGTCCACCTGCCGATGCAGGGGACACGGGTTCGTGCCCCGGTCCGGGAGGATCCCATGTGCCGCGGAGCGGCTGGGCCCGTGAGCCATGGCCGCTGGGCCTGCGTGTCCAGAGCCTGTGCTCCGCAACGGGAGAGGCCACAACAGTGAGAGGCCCGCATACCGCAAAAAAAAAAAAAAAAAAAAAAAGAGCTGGAGACTATGAACAAGGATTCAATCCACTAATATCCACAGTGAGAGACGAGATAAGTGAGTCGGCTTGACCAGCGCATTCTCTTCTTAGAGGCAAACTTCATAGTAACTGAATTAGAACATCTCAAAGTGGGGTGTGGAATCAGAGCAAGGGCAGCCTGTGGTGGGAGTGAGGAAGCCAGTCTCCTCAAGGTCACTTTGTACATCTTGGCTCTCATTCACCACGTGCTCAACTCCACAAAGGTGACCCATGCTTTCAGGTTCTTTAGGGGAAAAGGAGGGATCTCTTGCTATTGCCCCCATGGGCTACCTCCAAGCAATGTTAATTTCTTTAACCTTACATGTACTGTTAAGTGATCATAATCTTCACAAAAATTACAAATCTGATTTGTAAATTATTGAAATTAAGCAAATCACTTTAATGTGCATTGTAACCCTAAGGGGGAAAACCCTTAGTTTCATTGATAGTGATAAATATTCAGGACAGTTCATTTCATTTTGAATTTTTCTCATTCACTTTCTCAGTAGGCAAAGAAAACATACCTTGCCTTAGCCTGGAAATAATCAGAAGCATGAAGTGAAGAGGAGATCACCACCTTAGTTACCTATGTGCCAAAATACAAACTGAATGCTGAACTGGCTTTATAAATAATTTTTAAAATAACTGAAGAATAACCTCAGTTCCTTCCTGTGGATTCCACGGTGGGCAAGTCTCAATGAGTAATACAGAAACATAGAACTGGGTGATCCTATTCTGTGGGCAACTAAATTACTACACTTATAGCATCAACCCTACCCCCGAATTCCTTAATAAAATGATGTCTACAATAATAGTATACAATCAAATATGTATTTCTTAGTTTTCAAATGAAAAGGAATTCTACCTTGCATTATTTAGCCTTTGATGACCTAAGAAGAGAAGATTCATTAGAAAAAAAGATCCCAGAACTGTTTTTTGGAGGTAGATCTTAGAAATTATCTAGCCCAAAGCAAGAAATTTTATAACTGAAAAAAAGAGAATATATAAATTGAAAGTAAGTAAAAAGTCATGGTTTTCCTTTTCCAAAGTGGTTGAACCATTTTACACTCACCAGAAATGTGTAAAGGTACCAATTCATTGACAACCTCATCAACACGTTATTCTGTCTTTTTAATTATAGCCATCCTAGTGGGTATGAAGTACTATCTCGCTGTGGTTTTACTTTGCATTTCCATACTGACTAAGGATGTTAAGCAGCTTTTCACGTCCTTTTTAGGCATTCATAGAGCTCCTCTGAAGAAATGTCTACTCAAATTCTTTGCCCATTAAATTTTTTTCCCCAAATTTATCTTATGATTTTATTTTTTATTGTGGTAAAAAGCACCTAACATTAAATTTATCTCAACCATTTTCAACTGTGCAGGCCAGTAGGGCCAAGTCTATTCACACTGTTGTGCAACAGATCGCCAGAACATTTTCATCTTGCAAAATTGAAATTATACCCACTAAACACCAACTCCCCTGCACCCAGCCCCTGGCAACCACTTTTTCATTTTCTGTGTCTATGGTTTTTACTACTTTAGAAACTTTCTATTAGTGGAATCATACAGTATCTGTCCCTTTCTGACTGGCTTATTTTGCTTAGCATAATGTTCTCAAGGTTCACCCTGCATGTGGCAGGACTTCCTTCTTTTTAAAGGCTGCATTAATATTCCATTATATATATATGCCACATTTTTATCCATTCATCTGTTGATGGGTATTTGGGTTGCTTCCACCTCTTACCTACTGTGAATAATGCTGTGATGAACATGGGTGTGCAAACATCTCTTTGAGATGCTGCTTTGAATTCTTTTGAATATATACCCAGAAGTAGGGTTGCTGGGTCAGAGAGTAATGCTATTTTCAATGTTTTGAAGAACTCTACTGTTTTCCACGATGACTGCCCCATTTTATATTCCTACCTACAGTACACAAGGGTTCCAATTTCTCTGTATCTTGCCAACACTTGTTATTTTCTGTTCTTTTGATAATGGCCTTCTTAAAGGGAGTGAGATGAATGGAAAATAATTGTGGTTTTGATTTGCATTTATCTTATGATTAGTGATGCTGACCATCTTTTCATATGTTTTTTGGCTATTTGTGTATCTTTGGAGAACTGTCTATTCAAGTCCTTTGCCCATTTTTTAATTGAGTTATTTATCTTCTCGTGATTGAGTTGTATGATTTCTTCATATATTCAGGATACAAGTCCTTTATCAGATATGTGATTTGCAAAATTTTCTCCCAGTCTGTGACCCGTCTTTTAATTTTTAAAACTGTATCCTTTGAATTACAAAAGCTTTTAATTTTGATGAATTATAATTTACCATTTCTTTTCTTTTGTGGATTGTGATTTTGGTGCTTATGTAAGAACTCTTTGCCTAACCCTAGGTCACGAAGATTTTCTCTTATGTCTTCTTCTGAAAGTGTTGTAATTTAGCTCTTACGTCTAGGTCTACAATTCATTTTCGGTTAGTTTTTGTATACAGTGTGAGGCAGGGGTCTAAATTCATCTTTTTGCAAGGATACCTAGTTGTCTGAGGACCCTGTGATGAAAAGATTATCTGTCCCCACTGAATTGCTTTGGTACATTTGTCAAAAACCAATTTGCTCACATGCGTGAGAATTTATTTCTTGTCTTTCAATTCTATCCCATTGATCTGATCTATATGCCTGTCCGTATGCCAGTACCATACTGTCTTGATTATTCTAGCTTTGCAGTCAGTTTTGAAATTGAGGACTGTGAGTCCTACAACGTTGTTCCTCTTTTTCAAGGTTGTTTTAGCTATTTTGGGTCCCTTGCATTTCTAAAGCCTGCTGGGATTTTGACTGGGATTCTGTTGAATCTATAGATCAGTTTGGAGAAAAATTCATATTTTGCTAAACTAAGAAGAAAAAAAAAGAAGCAACTGTATCATTGTGGTGCTCTGTTTATGTGACAAAAGCAACATTTCAGAAAAGATAACATCCAAGAAGAATATGAAATAACTTCATGTGACACTTGGGGGGTTTTGTTTTTTTTTAATAAAAAGTGCTTATCTCTTGGAGATATATACTAAAATATTTATAGATGAAATTTTATGTTGTCTGAGATTTACTTCCAAATACTCTGGGTTGGGGGATTTAGACCTAAGCAAGACTGGCCACGTGTTGATAATTACTGAAGCTAAGTAATGGGTATGGAAGGGAGACCTGTGGTATTTTTCTCTCTAGCTTTGTATATGTTTGAAAAATTTCATAATACAAATATATCAAACAAAACAACAGTCTAGTATCAAATCATGGCACTAACCCCAGATTTTATTTCTAGAAGTAACACTATGGCCTAAAAGAATCTCTTTATAAGACTTAACAACCTCATCACTTGGTAAAATACTCACCAGTAGTTGCCCCATTCAATCATAGTTCCTGGCTGAAAAGAGATTTGGATTCGGTTTGTTAGTTCTTCTGTGAAGAAATATGGAACTAACAGTATAAAAAACATCAAATGACAAGACTAACTTAAAAATTAACTTTTAATAATGTGAAATCTAACAGATAAAAAAAATGTAACAAAATAGTATTATTCACTGTGTTCATACCTATCCCACAGTGGAAGTAATATTCTGTGGCTTCATCTAAGAAGACAACATACACACAAAGTGAGAGTTAATTAAGTCATCCAATTATAGTCATAAAAACCATAGTTAGGCCCACGATGATTAAATTGTTGGTACCTATTCAGACTTTATTGTGAAATTTTTAAATAATTCAATTTAAGTAAACCTAACAAGGACATCACTTGTTTTTTTTCCAGTATAATACTGAGCATTAGACCACCAAGATCTACTGATACTTTTTCACTTTAACTATGTTGCCACCTGGGCCTTTCTTTTTAGTGGTCACCTAAGTAGGGAAATATCTAGAAAGTCATACAAATATTATTCCCCTTTTGTCTTACAGTGCTGTATAATGTCAATAGTCACATGCTTATTAGCTGCTCTAGTTCAATGGCAATAGATGCTAAATAATGTAGCTGATCCTGTATGTTACATCTTTTCCCTTATGCGTAAGACTATAAAAAACAAATGAGCTTAGCAAAGAGAAAGGAGGAGAAAGAAGGAAGGTTTAAAGAAAGGAAATAAGAGGAGAAGAACTGGACAGGGGAGAAAAGGAGCCAAACACACATCACAGAACATTCGCTCAGTGTCTGCTGTTCACTCAGCATCAGGGGTGCGTGTCCTTCTGCACAGAAGAACAAGGGGACAATTAACTCCTATTTCAGTACTTACTCGGAGCTGGTAAGATCTGAGTTCATATATATTCGGTCCTGACCGTGGGACAGGTTCATTCCAGAAACTGAACTCCAATAGCAGCTGATTCTTCCTCGAGAGAAGCATGTTGCTTCTTGCCTTACGGAATTCCGCAAATTCCTTTGAGTGAACAAAGGTGCTCATGAAATCTTCTAATATTTATATCATAAATATTAGAAGATTTATATATAAACCCACTTTAGCAACATTTATGTTCCTCCCACAATAGAATACTATTATAAACAGGGTCCAGCTGGCCTGAGACAGTCCCAGTTTACATCTTGTTGAACCAGCATAATGACTACTAGTATTCCCTTTCACTCTCAAAAGTGTCCAAGTTTAGATATCAAACTACATAGTCATCCTAATTATTTAAATGACAAAGTAAACTAATTTAATTTCCTATGATTTTAGGTTCTTCTAACTGTTTGACAGCATATTGAGACAGGTGACATGGACACCTCAAAACATCAGAAAATCAAACAGCCATTTATATTGGGAATTCCCTGGCAGTCCAGTGGTTAGGACTCCGTGCTTTCACTGCTGAGGGCACGGGTTCAATCCCTGATCGGGAAATAAGATCCCACAAGCCTCACAGCAAGGCAAAAAAAAAAAAAAAGTCATTTATATATGGACGGGGAGTCTACACAAAAGGTTTTCTTTCCTAATAATGTATGGCTGGTAGAATATTCTCCATTAACACACGCCTCTTCGTGAAGGGAGGGGGAGGATAGCAAGTCGGCCCAAGATGAAGAATATGTGGTTGTCAGTTCCTGAAGCAGATATGTGTTAGGTAACCCAGACTGACTTACCGGTTTCAAAGTTCCAGCTTATCAAAGTACAATTGACTTTTACAATAAGAACTATCATTTTAATAGTATTACAACTGGTTACTCTATGTTTAAATACAACCTCAAGAGTCCAAATAATAAAATTTTTACTACAGAAAACTAACAGTTTACTAACAAAAACGATGGCAGAAAAGAATCACTTAATTCTGTACTAACATCTACTATATCATTAGTCTTTTTCAAAAATCATTACCTGATTTTCTTTGAGTTTATTCATGACCTCCGTGAGGACTGGATAACCTCCTTCATACCTCCAGAGGTGAACTGAAATATATTTTAAACGATAACATACATTTAGAGTTTCATGATACTCTTACCTTGAAAATATTCTAGATACGCATGGTGCTAATACAGTACAAAACTGTAATGTGTGTTGGCTCAAGTTACACCATAAAGTTTCAATAATAGATTCAAACATGAAAAACAATCAAAAAGGAGTTTCTGCAGTGATTTACTGGAGAAACTACTTTAACCATAAAACTGGACTGAGACTTGGAAAGCTTTGCTTATAAAAACAAGCATTATGTTAAAAATCATTTAAGTAATGACAGTAAAGGCTTAAGGAACAAGGGTTTATTCCAAAGACTTCTGCTTCCTACCAGCTTGATCCTGCTCGCCATACCACGTGTTCCAAGTCCCCACCAAAGTACAAGGGTAATGTTTATCTTCGTGAATCTTTGGCAACACCTCTTGACTTAAAGAGAAGAAAGAGCAACACTAATTAAACAACCACCGAAATTACACCAGGTGGACAACACATGATCAGTAACAGGAAAAGGTCATCTACTCTGTGTTCTGACAACTGACCTCAGAATACGTTTATGATAAAAAAGACGTGCAGAATTAGCCTTTTGGCTGAACTCTGCTGTGCTCTCATGTCCCAATTATCAGAAGCTTAGGTGACTGATACCCCAGCTATCTAGAACAGTGGTAAGTAACTCAAGTATATTGATAAAAATGATAAAGAAGAGCCAAAGGTCCAAAAATTCCAGGAACTATGAGTCTATTATTTGCTGTTTCAGAAAAAAAAAAAAAAAGAAGTATATACTTAGGAATGGTGATGTGTATGAAAGCTAACTTTTGCTGGTTCCAAAGATGGGAAGGATGAGAGAAATGTGAATAGTAGAAAAAGAACGCGGGAAAAGAAAGGGAAGAAAGTCATGTGGAGGATGGGGCAGATGACAGGAGCGGCCCAGGAGGCACAGGAAGCAGCAGCAGAGAACGACTGGGCTTTAAGGAAGACGACGGAGCCAGGACACAACACAGTCTGGAAGCAACCCCGACCCCAACAATCCCGAAGGGCATCAAAGGGGCAGGAGAATCCAAATGAAAGAGACGACATGAGGCATAAATTAGTTTCTACTCAATTCAACCAGCTGAGGGGATTTGAAAGGTATCGCACCTAATCCCACGCCGGACACACCGCCCTGTTTGTCGCTATTGATTGCGCATGGTCCTGGCAGTGTATTAATTTAACAGAGGTGTCAGAGCCTGGTTCCACGGAGACCTTCCCGCATTACAGATTCTAATGGACAGGGAAAGGTAAAGGGAAGACCCATAACTGCATCATACCAAGAGAAAAGCTAAAATTTGCACACTTTTTGAATAGAAAAATTACGACGAAAAAGTGCCATATAGATCCAACAATGGATGCAAAAGATATCAAGGGCCAGAAATGGAACCTGTTCTCATTATTTGCTGATGTCAAGTGATATTAAGCTAGTGATCACCACCCGATGTTGAAGCACTAGGACTGGGTGGATATGACTAGTTAACAGAGAAAAGCTCTGAATGGTCTTATGTCTAACTGAAAACTCAAATGACTTTAAGACCCAGTACAATGACCAAACCACGTAATTTTTTGAAGGGTAGCATTTACTTTTAAAATTAAGATCAGATATTAAATGTATCTGATGTATGACCTGTGAAAGTTCAGAAATCACATGGGATTGATGGAAATTAGGGGTGGAGAAAGACAGATTATGTCAGGGAAATGGAATTGGGTTTTCTTTTTGCCACATGACATGATCAGGAAGTAAACAACTCAGCACTGGAGCTAGTGTGGAAGACGGAAGCCTGCACAGATGACCCAGGTGAATGGAGGCTGTAAGGTAGGTAGTACTTGTACTCAGAACTTGATGAGTTGGGAAGAACCTCATTATCTGGGCCCCTAAAAACCAGGCTGGAAACAGGCAGCTGCTGAAAGTTTCAGAGAAAAGATAAACAAACATGATGAAGGAGAAAACAGAACTCAAGCAGATCAATTTGACAAACTTCTGGGTAATGGACTGCAGGGTGGGGCGAAGGTACAGGTGCAGCTTCAAACCCAGGAAGGCAGTCAGAAAGGGCTACTTGGAAATGGGCCTCAACAGGCCTGCAGAGGGAAACAAGCAAAGAGAAGCAAAATACACGTCAAATGAAGAATACACAGCCCTTAGTGACCAGCTAATCACATAAAACTAAGGCAAGAGTCAAATAAAACCATGGTGAGTGTCACACATGGAGAAACTGGAAGAGCAGCGTAATTCTGCACATTGAGTTTGAAGTGAGAACATGAATAGACAGCCAGGAATCTGAGACAGGAGATGAAGTGAAAAAAAGGACAGGAAAGATAATCCAGGGAAACATCAGCATACAGAAAAATTCCACTTTATGAGAAGAGAATTAGAAAAAAGCATTTGTTTTATTTTTAGGGCACTTCTAAAATAAAGAGAACTGTGCTGAGGTGAGCAAGAAACTCAACGCTAATGTTATATTTCACGAACCACCTCCAAAAATAAAACAACAAAAGATGTTTTGCTTCTGAAAGTTACGCTGATTCTGGTAACAAAATCATTTGCTTTCTCATGAAAGCAGCAGATATGAAAGGTTAAAAAAAAGCTTTTAAATTATATTTGTGGACAACTGATCATTAAAATGCTATTTCTGTTAATAACTAACGCACTTAATTCTCTTTGGTCTTCAAGTTTACAAATTCGATAAGAATATATGGGTTTCATGTCATATGAGAATCTGCTGAAGGGACTTGAATCCTGGCGGATGGAAGACCCGGGAAGAAATGGCAGCTCTGCTGAAATCCATACAGGGCTCTCACGTGGCAATATTACTTAGGAGTAAAACTGGACACAGTGGAGGTCCCAGGGATGTGAATTCTAACTCCTAACACTCAGAGCTGTCCAGAAATGGAGCATATGAAATGTATTTAAGCATAGCGTCAGGAAGGGCTGCAGAAAGGACTCAAGCACTGGATGAGTAGCTGGGCTAGACCACCTTGCAAGGTCCCTTCCAACCTGAAAGAGTCTAGTAACATTCCAAAGTCTGATAGCCTATGTGAGGAGTTAGCTGAACAAGCGCTTAAAATCAAAACATCCTTGGTAATGCCCAACAGAGCTCAACTTAAGAGCCTCTCCACGTTCAGCTTTAAGAAGAGGCGTGAAAGATCTCACTCTGCTATCAAGGGTTAGTGCAACTGACAAATATTAAAATCATTATTTTTCCCCAAGTAAAGGATAGTTTGGTATACACACCAAATTTTGTTGTATGCTTCTAGGCATTCCGGTTTAACATTGTGAACTGAAACAAAAGAAAATTCAACGATAAACTTATGAACAAAGGGAAAAAAGTCAACTATGAAGATAGCAAACCTATGACTCACACTGTAATTTGTACAGACTGCTTGTTTCCCTTTTGGCTAGGAGATTAGAGTGAGCATCTTTCCTTGGATCAACTTTCCGGACAAATAAGGATTTTAACCAGCTGTCCTCTCGAGGTCTGATAATGGAAGACGCCAATTTCCTATGGAATAACAAATGCAAAAATTTGAGTTTAATCAGAGGTACAAAGATCCCAGGGTCTTTAGGTTGTGTCGTGTAGTACATTGTTTTCATAAATTCATCAATCCATTCAGCAAATACGCCTTGAGCACGCCGTCTAGGCACTATTCTAGAACCTGGGATACCGTATGTCCACTTTTCATGCCACCAGCGTGCACTCTGAACGCAGGAGCGGAGTGTGAGAGAAGTAACTTCGGCACTCCTAGGAGAGTTCTCACGTGTATCTCTGTGAGTTCCACCGTGTGTCCTTCCTTCCTCCAAGGAAATTTTCAACATAGAAAAACCATACAAGGAAACCTAGAATAGTCAAATTCACAGAGAAAGAAAGTAGAATGGTGGTTGCCGGGGGCAGAGGGGAGGGGAGAATGGGGAGTTACTACTTAATGGGTACAGAGCTTCAGTTGGGGAAGATGAAAAGGTTCTGGAGAGGGATGGTGGTGACAGTTGTACAACAATGTGAACATACTTAACGCCACTGAACTGTACTTAAAAATGGCAAATTTTATGTTATATGTACTTTACCACAACAAAAGAATGTGAAAAGGAATATACAGAGAAAGTGAATTCTTTCGTTAAAAAAACTATTTTACCCCTAAACTAAATTAACCTTAGAATCAAGATTTTTAACTCACAAAAACCTAAGAATACAGACTTCATTAACATATAAATAATTTGCTTATTTTCATCTTATAACTGAACTCCTACTATCCATGCTGTCAGAAAGTGAGGATAGATTTGACTTAAGTAACAAATTACACTTTACCTGTGAAATTTTAAGTGCATGTTTAATTCCCATATGCTTGCTGGTGGGATCACAAATTTGTGTGACCTCCCTAGAGGGCAGTGTGACATTATCTATAGCAAAATTAAAACTGCGTAGGCCTGTCGGCCTAAGAGTTGCACTTGTGGTATGTCCCACAGGCAGCTATATTTAGACAAGTGCACACAGCTGAATGCGTGCAAGCATTCCTTACTACCTTGTTTCCAGTTTGTTCCTGGTACAGGCAATTTGGAACCCATTAATGGGGACTGGTCAAATAAATCAAGGTAGAGCCAAAATCAGAATAGAATGCAATCAATACAAGGAATGAGGCAGATCTACACGCACTGATATGTTGGTATCGCTGAGATGAGTTACATGGAAAAGCAGGCCCAGAACAGTACCACAAATACACACACAAAGTGAACTGCTAATAGTGAGGACATCTGGGGACTGTGAGTGGGCTTGGGATGGGAGGGGCGAGTTTTCCTTTTCGCTGTATAACCTTCTGGACTCTTTGAGAATTTTCCATATACATATATTATTTTTATACCTAAAATTAGCTAAAATATCTAAAGTGCATGTTTAGAAACTCCTTTATGGGTAAGGTATATAGGTATACATAACCTGAGAACAAGATTTTAAAAATGAAAGCCTGGCTGAGACTCACCCTCTTCCTAACTTCACACAACCATAATCAAATGACAAATCGCGTCCCTTCATCTTCTCCACTTTAATTCATGCACAGTAAAATTACTCTTTTTGGGACTTACAGTTCTGTGAGTTTTGATAAATGCATAAAGCCATGTAACCACCACCACAGTAAGATAGGGAACAGTTCCTTCACTCCCTAAAATTCCTCCTTTTGTAATCAACCCTTCTCCCAACTCCTAGCAACCACTGATCTGTTCTATGTCTCTACAGTTTGCCTTTTGCAGAATGTCTCATATATGGAATCATACAGAATGTAGTCGTTTGAGTCTGTGCCCATTCTTTCTGCACGATCGCCTTTATGCGGATGACCATCCTCTCTGGCCAGGGCTATCACGGCGTACTCTTTATTGTTTTGATCTCTAATTCACGTACACATAAATGATCTTTTCTGCCCTTTGCTAGATCATGCCAAGGGCAGTAACGTGCTGGGATTCCAAATGACCAATACAAACACTCAGATCTTAACCAGTGCTTCAAAACAAGGTCTGGCTACTCACAGGCCAGTGTGAGCCTTTTCTGGGGGGATCTCTTGGAAACACTAGATGACTTCCTACAGACCATTTTCAATCTGTTTAGCAGACCTGTTTAAGGGCACAGATACCAAATATAAGAGGTAAAGAGAGAGGTAAAGAGAGAGTAACCCCAGGTGTTAAGGGGAGTTTAAACAAGAGGCAAGAAAAACTTGCATGACGTGCAAATTCCCCAATGCCTCATGAGATGAACAAGTGGATTCCACATTAATACAAATTCCTATTCTTATTCAACTATGGTGCTTTAGAAAAAACAGAACTCTAAATTTCACGGGTTACATTGGCAGCCTTTTTCTTTTTTTGCTTAAAAAAAATTGACTTGCTGCTTTAATGAACAAACATTACAGAACACTTTTCACTCCATATGACTGTTTTGAATTTAAAAACCAATTCATAGGATATTATCACAAATAGCTAGAAACCAGATAAAAAGATTTTTTTTGGACCGATGGAGCTTACAAATATATAAACAAAATATACAAATATAAAATTAACAATAAAATGTTTTCTATAAATACAGTAATGATCAAGAAACAGAAAAGCATTTTTTCAAATCTTTTAAGATTAAAAAGCAGCAAGCTCATATTAAATAAGCAAAATAACAATTCCAGTACATGCAATTTTTCTTATTAGTGCATAGGACAGAAATATATAGTCCTAAGCGGCATTTGTAAAAAGAAGTTGGAAATTCTTCCATTTTGCTTTTATTATATGTTAAAATGCCTTAGAATTAAGAAAAGTGTTAATGGTGGTATCCCTGAAGGGAGGCTGGAGAGTTAAAATAGAGGAGACACACATCGTTCCCCATATAATATCTGTATTGACTATGTTTTTTATTTTACTCTTTTATTTTTTTAAGTACATGTTTAACCCCTAGTAAATACACTTAAAGCACTTAGGACAGCACCTGATTAATGGTGAGATTTTATAACTGTTTTTAAAACTACTTTAAAAAAACTTTTAAAATTAAAAGAAATTATATATAAAAACTATTAGCTCTTTAGCAGAAACCAAAATCATATGGTATTTGTCTGGTTTCAATTCACTTTTTTTTTTTTTCTTTCCAAATTTATTTTTGGCTGCATTCGGTCTTTGTTTCTGCACGCAGGCCTTCTCTAGTTGTGGTGAGCGGAGGCTACTCTTCGTTGTGGTGCGCAGGCTTCTCATTGCAGCGGCTTCTCTTGTTGCAGAGCACGGGCTCTAGGCACGCGGGCTTCAGAGCACAGGCTCAGTAGTTGCGGCGCACGGGCTTATTTGCTCCGCGGCATGTGGGATCTTCCCAGACCAGGCCTCGAACCTGTGTCCCCTGCATTGGCAGGTAGATTCTTAACCACTGCGCCACCAGGGAAGTCCCCACTCTTTGATTATATAAATAAACTAATTCTGAAGAGAAGGCAATTCTCCAAATGAATCATGGTAAAATTTACTTCAATAAAAATAAAAACATTTTTGTCAATTCGTTTAAAGTATTTCATTTTATTTTTTTTTGGCTGTGCCACGTGGCTTGTGGGATCTTAGTTCCCTGACCAGGGATTGAACCCCAGGCCCTCGCCAGTGAAAGTACCAAGTCCTAACCATTGGACCACCAGGGAATTCCCGTGTTTAAAGTATCTTAAACACACCATGTTTTGGGATATTTGCTTAAATAATATCATGAAGCAAAAGGGCAAGCATATAAAATTAGTGATATGCAAAGTAGAAAGTTTTAAGATTTTTTTTTTTGCGGTACGCGGGCCTCTCACTGTTGTGTGGCCTCTCCCGTTGCGGAGCACAGGCTCCGGACGTGCAGGCTCAGCGGCCATGGCTCACAGGCCCAGCCGCTCCGCGGCATGTGGGATCTTCCCGGACTGGGGCACGAACCCGCGTCCCCTGCATCAGCAAGCGAACTCTCAACCACTGCGCCACCAGGGAAGCCCAGTTTTAAGATTTTTTTAACGGGACTTTGCATAGCTCTTTTTTTTTTTTTTTTTTTTAGTAATAACAATTATGAACATTGTACCCCTTATGAAAGGGGTACAATGGAAGTTTCTAAGAATATCAGCACTAAGGAATTTCATTAAGAAATACTCACCAAAGCAACCACTACTAATAGTTCTTAATGAATCCTTCCAGAAGTGCACAGACAAGCGTATACCATGTGCACTCATATTGATATTTAATTCCTATGGCATTTAATACTTTATAATAAAGAATTATTGATGGACTAAATCTGGAAGGGAAAAAAAATTCCAAAGTAATTCTTCCCTTCCTCCTTAGAATTTAAGGGGATTACAAGCTAATAAGCACACACTTCCTGCTAGGCACTGGACTAGGCAGTTTGTTTCCTGTCTTCTCATTTAATCCCCGCAACAATCTAGCAAGGTAGGTATTATTGCATTTTAAGGACTAGCTCACAGATGTTATTACACAACCTGAGCTAAGAAGCAGCAAGATAAAAATATGAACCCAGATCTAACTGTAAAGTTCAAAATATTTTCACTAATAAGGGATGCCTCCTCCACACAAACCTCCCCAAGTGAGCATTCGTTCCAGATTTTAATACCAAAGGGATTTACTTTAGGATGGGTAAGATGAGGTAAGGGATATGACACCACTTTGTAAGCTAAAGATTGACCTAAGAAGTAGTCAACATCACAGGACACACACAAGAGCCTGAGTGCTGCTTACTTGTCAAAGTTGGGTAGCAACTGTCTTGACAAATGAAGAACAGTGTGGCGCAGCATAGCCCCAACTGACTGTTGAACTCTGAAATCTTTCAGCTGGCAGGTGACCAAAACTGCTTCATGTGCCCAGTCCAAGCTGAATCACGGAAAGGGATAGAAGCAGCCATGCTAACAGCTGTCAGGGTGATAAGACCTGGGCTGGGCCAGGGTGCTTTACCAGGAGTGACAAACACTGCAATCAGCTGTCTTTATAACATCATATATGTGTTGGGTGGCACTTTACAGCGGGTGAGGTAGGGGGCAGCACATCCTACAAAACACTAGATTCTAAATAGAAAAAGCATTATGTGCCTGGCTCAATGGATACAATGAACAGATGCCTAGCCTGCCCACTGTCATGGGAAAAACCTATCAGTAAACAGCCACAGTGGTCACAGACACTGTGGACTCACATGCACTGTGGGAACTGGAGGGAATGAACCGCCTTGGCCTTGGCCAGCAAGGAGCGAGAGGGACTCCAGTGGAGACATTGCAGCTCTGTCTTGGAGGACAAGCAAGACAGGGACAAAGCTAGTGATAATCCCAGTCAAAGGGAACAACGTGTCCTGGGGCATGGAGTCGTGAAGCTGTGTGGCATGTTTCTGGAACAGCAAAGCATTCAGGAAGGCAAGAGAACAGGGTGTGGGAGGACAGTGAGAGGAACCACGGGAGGGTAAGCAGGCCAGGGGGGCTGGGCTCCCGTGCACCAAGCCTATCAGCTGGACCTTATCCTGTAGACGGGGCAACGCTAGCAAGTTTTCAGAAAAGATCCAGGCGTAAAAAGCAGCCCGGCGGTGGTGTGGTGGTGGACTAAGCAAGAAAGGCAGGGAGCATGGCTCCTGGCGGGCTGCCCAGTCCAGCAGTACCGGCACACCGAAGGCATCTGATACTCACTGGATGGACCAAAGGATGGTCCTGGGTTAAGATGATGGCAGGAGGGATGAAGGGGATGTATTACAATCAAAAGATACTCCTGAGGTGAAGAGGAGAAGACACGGATACTGATTAGGTGTGGAAGATGGTGTTTTGGTTTAGTCGGGGCAAATTACAGAAGGGAAATACATTTAACACAGAGACCACAGGATGAGGCAAGGGGCTTTGGTCGTCTGATCACCAAATATGCACGGACTGTGCCCTGCATGTGCCAGGCACTGGGCCAGGCTGAGGCTACGAAGAGGAATAAGCCTGGCCCTGACTTCACAGAGCTTGGTTTGCTGGTGGAAGCAGACGGACAAACGTGATCACAGTCCAGGGGAAGAAGGGCCCCTCCGTGGAGACACAGGTGGTGGGCGTGGCGGGCTGGGGCAGAGGGAGTGGGGTCTAGGTCAGCCTGAGGGAGACGTGGACCAGCCCTCTGAAGAGGCACCTGTTGAGCTGAGGGCCTGGAAGATGAGGAACAGTTTGTCAGGTTGCTGCCCACGGGAGGAAGGACTTTCTCCGAAGGAGAACTCTAGCTGCCAAAGCCAGGGGAATGTGAATACAGCAGAGGGGAGAGGGAGGGGCGGAGGCCGAAGGGCCCACCCGAAGAAGAGTCTTGCCTTAAAGCAGGAGCCACGGGACTCCCCTCCCCCGCCCCACCGCCAAGCCCAGTAAATTTGTCTTCGCCACTGCTGCTAGAGACAGCCGTTCCCCAACCTTTAATTTTGAAAAACTTCAGACACAGAGATGAAAGAACAGTATAACGAAGACCGCTATGCCCTGTATCTAGATGAAAAATGAACATTTTATAATTTTTACTGTTTATATATATTTTGCTTTTTCATTTTTACCAAACCATATGAAACCAGAGTGCAGACATCATGATACACCATCCCTAAATACTTCAGCACACATCTCCTAAGATCAAGGACAAACCATGTCACTAATAATAAATATCACATCTAAGGAAAATAATAATTCTATAATATCTAATATCCACTCCATCTTAAAATGTCCCCAATTGTCCCTAAAATGTTTTTTATAGATTTTTTCTTGGTGGAGGTGGGGTGGAAAGGAAGAGGGATTAGGATCTAGTCAGGGTTCATGTCAGAGATCTTTCTAGTAGGAAAATGTCCTGCTCATTTGTTCTGGGGAATTCTCTAGCTGTCCCCCTCACCAATGGCTTCAAGTCTACACTCTTGATAGGAATCCAGCCGAGTGGTGATGCAGAGGCACAGTCAAGACATGCTGGAGGCAGAACTAACAGATCTGGCAACTGACTAGACGGGCGGGAGCAGGCAGGGAAGGGCTTGGGGAAGACCTGGTTTCTGGCCTGCACCACTAAATGCAAGATGTTCCACGGCTGGGGAGAGAGAACCCAGGAGGAGCAAGCAGGCTTTGCAGGAGGAAGATGAGTTAAATTCTGGGTACATGGTCGTTTCCAGCACCTGGGGGACACTGATGCAGTGCTCAGTAAACAGCTGAGCAGAGGGCCTGGCACTGAGCAGAGCGAAGATGTACTTGGCAAATCGGCCTCCTGGGAACGCGTCCTCCATCCCTCCGGAACCACTCTCGCAAAGTCACTCACAACCACCCCTGTCGGTAAGTGGTTTTCTTCCGCCATCTTAACCTTCTGGCAGCATCTGGCACAGCTGAACCACTCCCTCTTTGAAATACCGCCCCCGGGCACTGACCAATAATGACCTCACAGCTGCCCCTTCCAGCTCCCTTGCTGCCTCTCCTTCCTATATCCAGCCTGTAAATATCCATACAGCCCAGGGCCTGCTTCTCAGCTCTTTCTCTATCCACACTCCTCAAGCAAATCTCATCCATTCCTATAGTTTAAAAAAGCATTTTATTATGAAAAATTTCAATCAAATACAATATAGTATACTGAAACCCATGGATCTATTAACATTTTGCATTCCTATATGCTGACAATTCTCAAATGCTGTCCAGACATCTCCTTGGAGGAGTCATATAGGTACAATAAGCCAACTGCCTACTGGGTCTTTCTATTCGAGTAGCCCACAGACATCTCCAATTTCACCGGGTTCAAAACTGCCCTGGATCCGCCCCCTCCCCACCCTGCACCTGTTCCTCCTTCTCTGAATGACTAGCAAGCACCCTGCGTGCCTTATTCACTGATGCTTCCCAACAGCACCTGGCACGTGGTGGGCACTCTCACCTTTGGAACAAACGAGTCTCCGTAAATGGCACCAGCATCTGCCTAGTTGGCCATCATCCTGACTGTCCCCTTTTCAAAGTCAGCCTGATCTTTTAAAAACGTAGATCAGATCATGTCACACTAAAGTGTATACCTTTAAACGTCTTCCAGAGTAAAATCCAAGCTCTCTCAATGGCTTGTGCGGCCTGGAATTATCGGGCCCCTGCTGCTCGCCACCTGTTCTCCATCTTCCCTTTACTCCTGCTCTTAGATTTTTCTCGGGTTTCCCAGTATGCCTGACTCCTCTCGTTCACGGCTTTCATGCCCACTGACCCTTCAGGTCTCAGCTTAATGCCACCTTCTCGGAGAGGCCTTCCATGACCTCATGCAGGGAGGTTCCCTGATTCTCCCATGCCACCTACCTCAATCTGTAAGTCTACGTGGGATTCCACCTCTGCCATGGCTTCCTGGGGAGAGTGACCATGGCTATTATGCTCAGGTTCATGGGGCTTCATCGACATCATATACATTCAATATCTGATACAATCAATGAGTTAGCTGGGTCCAGACTGAGTCCTAAAGAACACCTACAGTTAAAGCAGACTAGAGCCCGGGAAGGAGTTGAGTAGTCAGAAGGTACAGGGCACCTTGTATAGAGACAAGGACGCCAGTGTCAAGAGCGCTTGGCCCCAGCAGGAAGTGGGGGTACCGGGCACACCCGGGTCCAAATCTCCAGTTTATTAGCTTCAAGTGACCTTGGGCACTTTAGGGGAACACCTTCAGTCTCAGCTGTCTTTTGTGAAAAAAAGAAAATATCAATTTCATGGGCTTTTATCATCTGTGTGAAAAAATAAAGCAACAGTAGATACTTAATAACAGAATAAAAATAAAAGGAGGGTGATTTGTTAACCATCTTGGAAACATAAATATCAAATTTTGAAACACAAGTTGAGCATGAGTCCTAGGAAGGGCACTGGGCCTCAAGCCTCACAAACTTGGGTTCAAATGCCTTTTCCAGCCACGTGTCTCAAGCCCTTTAGGTTCCTTCTCATCTCTAAAATGCACATCCTATTACTTCTTAAGAGTGCTACTAGGATTACATTAAATAAGCCGTATCAGTATAAAGCTGGCCCGTATTAGGAGTTTAACAGGTAGCTCCCTCCCGCTTCCATTTTTAAGTGCCAACTGTATTTTCTATAGGCTCACTATTTAATTAAACACAAACAAAAAGAGAAAATTTAAGTTACCCAACGTAAAGAAACCGAAGAAGCAAATCGATGTGTAAGTTAGTATGGGATTTGGTTTTTCGATTTGGAAAATGGGACATGGCTATCTCAGGGATGGATTCTGACCAAATATTTAATCCAATGAGGTTAGAAAAAGAGTTTAAACACGAAGCCAACGTCCCCTTAGTGCTGATAACTGTACATACTTTTTGATTCGCTATCTACTTTTAAATGCAAGTCAACGACTGTTCTTAGGGCTGACACCTCTTCACTACTTCCCCGACCTCCACTTGAGGGCTCACCGGGGACGATACGGTATTTTATTTCTTCCTCACAACAACCCAGGAGGTGAGGGTTATCTCTACTGCCATTTGCGGAATCAAGCACTGAGGCTTTGCGCGGGCGAGCAGTGTTCTCAGGCGGCCGCAACTTCAGGGCCTGCGGCCTCAGGCATGCGCCCGCCGCCCTGCCACCGCTCCGGGTCGCGCCGGGTCAGGGTCCCGCAGGCCGGGCAGGCTCGGCGCGCGGACGTGGCTTCGGCGCCGAGCGTCGTTCCCACCGTGACCTTGAGCCCGGCCGGCCCGGCAGGCAGGCACTCCGACCTCGCCGAGGCTCCGACTCGCCCAGCCGCGCCGACCGAAGCCTCGGTCCCGCCGCCCCGCAGTCCGGGAGGCCCTGCCCAGTGGGAGCGCGGCCGGGCCGGGTCGTAGACTCGTGCCGGGGACCCGTGCCCTCCGCCCCGCGGCGGCCCCTCCCCGGCCGCTCCCGGAAAGGGCGGCGCTGCTCACCAGAGCCCGGGCTGGAGGTTGCAGGGGCCGGCCCGCCGCAGAAAGCTGCCGGCCGAGGCCGCTCCGCCGGCGCGCAGTACTCGCGCCGCCATCTTGCTCCGGCGCCTCGGCTCCCACCGCCCGGGCCGCCGCTGACGCCGCCGCCGCCGCCGCGACCCCTCCCCCGGCCGGGCCAGCCGAGGCGGGGGCGGGGCAGGGCGGGGCGGGCGCGATACCGCTGCAGTGCGGGGCGCGGCCGCCAGGGGGAGCGGGGCCCGCGGCGGTCGCGTCCGCAGTGCGTGCCGGCGCTGAGGCCCCGCAGCTGCGAGCCGCGAGAAAGGGAACCCGGAGAAAAACCTATTTTGAGACTTTAAGCTCCAGCGAAAGGAGCTCGGTGCGTAACACGGGGTGCGCCAAAGGAACAAGGGCAAGGCTTGAACCCACGTGGAGAGATCCACAAGGGGAGAGTAACACGGTTCCTAGGGGAATCAAGGAGCTGGGGTGCGAAGCTGGGGGGGGGGGCGGGCTTCTCCCCGAATACCCTTTTGGATTTTGCTCCGTGTAAATATATTGCCTATTACGCTGTAATAGAAGCATTCTGGATGGACGCACACTCAGGTTCTCTCGTGGTCTCCAGACTCCATTGTTCCCGTTGATTTCAGCACCGGTGGGCTGGGCCCCATCCTCGCCCTCGAGCCGTCCCAGTCTGGTGGGGCTGGATGTGAAATGACTGGAGTGTCAAGTGTTGAAATGGAGAGAAGGGAGGGAACACGGACGGGAGAGCATGTAACCGGTGGTGCCTGGGAAGTGGAGGATAGACCCTGGGGAGCTGGCACAATAGCGCAGTCCCAAGGGAAAGAGTTGACTCGTGGAAGGAGGGAGGACAACTCCGCCTGGCCAAGGAAACAGCCTAAAGAAGGGCGTGGGTCAGGATGGCACTGTTGGGGGGAAATGTATCCTGTGGCAAGATAAAAGAGCCACAAATGTTCTCATGAAACCGCAACCAAGACAAGGCCCGCAGAAAGTGAGCTGGACAGTTAGAAAAGGGAGAGAAACAGGGAGGAGCTCCCCAGCCACCAAAGGGAGCTTTTCAAGGCCAGTGCGAATCCTGTGTGGTGCTCCAAGGACAAAGGTGCTTCAAGGGCAAAGTACGACCCTGCCTGAAAAAGTGTCAGCGTTACACCCCTTAGCACCCCTTACCGGACTCTTACTCGCCCTCCCCACCATGTTGCGATGGTTACAAAATTCCTGAGCCCACCTGGGCGACGCCCATCTGGGCAACAGGACCTGTCCCAAATAAGGAAAGGCATCTGGCCTGTCCCACTCCCACCCTAGAGAAGGAAGGTATATGTGCCCCGACCAATTGGTAAACGAAATTTTCACCTCGGACCAGTCCTTTGTTTTTCTGCTATAAAAACTGATCAATAGCACATGTTCCTGCTCGGCTCTCCCATACTAGGAAGTCGGCCCGCTGTTCTGGCAGCAACCCTTCCCTCTAATAAATTGTCTTCTTTACATTCTGCCTCGTGTCTGGAAATTCTTTTCCAACCCGCGTTCAGACCACGACACTCTGGACTGGGGAGCTGGGAGGTCTCTGCTAGGAGGGCTGGGGGCAGGAACTGGGCTTGCGGACTGAGGGGTTCTCTGAAGCTGGTAATCTTTGGAGGCGAAGGAAGGGGGAGGGGGCTCCAGGGGTGCAGGATTTTCTCTGACTGGGGCAATGTTTGAACATGTTAATATGGCAAGGAGCCACCAGGGAGAACAGAAGTGGATCCTGTGGATGGAGGAAGGGAAACAAGGATCTGCCCCAGACCAGGGAGAGGCATCTGGTGGAAAGGAGGCCAGGCACACAGGGACAGGAGGCCAGAGGCTGTTGATCAGGCCAGCTCCTGATCTCAACTGGCTTACGCTTCGTGAGGCCATAGAGGCTGCAGAGACGCAAAAGGGAGGCTGGAGTTCTCACCAGGGCGGAAAGGACATGTCTGCCATCCTGCACTGTGGGAGGCAGGGCCTCTTCAAGCCAGGGGTGTCGGTGTGACTTTCTTACATATTCCCCAATTTCTCAGCTCTATTTCAGGAGACAAATGCTTTCAAGTCTATTTTCCTGAAATGTTAACTTGGAAGGCATTTCTTTGCTGACCTGGCTTTTGTGTTTAGTATTAGGCCACTCATTCTGCACTTTTTTCTCCACTATCATTTTGCTCTGAAGTTCCATTAACCCAGTGCTTTTTACTGGGGGGAAGGAGATACTCTTATTTCACAGGTGTGTGGCTTAGGTTACAGTGTCATAGGATAAACATGGGGCATCTTCCTGGAGGATAATTTTTACACCAAGATTTTCAGGAAAAGTATCTATGTTAAGATAAAAATGATACATTAGAGTATAGGTAAGCCTTTAAAATATTTGAGCTTTTAGAGATAGCTTGGACAGGTGTCCTCTCCCCTCCAGGATAACCAGTACCGCATAGCCACCCCCTTGGCAGACAGTCTAAGATGCCTCCCTTCGGTTCATCCTCTCTGAGAGTTCTACTTCGGAACATCATCTATCTTCTTTTCATCTTCCCTGCCCAACTCAGTTTATGTCTTAGGACCAATCTTTGAACAGGTCACTGTCTCCCTACCTCCAATCCTTCCCATTCCAGTCTATTCCTGACACAGATGCTATTACTTTACAGAAATGTGAATCTAGTTATATCACTCTTTAAAACATTAAACAACCCACCACCACTTACAATTCCTGCCTATTGCTCTACTTGAGTTCCACGCTTGTTCAATGTCCCAGCAGTGCTCACCGCTTCCAAAACCCCTTGGTTACAGTCCTTTCTCTCATCCTTCGAGGACTTTACACCCCCTTCCTCTGCCTGGAATGCCCTTTCCAAATGCCTCATGCACTAACCTGGAGACTCTTCCTTTAAGATTCAGTTCTAGCATTCTCTAATTTTTTTCTGGAAAGTTACCCCAATTTCTCCCCCACCCATGTGTTTCTGTGTTTGTCATGAAGATACTTGTGCATACCTGCCCAGGAGATTATAAGCCCTGAGGAGGGGGCAGTGCCTGTGGTTATTACTCAACTACTGACATATTTGTTGAGGTTGAAATATACTCCAAGTCCCTTCTGGGAGCCAGAAAACTGAAATATATAGCTCAGTGTTTCATCAGGTCAAAACCTAAGTTATCACAGTTTATCAATGAACAGCAATAAAACTCTGAAACTCTCCAACTCAAATGCATGTGAGAAATTCTACCACTTCATCAATGTATCAGATTTTAAGAACTCATTCCTATTTAATCTAGCCTAGGATACAGGAGAAAAGTGACAGAATTTTAGTTTTATTTTCTGCGTGTCAACATGCTTATTAATACAGACTTTAATCTGATAAAATCTGACCCCAGCATGTTAATTGTTTCCATTTGGAATTGGCTAAATCAGAGAAAAACTTAGTTTCAAATATATAGTATCAAAAATAAATATGCACTTGATGTGGTCTTATCTGTTTATGATACCAAAAGGTTTTCTTCTCCCAAAATAAAAGTTCTAAGATAAATTCCAGATTCCTTTGAATGAAAACAAAAACAAAAAAACACCTTCTAAAACAGTGAGCTTACAAACAATATAGCGCACTGCTAGGCACACTTAGTGTAACAGGAAAGTATGTTCGCTGAGAAGGAAATTTGAAACATGACTGTAAAACTTTATGAAAAATTATAACAAGGCCTTTACTTCATTTACTTTTAGCTAGTTCATAAATACCAGAAGAGAAACTGGACGGTTTGTGAGGAAACTTATAAAAATTTTTCCATAAAGCAAACTTAGAAATCCTTCCCTTTTGGCTCCGTTTTCCAATCCTCCTTCACTGTGTTGAAGAGAGATCGAGTTTTTCCAGGTTTTTGCTTAGGTGGGTGGTTTCCAGACTGACTGGACTCTCCAGGTAGGTGGTTCCCGCACAGCGCTTTCCGGTCACTGGATCTATGACTTGTCCAACTTTGAAAATTATCTCAGCCAGTTCATGCTTCACGTGCTTTGTTTTCGGGACAGGTAGAGCTTTGAGAAGCACAATGTCTCCAACGGTGCACTGCTGGAGAGCATCATGGGCAAAGTAGGTTTTTCGCTTATTAAAATACTGTTGAGAGAAGGAGGAAACAAATCAGTAGTTCCCATCCATGACCTGGCAATGCAGTACAAAATCTGAAAAAGGAATGCGCAGAAAACAAGCTGGAACTTGGGGGAAAAAATAGATAACATACTTATGGAGACTTCCAATACAAAAATTAGCTGCTTAATTTCTGGAAAACGGCAATGACTTTTCTAGAACTGATCTTGTCTGGAGCTCTCCTGCTTATTTCCTGCAGTACCCTTGCTCTATCAATTATCATCCTCTTCTACAATATTTAAACTCTTCCTTCCCAGTAGAGCCTTCTCTCCAGCCTAAAAACACACTATCTCACCACTAGCTGTGTGATTTGGGACAAGTCACTTAACTACTCCAAGCTCAGGTTTTTTTCCCCCACCATAAAATGAGGCTCCAATGCCTGCGCCTCTAAAGTTATCAAGAGAATGAAACATTATAATGTTCATAAAGCACTTAGCTTCATGCCTCACTCAAAGTATTACAAACAAGCCACAGATGAGAACTAGCATCACCTATTCCTCAAGACAACCCTGCCACAGCATGTAGTCCCATTTAACAGATGAGAAAAACAAGCTCAAGGAGGTGAAGTAATGTGCACGGCTAGTAACCAACAGCCAGTACTCAAACTAAGGCCCTCTGATTCTAAGGCCAATGATCATGCCATCACTCTTCAACTTGCTCCTGTGGTCTTGTTTTTGTTTTTGCTTTGGGATCAAGCCATTTCATTGAGAGGCTTTGAGGGAGAGTCGAAGGGCTAGGAGGACAATGAGATCCAACGTCCTTCTTCCGGCTGGGATCTCCCCAGCATCACAAGACCCTGAAAAGGCTCCTGTGTTTTTGATCCTAGATAACAAACAGCATTTGTGCCCACCAGTGTGCGCAACCTTGAATGCAGAAACAGCCTTGGCACTTCCCCCTCCCTCCCTTGCACATCTACCAAATCAAGGACGCTGTCCCTTCTTTCCTGAAATCTTTTTCCACTCCATCCTCACTGCTCCCAGGACTGTTCAGTTCTTTACTATTTCCATCCTAGACATCTGCAATAACCTCCTTACCCATTTCCTTACCTCCACTCCTCATCACTATCTCTGTCTCCTCTGCTTATAGGATGAAATCCAAAACACAACATAAAAGACCCTTCATACTCCAGCTCCAATCCTTCTCACGTTCATTCAACAACAGCATCTACTTAATGCCAAGCTCTGGGCTCAACATTGCCGAACCACTTGCTGCTCCAGTTAGAATGTCATGCCCTTTCATGTGTAAGGAATTAATAAACAGAAACCTCAATTAAACAGAGTCAGGAGACCAGAAGGGGAAGCTCTCACACCCTGTGATGATAGCAGAGCTCAACAGGAAGAAAGACATGCTCTTCTTTCCCGGCAACAACTCAGCCAGTCAAGAGTCATGGACTCTTTGTTTACCATCCCCTCCCAACTTCCTTTCCCCTCTGTAAAAGCACTCTCCTCCCCGGTCACCGCACCACTTTTGTGGGAGACTCGCATGTGGCTCACCATGTTGCAGACCCTGAATTGCAATTCTCTGCTGATCCCGAATAAACCCATTTTTGCTGCCGAAATAACTAGCAGTCTATTTGTTTTAGGTAAATACATGGCTAAAAGAACTTCCACAAACTATTCATCATGGAATGACTCCCCCAACTCCTCCTGCCCCCCAACTGGTCCTCTGGATAAAATCCTTTTGAAGCTTCAGCTCATATGTCTTATATAATCAAGAATGCTCTCCTCAGCAACCTGGGAAGGAAGAATGAGGAGTCTTCTGCTCCCACAGTACGTTGCACATAGAATGACTACAGCAGTTAACAGACTGAATTGAAATCAACTCTATGTGTCTCTAAAGTGTGAGTGTGAACCATTTGTTACACCCACAGACCAGCACAATGTCTGGTGTGCAGCAGATGCTCAATGCACCTTTACTGACAGAGGAGTGTTTTTCTGCTCAGAACCCAGAACATGTTGGTGATTTATCAATGCCACCTGAAAATAGAGATGTTCCTTACCTTTAATAAATAGGGATCCAGAACAAGTCTGGTCACTCTCACTTTAGCAGTTTTTTGCATTGCTGTCCCAATCACCTTCCCCACGACCCATTTGGCATGGACAGATGAACGAGCTATTGACATTGTGTGGCTTTGGTCACCTGTAAACAAATTCCAAAGTTAAATATTCTGATGGTTGTGACTCACCAAATGAATTTTGTCACTAGAACTGCCCCAGTTCAGAAACAGCTTTTGTTGGCCCTCTGGAATCACCGCTTTAGAGTTGCTTAAACATTTCATTATTTCCTTAACTACTCAACTTCCCATCTTTATACTGTTTACAAAGCTGTAATTTTAACCTCTCTAAGCCTCAGTTTCCCCCTCTGCAAAATGGGAATAACAACAGGGCTCACTCACAGGAGTGGTTTGAAGATTTAACCTGTAAGGTGCCCGACAGCGCTAATAAACACTGGCCTTTACTGGCGTCCCTACTGCTTTCCATCCCGCTGGGCTGCCTCTCCCCAGACGCTCACAGCCTGGCTACTTGGGGCACGAAAGGCCGACGCGGCGAGGCCGTGGTGTCCTCTCCACCGGAGACCTTGACTTGGCATTGCTTTCGAGATCAATTAATAGTGAGTCCATGCCGCCCAGCCTGAGGAAGGTTGGGGATGATTGATCCCTTCGCCCCTAAAACCCCGAGGTCGGGTGACTCGACTCGACTCGCCTGGAGGGCTCCCACGACGCGGTGCTTCGGTCTCCAAAATCCACCCCACTTCTATTGCGAAGCGCGGCGTCGGTCACCTACAGAGTCCACTGTTCCGGCGCACGCCCTGCGGAGCGCCGACCGGAGCGTGATGGCGTCACGTCGCTCGCAGGTCGCTCCACCCCGGACCGCCCTCTCATTGGCCGCGAGTCCCCTCAGTCCTGGGCGGGGTTAAAGTCAGGGCTCCGCCCACTCCCCCTTAAAAGGAGCCGCGGGCTGCGGCTTAACTGGAGATTTTGACCTCTGCTTTCCATACCTGCACGGCGGCTGGAGCGCTGGGATTCGGCCTTTCCTTTATCCGTTCCACTTAGTTTCCCTCTTTTTCTGTTGAGCTCCCAGGCATTGGACAAGGCCTTCCAAATCAAAGGAACTTAATTCATTCATCAAACGTTGAAACATTGGACGCTGCCAAATGGTGAGACTGAAATGTTTAAGCGTTTCCACCCCCAGCAGTTGTATTTAAGATAAAGTTCGGGAGATTTTTATGTCTAGTATGACTTTAGGTGTTAATTTTCAATATCTGTGAGATGGAGAGAAGTCTGGTGTGGGTACATATACATGTGGGCTGCTGCTGACGCCTTCTCAGTTAGAAGGAAGGCTGGGAACGTATTAGGCTCTTGTTAGGGAATTGCTAGACTAGGAGGGAGCTAATGGAGGGTTAAAAAAAAAAAGTGGTGTCATTAGATTGAAGTGTGCATTCAGATAAAGAATTAAGGCCAAGGGCACGCTTAGTAAGTGAATTTAAAAGGAGAGATGGTGGTGGGGAGAGTGTGAGATGTTTGAAATTTCAGAAATGGGAGCTAATTTTCAATGAAAGTGGTAATAACTTTATATGCATTATTTCATATGAACAAAAACTTTTCTGGGATATCATATTTCCCTCTAGCTATGAACTTAAATTCCTTTCTTTTACAAGCAAACTTACAACTTCTCTTGTTAATAAAACCAATGACATACCCAGAGTGATTTTTTTTTAAGATTTATTATTTATTTATTTATTTTTGGCTGTGTCGGGGCTTAGTTGCGGCACGCTGGATCTTCACTGAGGCATGCGGGATCTTCCATTGCAGCGCGGGCATCTCTCTAGTTGTGGTGTGTGGGTTTTCTCCTCTCTAGTTGTGGCACGCAGGCTCCAGTGCACACAGGCTCTGTAGTTTCAGGTAGGTGGGCTGTAGTTGAGGTGCGCGAGCTCAGTAGTTGTGGTGTGTGGGCTTAGTTGCCCCATGGCATGTGGGATCTTAATTCCCTGACCAGGTATTGAACTTGTGTCCCCTGCATTGTAAGGTGGACTCTTTACCACTGGACCACAAGGGAAGTCCCCCCAGAATGATTTTTTTAAATGCAAATCAAATCATTTCACACCATCGAAGGTAGAAAAAACATCTGCTGATTTTTTCCAACCCTCACTGGGAGGAAAACTTTCCCTCTACTAACAGGTTTGAGTGTCGATGGTGGGGCTGTGAATGAAGTGATAATAGATTACCAGGGGAAAAGACAAGGTTTATTTACACATGCATGCAGGAGCAGATGAAGAGACTCCTGGACAACTAGAAATAGGAGATTATATACCAACTTAATAGGGGGAAGGAAGGAGGGAGAAAGGGCCTCTGGGAAAACAAGTGGACTTTTAGGAAAGGCAAATGGGCTTTTATGAGAACAATGGAAAGTATAACAGTTTGTGATAATGTTTGTTTGTACAATTTCTCATCCTGGTGCCAGTGGTTTGTTGGTCTCCTTCCTAGCTGGAATCTCCCCTGAGAGGGGATTTACGGCAGCTTCACTCTTAGAAAGCTCTGCCTTTAGGGACTTCCCTGGTGGTCCGGTGGGTAAGACTCCTTGCTCCCAGTGCAGAGGGCCCGGGTTCGATCCCTGGTCAGGGAACTAGATCCCACTTTCTTCAACTAAGGAGTCCACATGCCTCAACTAAGACCCGGCCCAGCCAAAATAAATAAATATTAAAAAAATATATATTAAAAGAATAGCTATTGTCTTAAAAAAAAAGAAAGCTCTGCCTTTAGTCAGGTAAGGGACACTCTGAAAAGGCTTTTTTTCTGCATCTGCTGTATCTTCAATGTCCTCAGTTTAAGGGAATCTTTATACCATTTTGGGGGATCCGATTGAGTCCTATCACCCCTTAGTGTCCTGTCTGCTGTGGTAAAAACACCTTGATTTGCCTTTGTGAATTCCTGTGTCTGTAGCTTCAATGGGTCTGCCAATCAAGGTCCTCCATCTTTGTTTAGCACGAGGCCCAAGCTGAACCAATCAAATTACCTTCCAGGAATATGAATCTTGAGTGCTCTGATCGGAAGATGGGAGGTGACTGGAGCTACTGCATCCTGGAGCTACTGCATCCTGAGGGAGGTGTCCTGAAGAGACTATACAACCAGAGTCAATGTCGGCTGCTTGCACCCACAAAAATTTAACCTATAAAGAAGTTGGCACTTAGAAAATGGAAAACAACATGCAATCATCCATGGTGTAAGACATGAATCAGATGCTTTTGGAAAGGAGTAAAACATCCCCACATTTGATAAGCTTCTTGGTCAGCCATCCAGTCCCCTAACCCATAACCCATATACACATTATTCATTCTCATATTCAATCTCCCTCTCTCTCTCCCTCCACCCCCTGCCCCCCAACCCATCCTTCTCATCCATTTCTCCTCACGGTCACTGCTATGGTATGAATGTTGTGTCCTTCCAAAATTCTTATCTTGAATCCTAACCTCCACTGTGAAGGTATTAGGAGATGGGGCTTTGAGGAAGTGATTAGGCTTTGCCCTCATTAATGGGATTCAATCTCTTTTACAAAAGGACTCCAAGAAAACTCCCTTGCTCCCTTCCACCATGTGAGGCCACAGCAAAAAGGCACTGTCTATGAACCAGGAAGTGGGCCCTTACTAAACACAGATGTTTTGGCACCTTGATCTTGGATTTCCCAGCCTCCAGAACTGTAAGCAATTAATTTCTGTTTTTATAAGTCACACAGTCTATGGTATTTTGTATATACATATATAGAGATGGCATTTTGTATTTATATAATATATACACATATATATAATGTAAAAATATATATAGTATTTTGTGTCTCTATATATATATATATATGACATTTCCTTATTCATTCATCAGACACTACTAAGGTTATTTCCATATCTTGGCTTTTGTGAATAATGCTACAATAAACATAGGAATGCAGATATCTTTAGTATATCCTTTTATACCCAATTTGTTGATTTTTTTTTTAAATCATGACAGGATTGTCAAATGTTTTTTTCTGCATCCATTGAGAGGATCATATGATTTTTATCTTTCATTCTATTAATGTGGTATATAACATTGATTGATTTGTGTATGTTGAGCCATTCTTGCATCCCAGGGATAAATTTCACTTGATCATGTTTTTTGATCCTTTTAATGTGTTGTCGAATTTTTTAAATTGAAGTATAGTTGATTTACAATGTCTGTTAGTTTCTGGTGTACAGCAACGTGATTCAGATTCTTTTTCACATTCTTTTAAATTATAGGTTATTACAAGATATTGAGTAGAGTTCCCTGTGCTATACAGTAGGTCCTTGTTGATTACCTATTTTATATATACTAGTGGGTATATGTTAATCCCAAAGTGCTAATTTATCCCTCCTCTCCCTCTTTCCCCTTTAGCAACTGTAGGTTTGTTTTCTATGTCTGTGAGTCTGTTTCTGTTTTGTAAATAAGTTCATTTGTATCATTTTTTTAGGTTCCACATATAAGTGATATCATATGGCATTTGTCTTTCTCTGTCTAACTTACTTCACTTAGTATGTTAATCTCTGGGTCCATCCATGTTGCTGCAATGGCAATATTTCATTCTTTTTATGGCTGAGTAGTATTCTATTGTGTATATATATATATATATATATCACATCTTCTTTACCCATTCATCTGTCCATGGACACTTGCCTTTTCATTTTGCTGATGGTTTCCTATGCTGTGCAAAAGCTTTTAAGTTTGATTCTGTCCCATAGTTTATTTTTGCTTTCATTTCGCTTACCTGAAGAGACAGATCCAAAAAAATATCTCTAAGACCTATGTCAAAGAGTGTTCTGCCTATATTTCCTTCTAGGTGTTTTATGGTTTCAGGTCTTACATTTAGGTCTTTAATAATTTCCAGTTTATTTGTTTTCATGGTGTGAGAAAATGATCTACTTTTATTCTTTTATATGTGGCTGTCCAGTTTTCCCAGCACCACTTCTTGAATAAACCATCTTTTCTCCATTGTATATTCTTGCCACATTTGTCATAGATTAATTGACCATAACCGTGCGGGTTTATTTCTGGGCTCTCTATTCTGTTCAATTTGTCAGTATGTCTGTTTATGTGCCAGGACCATACTGTTTCATACTGTAGCTTTGTAGCCTAGAGTCAGAGAGACTGATATCTCTGGGTTTGTTCTTTTTTCTCAAGATTGCTTTGGCTATTCAGGGTCTTTTGGGTTCCCTACAAATTTTAGAATTATTTGTTGTAGTTCTGTGAAAAATGTCATGGGTATTTTGACAAGAATTGCATTAAATCTGTAGATTGCTTTGGGTAGTATGGACATTTTATTTATTTATTTATTAACATCTTTATTGGAGTATAATTGCTTTACAATGGTGTACTAGTTTCTGCTTTATAACAAAGTGAATCAGCTATACATATACATATATCCCCATATCTCTTCCCTCTTGCGACTCCCTCCCACCCACCCTCCCTATCCCACCCCTCTAGGTGGACACAAAGCACTGAGCCGATCTCCCTGTGCCATGTGGCTGCTTCCCACTAGCTATCTATTTTACATTTGGTAGTGTATATATGTACATGCCACTCTCTCACTTTCTCCCAGCTTACCCTTCCCCCTCCCGGTGTCCTCAAGTCCATAATCTAGTAGGTCTGCATCTTTATTCCTGTCCTGCCCCTAGGTTCTTCATGATTTTTTTTTTTTTTTAGATTCCATATATATGTGTTAGCATACAGTATCTGTTTTTCTCTTTCTGACTTACTTCACTCTGTATGACTCTAGGTCCATCCACCTCACTACAAATAACTCAATTTTGTTTCTTTTTATGGCTAATATTCCATTGTATATATGTGCCACATCTTCTTTATCCATTCATCTGTCAATGGACACTTAGGTTGCTTCCATGTCCTGGCTATTGTAAATAGAGCTGCAATGAACATTGTGGTACATATGGTTTTCTCAGGGTATATGCCCAGTAGTGGGATTGCTGGGTCGTATGGTAGTTCTATTTTTAGTTTTTTAAGGAACCTCCATACTGTTCTCCATAGTAGCTGTATCAATTTACATTCCCACCAACAGTGCAAGAGAGTTCCCTTTTCTCCACACCCTCTCCAGCATTTATTGTTTGTAGATTTTTTGATGATGGCCATTCTGACTGGTGTGAGATGATATCTCATTGTAGTTTTGATTTGCATTTCTCTAATGATTAATGATGTTGAGCATTCTTTCATGTGTTTGTTGGCAATCTGTATATCTTCTTTGGAGAAATGTCTGTTTCTGCCCATTTCTGGATTGGTTGTGTTTTTGATATTGAGCTGCATGAGCTGCTTGCATATGTTGGAGATTAATCCTTTGTCAGTTACTTCATTTGCAAATATTTTCTCCCATTCTGAGGGTTGTCTTTTCGTCTTATGGTTTCCTTTGCTGTGCAAAAGCTTTTAAGTTTCATTAGGTCCCATTTGTTTATTTTTGTTTTTATTTCCATTTCTCTAGGAGGTGGGTCAAAAAGGATCTTGCTGTGATTTACGTCAAAGAGTGTTCTGCCTATGTTTTCCTCTAAGAGTTTGATTGTGTTTGGCCTTACATTTAGGTCTTTAATCCATTTTGAGTATATTTTTGTGTATCGTGTTAGGGAGTCTGCTAATTTCATTCTTTTACATGTAGCTGTCCAGTTTCCCAGCACCACTTATTGAAGAGGCTGTCTTTTCTCCACTGTATATTCTTTCCTCCTTTATCAAAAATAAGGTAACCGTATGTGCATGGGTTTATCTCTGGGCTTTCTATCCTGTTCCATTGATCTATATTTCTGTTTTTGTTTCTGCCAGTACCATACTGTCTTGATTACTGTAGCTTTGTAGCATTGTCTGAAGTCAGGGAGCCTGATTACTCCAGCTCCATTTTTCTTTGTCAAGATTGCTTTGGCTATTCAGGGTCTTTTGTGTTTCCATACAAATTGTGAAATTTTTTGTTCTAGTTCTGTGAAAAATGCCAGTGGTAGTTTGACAGGAATTGCACTGAATCTGTAGATTGCTTTTGGTAGTATAGTCATTTTCACAATGTTGGTTCTTCCAATCCAAGAACATGGTATATCTCTCCATCTATTTGTATCAACTTTAATTTCTTTCATCAGTGTCTTCTTATAGTTTTCTGCAGGTAGTATGGACGTTTTAACAATATGAATTCTTCCAATTCATGAACACAGGGCGTCTTTCCATTTATCTGTAACATCTTCACTTTCCTTCATGAGTATCTTATAGTTTTCAGAGTATAGGTATTTAACATCCTTGGTTAAATTTATTCCCTATGTATTTTATTCTTTTTGATGTGATTTTAAGTGGGATTCTTTTCTTGATTTCTCTTTCTGATAGATCATTAGTGTATAGAAATGCAATGATTTCTGTATATTAATCTTGTATCCTGCAACTTTACTGAATTCATTTATTAGTTCTAATAGCTTTTGGTGGAGTTTTGAAGGTTTTCTATAAAGTCTAAAAAGTGTCCTGATAGCAGTGGCTGTATAGCAGCAGGACTTTTGCTCACTCTCAATGGTCACGGACATCCCTAGTGCCCAGATTTTGGTCTTTTCTACTACTCTGTACTAAAAGAATCTAAAACTCTTTGGGCAGGAGGTGGAGGAGGAATCTATTCTCACATCTTGGGAGTTGCCCAGCAGTCTAGTGGTTAAGAGTCCACACTTCCACTGCATGGGGTGCAGGTTCGATCCTTGATTGGGGAACTTTATCCCACATGCTGAGCGCGGCCAAAAAAAAAGACAGTATACTCACATCTTGGAGCAGTGAAAATTTTGGAATGGGTTTGGACCACCTTACCTCCAAAAATGAGAACGTGTTTACAGATAACAGATAAAGTGCTAAGAGTTAAAAGAAGCTAGCTTAATGCAGCTTCCACTGGCCAAGTTCTCACAATTTGAGCATTTAAAAAAATGGTTAATTGGAATTGCTTGTTATGTAAGAGGCCAAGTGTTCATAATGATGCTCAAGTCAAGTGTGTTATAACAGTCATAAAAGGATGATTGTAAATGGTATGTATAATTCAATACTGATCTTAAAAAGTAATATATATATTTCTTGCTAAGTATGTGCATATGTACATATATACATATATATACATGCATGTATGTGTATATATGTATTTGTTCCTGTTTAATCAGTTAAGAAGAAACAAAGGGGTGTTGGGCAAGCCAGATAATCCTGGAAAATGTTGAACCATATCAAGAAATAGGAAGAACCAGACAGTCACTCAGACCAAGTAGAGAGATGGTTCAACAGTTAATCACCTCTAACAGTTACATACAGTAAACAAGCAGAAAGTTGGTTGCAGTATGTTGCAAAATGATGAAGTAGCCAAATGTTCTATAGAGGAAAACTGACAACAAAACTTGCATTCTTCCGGAAGGAGCTGGATAGCCTCATTAATTATCCTAATGATGCACATAAAAGCTTTAAATAATGCTAGCCAGCGAGATCACCATACCATAATGACAGGCCAATGGGCCAGATGGTTATGGGAAAGTTCAAGTGTCAAAAATTTACAATCTATATAAAAGTAGGGTCTTAAAATGTCCCATGACATAACAAGTGATATTTTGTTATAAAACGAGACCAAAGAATATTTGGTCTGTGCAACTAGGTTTTATGGATGACCTAACTAAAGATCAGACAGTTGCTAACCCATAAATTTCAACTTAATTTGTCTGTTACAGTATTATTCTTATTTTGGGTTGAATAAGATTACTAAAATCTGAGGAAGGTAGACAAATAATACCTGGTAGAAAAACGTAAACCTAGGAACATATGAAAATTGGAACCCTGGGAAAATATTCAAATAAGGATAAAAACATCAAGTCCATGGATTTAACTTTATTTTTTTATAAATTTATTTATCTTATTTATTATTTTTGGCTGTGTTGGGTCTTCACTGCTGCACGCGGGCTTTCTCTAGTTGTGGCGAGTGGGGGCTACTCTTTGTTGCGGTGCGTGGGCTTCTCATTGTGGTGGCATCTCTTGTTGCGGAGCATGGGCTCTAGGCACGTGGGCTTCAGTAGTTGTGGCACGCGGGCTTCAGTAGTTGTGGCATGCGGGCTTCAGTAGTTGTGGCTCATGGGCTCTAGAGTGCAGGCTCAGTAGTTGTGGAGCACAGGCTTAGTTGCTCTGCGGCATGTGGGATCTTCCCGGACCAGGGCTCGAACCTGTGTCCCTTGCACTGGCAGGCGGATTCTTAACCACTGCACCACCAGGGAAGCCCAGAGTTAACATTTTTATAACTAGTTTCAGTATAATTATTTTTATAATCTGGATACCTCTTACCTGTTTCTTAATGTGTTTAAGGCACTTAATAAAATTTGAAATTAAAAAAAAAATTTATTTATTTTATTTATTTATTTTTGGCTATGTTGGGTCTTCATTGCTGCGCGTGGGCTTTCTCTAGTTGTGGCGAGCAGGGGCTACTCTTCGTTGCGGTGCACAGGCTTCTCATTGCAGTGGCTTCTCTTGTCATGAAGCACAGGCTCTAGGCACGTGGGCCTCAGTAGTTGTGGCACGCAGGTTCAGTAGTTGTGGCTCACGGGCTCTAGAGTGCATGCTCAGTAGTTGTGGTGCACAGGCTTAGTTGCTCTGCAGCATGTGGGATCTTCCCGGACCAGGGCTCGAACCCGTGTCCCCTGCATTGGCAGGCAGATTCTTAACCACTGTGTCACCAGGGAAGCCCTAGGTTTGTGATTTTAATGAAATGTTTACATGTGTTTAAATCTGATCAGTGTTTAAAAGAGTAGGGATATCTAATTTTAGAAATTCTTAAGTTTTTATTATTTGCACATCTATGAATAATTAGAGGAATGTTGGCTGCTTAAAGAATGTCAGTTGTTTCCTTAAATTAATAAATTGAACATTAATCAAAATCCAGATGAGTATTTTTCTCCAACCCATAAGCCCTTTGGACATAAGAGAATCTATCAACATGGTAATCCTTTTATACTCTGAGGTTCAGAGAAAGAGTCATATGAATTTTTGTGTTGAGCAGCAATCTCTCATTTTATTAATTTTAATATAGTTATCAAATGTTTTCAGAGTGCTATAAAACACTGTTCCAGGCACTGTTTGTATCCACTGGATTAGAGTAACATGATCCATGTTCTAGTGACATTTCAGTCCAAGAAACCCTGAATAATAAATCACTTATTATTATGTCTAAGCTGAAGTATCTCTTTTCATAAAAAAAAAGGCAACAACACCTGGTTGGATGGACCAAATGAATTAATATATGTAAAAGGGTAATATCTTGCCCTCCTAGACAGAAATAAATCATACCAACAGGTTTCTGAATGAGTACTACTCCTATGGCTTCCTTGAATTTTGATGTAATAAATATACTTAGGATTCACGTAACTTGGAACATGTTGAAGACAACAAAGGACATGAGAACGAATTCGCACCAGAATGACACAGTTTACTGTACAGTTAACATAAGCATAATCATTTATGACCCTAAGGATATATAATAGGCTTCTAATTTTATAATTCCTATTTATGAAGAATTGCTGAAAATCCATGGCCAACTGGTCTTCTTCAGTCCCGACTCCTCTTTTCTGAAATTGTCCAAATTCTGCTGATCCTCTCCTGAAAAATCCCACACTGCTCTCCTTCTTCCCCTGTGCTGAGATACACTGCCTTGTATTGAAGCCCTTAGCACTCTTTGTGGATTATTCAGCTTTTTTCCCCCCTCTGGTTGCAAAATTAAACTTTGATCAAAGGCTTCACCAATTGTAATTAACCATTAATTCTTTTCATACATACCTCTGCTATCTGAGACTTTGCCTTGGCTCACTCTCTCTTCCTGAAACCTGAGTGCTTTATACTCTGCCTCCTTAGGGTAAATAAATGTTCAGTGTAGATCCTTTTGGTGAAAAGACACTTCCAGAACTTATCTGTCTTGACAATGGATCTCCATTTCACAGATATTTGAACACAAAATATTATTAGAAATCCTCCATGACTACAGTAACTTGGGGTTTTATTAACTATTTCATCCACTGATGCATGGGACATAAATGTACTTTGAAAAGTTTAACTTCCATGGTGAAATGAATTCATTTCATTACTTTCTTGGTTTTTAGTGTTTTAAGTTTAAAAAAATTTTAAATCATTCCAGCTTTCACTTAAGGCCTATGATATCTAGTCCTTCACAGGGAAAAAAAAAATGGCAAGTCTTGAGCTGGGAGATATGTTAGAAGGAAGGTGAGAAAGCAAGGGGACTGCATTCTTACTTAGCCTCATGGCTTCTTCAGCCGTGCCTGAGAAGACCAAGAGAAAAACAGAAAGCCAAGAAACAGAAGCAGCCTCCTAGTTGCAGCTATTCATGGCTTGTGACAGTTTATATTTATTATGCTTTGTAATGTCAAAAAGTGATTTCTGTCAAACAAGGCAGTAATCATAAAAATCAAATTAAAACACCTTAAATTCTTTTTGGAAAAAGGTGGTACATAAATATATTTCAATAAATAAAATGAATTAATAAGCCAATTAGTAACACTTCCTTAGTTGTTTATATAAGCCAGTAAGGCTCTTCCCTGGTTCTTAGCATCAGTGTGGCACCACCAGTCATCCTCTTTTATGGTACTCTACTTCTGTCTTCCACAGTGGTGCAGGGAGGTGTAGGAATTCTTATAAAGCCCCTGTCATTATAAAATAAAACCTCCTCTCTATTCAAATCTGCAGTAATAACAGAAATGACAATTTTAGTTCAAAAATCTATGTTTGCTACAGGGAACTTTAAAACTAGAATAATAGGATAGAAAAGTAGACTTCTCTGAATCACTTTTCAAAGTTCATCAATATGACCCTCAGTCTCCTCCAAGACTCTTCTTGAAGATCCTAGGACCCATTTGATGAAAATAATGCAAGGATTCCTAAAAAATAACATAATACTGCCATATCCTCTCACATGGCTTCTCAAAAAATGGTCAGAAGACTTAGGTGGTACACCAATGGATATTTTCAATTTCAAAGTTATATATTTATTTTGATGGAAATTAGAATATAATTAGCATACAGAACTCACAATTTCCATAAATAATATTTCCTAGGACAAGGCTAAAAATTCTGAGTCCCTTTAAAGGAAAATATTAAGTAAACACTGAATATGGTAAAATCTGTAAAGGATGCATACAAATGACTGAAGTTTAAGAAATATTGCTCTTTTCTATTGATTTCAAGTGTATGTGACTGGTTATACTATATCATTGCCTTGATTAATCAGTGTTTATATAATTTAAAAACTTTATGCTATAAAAATCAGAGGGGAATAATCATAGGTTATTGCCTACAGGATTTCTGGTCATTAAGAAAAGTTTTAAAACATGACTCCTCATATAATCTTGTTTATAAAATAAATTACTTTCACTACTTATAACCTGTCCTGGGAACATAATATGCTACTAGTTTAAGGTCTAAATTTATTTGGCTTCTACACATTAAAAGTTTATCTATAACCTTTCTCCCCACTATGAATAATATGATATTGCATGGGATGAAAAGGTCTGACCAAAATTTTCCTACATTTATATATTCATATGAGTCCCTTACCCCACCCCCACCCCCGCCAGAACAAAGCTAAAAATTCTGAGTTATGTGCTGAGGAGTAAGTGAAGGACTGTGGCTTAAGGTTTTCTCACATTTATTATATTCACATAATTTCTTCCGAGTATGGATTTTCCTATGTTGATTAAGGTGTGCACTCTGGCTGAAGGCTTTTTCACATTCATTACATTTATAGGGTTTCTCTCCTGTATGAGTTCTCTCATGCTGATTAAGATGTGTCCTTTGGCTGAAGGCTTTCCCACAAAAACTACATTCATAAGGTTTCTCTCCAGTATGAAGTCTATGATGTTCCGTAAGGGATGTGATACGGCTAAAGGCTTTACCACACTGATTACATTTATAGGGCTTCTCTCCAGTATGAATTCTCAGATGTTGAGTAAAGGATGAATGTTGACGGAAGGCTTTCCCACATTCATTGCATATAAAAGGTTTTTCTCCTGTGTGAATTCTCTGATGTTGAATAAGATGTATCCTCTGGCTGAATCTTTTCCCACATTCATCACACTTATAAGGCTTCTCTCCTGTGAGTACTATCTGAGGTTGAGTAAGAGATGAGTTTTGGCTGAAGGCCTTCCCACACTCACTGGGTTTCCCCTCAGTATGAATATGAGTAGTAAGAAGAATATGTTGATTGAAGATTTTTCCACACTCATTATATTCATAAGGATTCTCTCTTACATAGTTTCCCTGATAGTAAGTGAAGTCTGAAATATGCTTGATGCTATTTCCTTGTGTGTCAGAATTAACGGGTATTTTAATTGAAGGAATTCTCTGATGCATAACAAGGTTTGAGTTCAGATTATAGTTTTCCCCAAATCTATTACATTCAAGGCTTCTCTCCTGTGTGATCTTTTTGTGGGTGAAAGATACTTGTCCTAAATGTCTCTGCTGGTTTTCTTGGTTAGATTCTAACCGGTAATCAAAATCCCAGAGTCCACCTAAGATGGAATACCAGAAACTGTCTCCTGTTAATCTCTCCATTAGCATGTCACAGGTTTTATTTTCATCAGAAATATTCTGGTTTGATTTTTTTATTTCTGGACTATTCTCCCCATCTAAAAGAAATTCAGAACATATAAACACTTTTCAGTATTCTCTGTTTTGTAAAAGAAATTATTGCATAGTGAATTACCAAATGAAACTGACAGTAATGCAGACAAGGCAAATGTGGCATTAAAAGTTTTGAAATATGGCCATGTAACAGGGGAAAGACTACAGAAGGATGACGAGAAGCAGTGAGCAGGTGGAAATTTTAAAATATGTGTGGTAATCATAAAAAGAAGAGATCAATCAGGAGCATACATAGTCGAAAGGAAATGGAAAGGAGAATAAGAAATATCAGGGTAAGGTCTGTGTTCAGAGGTGGGAGACAGAGACGACTACTTAGAGAAGACAGGTCCAAGTCCAAGACCTTCTAAATCTCACCTGTGGATTATTCTATTATAATACCAACTACTGGTTTATTTTAAAAGTATGTCTTCTGATTTTTAATCTTTTGTTTAAAATGATAAAACTAATACTTGCTTATAGTAACATATCCAATGTACAAAGTAAGAATTCCACCCCCTAAATGTAATCATTGTTAAGTTTGGAGCCTCTCTTGCCAGATTTCTCCTATATTCACATAAATATAAATGTAACCATATTTTGAACAAGCATGACACATGGATTGTGGTAAAAACAAAATTTCATTTCAGTCTCCCACTGCTTCTTTAAACTTTATTTAGTGGGGGTATTTTTCCTCTGCTTCTGTATGAAGATTTGGGCAGGACCCATGCTCTTCCTTTAATTATTAGGTAACAGATACTCCTACTCTTACATAACGTTGCAAACAGTCTCTATTCAGTAATTAAAGTGTTCAGTCATGTATAGTATTCAAAACTTCAAAATTAATCCCTCTCCCCTTCCTTGGGCTGTTACAGAGTCAATATTCCTCCTTCTCTCTCCCTGGCCCTCCCCCCCTCTACTCCTTCCCTGCTAGTCTTTTCCCTGCTTCTACTCTGCTTATTTCTCCCCTTAACTATTTCCCTATACACCTCTTCCTTCACTCACTAACTCTTGTTTAATTCCCTTCTAACAAGAGTTGGAGGGTAGCAGCTGTGTGGAGGGAAGAGAGATCAAGAGATAGGCCAGTTTTTGTACAGTAGCTTCACATTCTCAGCTTGGTGGATGTTTAAAACAGACTCACTTTTGGGAACTTTTATGACTCTTGGAAGGTTCTAGCTAGACCCCTCTCTCTCCAGTCATTTCCGTGATCTAGGATAGATATATTTCAATTTTGGGTAATCCCTTGGGACCAGCCTTAGGGCATGAATGAACCCTATTGGACGAGATCATGTTGGCTGACTCATGAAAACACTCATAATACCTTGTCCCAACAAAACTTGGGTAGCACAGACTGATCCTAACTCAGCAGCTTCTCCTGGCTCACCCATCAAAGCCATTTCCTTAGTCAGAGTCAGCTGTTCTCAGGCCTTGTACTGCTTTAGCTTTCTCAGATGTGAATCATGCACTAGTCCTGGTCTTCTACCCGCAGGGGAGGTATATACAAAGCTGTACGAGTGGTCCCCTTGAAGCTGGCACATATGCTTATGGTCAAGGACACTTGACAGCAAAAGAGGCAACATTAATAAATAATTATGCCAGCAACTGTCCTGGGAAAATAAAATAGAATTATACCATAATACTGTTTTTTATTTTGCTTTCTTACATTATTGCATAGCATGAACACACTTCCATGTCATCAAATACATTTCTACATAATTTTTAAAGGACTGTAAAATATCCAATTTTATGGATGTGCCAAAGTCAATTCACATTTAGGTTACTTCGGGCTTATTCTTATCACAAATGATGAGTTAGTTGGCTGAACATGCAACAGAAATTTTAAAAAGAAAAAAAAGTCCAAGTCAGAAAATAAACTTACTCTGGTCAAGAATTAAATTATAGGTGGAAAAAATGTGATTTAAAGGATTTATTTTAAACCAGTTTATCATTTCAACCGAATTATCAACTGGACCACTTTATTTTCAGATAAAATGCTTTTGTCTGCTCAGGAACTTTGGCTCTAAAACGGTTGGAATAATTGGCTGGAGCTCAGAACACTGTCTTTTCTATTCTCTTAGCATCAAAATCCACAGGCTGCTGACCTGGCTCCTGGCACCACAGGTAAGTGTGGTGCTCTAGGCTCCTACAGCCTAGGAGTAGATTTCAGGGCATTCACTGCCTAAGGCCTATCTTCCAGAACTTTCATTTATCCCTGGAAACAGGGCAGCCTGATCAACATACCAGGAGGAGTGATAGTGCATGAAATGTACAGGCACTGCTCCCCCATGGTAGACACCCTCAAGGCACATCAGATATTCAACCAAAGGGTTGCCACCCAGCAAGACGCCAGGGGACAGGGTCTAGACTCCAGATGGAGACAATGATTATCTTGGGCTTTAAAGCAGTTTTGAAAAACAAACTCTAGTCTCTTTGCTCCAGCTCCTCACCTAACCCGAGCCCCTATGTTAGTAGACATGACTGCAACTGCCCTTAAGAGGAGGGTGGGCAATGCTAAGGATGAACACCCTCATCAAGCATTATACAGGGGCTTCCCTGGTGGCGCAGTGGTTAAGAATCCGCCTGCCAATGCAGGGGACACAGGTTCGAGCCCTGGTCCGGGAAGATCCCACATGTCACGGAGCAACTAAACCCATGCACCACAACTACTGAAGCCTGTGCTCTAGAGCCTGCGAGCCACAACTACTGAGCCCGTGCACCTCAACTACTGAAGCCCACGTGCCTAGAGCCCGTGCTCCACAACAAGAGAAGCCACCGCAATGAGAAGCCCGCGCACTGCAACGAAGAGTAGCCCCCACTCGCTGCAACTAGAGAAAGCCCGTGCGCAGCAACGAAGATCCAATGAAGCCAAAAAAAAAAAAAAATGATAGCATGACATTCATAAACACAAATATAATCTAAAATCTGGGAAGAGAATGTGGGTGAAATACTGAGGCTAGAAATGTAGAAATGGGAAAATGAACATAGAAAGGCCACTTAAAAGCATGATACTACAGAGTGAACACCAAGTCCATAAGAACATATGCCTTTAGAAGAATAAGGAGGGAGAGAGGGTATTTAAAGGAGCAGGTAGAGAGACAGGGGAGAGGCCAGAAGAGGCAAGAATGGTGTGTATCACAAGCCAGAGTGTACTTTCAAGAAAGTCAAGTCAGCACAGTTAAATGCAACACAATCATAGGAGACAATAACTGTGGTTTTTTAGTCACTGGCTTTGACTGGAAGGAAGTCAGGGGTAATCTCCAAGAAAACAATTTTAGTAACACTGGTAGTACACCTTTGTCACATCACAAAGGTGAGCTAGAGAATTAGAACTGAGGCTATGGGTTTTAGACAAGTTTAACGTGTTTGATAATAAAAAGAAAAACAAAAGAACGAAAAATGGGTAAAAATGGCAGAGGATTTTTGATATGGAGAAGAAAAAGATTTAAAGAATACCGAGAGGATGTATGAATAAAGAGAGAAAGAAAATGCGTCATGGAGATTTGCAACATCAAGGTATTTATGGACATCCAAACTAACACCTTCAAAATAAATTTGTGTTGTGTAAGTTTTTAAAATAATAAGTATATATTATCTGTTTAATCAGAAAAAAAGTAAGAGAGTCATTTCCACTTTGGAAAAATGTCAAATATGAACTGAATTTTTAAGAAGCATGCCTCTTTAAATCCCAGAGGCAGATGTTTGTAACACACTCAGTTAAGTATTTCAAAAGCGACTATTTTCCTTCACTGAGGTGCAAACACCCAAATGCTTGCTTCTCACCTGGATGAGTGTCTGGTGGGCTGTCTCTCTCCATCATCCACTGCTCCTCCTGCTCCAACTGAGTGATCACCTCTGGCTTATAAAGTTCATGCCCTATTCATGGGAAAAAATGTGTATCTTAGAATTTTATACTGGGAACAAAAATCTCTCTCAGAACTCATTTCCAACCTGTTTAATCTATAGGGCCTCCGGATTTGGAAAGGGGAGGCTTCAGAGGCAGCAAACTAAAGCTACCCATCTCAAAATCAGGACCTTTTACCTGAGAAGAAAGCAAAAAACAGAGGTCTCTGTCTCCAAAACTGATTAGCATTCTTCCATCCTGGCCTGAACTATATACACAAAAGCTTCGAAGGTTTTCACTACTAAAGGAAAGAAACCCATGTAGAATGAGTTCCAGTCTTACAGGGATGCCATCCTTACCCAGTGCAACCAGGTTGCTATAGTTCTCCAGCATCACGTCTCGGTAGAGGTTCTTCTGAGCAGGGTATAGCTGGTCCCACTCCTCTCTGGTGAATTCCACAGCCACATCCTGGAATGTCAGTGATTCCTGAAACACCAAGTACATCCTTGCTCAGCCAGAAAACTTTTTTTTACAGGGGCCCTTAGGGGAAGAGGCAAAGGTGCTGCAGTAGACAAAGGTTAGGATGTCTAAAGAGTTGTGCTGAAAGTCTTCAGGGCTCTGAGTAATCCAGGTCAAAATTTTGGAAGCAACAATTCTATCTTCTATCATCTTTCAAGACAGGTTTAAAAACATGCATGAAATAATGCTTGCTTTTAGGCTTTTTACAACCTGCTGCAGAGGAAACTCTCTCGTATCATCTAAACAATTAAAAAGCTACATGGAAAATTCATGCTATTAAGATTTCAGAATTGAAAGAATTCAGGATATGTTGAAATAGTGAAAGTAGGTATCAAGTTGGTGGATCATGTGTACAACCTTAACAGATTTTTAAGCTTTAGACAGAAGAGGAGAGAGAATATTCCAGTGTGTTTAAAAAAAAAAAAAAAAAAGGCAACAAGGGCAAATAGGTTGAGAGTAGAAGGCACGTGATGCATGTTGGGATCAGTAAAAGAAAAAGCCCATCCTCTCCCTTTCTCTTTCTATAATTTTCCTGGACTGTTTAAGAGTAAGTTGCAGAGGGACTTCCCTGGTGGCGCAGTGGTTAAGAATCCGCCTGCCAATGCAGGGGACACAGGTTTGAGCCCTGGTCTGGGAAGATCCCACATGCTGCGGAGCAACTAAGCCCGTGCGCCACAACTAACTGAGCCTGTGCTCTAGAGCCCGTGAGCCACAACTACTGAGCCTGCGTGCCACAACTACTAAAGCCCGTGCTCCTAGAGCCCGTGCTCCGCAACAAGAGAAGCCACCCAATGAGAAGCTGGCGCACCGCAACGAAGAGTAGCCCCCGCTCGCGGCAACTAGAGAAAGCCTGCGAGCAGAAACAAAGACCCAACGCGGCCAAAAATAAATAAATAAAAATAAATAAATTTATTAAAAAAAAGAGTAAGTTGCAGAGGTGATGCCCCTTTACCCCTAAAAAATTTGTTTATTTCCTAAATACAAGGAATTATCTTACGTAACAACAGGATGATCAAAATCAGTAAATTAACATCGATACAGTGCTGTTGTCTAAGCTATATACTTATTCCGATTTCACTAAATGTCCTAATAATGTCCTTTATAACAAAAATCAAGATTTTTGATTGTCTTGTATCTTTTGTCTCCTTGAATCTGCAGCAGTTCCCCAGCCCTTCTTTGTATTTCCTAACACTGACATTTTGAAAACACAGGCTAGTTATTTTGTAGAATAAACCTCAATTGGGGCTTGTCTAATGTCTCATCATGAGCAGATTCACACTATGCATTTATGGCAGGAATAGTTCAGGAGCGATGCTGGGTTCTTCTCAGTGAATTGTACGCATTGTTGACTAGTTCCATTACTGGCAATGTTAAATTTGATAATTTGGTTAAGGTGGTTACCTACCAGTAATTTCCCTTGGAAGATTACTATTGAATTCTGTAATTACTAAGTTTCTTGTGGGGGAGATACTTTGTTCCTCCTCAAACTTTCACCCACTCATTTTGGCTTTCACTGATAATTCTTGCCTGAACCAACTGTAATTTTCATGGTGCTTTTCTAATGCCAACACTCTTTGTACATTATTAGTTGGCTTTCTACTGTGCTGAAGAAGTTTCCCTTCCTATTTATTCATTAATTTATATGAGGTGGATTTACTTACTTATTTTATTCTGTAAGTTATAATCATTTACTATCACTATTTTAAAAATGCTCAGATGGTCCTAGATTTAGCCAGAAGCAGCCCCTTCAAACTCGCTTCTTTGTTCTTTTGAAATGTACCTATCATTCTTTGAGTACTTTACTTTTTGGGATAGAAAGATGTTCTTTCAAGGCTCATGTTGTGCTTTTCCTGCTCCAAACCTGGAATCAGCCATTTCTCAAAGGATCCCTGATTCCTTCTAATGGTCAAATACTGAGCAGCTCTGCTTCCCATTAGAAGATCTACAGGGTCACAGTCTGTCATGTTCTGCTCTGTTGGTCAAATATTGAGTGGCTATGTCTGGTTCCTTTTAATGGAGAATGGCACTTGGACACCAATATCTGGGCACTAGATGTGTCCAATGCTGCTGGAGTATTACTGCTTCTAGGCCCTCTCAGGGGTCGCACCTGGGAAAGAGAGGAATATACATAATGATGTATGTATACACACACAACTCCATACCCAATTCTGTATTTAGTTATATGTATTAAAACCCATGAGTCCACACTGACACCTCTAATTCTAATCCAACATGGCAAGGTTCATTCCATCCGCCTCTCTTTTCATATCTGTAATTCCCTTCTCTGACCATGAGAAACCTGGCTCCTATTATGCACAGTGAATTTGCTTATTTGCTCAATCCTAGAATGTAAAGAAAGTGGTTTCAGTATTGCTAACACGTGCCTCAGTGCAAAACAAGCTTACAAATGAGAGTTCACTGTTTAGAACTGTTTTGCTTTTAGCCTGAGGACATAGAGTATACATAACTATTTAGGTTCAAAAGTTAACTCCTTTTCAGTGTGGATATATCAGTAACTTGAAGTACAGTTTGGTTCAATTGTTTCTGTTTGTATTCAATTTTAAGCCCTCCTCCCATACCACCCCACTCCATTCCCCCTTTTTCACCCCAGTCCCATATAAGCCCTACAAGTAACCAAACTCATTAGACTCAAGTTTACCCTTCCAATGTCTCTTTTTGCTCAAACAAGCAAATAGATCTATATGCATATTTTTAAAATATTAATTTGTTTTTGCCGGGTCTTAGTTGCAGCAGGTGGGCTCCTTAGTTGTGGCTCACGGGCTCCTTAGTTGTGGCACGTGAACTCTTAGTTGCAGCATACATGTGGGATCGAGTTGCCTGACCAGGGATCAAACCTGGGCGCCCTGCATTGGGAGTGCAGAGTTTATCCAGTGCACAACCAGGGAAGTCCCTATATGCATTTTTTTTTTTTCGGTACGCGAGCCTCTCACTGTTGTGGCCTCTCCCATTGCGGAGCGTAGGCTCCGCACGCGCAGGCTCAGCGGCCATGGCTCACAGGCCCAGCCGCTCCACGTCATGTGGGATCTTCCCGGACCGGGGCATGAACCCGTGTCCCCTGCATCGGCAGGCAGACTCTCAACGACTGCGCCACCAGGGAAGCCCTATATGCATATTTTTATTTCCTCTTCTTTCTTACACAAAAGTAGCATTTTACAAATACTCTTTTGCACTTTGATATTTTTTCACTGAACAGCTTATCCTGGAAATCCCTCCACATCAATTCATAGATATCTTCCTCATTCTTTTTTATAGCGGGATGGGACAGTGTGAATGTTCCACAATTTATTTAACTAGTCTATTAACAGACATTTTAGCTGCTTTCTACTCTCTTGCTACTACAAATCATGCTGTAATGAATTATCTTTTATGTATATTATTCTGCAATTGCATGTAAGTCTACCTCTAGAATCCAAAAGAGCATATGAATCTGCAATTTTGATATATATTGTCAAACTGACCTCCACAGGGGTTGTATCAGTTCTGTAATTATCTATTGCTATATAACAATCCACCCCCAAATTTAGTGGCTCAAAACAACAACAATCATTTATTTTGCTCACAGAATCTGTAACATGCGCAGGACTCAGTGAGACTAGCTCATCTTTGTTCCATTTTGTTTCAGCTGGGGCGGCTCAACTTTGGGCTGTAGGATTCACTTTTAAGAGGCTCATTCATGTGGCTGGCAAGTTGGTGCTGGCTGTCAGCTGTGAGCTCAACCAGGGGCCTCAGGTTCTCTCCATACGGGCCTCTCCACAGGCTGCTTGGGCTTCCTCACGGCATGGTAGCTGGACCCCAAATGCAAAACTCCCAAGAGAACCAGCTTTCATCATCCAGCCTCAAGAGTCACATAGCTTCACTAAAAAAAGAGGTGATATATGTATATGTATAACTGATTCACTTTGCTGCACAGCAGAAACTAACACAACATTGTAAATCAACTAGACTCCAATAAAAATTAAAAAAAAAAGAGAGTCACATAGCTTCAGTTCCACCACAGTCACAGGCCTGCCCAGATCCAAGGGGAAGTAACACACTCCCACATCTCTTGATAGAAGAGGATTTAAATCATAGTATATGAGGAGCCTATGGAATGGGAGAAATTGTGCCATTTTCAGAAAATACAATCTGCTACTGTCTACCCTCTGAATGTAAACATTCACATCCCTCCTACATGCAAAATACACTCATCTTCCTCAAGACTCCCATGTTTCACCCCGTTAGAGCGTCAGTGTGAAGTCCAGGATCTTGTCACCTGTATCAGGTCCACATGCAGATGAGGATCTTTGAGCACAGTTCCTCAGGTACAGTTCCTTGAAAGCTTTCTCCCTATTTTTCCTTCTGTGAGCTAAAGAAGTAGTTATCTGGCCCCCACCCTCTACCCTTCACAAACTCGAAGTGGTGGGAAAGGCATAGAAATAACCACTAGAGACACTCCCATTCAAGTACACAGCAATTCATAGCAATTCTAAAATGTAGCTGAGCTGGGCACGTGTTGAGAGATGTGAATGACAAATAGTTTTATTTTCAAGCTCAGTAATTCCTGGTTCCTTTATATTTATTTTTTAAAAATTTAAATATTGTTTATGTACAATATTATATGCTACAGGTATAGAGTATAGTGATTCACAAATTTAAAGGTTATACTCCATTTATAGTTATTATAAAATACTGGCTATATTCCCTGTGTTGTATATCCTTGTAGCTTATTTTATACATAATAGCTTATACCTCTTAATCCCCTACCAATTGTATTGCCCCTCTCTGCTTCCCTCTCCCCAATAGTTTGTTCTCTATATCTGCAAGTCAGCTTTTTTTGTTTTATTCACTAGTTTGTTGTGTTTTTTAGATTTCACGTGTAAGTGATATCATACAGTATTTGTCTTTCTCTGACTTATGTCATTTAGCATAATGCCCTCCAAGTTCATCCCTGTTGCTGCAAATGGCAAAATTTCATTCCTTTTTATGACCGAGTAGTATTTTGTTGTGTATATATATACCACATCTTTATCCATTCATCTGTTGATGGACACTGAGGTTGCTTCCACATCTTGGCAATTGTAAATGCCACTCTGATCACTGGGGTGCATGTATCTTTTCAAATTAGTGTTTTAGATTGCCGGGTCATGTGGTAGTTCTATTTTTAGTTTTTTTGAGAGACCTCCATACTGTTTTCCACAGTGGCTGCACCAATTTACATTCCCACCAACACTGTATGAGGGTTCCCTTTTCTCCACATCCTTGCCAAAATTTGTTATTTGTGTTCTTTTTGATGGCAGCCATTCTGACAAGTGTGAGGTGATATCTCATTGTGGTTTTGATTTGCATTTCACTGGTGATTAGCAATGTTGAGCATATTTTCATGTCTGGTTCCTGTATATTTCTTTTTTTATCTTCTTTTTCCTCTAGCATTTTACTTTAGGCAGCCAGAAGCTGCCAGTTGGCACTTTCAATCTTCTACCTGTAAATCTCAAGTAGATCGTTGAGTCCATTAAGTATATTTCCTATTTTCCTTGTTACTGAAGGTGACAGTGTTGACCAAAATTCCTCTTCAAGCTTCCCCTTTCCTCCAGCTCATAGTAAGATTTTCCTTATTATCCTTTAGGCCTTGTGAAAGGTCCCATAGGCCTCCACTAACTCTCCTTGAGGCTGTTATGATTCTACTAATAATCTTTTCCTTTCCATCTTCTGCCCTTTGTTCAACTGGCTCTGCTGCAAAGCTGATGCCACATGTTCTGTGTTGGTTTTGGTAGCACACCACTTCCAGGTAACAAAATCTGTACCAGTTATTTATCTATCGCTGCATAATAAACCATCTCAAAACTTGGGGGATTAAAACAGCAACTGTCATTGATTTTGCTCACAAATCTGTAATCTGGGCATAACTTAGTGAGGACAGCTTGCCTCTGATCTACATGGCATCAGCTGGGAGGGCGTGACTGTAGTTTGGAGAGTCTACTTTCAAGATGGCTCACTCACATGGCTGGCAAGTTGGTACTGGCTCTCAGCTGAGAGCTCCGCCAGGTCTGTGGGCCTTGGTTCCTCTCCATGTAGGTTTCTCCATGAGCTGTTTGGATTTGTGTGTGTGTGTGTGGCAAGGTGGCTGGATTTAGACCAAGCATCATGAGAGAATGAAGCGGAAGTCTTACTGCCTCTTATGACCTGCCTTGAAAGCCACATAGTTTCACTTCTACTGGTCACAAGCTTGCACAGATTCAATGGAGGGAACACTGACATCGATGTCTCTTGATGGGATGAATGTCAAAGTCATTGTATAGAAAGCATTTTGGATGGCAGATATATTTGGTCATTTTTCTGGAAATGCAATCTGCCGCACACTCACATTAGCAATGTAAGAGAGTGTCTGTTTTCCCAAAGCTTTGCCAAGAGAGTATGTTATCAAGCTTGTGGAAAATATCAACCCCGTAGGAAATACAAAGCTTGGTGATAAAATGTCAAGCTTTCTCTAGTTTTAATTTAAATTTCCTCTTCTTATGAGTACAGATAAACATTTTTCCTGTGTTTAAGATGCATTTGAATTTTCTTTCCTGTGAATTGTCTTTTTATGTTGTTTTTCAATCGGACTCCTAATCTCTTACCTGATTTAGAGGAGTGTTTTATTATTATTATAAAGACTACTATTATTATTAGAAAGATTACCCCACTACAATTTGAGTAGCAAAAATATTTTTCCGAATTTGACATGTCTTTTTACTTTGCTTACAGTTTTCTTTTCTCATACAGATTTTTGGGTATTTTTAAAGAGTTGAACCCATCAATTTTTTCTTTTATGGCTTCTGGATTCTCAGTTGTAATTAGAAAGTCTTTACTCAGTGAACACTATAAAGGAATTCTCCCATTTTATTCTTGTGTAACTTCTATGGCTTAATTTTTCACATTTAAATATTTGATCAATTTGAAGACTATTCTGATGTAAAGTATGGGGTATGGATTCAACTTTACCTTTTTCCAGGTGGCTCCACAGAAATACCATCAATTATTGAATAAACCATCTTTTCACCACTGGTTTGAGATGTGACCTATATTATATGCTAAATTCCTATTTGTTCAACAGATATTTATTCAGTGCTTCCTACATGCCAACTATAGGGCTTGAGATATACTAGTGAACAAGAGACTAAAATTCTCTTCCTTTATGAAACTCTAGCAGAGGAAGTAGAAGATAAACATGATAACTAGGTAAATTACATAGTGTGTTAGAAGATAAAAGAAGAGTAGAGGAAGAGTGTTTGAGAATGTTGAGGTGAGGCAGTTGCAATTTTATAAAGGTGGTCAGGAAAGATATAATTGAAGAGGTGACAATGGAGAAAAGACTTGAAAAGTTAACAGTACAAAGGCAAGAGTGTTTGTGGCATGATCAAGGAAGATGAATGAGGCCAGGGTAGATAGAGTGGAATGAGCAAGGAGGAGAAGTAAACGATGAAGTCAGAGAGGTAACAGGTCCGGATTCTGTAGGACTATTTAGGCCATCATAAGGACTTTGGCTTTTACTATGAGTGAAATGGGAGCCATGCGTTTTGAGCACAGGAGTGACATGGTCTGATCTACCATTATCCTGCTATTTCCTGGGCTACATCTTTTTTTTTTTTTTAACATCTTTATTGGAGTATAATTGCTTTACAATGGTGTGTTAGTTTCTGCTTTATAACAAAGTGAATCAGCTATACACATACATATATCCCTGTGTCTCCTCCCTCTTGCATCTCCCTCCCACCCTCCCTATCCCACCCCTCTAGGTGGTCACAAAGCACCGAGCTGATCTCCCTATGCTATGCAGCTGCTTCCCACTAGCTATCTATTTTACATTTGGTAGTGTGTATATGTCCATGCCACTCTCTCACTTCGTCCCAGCTTCCCCTTCCCCCTCCCCGTGTCCTCAAGTCCATTCTCTATGTGGGCTACATTTTTTGAAGTCATCTTTTTTCTTCCTTTGTCTTTATCCCTCTCACTAATCTCAGCTGTTTCCCAGAGCAAAGCACTCAAGTCCACCTATTTTTCTCCATCTTCTAATTTTAAGGTATTACTTTCTATCATCTAGAATACTGCAGTAGCTTCCTAAGGGATCTCTCCCCTTTCCTTTCTTGCCTTTCACAAATGCACTTACTATCTAGCATGCACCAGGGTGATGTTTAAAGTAGAATTCAGTTACTTATTATGTTATTACCTTGCTTAAATTCTCTCAAAGGCTTTCCACTGCACTTAGAATAAAAACTGAACTTCTTATCATGGTCATAAAGCCCTGTATACGTAGCCCCTGCATACTTCTCCAAGCTTATTCCAAGTCCCCCTCTCCGTCCATCCAACAACAGTGGCCTTCTTTTGATTTCTCAAATATACCCATAGTTTTTGTACATGATGTTTAGCACATGCCTAAAATGCTCTTTTCCATTTACTTTTTTTTTTTTTCCAAATCTGCTTTTTTATTGACCTCAGAAGCTGTCATCAAGCTTCATTATATCCAATTCAGTTTTCTCTGGTACACTGTTCATAATTTTAAAATTTTTTTAAATAAATTCATTTTATTTATTTATTTATTTATGGCTGTGTTGGGTCTTCGTTGCTGCACGCAGTCTTTCTCTAGTTGCAACGAGCAGAGGCTACTCTTTGTTGCGGTGCACGGGCTTCTCACTGTGGTGGCTTCTCTCGTTGCGGAGCATGGGCTCTAGGTGCGTGGACTTCAGTAGTTGTGGCTCGCGGGCTCTAGAGCGCAGGCTCAGTAGTTGTGGCGCAGGGCTTAGCTGCTCTGCGGCATGTGGGATCTTCCCGGACCAGGGCTCAAAGCCCTGTCCCCTGCATCGGCAGGCGGATTCTTAACCCTTGCACTGCCTGGGAAGCCCTAAAATATTTTTGAACAGGTGTATTTATACGGTTCAAAAAAGGTCTCACATTCCTGGTACAATTGACCTGGTCCCCACCTCCATTCCCACAGATAATCGCTATTATCAGTATTTTATGTATTCTTCTAGAGTTTCTTCGTGTAAATATAAGCAGATACAAATTTCTTATTCTTTCCAGTGTCCTGGTGTCCAGATATACAGCAGTTCAACTGGCTTGCAACCTGTGAACAGATGTTGCTATGAGGTTGTAGAGATGGTCTACTTACTTTTTATAACTCCTATATTCTCCTTCACATCCCACCTTAAATTTCGCTTCCCCAGAAAGTTCTTCCCTGATTCCCTAATGCATATTCACAATGCCTTATTCTTATTATGTATAATAAACATCTCAATTTGCAATTCCTTAGTATATCTGCTGAATGTCTGTCTCTGCTAAACAACTTGGGTTTAGGACCATGTCTGTTTTGCTCACTGATGTAGTTCTGATGCCAAGCACAATTTCTGGCACATAGCAACTGCTCAAAAAATATTTATTGAATGAATGAATCATCTTTCTTCTGAACAAAGTAAATGGTTCTGGAAAATTAAAGCAAACTCCTCTGGCTAGAATGCCAAGAAACAGATATGCTACCTTAGTTCTCAATGTCTTTCTATCCCTGTCTGTGGGGAGCCTTACAATTAAGAGTAAACTGAATGAATCTATTCCTTGCAACCCAAAGCACTGATGTACCAAATAAATGCTAAAGCTCGGCAGACAGTCTCCTTATGGTCCCTGCTCTTGCTCAAGTTCTATTTCCTGTCTTCTCTAACGTCCAAATACTACCTGATATCAGCACAAATTCAAACTCTCCTTTCCTCATGAAGTCTTTCCTCGCGCCTCCATTCTTTTTTTGCCCTTTCTTTTTTTTTAAATTTATTTTTATTTTTTTGGCTGCATCAGGTCTCAGTTGTGGTGCGTAGGCTCTTCATTGCGGCATGCGGGCTTCTCTCTAGTTGCAGTGTGCAGGCTCCTCTCTAGTTGTGGCGTGCAGGTTTTCTTCCTCTAGTTGTGGCACGTGGGCTCCAGGGCGCGGGGGCTCTGTAGTTTGTGGTATGCGGGCTCTCTAGTTGAGGCACCCGGGGGCTCAGTAATTGTGGTGTGTGGGCTTAGCTGCCCTGCGGCATGTAGTATCTTAGTTCCCTGGCCAGGGATTGAAGCTGCGACCCCCTGCATTGGAAGGCGGATTCTTTACCACTGGACCACCAGGGAAGTCCTGGCCCCCTCCAGTCTTATTTATTTATTTATGGCTGCGTTGGGTCTTCATTGCTGCGCGCGGGCTTTCTCTAGTTGTGGCGAGCGGGGGCTACTCTTTGTTGCGGTGTGTGGGCTTCTCATTGCAGTGGCTTCTCTTGTTGGGGAGCACAGGCTCTAGGCGTGTGGGCTTCAGTAGTTGTGGCACGTGGGCTCAGTAGTTGTGGCTCGTGGGCTCTAGAGCACAGGCTCAGTCGTTGTGGCGCATGGGCTTAGCTGCTCCGCAGCATGTGAGATCTTCCCGGACCAGGGCTCGAACCCATGTCCCCTGCACTGGCAGGCGGATCTCTCAGATTACCAGGGAAGGCCCCGCCACTCCAGTCTTAATTGGACTTCTCTCCTCTCTGAGCACCTGCTGTATTTGTTGTCTTTGACATTCAGAGAAGAACCTAACATTACACTTTTCTGAATATTAATTGTGTGATGTAGGCTTTAAAAAATCTCCTCCAATCAGTTTGCTACCTGTGGATAATGATTATCTCATAACAACATGGAACAACAGAAATCCTCCTTTCTGAAGCAATCGAGACTGGTATCTGGTATGTACCAGCTAGTTAAAGTGGGGTTCCATAAACAATATCTCAAAGATTTAAACATTTAAATTTAAAATACATAAGTGTACATTTATTCCCTTATCTTTTGATATGAGAATGATTTTAATGATTGAGTGCCCATATCCAAAATGTATCACTTTCTGTTTCATTAAATCAAAACAAGCAAATGACTCTTAGGAAATAATACTGGTATAGAACCCTGAGAGTTTTAGGATTTTCCTTCACTGTTTTACAGTTTTGCTCACACCTAATTTGACAGCAATATTTTAAAAGGTGACTGGCATTTACTGAGTCTTTCCAAAGCATTCAACTAGTTTTCATAGAAACAACTTATCATACTTATACCTCATAGAGGTTTACATCATACTTAATCAAATTGTAACAACTGGTTTAAACAGGTTTTGGAAGAGATACAACAGATTCTTGATAAATATTAACTTGTGGCAGCAGATGTTCTCAGGTACATTAACAGTCCTGTTACCTTCAAGCAGTCACAGTGACTTGGGCATCATTCATTGTTTGCAGACAGAGTGGCAAATGTTGTTTGAATTCTAGTGAGCTATTTAAGGGAAGGGTGATTAAAACACAGTCTATGGCTTCTTGTGTTACCTTTACAACATCTAGCTCAGACATGAGTCCATGATCTGGTAAAAATGCTGAAGGAGAGAAGAGCTATAAAGGGGCACATAAGGAGAGTGGGAAACATCCCGTAGAGATCAGCATCTGTCACAAAAGTCTCAAGTGCTCTGGATTTTGGGGGCTTAGTACTTCTGAAAATTGAAAAATAAAAGTGCCCGCATTCTGAGAACTATAATAGCATTTCAGAGGAGAGTAAAACTGAACTTACCTGAGACCACTGTATCTGTGATCCAACATTCATTTCCTTCTCCATGTTTCCCTCCTGGGAAAGTACAGCATTCTGAGAAGGCATTACTGGGAAAAAGAGAGAAGAAGAATCTTGTCAACGTATGACATTAAGGCTGAACCTAAATCTTGGGCCTTTTGTTTTGGATTAGGATGGCAAATGGCTTAGAGAGAAGCCCTCTAAGACATAAGCCTAAAGGCTGGGTGACTTAACTGTGACATTCTTGTTCCTCTATCACATTGAGGAACATAATGCAGGACTTTCTCTCCTCTGTAGTATAACTCCACTTGTTGTGACATATGGGAAGCTCAAAGGTGCTTACTGGTTTTCAGCCCTAGCTACACACTTGGGGAATTTTTAAAAGATGCCAGCACTTAGCCCCTATTCCCAGAGATTTGGATTTAATGGTCTAGGGTGATCCTGGGCAACAGCATTTTAAATTCTGAAGTCTCCAAGTGATTCTAAGTGGGAAATGAGAACCACTGAGATGAGGTGATGCAGAGAACATATGTTAAGGGCCTATTCTTACCCTTTAAGGGGATAAACTCATCCCTAACCTCAAACTCCAGACTCTTTAGGATGACCCTTCTAATACAGAAATGAGATTTCACTCTTTTCATTTTTCAGAATGTTCGCTTTCCTTTTTGAGTACCTGGATTCAGTCCTCCACCAGGATGACTACACCTCTTTGCAGTTCTTAAGTTGTAATGTCCCCAAAGCCTTGTTCTCTTCTAGTATGACAGTCAGGAGATACACCAGTACTAGCAGCTTCAGTATCCTTGTCAGTCCCTGAAGGCTGATTTGTCCCAGTGCCTTATAGGAAACAGCCACTCCCAGGCATTAAAGGTGCCTCAACTCATGAGAGGGTCAGGAGCCAGTGGATATCCATGATAATGACTTCTGCTTCCCAGGAGCAGCCACTCTCAGAATCTTGCCTTGTTCATGCAGAGTTGAGATGCAGAGGTTCCTGAAAGTGGCTATTACATTCGTTTTTCTCCCTAAAGGCATCAATCCTTCATGTACAGACTTCACTATGATATTCAGATCTGCCTCCTGGTTGAGCAGTTTCAGGTTGAGCAACTGTAATGAGATGCACCAGAGTCAGCAGAAGAAATCCAGCAGTGTCAGTCACCTAGGGACCTAGGGAGTCTATAAAGACATACAAACTATTCATTCATGAAGATAGAGCCCCGTAGGATGTGGAATTCTTTAAAACAAGCAAAAAGCATTTTTAAAATTTCTCAGATTACAAAGAGCAGAGATGTACAGATGCATCAACTACAACAAACTTAGCCTCAGTCCTCTCCCACCTTCTTCTCAGAACAGAAAACATGTGGTCCTTGCCCAGAGGCAGACTTTCAGATAGAGTTTTCTCCTCAGAAAGAAGAAAAAACAGGTGTTTCACCAATACCAACAACAGAGTGAAGTGTACTGATCTGCTAATAATCAGGAGAGAATACACTTGTTCTCTGCTCACAAAAGTTGACCTGAAAAACTTTTCTCAAAAACTATTGATAGAAATGAAGAATGAAGTCATTTCTGAGAAGAAAAAGAGAAAACTGCAGTTCCAATGGAGTGGCCCTGTTAGATAAGGAAGCCATTCAAGCCAAGACATGGCACAATTCTAACATTTTACAACCAGTTGACTAAGACGCAGACCTTTCAAGAGTAATTTTAAAGCACTTTAAGAACCAGGTCCTTATTTTACCAAGCAAAAGCTCTAAAAAGGTCCTATGGTCTGAAGAGTCAGATAGAATCTACAAGGATGTCCTGAGGTTTCAAACCCAATCACCTGAAAACCATTTATTCACAACAACGAAAACAGCACTAACCATGTTAGTGGACAGGGTTTCTCCTTTATATGTGTGAACCCAAGGCAATGAAGAACATTTCAAATATATTATACATTGTATACAAATATAGCTAGTTTGAGAATACTTTTTTTTTTTTTTTTTTTGTGGTACGCGGGCCTCTCACTGTTGTGGCCTCTCCTGTTGCTCAGCACAGGCTCCGGATGAGCAGGCTCAGCGGCCATGGCTCCTGAGCCCAGCCGCTCCGCGGCATGTGGGATCCTCCCGGACCGGGGCACGAACCCGCGTCCCCTGCATCGGCAGGCGGACTCTCAACCACTGCGCCACCAGGGAAGCCCGAGAATACTTTTTAAAAAAATATTTATTTACTTATTTATTTGGTTGCGCTGTCTTAGTTGTGGCAGGTGGGCTCCTTAGTTGCAGTTCGTGGGCTCCTTAGTTGTGGCATGCGAACTCTAAGTTGCGGCATGCATATGTGATCTAGTTCCCTGACCAGGGGTTGAACCCCTGCCCCCTGCATTGGGAGCGCAGAGTCTCAACCACTGTGCCACCAGGGAAGTCCCCTGAGAATACTTTTTATGGCATCTGATGGGACTAGGGTTCCTTAAAATACACCTTTGGAAATGCTGATTTAGTTCTCAGTTCCTTGGTTTAATGAAGGATTCTGAGTTTAATGAATTCTTGGCTTAATGAAGCTCTAATCACCGAGCTAAGTGAAAGAGCTGGTTCTAGAACACTTAGGTCTTCTGATTCAGCCCTGGGCTCTTTCTAGTATACGCTAAAGTCCTTTTTGCTACTTGTTTTCTCCCTTTTCCTTAAAAAAAAATCTGATCCCTTTCTTTTAATAATTTCCCTTTTAATTCCTATATTGGAAAGAACAGAAAAAGAGAACAACTCCCGACCCACAAACTGTGCAATTTCTCATACAACAAACGGGTGGAGCTTTCCAGAGAGAGAGACTGCAGAATTGCCAGTCTTTTTCAAACAAGTAACCATGATGGCTGGGAAAGTAACAAATTCCCTTGACTGCTTAAAGAATACTAGAATTATAGTCAATTCAGAGGAAGGATGATTCTGGCTTAACAGTTTTCATTTTCACCCCAAGCTCTTCCAAAAATCTGAGTAACTTCACTGCCCATAGAAAATCTATGCCATGGTTCTCAATCTGGGCTGTGCATTGGACTCAGCCCAGATTTAAAATGACACTACAGATGCATATATATAGGGCCAGATGCATATATATATATATATATATATATATACACACACACACACATGGCAAGGCTCTACCCAAGAGCTACTAAATCAGAATCTGTCGAGAAGAATTCTGGCATCCACATATTTTTTAAATGCTCCACAAGTGATTCTGATGCAAGCAAGAACTCAGAACAACTATCAGAGCCTTTTGTTTCCTTCACACCCTCAATCCCAATGATTTTCATCATCATTCTACTTCAGTCACCCACTTCCAGGGCTGAACCACTTCTGAAATCTTTCTTACCTTACACAACACTAGACTGTGAATCGGGAGACCTAGGTTCTAGGCTAGATGGGGAAGAAAATGAAGGCAGGAGTAGTGGTTTAATAGATGCAGGGAAAATAGACAAAAGAGCAGTGTTTATCAAAGTGTGGTCTGAAGATCACTTGAATCATGGTATTTGTTGAAAAGCAGACTCACTGGTCCTATCCTAGATCTCATGAAATAGCACCTCTGGAGATATTATTGGCCCAAGAATTTGCATTACAAAGTTATTTCTTCCCTGGAATCAGTCCGTTCCCTCCAGCCTCCCTACAGGCACGAACCTAGCACCTATCTTCTCATTCCTAGATCTTCAACTTTATCTTTCACTTTTATTGACTCCTTCCTATCATCATTTAAAATCATTTAAAGTCTCTCCCAACATTAAAATTTTTCACTGGCTTTTACACCCCTTTGCAACTACCATTCTTTATTTATTCAAGGCTACAACTCTTCAAAGGATTGTCGATACTTGTCTCTACTTCCTCATTACCCATTTATTTTTCAATTCTCTGTAATCTTGCTTCTGTTCTGCCATCAGCACTCCCCTGAAATTGCTCTGGTCAAGAATACCAAACTCTCTTTTGTAGTTCATGCAATGGACCTCATTACTTCTTGCTTTCTTGAGCTCTGATGGTATCTGGTACTGCTGACAGCTGCGTCTTGCTTTACTTCAGTGGGCTATGTTCTAATCCCTTTTCCTCTGCCTACCATTCACATATTGTTGTTCCTTAGGATTTTCCAAAATCTACTCTCGCCCTCTCCACACTTGAAGTGAAGGGACCTTTAAAAGATTTGAACCTGACTCTATCAGTCCCTCACTTGAAATTCTTCAGCAGCTTCCTTAGGCTGGAGTACAAAGCCATGAAGAAACCTACGACCTGCTTCCTGTTCCCTCTCAAGCCACTCTGCTGTTTGCTTTGGAGGGTTCATACACAGCATCTTGCTTTTAGGTGTTTAAATGTGCCATGTGTGGGATCCACCCCCACCTCCTCCCCTAGCAATACCTACGCTTCCTTCAGGTCTCAGCTTAAATCAAGTAAGATTTTGACATCACGGACGAAGTGAGGCCCCCTTGTTCACACCTTCCTTCTTTAGGTAGCACTTTTTATTGTTGTAATTATTGTACAGTTATCCATCTTTATTTATACCTCACTACTGTGTGATGTTAACCTCCATGAAGGCATGAATCTGTTCTGTCTTGCTTAACTATTCTAATTTCAAGGTCCTGTATGTGATTCATAGTAGATATGTATCAAATATTTGCTCATTGAGTAAATGAAAGGGTTCTGGTGTTTGCTCTTCTATTTTTTATTTTTTTTAAGTTATTTTTATTTTTATTTTTTTGCGGTACGCGGGCCTCCCACTGTTGTGGCCTCTCCCGTTGTGGAGCACAGGCTCAGGACGCGCAGGCTCAGCGGCCATGGCTCACAGGCCTAGCCACTCCGCGGCACGGACCCGTGTCCCCTGCATCGGCAGGCGGACTCTCAACCACTGCGCCATCAGGGAAGCCCTATTTTTTAACTTTCTATTTTGAACCAATTTTAGACTTACAGTTAAGCTGCAAAAGTAGTACTCAGTTCTTAAATACCATTTACCCTACTTGTCCTAATATTAATATTTTACGTAACCATGGTACAATGATCAATACCAGGAATTTAACAATATTATTAATTCAAATTATTCAAATTTCACCAGTTTTTCCACTAATATTCTCTGATCCAGGATCCCACGTCGCATTTAGTTTTTATTTTTCCTGAGTCTCCTCCAATCTGTAACAGCTCCCCAGGTTTTCTGTCTTTCATGAGCTTGATACTTTTGAAGAGTACTAATGAATTATTTTGTACAATGTCCCTCAATTTGGGTTTGTCTGATGTTTTCTCAGGGTTGGAATAAAGTTAAGATTTTTAGCAAGAATGACACAGAAGTGATGTTGTGTCTTTCTTAGTGCATAATATGAATGGGCTTATGATGTAGATATGTCTTATGAATGGTAACATTGACCATTATCACCTGGTTAAGGTGGTGTTTACCAGGTTTCTCCACTGCAACAATTATTAATATGGTGTTTGCTTAATGGTGATTTCTCTACTTCCCTCTTTCCTACTAATTATTAATTGGAATTTCTCCATAAGGAAAAGCTGTTCCTGGGCTCTAATTTATTTATATCTGTATGGATTTATGGATATTTGTTTTATTCTATGAGTTAAAATACAAAACATTATTATTTTATTATACAAACTGTTCCAGCTTTGGCCATTAGGAGGCTCCTGTGTTACTCTAACCAGCTCAGCTATTTTGAACACTTCCTGGCACCATAAGATGTTCTAGGCTCTTGTATTTTCCCTGACCATCCCTGGAATCAGCCACTTCTCCAAAGAGCCCTGGTTCCATTTATTGGAAAAGTGTTTAGACACAAAAATCTGGGTACCAGGTGTGCTGCTTGCTACTGGTGTATTATTGCTTCTAGGCCCTCCAGGAGACTGAGCTACGAAGTATATATGTATGCATATCAACCACACATATACATACTTCTATTGTGTTTGTCTATATATTAAATACCATGAGTTCACACTGACACCTCTGGTTCCAATCCGATACCACAGGGCTCATTTTGGTCTTCTTCCTTTTCTCATTGGTAACTTCTTTCTTCAACAGTGAAAAGTTGTTGGCTCTCATTATCTACAATATATTTACTTATTTGTTCAATTCTGGTATACACACAAAGTAGTTTCAGAATTACTAACTCATACCCTTGTGAGAAACACATTTACTAGCTTGATTACAGCATTTATGTAGAGTTCTCTTTGTCTTTAACCTTAGAGTATCCAGTCAAGATAGTGGTTCCTAAAGTTACTTAGGTCAGTTCTTTTCTTTGCCACTTCCTTCAGTGAGGTTATGTCATTCATTTGTACTACAGTTACGTTTATTTGTTAGTGTTTGTATTCATTCTCTTCTATTTTTACAGCCGTCCCCTGGTATCCCTGGGGGACTGGTTCCAGAATCCACTGCAGATACCAAGATCTGAGGAAGCTCAAATGCTTTATATAATATGCTGTGTAGTATTTATATATAAACTATACATATCCTCCTGTATACTTTAAATCACCTCTAGATGACATTACTTATAATACCTAATACAGTATAAATGCTACATAAACAGTTGCCTGCAAACGGCAAATTCAAGTTTTGCTATTTGGAACTTTCTGGAATTTTTTCCCCAAATATTTTCCATCTGCAGTTGGTTGAATATATAAATGTGGAAGCCGAAAATACAAAGGGCTGAATGTAGTCTATTTACTCTCAGGTGGCTTCACCCATTGCTACGGTTTCATTGATCATCTTTTTTGAGCTATATAACCACATACACTCTTACTGGACATCCCCACCTACCTCGTGGGTTTGTTGTGAGGCTTAAATATTTGTAAATATTTAGATCATATTACCACTTAGTTAGCGGTATTTATATATTTTACATATTACTCTTACTCTATCATATTCCCTGTCTCAAGGAATAGTGCTACCAAACCTGAAACCTGAGTGCCATTCCTGACCTCTCTTTCTTTCCCTTAGTCTCATTCCCCAATCAAACGTCAAATCCTGGTAAATTTCCCTCCTTAAACACGTAGTGAGTGTTCCATCTTCACTTCCACTACCTTTATTCAGGTATCATCTCTCACTTTGATTACTGCCACACCCATCTAACTGGTCCTTGACTTTAGTCCAACATTTTCTTCACACTGCAGCCAGAGAGATCTTTCTCCACACCCCTTCTCTACTGTGGAAACGCCTTCACTTTATTTTCTGACAAATATTAAAATGAAAATTTTAGTAAATACAGAAAAGCAGAAAAAAAATCACCTATAATGTCATCACCTAGAGATAACCAATTACTTTTTCGGGGTATAGTCTTGCAGGCTTTTCCTTCACAAACACACACACACACTCATGCACATTATAATATGGCATGTTATTTCTTTTTTGAAACCTGGATTTTAATTGATAATATTGTATACATCACTTCATGGTAGAAAACAAAAATCTAAATATTCATTAAAAAAATAGGCTCATAGTATATTCCACTGCATGAGATACCTAAAGTTTATTTAACAAGTTTATTATTAATAGACATTTAGGCCTCTCTCTCTCCTTCTTTCTCTCCGGTTACAGACAACAGCAAACATTATACAGTTTTGGCATAATTTTGCCTGACTATTTCCTTAGGATAAATTCCTAGCAGAGGAACTGCTGGGTAAAAAGGAAGGCAAAAGGTGTATCATTTTACATATTCAGCAATATATGATAGTGACCATGAGCCAATGTTAGGTATTATTCTTTTTAAATGTAATACACAAATAGCATTTAACTGCTGCTTTAATATGCAATTCTTAGATAATATGTAAGGTAGGATTTTTTTTTTTTTTTTTTTTTTTTTTGCGGTACGCGGCCTCTCACTGTTGTGGTGTCTCCTGTTGCGGAGCACAGGCTCTGGACGCGCAGGCTCAGCGGCCATGGCTCACAGGCCTAGCCGCTCTGCGGCATGTGGGATCTTCCCGGGCCAGGGCACAAACTCATGTCCTCTGCATCAGCAGGCGGACTCTCAACCACTGTGCCACCAGGGAAGCCCATAAGGTAGGATTTTTAACTTTTATATTTTTTCTTTTATAAATTACCCTTTTGTGTCAATTGTCCACTTTTCTACCATATTGTCTTTTTCTTATTGATTTGTAAGAGTCCTTTATTACATAGTCTGCAATAAAGGACTAAATTAGCAGGTCTGAATGGTCCAAACTCTGCATATTCCAAGGAAAGGTTTGACTCTGGCCTTGCTCCTGGTAGATAACCTATAAGCCCCTGAAACATCCCATCTGTTAAGAGTGTCTCTGTTTACCTGAGGCCTTGGGACAGGTCAAAGAGTTTATGCTAACAATGGGATTTATGGTGGGAATCTTGGACCATGTGGTATCAGCTTGCCCACTGGAGGAGCTGGAGACTGGAGGTCAGCAAAATGGATGGGCAGCCATGCTTATATGACCAACTTCCAGTAAATACTCTGGACACCAAGGTTTGAATGAGCTTTCCTGGTTGGCAGTACTGCATACATATGGCCACACATCATTGCTCAGAGAATTAAGGACTACTTGCACAAGTCCATTGAGAGAGGACAACTGGAAGCTTGCACCTGGTCTCTCCTGGACCCTGCCTTACATGCTTTTTTTTCATTGCTGATTTTAATCTGCATCCTTTCACTGTAATACTCATCTTACTGGGAGTATAACAGTTTTGCTGAGTTCTGTAAGTACTTCTAGAACATCACTGAACCTGAGTATGGTTTGGGGACCTCTGAACACAGATAGTAACCAGCAACTCCCCTGTCATAACATAGATAACAAATATAGTCTTCACTTTATCATTTGTCTCTAATTTTTGCTGCTTTCTGAAAAGAGCTAATATTTAAAAATTTTACCTTATAAAACCTGGGGTTTTTTTTCTCTCTGTATAGGTTCTAAGTGCGTGTGAGGGGTTTTGTTTTGTTTTCCTTACATAGATTATACACTTTAACAAGGTTTTTTTTTTTTTTTTACACATTCTACATAAAAACATGAGTATGCAAAACATGGGTGTACACAGAGTAAAATATGTGTGCCTTTCAACTTCTCTTCTACTCTACTTCCCTCCCTGGAGGTAACTCATTGTCAGTCACTTGGTTTGCATCCTTTTCTGTGTATTTATGAACATACATAATATAACCACATACATACTTAACATAATGCACACCATACTATATTCATTGTTCTGCAACATCCTTTATTCACTAATGTCTTAGAGATCTTTCTTTGTGTGTTAACTTCACAATAAACTACATAATAAACTATCTTATTCTATTTTATAGCAGCACAATATTCCACTGTATGGGTCTATCACAATATGTTTAACCATATCCAGAGTGAACATTTAAGCTGTACCTATTTCTCAAATTATAAACAATATTGTAATAAACATCTTTGTACATACTTCCCTGTGCACCTGTGCAAGTATTTCTGCAGGACAGATCTTAGAATAGAATTTCTGAACCACAGAGTGAGCTCATTTAACATTTTTGTAAATGCAGTCAAATTGCCACCCAAAATACTTCCTCAACTGTACAACCGGTGCCCTTCCCCCCTGCACTTTCCTCAACACTTTGTATCACCAATATTTTTATATTTTGCCAGTCCAGTGGGTGAAAAATATCTGTCTTCATTTGCATTCTACGGTTACTTATGAAGTTAAGCACTTTTTTCATTGGTTTCCTGTATCTTCTATAAATTGCCTGTGCATATCCTTTGCCCACTTTTCTTTTTTCAACAAGTCTCTTTACATATTATAGACACTTTCTCTAACACGTTGCAAATATTTTCTTCAAATCTCTAATTTTTAGCCCTTTGTTCTTTTCAAATACAAAAACTTTAAATTTTGATATCATTAAATTAATGAATTTTCCCCAGAGGGTTTTGTTTCCTGTTTGGGTGGTTTGGTAGGGCTACAGCATAAAGTGCAAGGGTGGAAGGCCAAGCAGTATGCAATATTAAGGTCATAAAAGGCTTTGAGGGCACTGCTAAGAAACTAAAACATTATCCTGATGGCAGCAGGGAAGCATATAAAAGTTTTCAGCAATAGAGTGACTTTCAACAAATTCTCCATTTAATAAGAGCACCTACTAAGTGCCATGGTCAACTCTGTCTCTTAGAAAATGGTAACTTTTGTACCTTTTACATTTCCCACAATTCAAAATAACTAAAAGACACAGAAAGCTCATTATGTTAAAAGACACAATTAGGGGAATCTGCTCTGCCACATATTAAAACAAAATGGTATCAGTGCAGAAACTGTGAGGGCCGTGAAACAGTCTAGAAACAGATCCGAGTATACACACGCCTGTAGAATAGAATAAAAGCGTCATTTCGATTCAGTGGGAAAACAGATGATGGCAAGACCACCGGGGAAAAAGGCATATTCCTATCTAACACGTTATCACAAAATTAATACCCAGTAGGTTAAAATGTAAAAAAAAAAAAAAAAAAGCTATGTAAAAAATCCTTTAAAAGTATTACAAGAAAATAAAGGTGAATGTTTTAATACTCTTGAGATGGGGAAAACTTTCCAAAAATGATACCCACCCACGCCTATTCCAAAATAAATTGCATAAGATATTAGAGGAAAATAGGTTTGTAATCTTGGAACGCGGAGGCCTTCCTATCAAAGGGGCACAGGGTATCCAAGAAGTCTAAGGGCGCCGCTGGGGGGCTCCGAGTCGACCGGAGGGGCGGCGTCCGCGACCCGTGACCCCGGGGCTGCCGCCCGCCCTGCCCCCTCGCCTGCCGCCCGCGGGGCCGCACTCACCCGCCTCCACAGACAAAGGGCGCCCAGGCCGGCTCCGCCCCCTGACGACGACACCGCCGCCGCCGCTGCCCGTCCGGACCCAGGCGGGAGAGGGTGATGAGGGCCCTGATGCCTGAGCCAATGACGCCCAGTGACGAGGCCCTGGGGTTGGACCAGCCGCCGGCGCCAGCCGGGCTCTGACGAAAGCCTCCAAGCAATGGCGGGCGCGCCGCGCTGGCTTCGGCTCTGCGATACGCATGCGCCGGCGGCGCCCAGGGCCGACTGCTTCCCATATGCAGGGCTCGGAACTCCCACCCGCTTTCCCGGGCCTGCTTCTCACCAGGGCCGCGCTGACCCCGGGGGGCCGGACCTCCCGCTCCCGGCACTCGCAGAACTGCGCCTTCCGAGAGAGCCGAGGACCCCTCATAGCCCCTGCCAATCAGAAGCTCCCGCGTGAGTCGCTGCTCGGTCCCCTAGGTGACCACACAAGCCGTCGCTCTCCTCAGTCCTGAAATACCGGCCCCCTCCCGAATTTTATATTGACGAAACTAAAAATACAATAATAATGATTGAATATATCAGGTCTACTGATGAGACTAATGGAATTCTTTTAAGGGGGTAACATTTTGCTTAATTGGGCTTCACCAAAATCGGCTGCAAATGTTCATCTGTTAATGCTAGCATTCAATGGGAAAGGAGAGACTTCAACAAATAGTGTTGGAACAACTGGATATGCACGTGCAAAAGAATAAAATTGGACCCTAGCCTTACACACCACATACAAAAAGTAATTCAGGGGCTTCCCTGGTGGCGCAGTGGTTGAGAGTCCGCCTGCCGATGCAGGGGACACGGGTTCGTGCCCGGTCCGGGAAGATCCCACATGCTGCGGAGCGGCTGGGCCCGTGAGCCATGGCCGCTGAGCCTGCACGACCGGAGCCTGTGCTCCGCAACGGGAGAGGCCACAACAGTGAGAGGCCCGCGTACGGCAAAAAAAAAAAAAAAAAAAAAAGTAATTCAAAATGGATCAAAAAACCTAAACGTGAGAAGTAAAATTATAAAACTCTTAGAAGAAAACATAGGAGAGAAGCTTCATGATGTTGTTCTTGGCAATTATTTCTTGTATATGACATCAAAAGCACAGACAACAAAAGAAAAAAATGGATAAATTGGACTTCAATATTTAACACTTTTGTACATCAAAGAACAGTAGTAATTGACTGAAATGACAATCCACAAAATGGGAGAAAATATTTGCAAATCATATATCTGATAAGGGATTAATATCCAGAATGTATAAAAAACTACTCTAAGTCAACAACAAATAAACAGGTAACCAGATTTTAAAATGAGCAAAGGACTTGAATAGGCAATTCTTCAAACAAGGCATGCAAATGACCAAAAAGCACATGAAAAGATGTTCAGCATCACTATTCATTAGGGAAATACAAGTCAAAACCACGAGATACCAAGTCACACCCACTAGGACAGCTACTACAAAAAACAGTTAAGTACAAGTGTTGGCAATGATGTGGAGTAATTGGAACTCTTGTGCGTTACTGGTGGGAATGTAAAATGGTACAGCTGCTGTGGAAAAGAGTTTGGCAATTTTTCAAAAAATTAAACATAGAATTACAATATGATCCAGCAATTCCATTTCTGGGTAGATAACACCAAAAGACTTGAAAGCAGGATCTCAAAGAGATATTTGCATCCCCATGTGTGTTACAGCATTATTCACAATAGCCAAAAAGTGGAAGAAACCCAGTGTTTGTTGACAGATGAATGAATAAGCAAAATGTAGTATATGTATACATACTATAGAGTATCATTCAGCCTTAAAAAGGAAGGAAATTCTGAAACATGCTACAACATGAATGAACGTTGAAGACATTATGCGAAGTGTAATATAATTCAGTCACAAAAGGTCAAATGCTACTCAGCCATTAAAAAGAATGAAATAATGCCATTTACAGCAACATGGATGGACCTAGAGATTGTCATACTGAGTGAAGTAAATCATACAGAGAAAGAGAAATATCGTATGATATCCCTTATATGTGGAATCTAAAAAGAAATGACACAAATGAACATATTTACAAAACAGAAACAGACTCACAGACTTAGAGAACAAACTTATGGTTACCAGAGGGGATGGATGGGGGGAAGGGATAGTCAGGGAGTTTGGGATCAACATGTACACACTGCTATATTTAAGATGGATAACCAACGAGGACCTACTGTACAGCACAGGGAACACTGCTCAATGTTATGTGGCAGCCTGGATGGGAGGGGGGTTGGGGGGAGAATGGATACATGCATATGTATGGTTGAGTCCCTTTGCTGTGCACCTGAAACTATTACAACATTGTTAACCAGCTATACTCCAATATAAAATAAAAAGTTAAAAAATAAAGGTCAAATACTGTATGATTCCACTTATATGAGGTACCTAGAGTAGTTAAATTTGGACATTGACAGACATTACAATTGTTGCCAGGGGCTGAAGGTGGAATGGAGATGTCTAGTTACTGTTTAATGAGTACAAAATGTCAATTTGAGAAGATGAAAAGACTTCTGGAGATGATGGCTGCACAACAAAGTGAATATACTGAATGCCACTGAACTTCAAATGGTAAGTTTTATGTTATGTATTTTTTAATACCATAAAAAGAGAAAAAAGACAGCTGGATCCTTATATCTGTTTCTACATTTAATCTTTTGAAATATGTTGTTTTGGTTGATGTTTCTGAAGAAAATCTGACTTCATATAGATACATAGTTGGAAAAAAGAATCCTTTAATAAGTCTTCTCTTGTAATTGTGAATATTCTTCTTTGATACCCCACCAAAACTTGATGAGATTAGTTGCAATGTAGAATCTGAAACCATATTCATATACTTTTGGTTTTTACACCACAATCTTGTTAGTCTGTCTCACTCTCCAAATGGATCTTGAACTCATGTATGACTTTGTAATGTCACACACTGGCCATTTGGAAAATATCTGTTTACTGAGTTACCTAACTCAGTGGGTCCTAAATGGGTATGATTTTACCCTCTAGGAAATATTTGGCAATGTCTAGAAATATTTGGCAATATGTGGCAATGGTTGTCACACGCTGGGGTTGCTACTGACATCTACTGGGTAGAAGCCGGAGATACTGCTAAACATTTTAACAATGCATAACAAAGGATTATATAGCTCCAAATGTCAATAGTGCTGAGGTTGGAAAACCCTAGTTTATTTAATGCTGACGTATTTCATTATGCAATATAAAAATTTGTGTTTGTTAATATCATCACTAATCTTTTTGGGAAAGTTTGTAAGTATTAGGAAGTTGTCAAGATAGTGGATACAAGTTCTCCAAAAACTTTAAAGTTCAAATTTTATCATTTACAACATATATTTTCAGTTATTTTCCTTCATGCTGTAAAGCACACTTCATTCATTTTCAAGAAACTGTCTTAGAAATAACCAAGTCTAAAAAACTAGTATTTGTCAGTTGTTTTTGCAGTTGAAATTGGTGTTCCATAAAATGAGTTACTATCTCTCACAATCACATAACTTATTTTCGCACTTGTATACGGTATAAATGCTTTATGGTACTCACTACCTTGATTAAAGTAGCAGCAGTTTTACCACCATTGCTTTTGACCCATCAGTGCAAATGTCAACACAGTGGAAAAAGCAAATTACCTTAGTATTATTAGAAAAAAAAGTTGACCGTACGGGCCCCCTGAAAGAGAGTCAGGGATCCCCAGGGGCCCAGGGACCATACTTTGTAAACTTCTTCTCTAGATTTATGTGAAAGAAGTAAACCCCTATTTGTTTAAGGCACCATTAATTAGGTTTTAAAAAATAAGATAACTTGTATCTTTAGTTTTCAAACCATCTTCTGCAGACTTGCCAAAAAGTCAACAGTTACGCAGATACTTATTTTTTTTAATTCCTCTCTTTTTTTCAAGAGTTACTGAGATATAATTGACAAATAGAAGTTGTATATATTTAAGGTGCATAATGTGATGTTTTGATATACATATACACTGTGAAATGATTACCACAATCAAGCTAACATATCCATCACCCCGCATAGTTACCACTGTGTGCGTGTGTGTGCATGTGTGTTTGTGTGTTGGGGGGAGGAGAATGCTTAAGATCTACTCTTAGCAAATTTCAAGTATAAAATACAGTATTGTTACTTATAGTCACCATGTTGTACATTAGATCTCTAGAATTTTTTCATCTGCATAACTGAAACACAAGACTCTTAAATTTATAGTAATTTACTTCAAATTCTGAAGTAGGATAAGTATAAGAAGTTAAGAAATAACCCTTTTTCAGTGGTTTCAGTGTTTACTGTTGGATTGCAATTAAAGCTCGGAAATCACTGCAATACCCACCATTATTGTTCTACTAAATAGTATAGAACCTTCATATATACTAGACTAGAGTAAACCATACCATAGAACAAAACACTACCTGTAGTAGAAAACACTATTTACCATTAGGGAAAAAATGAGGTAAATCTATATACTAAAGTGGAGTAATCCTCAGGATATATCAAGTGAAAAGACCATGGTACAGAGCCGTTCTTTAATTCTGTTTGCTTTTCTCTTTGCTATGCTTATATATAATATTTCCCTTTAAAACATGCCTCATAGTCTCAGTATCTTTGTGTTATACTCAAAAGTAGGATAGCATGTCCTTCTCAGGCAGTGTTGCTTAGAAATCAGCACAGCTTGCTCTCTTGTACCTCTCCTCCCTTGTTCCAAACTGTTGCAAACACAGTGAATATTTGGTCCAGAACTGGGGACAGTAGAAAGAACACCAGCGTTGGAATCAGTTCAGACCTGTGTCTGCCACATAGCTGAAATCTCGAGCAAGTAAGTTACTTAATTTTTTCGATTCTGAATTTTCTCTTTTAGCATATGGCAATGAAAATATATGTATCTCATATCTATTATGAGAACTAAAGGAGATAGAGCACATCAGCACTCAGCACAATGCTTCATAAATGACAACTATCATTAATTTAGTTTCTTGTCTAAGGGAGTCATTTAGAGTTTTAGAAGCTCTGCTTTCTCAATTCTCCTTCAATAAGTACACTCTAACACCTCAGCCTCCCCTGATAAGCTACTCTGGAAAGTTAAGTAATTATAAGTGTCTTCCTGGTTCTTTTAGCACTTTTTAAGAAGGAAGGGGGGTGATATAGGAGTACAAGATTAAGAGCCACAAACAACTACCTATAAAATAAATAAGCAGCAGAGATATATTGTACAGCACAGGGAAATATAGACATTATTTTGTAATAACTTTAAATGGAGTATAATTTATAAAAATATTGAATCACTGAAAGCAATATACTATTAGCTGTACACCTAAAATTAATATACTATTGTAAATCAACTATACTTCACTAAAGAAAAAGTTAAAAAGAAAAGCAAAATTCCCTGTTTCCGTTTCTCAAGCCCAGAGAGTTCTTTAAAGAAGAACAATACTCTTTGTCCTTTTGATTTCAAAAGGGAGTTTACCTTTCTTTAGATGCTTTTTATATGTTTATGATTAAATGTATTACTGTACATTATAAGTTGAGTATTATTTATTATATAGAAGCCTGTCTAGCAAAGCAGCCACAATTGAAAACAGGTTAACAGTGTGGACTGAAAGCCAAAACCAGGGATAATGTCTATACTAGGCTCCCTTATTGATCTAAATTATATTGTAGGAATGTAGCCTTTTAAAGTAATCTTTTAAAGGTTTTTGTTTCTTTATTTTCAGCTCCTTCAGTCTGACATGGCAGAAAAACCAATGCGTATGTCCACACAAATACCCGATGATGAAGATATAGTTGAGTATATCTTTCAAAGAGAATTCTCCTTTTTGTCCTTAACAAAATTGTGTAGCTTCAAAATATTGACTCAGTAAACTGATATAGACCTAGATGGTAAAGGCTTATGTTTGTTATGTTTGGACATGAATTAACTTTTACACTGATTGGAGTTAAATATCAATGATCGTTTAAATAGCTGATGCATGTTTCTTGCATCTGCAGACATTTTTAGTAGTACAAAAGACTATTCCTATTTAACACCAAAGAATAACAAATGAAAATTCCAGAACCTCCCAGTAGGTGAGGAGAATAATGCTACTTTGATGTATATGTTTGTGGACCTTTAGATACTGATAATAAAAAACTTTGAAATGAAGTTATTTTAGGAAGTGGCTGGGTGGCTGCTTTTTTATTACTTTACTGAGTGGGAGATTGAACCAAGTTCCATGTTAAGACGCGTCTCTGTACTAGGGAAAACATAGTAATTCACATAAAATTTTACCCTAAAAGAGAGAGTAGCATATCTGAATGGGTGAAAACTGAGTTTTAGAACTATTTTTGACCAAAATAGATACATGAACAGATACATGAATATTGAGCTATGTTAAGTAGTGTTTGTTTATGACTTAATAACTAATGGCTCTCTTTTTGGTGTTTTCCTCCAATCATGCATGGTTTTCTGTATCTTTGTTTGAACCATCAAACGATCATATTTTTTCTCTTCTCTTTCTCAGTTACTTTTCTGAAGTGAATGGTTTATTCCACCTTTATTTTTCTATCAGCCACACTTTAAAAATCACATTTGATCCAACTTTCATCTTCGTTGCTTTTCTGAAACTATTACTGACCCTTTCAAGTCGGGTCCCCACAGGGGTCCTCCTGCCTGGGGTCACTCGTGCCAGTGGAGTGAGACTGGGTGCGGCTCAGAAGCAAAGGAAAGTTTAGTCTTTGATTAAAGAATGGAGAGGTGTGAGCTCAAGCTCTAAAGTACACACTCTGCGGACAGGCTGTGGGCAGGCTGCTTCGTAGGGTTCCAGTCTGCGGAGGGAGGGGCGGAGTTCTCGTGGGTGCTCACGGCACCCCACCTCTATCTTGAGTTGAAGTGTTGCTCGCAGGGCTTCTCCACACGATATGCCAAGTTGGGGTGTTGGGCCCATCGGTTCTGTGCTGGGAACTTTAATCCGAGGTGTTAGGTGCAGGCCTCTGCACACGGCCCCCTGTAGGCAAGTGAAACTAGACTTAGCGCGAAAGAAAAGTTGACAACTTATCTTATTGTTACCGACCCTTTTGAGTCGGGGTCCAACAAGAGTCCTCCTGCCTGGTGTTATTGGAGCCAATAGAATGAGAGCCAGTTTGGTTCAGAAGCAAAGGAAAGGTTTATTCTTTGATCAAAGAATGGAGAGGTGTGAGCTCTCGCTCTAGAGTCCTCGCTCTCCTGAACAAGCTGTTTACGGGCTCGCTTTATAGGGTTCTTGTCAGCGGAGTGGGGCGGCGTTCTTGGAGGGCGACTGCAGTGCCGGGTGCAGCAGCATCTCTGCACACGGTTCACTGTCATCATCTTGAATTGAGGTGTCATGCAACAGCGCTTCTCCATATGGAGCGCCAAGTGGGGGTGTTGAGTGCAGCGGTTCTTTTTGTTGTTGTTAATTAATTAATTTATTTTTGGCTGCGTTGGGTCTTGATTGCTGCGCACAGGCTTTCTCTAAGTTGCATCGAGCGGGGGCTACTCTTGGCACGTCGGCCCAGTAGTTGTGGCTTGTGGGCTCTAGAGCGCAGGCTCAGTAGTTATGGCACATGGCCTTAGTTGCTCCATGGCATGTGGGATCTTCCCAGACCAGGGCTTGAACCCATGTCCCCTGAATTGGTAAGTGGATTCTTAACCACTGTGCCACCAGGGAAGTCCTGAGTGCAGTGGTTCTGAGCTGGGAACTCTAATCCCACACGTTAGGTGTAGGGGCTCTGCGCTTGGCCCCCTTAAGGCAAGTGAGATTAGACTAAGCACAAAAGAAGAGGTTAGACCTTATCCGATCACCTAGATTCCATCATATTTTTCCCAGGGACCCCAGTGGGCTTTGCTGGTGACAAAACTACTGTCAGAGTCCTATCTCAGTGACTAAACCACTGACTTATGCCCATCCCATATTACCTTTGGGCCCTCTGATGCATTAAATCACGGTGAATGCTCCTCTGTTTACATGACATTAAAATCATAAAATTTTAGAATAGGTGGATCCCAAAGGCCAATTAGTCGAACTTTAATCTGATATATAAATGCTTGCTACAAACCATTTAGCAAGTAGTCTTCCAAACTTTTTTTGAACCCTTTACAACTGGCAACTTAATTTATTCTCCTTTTTGAAATTAAAAATAACATTATTAAAAGAAAATTTCAAACAATAAGAAAGAGATAACAGGCCTTTCAACCTAGCTCTTTACAGGAAATAACTAATCTAATCTTTGAACAACTTTTCATATCAGCCCATACTGATCAACCTAATTCTTTTTAATAGCTCTGTTCTTTTTTTTTTTACATCTTTATTGGAGTATAATTGCTTTACAATGTTGTGTTAGTTTCTGCTGTATGACAAAGTGAATCAGTTATACATATACATATATCCCCATATCCCCTCCTGCTTGCACCTCCCTCTCACACCCCTCTAGGTGGTCACAAAGCACCAAGCTGATCTCCCTGTGCTATGTGGCTGCTTCCCACTAGCTATCTATTTTACGTTTGGTAGTGTATATATGTCCATGCCACTCTCTCACTTCATCCCAGTTTACCCTTCCCCCTCCCCCTGTCCTCAAGTCCATTCTCTACGTCTGCGTCTTTATTCCTGTCCTGTCCTAGGTTCATCAGAACCCTTTTTTTTTTAGATTCCATATATATGTGTTAGCATACGGTATTTATTTTTCTCTTTCTGACTTACTTCACTCTGTATGACATACTCTAGGTCCATCCACCTCACTGCAAATAACTCAATTTCATTTCTTTTTATGGCTGAGTAATATTCCATTGTATACATGTGTCACATCTTCTTTATCCATTCATCTGTTGATGGACACTTAGGTTGCTTCCATGTCCTGGCTATTGTAAATAGAGCTGCAATGAACATTGTGGTACATGACTCTTTTTGAATTATGGTTTTCTCAGGGTATATGCCCAGTAGTGGGATTGCTGGGTCATATGGTAGTTCTATTTTTAGTTTTTATTTTTGAATTTTATTTTATTAATTCTTTTATACAGCAGGTTCTTATTAGTTGTCTATTTTATACATCTTAGTGTATACATGTCAATCCCAATCTCCCAATTGATCACACCACCACCCCCACCCCGCCACTTTCCCTCCTTAGTATCCATACGTTTATTCTCTATATCTGTTTCTCAATTTCTGCCCTGCAAACCAGTTCATCTGTACCATTTTTCTAGGTTCCACATATATGCGTTAATATACGATATTTGTTTTTCTCTTTCTGGCTTACTTCACTCTGTATGACAGTCTCTAGATCCATCCACATCTCTACAAATGACCCAATTTCGTTCCTTTTTATGGCTGAGTAATATTCCATTGTATATATGTACCACATCTTCTTTATCCATTCGTCTGTCGATGGGCATGTGTCTTTTTGAATTATGCATGTGTCTTTTTGAATTATGGTTTTCTCTGGGTATATGCCCAGTAGTGGGATTGCTGGATCATATGGTCATTCTATTTTTAGTTTTTTTAAGGAACCTCCATACTGTTCTCCATAGTGGCTGTATCAATTTACATTCCCACCAACAGAACACTCACTTTTATAAGGGAAGGGGCTTCACAACTCATCTTCTGGCTCTAGTTTCCTCTCCAGGCCACTGTCATGCTAGTGCCTTATTCATATTTTTGAAATGCTTCTTCCTTCTACTATTCTCTGGCTCAAACCTCTAGCCACTGCCCATTACCATTTAGATAAAATCCATATTCCTTAGCCTCATATTTAAAACTCTCTATTGTTGGGTCCTTTTTTTACCTCTTGTTCATAATACCTCCCTCCTTCATACAAGTCTTATCCTGTCTTCAAGAGACAATCTGCCATCTTTTAAAATTATTTTTAACTACTCTATGCCACAGTCATCTATCCTTCTTCCAAATTCCTATATTATTTTTTGACTTTTCTGTAATTTTGGTACTTAGTATGATATTAATAGATATTTTAACTTTTTCTTCATGGCTTTTATTCTATTGAAATTGTAGGCTCTTCATAAATAAGACTCTTTGACTTATAGAACATCAGAGTGTGAAAGAATTTTAAGCTCTCCTGATCAAATGTTCTCATTTTACAGAAGAGAAAACAGGCACCAGTGACTGTCCCAAAGGCTCACAATGACTAGTGACTTTTCTTATTCAGCTACCTTTCCCCATACCACTGGGAAAAAAAGTTCAGTGAATACAGGGTAAACATCAGGGCTTGCCAGAGCTTGTAGAGTCCTTTTATAAATTTACAGACTATAACTTTATGTACAGTATCCCATTTGCTAGATGTAGTCTGTGTGTCCTTGCTATCATGAGGGATTAAAATAATGTATGATTTGCATTTCAGTTTCATGTGAATGCATGTGAAATAATCCTTTTAATAGTAGGTTCATATATTTTTATATATCTACCTTGTTTATTTCTTAATTTGCTTTATTTGTGCTTTGTTTGTGGATGATGCAAAGTTGAATTCAAGAACGAGACTTGAAAGATCACAAATTCCAAATTAGTAGAATCTGAAATATTTAAGTTCTCTCCATAGATTATTTTGGAATTTTATAAAAGTAAATATTATAAGAAAGAACTTTTGGCCCATCAGAAGACATTTGTTAAGTAATAGTGATGATTCTATGGAAACCCCTGCTTGTTCTATCGATATTTGCTCTGTGGGTGAAAACTCAGTGTTCATGAGGCCAAGGTTTCTGGTCTGTTCCTGATAAGAAAATGGGCTATATTTTGTTCTATGGACACACAAAGCACTTTGATCTGGTACCTCCCTAAGCTACAGTTTTTAAAATGAGAGAAGCCTGCCACAAGGGAGTGTAGGACAGAGAGGACAGTAGAGTGTCCAAATCTTTTATTGTTACATATAATCTTCAGATTATATGGGTCAGAATGTTCTCTTTTGAGTAGAGAAGTCAAAATTTACCACCATATATAAACGCTGTCTTCTAAGAGCACAAGTAGTTACAAATTGAAAATTTTTATTATTTCTTATTTGATTGTATTTTCAGTTTAGGATTGGTAAATACACTCTCTTTAAATATAAAATCCCCATGGAATTTTTACTAATTAATTCTTGGTTGATTCCTGGATTCTTGGTTGAGACCAGATAGGACCCGGGTAGGCTCCTATCTCTACCATTCACTCTTCATTTAGCATGCACTAATTCAACCAAAAGCTATTGAAAGCCTACTGTGAGCTGGGAGTTAATGATATAAAGTGAATAAAATTCTATCTCAAAGAGCTCAAAGTGTATTGAACTCTGTCTTTGGGTAAATCATGTAAACTGTTTGGATCTTAATCCCTTATTTTAACATAAGAGGATTAAATGAATTCTAATACTAATCATAGTGAAACTATTAATACAAATGTTTCCTTATATCATTGTGTCTATAATATTATAATGCTTATGGAAAAAGAAATAGCATAATTTAATTTCTATGCAAAGAGTGTTTTTAAAAAAAATCTTTGAAGCATATTCTTATTTAGGACTACCAACTGTATGTTTTCTTTGTTAAAAATTTTTTTTAAATAATTTCATATTTTTGACCACACTATTCAAAATAGTTATGCTAAAAACATGATATAGTAAACCTATTTTACTCTTACTACTGAACTCAATTAAGAGTCCCATAGCAGGGTGATTCAGGAAGGGGTAGGCATGTAGAAAGGAACATGAAATTGAAATATGAAGAACAGCAGTCTCATAGTTAATAATTTTGATGCTCAATTATGCAACATTTGGCCAGTAGGTGCCATTTAAACAGATTCTCCTGTGCTTTTAAAATTGCATTTGAATATATATGGGGTGAAAGAGCATCTTAATATTAATGGTTTTTCCAATGTGTAAACACGATATATATTTCCATTTATTTAGTTCAATCTTAATCGCTCTTATCATTCTTTTGTAGTTTTCAGTGTAAATGTCTTACATATCATTATGATACTTGATATTATTTCTATCATTTTGAATTAATCAAGACTTGTCTTGTGGCTTAATATATGATCTACCTTAGAAAATATTTTGTGTGCACCTGAGAAGAATGTGTAGTAGGCAGCTGTTAGATGGAACTTTCTGTATATGCCTATTAGGTCCATTCAGTCTATTGCATTGCTCAAATCTGCTGTTTCCTTATTGGTTCTCCATCTGGATGATGTATCCATTGTTGAGAGTGGGGTATTCAAATCCCCAGCTACTATTGCATTGCTATTTCTTTCTCCTTTCAGTTCTGCTAGTATTTGCTTTACATATTTAGGTACTGAGTGCATATTTATAATAAATACATCTTCTTGATAGGTTGTCCTCTTTATAATTATAACTTAGTCTATCTTGTCTGAAATAGGTATAGCTGCCTTTGCTTTATTTTGGTAACCATTTGCTTGAAATATCTTTCTCCATCCCCTTACTCTCAGTCTGTTGTGTTCTTAAAGTTATTCTCATGTAGGCAGCATATCATTTGGTTTTTTAAAATCCATTCAACCTTCTATGACCTTTTATTGGAGAATTAATTCACTTACCTTTAAAACAATTATCAATAGGTAAGGACTTACTATTGCCATTTTGTTAATTATTTCTGATTGTTCTGTAATTGCTTTGTTCTTTACTTGTTATCTTGCTGTCTTCCTTTGTGATTTGATGACTTTTTTTGGTGGTATGCTTTGACTCCTATATCATCATCTTTCATGTATCTAAAATTACCTATCACTTCATCCATTAAACTCATTTTTTCTGTAGATTCTTATACATGTTCATAACAGTTATAGTATTTGTCTGCCAATTCCAGTATCCTCATTATGTGGTTATTTCTATTGATTGTGTTTTTCCTTGGCTATGAGACAGATTTTTTTCTGCTTCTTCAAACCTAGTAATTTTGATTATGCATTGAGCATTGTGGATGGTATTGTAGAAAGTCTGAATTCTATTATTATATTTCTCTAAAGAGTATTGAATTTTGTTTTAGCAGGCAGTTAGATTACTGGCAAGTCATTTGGACACTGTTGAGTCATGATACTCTTTGTAAAGATGGGTTTATCTTAGTTATACCCTTTGACTTGGGAGTAACCCTTTGACTTAGAACATAATCCTAAATCCTATAGCAAGTCCTTTTACAAATTTAAATAAAAAGTCCAAAGTGTTTATCTAAAGTGTTGACCAATCTTGTCTAACTTGGAAGAAATGTAAACTCCAAACTCTGTCTCCTCGGGCCTTCCCAGGACCACTGCTGAAATACCAGCTTAGCACTTTTGGAATGCCAACTCTTCTCTCCATTGCCACTGAGCTCTTTGTAGCCATGCCTGCACGTGCAGAGTTAGACTCAGCCAAGTGTTCTAAAGTTTGCAGATTTGGATCTCCCCACTCTGTGGCTTGCTCTTCCAGCATTTCTTTCTCAATATCCCAGTATTTTGGCAGCCCAACTTCTGACCTTAGACTTCCCAGCTCAAGATTGTCATTCTGCTTGAGCTCTGCTTCCCAAGTTTCTCATTTACTGGGGAGTCACTTCAAGGGAATATATGGATAAACCTAGTTTCACCTCTTATGCTAACCTTATTTCCAGCGTGATTTATTCTTGTTTCTGCCTCCTTTTCTTTCCCTCCCAGTGCCTTCAAACAGTCCTTTTTTTTTTTTTTTTGGCCGCACCATGCGGCTTGAGGGACCTTAGTTTCCCGACCAGGGATTGAACCCAGGCCACGGCCATGAAAGCCCAGAATCCTAACCACTAGGCCACCAGGGAACTCCCCAAACAGTTGTTTCTAATTGTTGATGTAAGGAAAGGTAAAATGCTATAAGTTACTCTATCACCAAAAGCTAGGAGTGTACACACAATTTCACACCTTTTTTAACTTAATATTTTCATGTATTTTTCAATTTATTAAAGCATTCTTCATAAACATCTTTAAAAATGACTTAAGAATGCCCCAGTGTGTGCGTGAAAAAATATATTATCATTTACTTGCATATTCTATTTCAGGGAGTCATACATTTGGATGTTAGATAGCTACAGTGAACACTTTTATACATAAAGCATTTGTGAAATTTTCTAGTTGTTTGGGAGAGATTTCTAGGGATGAGATTAGTGTAGATTGTTAAGCATTCTTTGAATTATTTTTCCACCTTTTAAAAATAATCAGTTGGTAAATTTATGTATAATATTGTTGGATTTCTAGTTTTCTAGGTTGGTATTATTAGCAGTGGATTCCTTTAACAATTTGATATAACACAAGTTCTCAGAGGGCATATAAGAAATCTGAAGTCAAAGTTTTTAGTTGCTTCTTAAAAAATTCAAATTAACTTTGATTTCCTTACATATATTAACATATATTGGATTTCCTGAATATATTACCACACTGAAACGGAGTGAAAGAATGTTGTTTCCTTTTTTTCTATAAAAATAATTTATTATTGTATAGTAACATACTAGGCTTTCTTGTGGTACTTCTGTAATTTCCTATTTTTAAATTTAAAAACATAGTCTGAGTGTGATCAGAGATAGAGTCACTATTTATAAAAACGATGACAAAAATCTGTGTGTCTGGATAAAGATTTCTCTTCTCACAAATTTACTTCATTTGCATCTTATCTGAGGTATGATGATCAAATGATAATCAATTCCATTTCTTTGACATATTATTATAGTCATATTTTCAAATGACATTTTCTATTCTAATTAATATATTTTTATTTGTTTTTTTCTCTAAGCAAAAAGAAGATAATATCCGTTGTTTAACTACGCTTGGTCATTTTGGTTTTGATTGTTTGCCTCAACAACTGGTGAACAAATCTGTTCAACAAGGGTTCTTTTTTAATATTCTCTGTGTGGGTAAGTGCCAAACCCCTCACATGAATTATTTCCTGATTTTCCTAAATGCTCATTTCAACTTACCTTAAGCAGCATAACACTGGTGCTGTTAATTTAAGACTATGTCTTCATGTTTGTATTGGTTTGTATCTTTAGTCATGTTACTTAGACATTTTTTTCTTTAAGTGTTTCAGTGCCTTTCAAAATCTGATATAGCTTTGTGTATATTATCTTTCTATATTATGTAATGATGGAGGGAGTCAAGAGTAGCATGTATACTTTCAAGGATATTCCAGTCTTTAAAGTGTTTGGGACCCTTTAAACCATCCTAGAGGGTCAGGGTGTTACTTCTTCTCAGACATCTTATTCCCCTATGATGTATCTATGTTTATACAGGGGAAACTGGGATTGGAAAATCAACATTGATCGACACACTGTTCAATACTAACTTGAAAGACAAAAAATCCTCACATTTTTGCCCAAATGTTGGACTTAAAATTCAGACATATGAACTTCAGGAAAGCAATATTCAGTTGAACTTAACTGTTGTGGAAACAGTGGGGTATGGTGATCAAATAAACAAGGAAGGCAGGTGAGTGGTTTTTTATTTTAATTTAAAAATTATTCTTATTTCAAGGAACTTACTTTCTTTCTCCATGTATTAAAAAGTAATAGTCTTCTACGGGCTTCCCTGGTGGCGCGGTGGTTGAGAGTCTGCCTGCCGATGCAGGGGACACGGGTTCGTGACCCGGTCCGGGAAGATCCCACATGCCGCAGAGCAGCTGGGCCCGTGAGCCATGGCCGCTGAGCCTACGCGACCGGAGCCTGTGCTCCGCAACGGGAGAGGCCACAACAGCTAGAGGCCCGCGTACCGCAAAAAAAAAAAAAAAAAAGTAATAGTCTTCTAGAATATATATATATATATGTATATATACATGTACATATATATATAACTGAGTCACTTTGCTGTACAGCAGAAATTAACACAACATTGTAAATCAACTATATTTCAATTAAAAAATAATAAAATGGCTCTATTGTAATAGATGGCATGCAGTTGGATCTTTTTTACAGCCACCCCTGCTTTATTTTCATTTCCACTTTCGTGGTATATCTTTTTCTATTTCTTTACTTTGGGCCTATGTGTGTCCTTAATGCTGAATGAGTCTCTTGTCAGCAGCAGATGGTTGGGTTTTATTTATTTATTTATTTTGTTTGTTTGTTTGTTTTGCGGTATGTGGGCCTCTCACTGTTATGGCCTCTTCCATTGCGGAGCACAGGCTCCGGACGCGCAGGCTCAGCGGCCATGGATCACGGGCCCAGCCGCTCCACGACATGTGGGATCTTCCCAGACCGGGGCACGAACCCGCGTCCCCTACATCGGCAGGAGGACTCTCAACCACTGCGCCACCAGGGAAGCCCCGGGTTTTATTTTTTTAATCCATCTAGCCAACTGTGCCTTTTGATTACTGAGTTCAACTCATTTATATTTAGAATAATTACTGAGATGTAAGGACTTACTACTGCCATCTTATTAATTGTGTTCTGGTTGTTTCGTAGTTCCATTATTTAGTTTTTTTCTCTGTTTCTTTCTGTCTTTGTAAATTGGTGATTTTTTGTGCTGGTATGTTCTGATTTCCCTTTCTTTATCTTTTGTGAATCTACTCTAGGTTTTTGCTTTGTGGTTGTCATGAAACTTACATAAAACATCTTACAGATAAAACTGATACGTGGTTTACTTTGATCGCATAAGAAAATTTCACCCTTTTGCTCCCCATTTTATATTTTGAGGTCACAAATTTACCTCTTTTTATATTATATATTCTTTAACAAATTACAGTACTATAGTTATTTTTAATACTTTTGTCCTTAACCATTATACTCTAGTTAAGTTGTTAACATGCTATCTTATCACAGATTAGATTTTTCTAAATCTGTATATTTGCCTTTACCAGTGTGTTATATACTTTTGTACATCTTCATGTTCTAATTAGTGTCTTTTTGCTTCTGTCTGAAGAATTTCTTAAAGATTTTCTTGCAAGGCAGATCTAGTACCAATGAACTTTCTCAGCTTTTTTGTTGTTGTTTGGGAAAGTCTTATTTCTCCTTCATTTCTGAAGAATAACTTTGCCAAACAGAGTATTCTTGGCTGGCAATTTTTATATTTTGTTATTTTTCTCTCTCCTGGCCTGTAGGTCTTTGCTGAGAAATCTGCTGATAGCCTAATGGGGGTTTCTTTATAGGTTACACTTCTTTTTTCTCTTGCTGCTGTTAGGATTCTGTATTTGTCTTTGATTTTTTTTTTTTTTTTTTTTTTTTTTTTTGCGGTACGCGGGCCTCTCACTGTTGTGGCCTCTCCCGTTGCTCAGCACAGGCTCCGGACGCACAGGCTCAGCGGCCATGGCTCACGAGCCCAGCCGCTCCGCGGCATGTGGGATCTTCCCAGACCGGGGCACGAACCCGTGTCCCCTGCATTGGCAGGCAGACTCTCAACCACTGCGCCACCAGGGAAGCCCCTGTCTTTGATTTTTGATAGCCTCATTATATGGTGCCTTGAGAAGGTCTTTATGCATTGAGATATATGGTGATCTATTAGGTTTGTAAACTTAGATGGCTAAGTGTCTCCCAAAATTTGTGAAGTTCTCAGCTATTCTTTCTTTTTTTTAAGTTAATTTTTCCTGGAGTATAGTTGCTTTATAATGTTGTGTTATTTTCTTGCTGTACAGCAAAATGAATCAGTCATATGTATACATATATCCCCTCTTTTTTAGATTTCCTTCCCGTTTAGGTCACCACTCAGCTATTCTTTCTATTTATTTATTTGTTTGTTTTTTTGTTTGTTTGTTTATGGCTGTCTTTGGGTCTTTGTTGCTGTGTGCGGGCTTTCTCTAGTTGCGGCGAGAGGGGGCTGCTCTTCATTGCAGTTCTCGAGCTTCTTCTCATCGTTGTGGCTTCTCTTGTTGCGCAGCATGGGCTCTAGGCGCGTGGGCTTCAGTAGTTGTGGCTCGCGGGCTCAGTAGTTGTGGCTCACAGGCTCTAGGGTGCAGGCTCAGTAGTTGTGGCACACGGACTTAGTTGCTCTGTGGCATGTGGGATCTTCCCGAACCAAGGCTCAAACCCGTGTCCCCTGCATTGGCAGGCGGGTTCTTAACCACTGCGCCACCAGGGATGTCCCTATTCTTTCTTTAAATAAACTTTCTGCCCTTTTCTTCCTTTCCTCTCAGTATGGAAATCCAACTATTCTAATATTTATATATTTTTGAAGTCCCTTAGATCATATAAGCTTTCTTCATTCATTTTCATTCTTTGCGTCTTTATTTTCCTCTGCTTGAGTTATTTCAAAGTTCCTATTCTCTAGCACACTGATTCTGTTTTCCATTTGGTCTCTTCTGCTGTAGATGCTCTCTATTGCATTTTCTATTTCATTCATTGAATTTTTCAGTCCCAGAATTTCTGTTTGGATTTTTTTTTTTTTAAGATTTCTATCCCTTTCTTAAGTTTCTAATTTTGCTCATACATTGTTTTTCTGATTTTGTTGAATTGTCTTTATGTGTTTTCTTGTATCTCATTGAGTTTCATTAAAACAATTATTTTGAAATCTTTTTCAGATAGATTGCAAAATTCTGTGCCTGTGATTCAGTTATTAGAGGATTATTATTATCTTTTGCAGGTGACATGTTTTCTTGATTCTTCACATTCCTTGGAGTTTTGCATTGCTGCTTTTGCACTTGAAGTAGCAGACAGCTCCTCAAATCCTTTACTAGTTGCATTTAGGTGGATATACTGTTTATTAGTCCTGTTATATCTGGGAGCTTTCTCTGATCTTGTATGGACAGCCCAGCTCCACAGTTCTTACTCCCTCTTGTGGCAAAATTCTTAAGCTTTTATGCCTTCTCTGATTCTTACAACTAACTCTCCTGGCTGGCTTCTAGGAACTTCTTTTTTTCCTTTCAGAAAGTGGTGCTATAGCTCAAAATTTCCAGAAAGTGGTTTCTCTTGCTCACAGATTCTGGTCTGATTTTTCTGAGCACACTCCATTTACCAGATCTCACTCTTGCCATCACATGCAGGAGTGTGCACACAGCCTGCTGCAGAGTGTGGGGAGGTGTGGGTTTATATGGGGCACTGGGAGTATGCATGCGTCCAATGGGGGAGATCATCAAGTGAGGTTCTCCCAGAGGCTAATGGCTGAGTTTCCTGCTGAAGTCCTGAGCTTGGTCAGCATGTCCCTTTAATGCCCTTTGATATTCTTATCTACCTCTTTCCTGGTGTCCTTTTGTCCCTAGTCATGGAGTTCCGGCTTCAGTATTCTAGGTGCTGCTGGAGAGAAATGGTTTTCTCCAACAATGTCCTGCACAGCCAGGCACTGGGTGCTGGGCACTCACTCACAGCCTCCCATTCTCTTGTGGGAGAGGTTACTGATGACTATTTCAGCCCTGTGCTGTGTTGTTTTGGGGGAGCATTGACACTGGCGAAATTCCTCTTACCCTCTCCAGCGCATCCAAATTCTTTTTTATTCTCCACGAAGTGCTGGAATCTGCCATATGGATTGCTGAACTTCTACAGGTCTCTCCCATCTGTGGGTATGTGTCCAAGTCAGCACACTTCAATTTTTCCACGACTGTATGCAAGAGGGTGTGGCAGGTTCACTGGCTCCTGCTGGTTCCACAGCCTGTATGGACATCTGTCGCCCTATTGCCATACAGTTGGGCAAGATTCCTCCTGGTTCCCTGGCATGTGGTGCTGTGTCCCATCTCCCACAGAGGTACTTTTGTTTGTGGGTGGATCCAATTATTAGCTGTTAAAAAGGGGGGCAAAAGGAGAGATGTATTCACTGTCATGATACTGGTGGCACTCTTAAAATTTACATACAGTAAGACTCAATTTTTGTGGTGTATACTTCTGTAGGTTTTAAAAAATGCATAGAGTTTATACCCACCATCTTAGTTGTGACATAGAACAGTCCTGTCACATCCAAAAATTCTCTTGTGCTTTAATCTCTTTATTCTTGTGCTGATACCATCCTGTATTAATTATTTTACTTCATACATAGTAAGACGTGATATATGAAGAATATATCTTCTTCATTTTTTTTTCAGTATGTCTTGAGCATTCTTGGTTCTTTGCACTTATACATATGTATACATATAAAAAATTTGTTTTCTGATTTGAACTTCATTGAACTGATAGATCATTTTTCCTTTTCTATAAACAAGAGGACTTTTTGTTGCTTTGTAACAGCTTGTAGCTGTTATCTTTGTAAGGACATATTATGCACATTTTATCACTGTGGCAAACTAGTGAGTACACATATTAACTAGATATTAAATGGTAAAAATGCAGACATCAGATGATATTAATCTGTTATGCTAAATGTTTAAATAATCATTTTTTCAGCTACCAGCTAATAGGTGACTACATAGATGCTCAGTTTGAGTCCTATCTTCAAGAAGAATTGAAAATTAAGCGTTCCTTTGTTGACTACCATGATTCCCGTATCCACGTGTGCCTTTACTTCATTTCACCTACAGGACATTCTCTGAAACCCCTTGATCTATTAACCATGAAGAACATTGACAGTAAGGTGCGTTCGGTAAATCTATCAACCTATCAAGATTTGATACTTATTGTGAAATAATACAAATCTTGAAGGCATTTGCACACAGAGAACTTGTTATTTTGTAATATGTATATATATATATATATATCTTTTTTTGTTGTTGTTAATCTTTTTTTTAAAAAAATTAATTAATTAATTAATTTTTGGCTGTGTTGGGTCTTCGTTGCTGTGCACGGGCTTTCTTCATTGTGGTGCGCAGGCTCCTCGTTGTGGTGGCTTCTCTTGTTGCAGAACACAGGCTCTAGGCACATGGGCTTCAGTAGTTGCAGCACGCAGGCTCAGTAGTTGTGTCTCATGGGCTCTAGAGCGCAGGCTCCGTAGTTGTGGCACGCGGGCTTAGTTGCTCCACAGCATATGGGATCTTCCCGGACCAGGGCTTGAACCCGTGTCCCCTGCATTGGCAGGCGGATTCTTAACCACTGCGCCACGAGGGAAGTCCTTTTTTGTTAATCTTTAAAGCATTTATGTTTGTTTCCTAGGGATGCCATTGCAAAATACCACAGACTTAGTGGTTTAAACAACAGAAATTAATTTTCTCACAATTCTGGAGGCTATAAGTTCAAGACCAAGGTGTCGCCAAGTTTCATTTTTTCTGAAACCTCTTTTTAGGTGGCAGATTGCCACTTTCTCACTGCGTCCTCACATGATATTTCCTTTGTACACACAGCTGATGTCTCTGTCCAAGTTTCCCCTTTTTATGAGGACACCAGTGGGATTGGATTAGGGCCTATCTTCATGGCCTTATTTTGACTTAATCACCTCTTTAAAGGCTCTATCTCCAAATACTTTGTGAGATACTGGGGTTTAGGGCTTTAAGATATGTGTGAGAGAGAAGGGGGAGACATATTCAGCCCATAATAGCATTTGATACATTTCAACCTTTCTTCCTTTCCAGAGAAATTTAATTACAATGTGTATCAGTTAGGAAAATGAGACACAGGTTTTAAAAAATTTAATAAAATTTAAAATTTATCATGCTAAGTGAAGTAAGTCAGACAGAGAAAGGCAAATATCATATGATATCACTTCTATGCAGAATCTAAAAAAAAATTCATACAAATGAACTTACAAAATAGAAACAAACAGACTTAGAGAACAGAATTTATGGTTGCCAGAGGGGAAGGGTGGGGGTGTGGGATAGATTGGGAGTCTGGGATTGACATGTACACACTGCTATATTTAAAATAGACAACCAACAAGGACCAACTGTATAGCACAGGGAACTCTGCTCAATATTCTGTAATTACCTAAATGGGAAAAGAATTTGGAAAAGAATAGATACATGTATGTGTATAACTGAATCACTTTTCTGTACACCAGAAATGAACACAACATTGTTAATCAACTATGCTCCAATCTAAAATAAAAATTTTAAAAACTTAAAAAAATTTTTTTTTAAATTTAGGGGTTTGTGATTAAATCATAATTCAGATCATGGTCATTTACCTGTAGTTTTGAAATAGAATTTACTCTATAGTACTATAAAATAATGCCATTAACGTTTACCCGGTACCACTGATGGTGTGACACATGAAGATTTCATGATCCTGGCTACTGGTTCTGTCAGAGAAAATTCAGAATATATATAATTTTTTTTTCCAACAGAGAGCAAATGTACATATGAAAGAACTTGTTATGTCATGAGATTCTTTTCTGCACTCAGCCCTGGTAAAACATGCTGTCTTCAACTTTATTCAGTTGAAGGGAGGAAGAGTTCTAAAATTGCGTTCCCTTTATCAAAGAAGGCCTGACCTTTGCTATGTATTGTTCAAACTGGAAAGAAACGTTGTACTTAATCTAAGTCACCAAGTAGTTGAAAGAAGTTAGATTTCTAGCTAAAATTAAGAGCTGTCTCAATTTCTCGGTTAGTACTATATTCAATACTCAAGGACACACAGTTTTATTTTTAATTTTATGGGCAGCTGTAATCATCAAGCCATTTCCAGATACAAGAAGTTACTAATTTTTGCAAAGACCATTGCATAAAGGGTTGGGCAAGGCTGTGTCTGTCTGTTGTCTTCTCTTACAGGTTTCTCAGCTCTCCTTGCAATAAGTGACTTTTGTTCCTTAAATATGAACACCTGAGGAATTATTGACATGAAGCGTTTTCATTTCTCATGTGTTAATGATTTACTATCACTGGAGGATATCTTTTCCCAGCTTTCTCACTAATACAACCCAAGACATTTATGTTAGTCTTGAATCTACCATAGCAGTTGTCTGCTTTTTACTATGCAAGGTATTATTCAAGATTTTAAAATTAGACAAAGTTTTGGGGCTTCCCTGGTGGCGCAGTGGTTGGGAGTCCGCCTGCCGATGCAGGGGACACGGGTTCGTGCCCCAGTCCAGGAAGATCCCACATGCCGCGGAGCGGCTGGGCCCATGAGCCATGGCCGCTGAGCCTGCGCGTCCGGAGCCTGTGCTCCGCAGCGGGAGAGGCCACGACATTGAGAGGCCCGCGTACCGCAAAGAAAAAAAAAAAAAAAAAAAAAAATTAGACAAAATTTTGAACATCTACGTTATAATATTGAAGCCCTAGATTTTCATAAGGATTTTTTTAAAATGTACTTTGAGGAACCTAAAACAAAAGCAATAGACCTAAAACTGACTTTTATGCATTTCTACTAGATCACAGAACTTAACGTTGTGTAGCTATGATTTAACAGTAACAATTTATTTTAACAGTAATAAAACATATTTTGGAATTTTATATTGTTATTTTCTACAAAGTTTAATTATTAAGATGTAAATTCATTGAGAAGCAATGATCATATTGTAGAGCTAGGAAGAAAATTTTATGTATAAAATTTCAAGTTCAAATATGCAATGTGAAATCATTTCTTTTTACAAATTACAAATGGACTTTTTTGTTAGCACGGTGCTATACACACATATATACACACTCAGCTTTTAAAGTATAGTAAAAAAAAGTCTACTCTTTTTAGGTGGTCTTTGAAAAACACAAGCAGATCTACCTGCAAGGTCATCTAGGTAGAACAAGATTCTACCTAGAAAATGGGACAGTGATTAAGGTGGATTTATGGAGAAGATGATGCAAATGAATGACAGGTAGAAGGACAAAGTTGATCTGTTCTATAATTTTGATGAAAGGTCTCTTCTGACTGTTTAATACTCAGTTTAATAAGAAATCAAATTGATAATGAAATCAAATTGATCATACTTCATTTTGCTACTTACATTTTACTAACTCCAGATGTGTAAGAAAGTTTGAGAAAGAAAATTGAGGTTTCTAAACCTGAATTCTGATTAAAGATTAATCTTCAAAAGTACTGATGATTTTGGAAAGTAATTCTGTGAGGAAGTCATGATAGCCAGTGATAATCTAGTTATGAAAATTTATTGTCAGAAATTGAGGCTTTGACTGTAAATATAACAAATTAATAACAAATCCTCAATGGTGAGATTTTGTTTGCTTCTTTCTTAATAGGTGAACATTATACCACTGATTGCCAAAGCAGATACAATTTCTAAAAATGATTTACAGAAATTTAAGTGTAAGATAATGAGTGAATTGATTAGTAATGGCATCCAGATATACCAGTTCCCAACAGATGATGAAGCTACCATGGACGTGGACACCTCAATGAATGTAAGCTTCTAACTACTGAATATCAGTTCTATTTGACAGGTGGGAATGAAAGTATAATTTATAAGTAACAATATTAGTAATATAGTGTCACTTGTATCTGACAAAGATACTATAAATAAGATATTTTTTTCCCAAAAGCCAGTGTGGGAAAATGTTTCACTTTCTTGATTTTGAAAAATGTTTGCTGATAATCAATTCTTTTAAAAAGCGTTTTATTGAGATATAGTTCACATACCATGTGACTCACCTGTTAGAATATACAATTTAGTGAGTTTTAGTTTATTCACAGTGTGTGCAACCATCACCACAACGAAATTTAGGACATTTTTATTTCTCAAAAAGAAATCCCATACTCTTCAGCTTTCTCACCTACTACCTGTCAGCCCTCCTCTCCACCAACCCTAGGAAACCACTAATCAACTTCTTTCTCTTCAGATTTCTCTGTTCTGGACATGTCATATGAATGGAATTATATAATATTTGGTCTTTTCATGATTTTATCGGCTATTAATATGTCTTCCCAAGAGAAAAATTTACTCAGACCCTTTGTCTATTTTTAATTGAGCTTTTGTCTTTTTATTATTGGGTTGTAAGAGTTCTTTATATATTCTGGATACAAGTTGCTTATGAGATACATGATTTGCAAATATTTCTCCCAATCTGTTGGTCTTTCCATTTTATTTTTGGTGTGCTTTGAAACACAAACTTTTTAATATTGATGAAGTCCAGTTTATTTATTTTTATTGTTAGTTGTGCTTTTGATGTCATATCTAAGAATGTTTTGTCAAATCCAAGGTAATAAAGATTTACTTATAAGTTTTCTTCTAAGAGGTTTTAAAATTGTGGTAAAATACACATAACCTGAAATTTACCACCTTAAACTTTTTTAAAGCTTACAGCTGAGTGGCATTATACTTTTACAGTGTTGTGCTACTATCATTGCCACCATCTATATCCATAGAACTCTTTTCATCTTCAAAAACTGAAGCTCTGTAATAAACAATAATTCCCCATTACTCTTTCCCTCAGCCCTATGAATTTGGCTACTCAAGGTACTTCTAGTAGATGGAAATATATAATATTTGCCCTTTTATACCTGTACAAATATTTATTTGAGTCCCTGCTTTCAATTCCCTTGGGTAGTGCCAAGAAGTGGAATTGCTGGATTGTATGGTAATTCTACGTTTAATTTCTTGAGGAACCGCCATACTGTTTTCCATAGTGGCTGCACTATTTTACATTCCCACCAAAAGTGTACAAGGATTCCAATTTATCCACATTCATACCAACACTTGTTACTTTCTGGGTTTTTTTTTTTAAGTAATAGTTTATATTAATGGATGTGAGGTGGTATCTCATTGTGGTTTTGATTTGCATTTCCCTGATGATTAGTAATGTTAAGCATCTTTTCATGTGCCTGTTGGCCATCTGCATGTCTTCTTTGAAAAAATGTCTATTGAGGTCTTCTGCCCTTTTTAAAAATTGGGTTGTTTGCTTTTTTTTGATGTTGAATTGTATGAGCTGTTTATATATTTTAGGTATTAACCCCTTATTAGATATATCATTTGCAAATTTTTTTAATTCAGTAGGTTGTCTTTTCATTTTGTTGATGGTTTCCTCTGATGTGCAAAAGGTTTTAAATTAAATTAGATCCCATTTGTTTATTTTTTTTGCTTTTGTATCCTCTGCCTGAGGGGAAAGATCCAAAAAAATATTGTGACCACTTATGTCAAAGAGTGTTCTATGTTCTCTTTTAGGAGTTTTATGGTTTCTGGTCTTACATTTAGGTCTTTAATCAATTTTCTGTTTATTTTTGTATATCTTATGACAAAAGGTTCTAATTTCATTCCTTTGCATGTAGCTGTGTAGTTATCATGTAGTTATCCCAGCACCATTTATTGAAGAGACTGTCTTTTCCGCATTGTATATTTTTCTCTCCTTTGTCATAGATTAATTGGCCATATTTGTGTAGTTTTATAACTGGGCTCTTTGTTTTGTTCCATTGATCTACATGTCTGTCTTTGTGTCAGTACCATACTATTTTGACACTGTAGTTTTATAGTATAGTCTGAAGTCAGGGAGTGTGATACCTCCAGTTTTGTTCTTTTTTCTCAAGATCGCTTTGGCTATTCAAGGACTTTTGTGGAACCATACAATTTTATTATTATTTATTCTGGTTCTGTGGAAAATGTCATGTGTATTTTGATAGGAGTTGAATTAAATCTACAGGTTATTTTGTGTAGTATGGACATTTTAACATTATTAATTCTTCCAACCCATGATTGTGGTATATTTTTTTCACTAATTGGTGTCATCTTCATATTCCTTCACCAACGTCTTATATTTTTCAGAGTATAGATCTTTCACCTCCTCTTTTAAGCCAATTCTAGGTATTTTATTCATTTTGATGTGATTTTAAACAGGATTGTTTTCTTGCTTTCTCTTTTTGATAGTTCATTATTAGTGTATAGAAAAGGAACAGAAATCTGTATATTAACACTTTTATGCAACTTTATTGAATTCATTTATTAGTTCCAGTAGTTTTTTGGTAGAGGCTTAAAAGTTTTCTGTATATAGTATCATGTCATCTGCAAATACTGACAGTTTTACTTCTTCCCTTCCAATTTGGATGCCATTTATTTATTTATTTACATCTTTATTGGAGTATAATTGCTTTACAATGGTGTGTTAGTTTCTGCTTTATAACAAAGTGAATCAGTTATACATATACATATGTTCCCATATCTCTTCCCTCTTGCGTCTCCCTCCCTCCCACCCTCCCTATCCCACCCCTCCAGGCGGTCACAAAGCACCGAGCTGATATCCCTGTGCTATGCGGCTGCTTCCCACTAGCTATCTACCTTACGTTTGGTAGCGTATATATCTCCATGCCTCTCTCTCGCTTTGTCGCAGCTTACCCTTCCCCCTCCCCGTATCCTCAAGTCCATTCTCTAGTAGGTCTGTGTCTTTATTTCTGTCTTACCCCTAGGTTCTTCATGACATTTTTTTCTCTGACTGCTGTGGCTAGGACTTCCAATATTATGTTAAATAAAAGTGGTGATAGTGGGCATCCTTGTCTTGTTATTGATTTTAGAGGAAAAGCTTTCAGTTTTCAACATTAAGTATGATTTTACCTGTGGGTTTGTCATAAATGGCATCTATTATGTTGAGATATGTTCCCTCTACACCAACATCGATGAGAGCTTTTATCATGAATGAATGTTCAATTTTGTCAAATGCTTTTTCTACAGTTATTGAGATGATCATGAGATTTTATCCCTTGATTTGTTAATATGGTGTGTCACACTGATTGATTTGCAGATATTGAGCCACCCTTGCATCCCTGGAATAAATCAGACTTGATCATGGTTTATGATTCTTCTTATATATTGTTGAATTTGGTTACCTAATATTTTGTTGAGGATTTTTGTACCTATATACACCTAAGATGTTGGCCTGTCATTTTCTTTCTTTTTTTTTTTTTTTGCTGTGTCTTTGGTTTTAGTATCAGGGTAATGGTAGAGTCGTAAATGAATTTGGGAGTGTTCCCTCTTCTTCAATTTTTTGGAGTAGCTTGAGAAAGATAGGTATTAGCTCTTCTTTATATGTTTAGTAGAATTCCCATATGAGGCTGTCTGGTCCTGGATTTTTGTTTGCTAGGAGTTTTCTGATTACTGATTCAATTTCACTACTAAATATTGGTCTGTTCAGATTATATATTTCTTCCTGGTTCAGTTTTGGGAGATTATATTTTTCTAGGAATTTATCCATTTTTTCTAGGTTGTCCAATTTATTGGCTTATAATTATTCATAGTATTCTCTTATGATTTTTTAATTTCTGTAATATTCATTGTAATTTCTCCTCTTTCACTTATTATTTTGTTTATTTGGGCCCTCTCTCTCTCTCTCTTTTTTTTTTTTTTCTTTTTTTGTGGTACGCGGGCCTCTCACTGTTGTGGCCTCTCCCGTTGCAGAGCACAGGCTCCGGATGCACAGGCTCAGCGGCCATGGCTCACGGGCCCAGCCACTCCGTGGCATGTGGGATCTTCCCGGACCGGGGCACGAACCCGTTTCCCCTGCATCGGCAGGCGGACTCTCAACCACTGCGCCACCAGGGAAGCCCTCTCTCTCTTTTTTATAATCAGCCTGGCTAAAGGCTTGTCAATTTTGTTTACCTTTTTAAAAAACAAGCTTTCCATGACCAGGGTCACAAAGATGGTTCAACATAAGCATATCAATCAATGTGATACACCATGTACACCATGCAAAACCATATGATCATCTCAATAGATGCAGAAAAAAGCATTTGATAAAATTCAACATCCATTCATGATAAAAACCCTTACGAAAGTGGGTATAGAGGGAACATATCTCAACATAATAAAAACTATTTGGGCTTCCCTGGTGGCGCAGTGGTTGAGAGTCCGCCTGCCAATGCAGGGAACACGGGTTCGTGCCCCGGTCCGGGAAGATCCCACACGCCGCAGAGCGGCTGGGCCTGTGAGCCATGGCCGCTGAGCCTGCGCGTCCGGAGCCTGTGCTCCGCAAAGGGAGAGGCCACAACAGTGAGAGGCCCATGTACCACAAAAAAAAAAAGCTATTTATGACAGACCCACAGCCAATATACTACTCAACAGTGAGAAGCTAAAGCCTTCCTGCTAAAATCTGGAACGAGACAAGGATGCGCACTCTTACCACTTCTATTCAACATAGTATTATTGGATGTCCTAGCCACAGCAATCAGACAGGAAAAAGAAATAAAAGGTATTCAAATCAGTAAGGAATAGGTAAAATTGTCATATATGCAGGTGACATGATACTATATATAGAAAACCCTAAAGACTCCACACAAAAACTACTAGAACTGATAAATGAATTCAGCAAGGTAGAAGGATACAAGATTAACATACAGAAATCAGTTGCCTTTCTTTTTTTTTTAACCCCAAATAGTTTATTTTACTTTGTTTTATACTTTATTGAAGCATAGTTGATCTACAATGTTGTGTTAATTTCTGCTGCACAGCAAAGTGATTAAGTTGTGTATATATATATATATATATATTCTTTTTCATGTTCTTTTCCATTATGGTTTATCACAGGATATTGAATATAGTTCCCTGTGCTATACAGTAAGATCTTGTTGTTTATCCATCCTATATATACTAGTTTGTATCTGCTAATCCCGAACTCCCATTCCTTCTCTCCCCCAATCCCCACCTCCCAGCAACCACAAGTCTGTTCTCTATGTCTGTGAGTCTGTTTCTGTCTCATAGATATGTACATTTGTGTCGTATAGCTTTCAGTTATAAAATAAATAAGTCCTGGGGATGTGGTGTACAACATAGTGACTGTAGTTAATAGTACTGTATTGTATATTTGAAAGTTGCTAAGAGAGTAGATTCAAAAAGATCTCATCACAAGAAAAAAAATTGTAACTGTGTGGTGATGGATGTTAACTAGACTTACTGTGGTGGTCATTTTATGATATATACAAATACCAAATCATTATGTTGTACATCAGAAACTAATATAATACGTCAGTTATATCCCAATTAAAAAATACTTTTAAAAATATCATCTGAGAACAGATAGTTTTACTAATTCCTTTCTGATTTGCATTCCTTTTAAAATTTTCTTCTCCATTTTCTATATAGTATTATTTATTAATATGCTTTATGTTATATTTCAATTAACTAATTATTAGAGTTTTCTTAATTTTGTCTTTTAGCTTTTATACTGGAGTTAAAAGTGATTTGCTTATTGTGTTTCAGGGTAAAGATAATGTGAGAAAAATTATATGTCTACCAAAAACTGTTTTCTTTGTATTCCCCACAGCCGAATGCCTTGCTTTAGGCTGTACTCAGTAGGTAGTTTTCAGTTGTGTGCATGATCTCGCACAAATGCTTGCAGCAATTAATTTGCACATATTTAATGTGAAGTCATAAAATCTGAGGCAAGATCAATCACTTGTTCGAATAAACTTATGATGATATTATTGTCTCTGTTGTTTCCATAACAGAAATAAGATTAACAGAGTAAGTTATATTGGTATAAGGAAACATGATTAAAATTGTACTTACTTTCTAGGAACACTTACCTTTTGCTGTAGTAGGAAGTACAGATGAAGTGAAAGTTGGAAAAAGAATGGTCAGAGGCCGTCAGTACCCTTGGGGAGTTTTACAAGGTAAATGTAACAAAGATGCACAGGCTTGCTCTGGAATGATTATGCTTAAATATATATATAATTATAAAAATTATATAACATATAACTATAAATATGTAAAACAAAATATTTTAACTTGAGTCAATATTGGTAACTCTTGCTAAACAGCAAATTAATAGTTACTGATAAGGAGCACAGATTCTGTTTCATTTAAGATAATGTTTATTTTGATTGTAACCTATTCTCACGGGAGTTTTCTGGATGGTGCTTTAGGCAAAAATTCAGAAACTGGGCAGAACCTCCTCATTTCCCCCATCTGCTATATGCAGATTATCTCTCTATGCATAAACCATCACATTCAGAATGTTGGAAAGTTCTTTGAACAAAAGAACTCTGAACAACACAGAAGCATAAATATTGGTACTTGAAACATGTTATATAAGTTAATTGCTACCTAATTTATAAAGCATTTTAAAGTGGTCCCTATAAAAAGGGATGGAAAACCATTTTAAAAATAAAGTAATACAATTCATTTTTGGCTAAATTATACCTAGACATTTATATTAGTTATCTAGCATCATGATGAGTTAGAATAGTGTAATAGCAGTCATTTATTGTCTGATTCGTATACTTGTGATACTAATTATTGGGGACTAGTTTCCAAATGTTATTTTCAGTTAATATATTACAAATTTTTAAATTTATGAAATGTACTTAAACACAACATATTTTAATGAATATTACATTTGGTTATAATATCATACACAATGCACAAAGTATTGTGCTCAGTCTTTTGGATATGACAAACACAGTAGAGAGCCATGTGAATTTATTGAGTGATTTTGAAAACTGACTAATTCATTCTCATAAATATGGTGTATAAATATAGTTTAATAACTAAATCATGCATAGTTGTTAAGACCTTTATGTTAGCAGGATTTACTTTAATAAAATTATTTACTTTAGTGAAATTATATTATATTCTTTTTTAGTGCTCTGTAAAATACCTTGAGCATATTCATTTGAAAAATACTAACATAATTATTAATGAAAGTTTATGCCATCTACTAATATTACATGTTATTTCAGTGTTTCCTATTTATTCTTTGGCTAATAAATTTCAAGCAAATTTCCTGGTCTATAAATAAACTCTACCTATAATTTGTATGTACCATATAACCATAGTTACATGGTTAAAAGAATTATAGCTATTAATCTGAACGATCTCTTGCCTCACTCAAGAATACTTAGAAAGTGATAGGGATTGATAATAAGCTTTGTGGCTTTATTATTTTTCTGCCTAGTGGAAAATGAAAATCACTGTGACTTTGTTAAGCTCCGGGATGTGCTTTTTTGTACAAACATGGAAGACTTGAAAGAACAAACCCACACTTGGCACTATGAACGTTATAGGTGCAGCAAACTTCAGAAAATGGGATTTACTGATGTGGATCCAGACAACCAGCCAGTAAGGTGAGTGGAGATCTTGCTCAAACAAGATGACGGGTGACTTAGAAATCCCCTACAACGATGAGATATGATTATTTCGGAATGAGAATAGCTGTACTTCTCACATCCTAAATTGTGTGGTTTTTCATCATCTTCAGACTTAGATGGAGAGTTAGTAGGAGCAACATAATGCAAGGGCTCGTTTATATGCATCCAATATGTGTATGTGCTGAAATGTGTATCCAAAAGAAAAGTAGATTTTATATGGAACAGAAGCTCAGGAAAGAGATTTGCAAATATTAGTAAAAATTGGTAGAAGATGGCAAAGGATATTGAGGATTGGATGGAGGAAAGAGGAAAAGCAGCAGTGTAATGGCATGGTGTTGTCGAATCCAAGTTCACGTGCACGACACACAGTGAGGCCAAACAAACTGAAACATTGGAGTTTGGAGCAGAGAAAGGTTTATCGCAAGGACCTTGCAAGGAGAATGGGTGGCTCATGCTCAAAAGACCTGAACTCTCTGATGGGTTTCAGGGAAGAAGTTTTTATAGGCAAAATCTGTGGGGGAGGGCTGTAGGGTGTGTAACCCTCCTCTGATTGGTTGATGGTGAGGTAACAGGGTGATGTTCAGTCATCAGCCTTCTGGTTCCTACCAGTCTGGGTCTACATGCTTGTGCTCAGCGTGAAATTATCATCCTCCACCTGGGTAGGCACGTTAGTTCCTGTAGAAGAACTCAAGAGATCTGTATCAGATTGTCATACACACACTCCCACCCCTGCCCCAGGAGGAACCAGGTCCAGGACCCCATGCTGCACTATTGTTTCTTTCTGCATTCCCTCACTTTCCTCCCAGTAACTGTTTGAATCTGCCCTTTGGAACTCAGGGAAGGTCTAGGAGGCGGAAAGCCTTTTTCCCACGAACAAGAAAGGTGGTACACGGAAAGGCTTTTATGCCTGGGAGGGTCCCACAACATCCCGCTCGGTTTCAATCTTCCCTTTTCTTTGATATTCCTCCATCTTGAGGGGAACAGGTGTTGGACAAGAAAGGGCATAACATTTTGGATTGGAGAGCTCAATCATAAACTTGGCAGAGAATCTAGGTTTTCGGGGGTCTCAGTTTCAACGGAAGTCAAGTGAAAATAGTTTGAGAGCAGGTGTACTTAGCTATATTGAGGAGGAATAGGATTTGTGCTGCAGAAGGATGACAGTGTAGAACAATCCAGTTATATTAGTTACAGTACTTTGAAGGCAACCAGAATTGAACTGGCTATCTTAAATGCATCATATTTTGAAAGACGCCTGGCCTTATTTTAATTATTTTGAGAACCTCATAAATTAGATGTTCCCCCAAATTTTGTTGTCAAAAGATGTGAAGAAGTGTGATAATAAAAAGTGGTAGGAGAATCAAAACATATTTTAAGTGTTTCAAAATGTGAGTACTTACTATATATACACTCTCTATACTTATATTCAATATGGCCCCTCACTTTTTTACATCTCGTGATATAGAAATTTTCATTTCTATACATGAGAGAATATTGGTAAATGTCCTTATATGTGACATAACAATATATATATATGTATTTTATTGAAGTATAGTTGATTTACAATATTGTGTTAGTTTCTGCTGTATAGCAAAGTGATTCAGATATATATAGAGATATAGATATATTCTTTTCCATTATGGTTTATCACAGGTTATTGAATATAGTTCCCTGTACTATAGAGTAGGACCTTGTTGTTTATCCATTCTATATATAATAGTTTGCATCTGTTAATCCCAAACTCCCAGTCCATCCCTCCCCTCCCCCCTCCCCCTTGACAACCACAAGTCTGTTCTCTATGTCTGGGAGTCTCTTTCTATTTCATAGATAAGTTCATTTGTGTCATATTTTAGATTCCACATATAAGTGATACCATATGGTATTTGTCTTTCTCTTTTTGACTTACTTCACTTAGTATGATAATTTCTAGGTCCATCCATGTTGCTGCAAATACCATTATTTCATTCTTTTTTATGGCTGAGTAGTATTCCATTGTATATATGTACTACCTCTTCTTTATCCATTCTTCTGTTGATGAACATTTAGGTTGTTTCCATGTCTTGGCTCTTGTGAATAGTGCTGCTATGAATGCACGGGTGCATGTATCTTTTTGAATTATAGTTTTGTCTGGATATATGCTCAGAAGTGGGATTGCTGGATCATATAGCAATGCTATTTTCAGTTTTTTGAGGCATGTCCATACTGTTTTCCATAGTACCAATTTACTTTCCCACCAACAGTGTAGGAGGGTTCCTTTTTCCCCATACCCTCCCCAGCCTTTGTTATTTGTAGATTTTTTTAATGATAGCTATTCTGACCAGTGTGAGGTGGTACCTCATTGCAGTTTTGATTTGCATTTCTCTAATAATTAGGGATGCTGAGCATCTTTTCATGTGCCTGTTGGCCATCTGTAGGTCTTCTTTTGGAGAAATGACTATTTAGGTCTTCTGCCTATTTTTCGATTGGGTTGTTTGGTTTTTTTGTTGTTGAGTTGTATGAGCTACTTATATTAATAAACAATATATATGTTTACATGTTTATTTATATTAACATTTTAATATAAAAGTAACACAAATTTCTTTTCAGTTTTCAAGAGATCTATGAAGCCAAAAGGCAGGATTTCTTGGATCAATGTCAGAGGGAAGAAGAAAAGTTGAAACAGAAGTTTGTGCAGAGAGTAAAGCAGAAAGAAACAGCATTTAAAGAAGCTGAAAAAGAGGCAAGTCCTGCTAGTTTGATATAATTTGTATTCAAGTTTAGGTGTCCTATTAAGTTGGAGGTTTTCATCTCGAGAGTTTAGATGATTTTGTTGGAGGATACTTTGCTATTCTTCAAAAAGTAGCTATTTACCATATAGGTTTTGGATACAGCCTTTAAAATTTTGCCATCTGTAATCTTATTTTTTTCTAGAGCATTTGGAGAATTTACTTTTTTTATTTTTTAAACTGAAGTATAATTTGACTTACAATATTGTATCAGTTTTGGGTATACAACAGTGATTGATTTTTTAAAATTTATTTATTTTATTTTATTATTTTTATTTTTGGCTGTGTTGGGTCTTCGTTGCTGCACACAGGCTTTCTCTAGTTGCGGCGAGCGGGGGCTACTCTTCGTTGCGGTGCGTGGGGTTCCCATTGTGGTGGCTTCTCGTTGCGGAGCACGGGCTCTAGGTGTATGAGCTTCAGTAGTTGCGGCACGCAGGCTCAGTAGTTGTGGTGTACGGGCTTAGCTGCTCCGCGGCATGTGGGATCTTCCTGGACCAGGGCTCAAACCCGTGTCCCCTGCATTGGCAGGCGGATTCTTAACCACTGCGCCACCAGGGAAGCCCCTGAATATTTTTATACATTACAAAATGATCACCATGATGTCCCAGTTACCATCTGTCACCATACAAGGTTTTACAATATTATTCACTATATTCCTTATGCTGTACATTACATGCCCATTACATTATTTTATAACTAGAAGTTTGTATCCCTTAATCTCCTTCACCTATTTCACTCATCCTCTAATGCCACTCTTCTCTGGCAACCACCTGTTTGTTCTCTGTATCTCTGAGTCTGTTTCTGTTTTATTATGTTTGTTCATTTGAATTGTTTTTTAGATTCCGTGTATAAGTGAAATCATATGGCATTTATCTTTCTCTATCTGACTTATTTCACTTAGCATAATACCCTCCAGGTCCATCCATGTTGTCACAAAAGGCAAAATTTCATTCTTTTTTATGGCTAATGTTCCATTGTATATATATACCACATCTTATTTATCCATTCATCTATTGATGGACACTTATGTTGCTTCCATATCTTGGCTATTGTAAATAATGCTGCAATGAACATAGAGGTGCATATATTTTTTCAACTTAGTGTTTTTGTTTTCTTCAGAAAAATACCCAGAAATGGAATTACTGGATCGTACTGTTGTTCTATTTTTAATTTTTTGAGGAAGCTCCGTCCTATTTTCCATAGTGACCGTATCAATTTACATTCCCACTAATTCTGCACAAGTGTTGCCTTTTCTCCACATCCTTGCCAAAGTGTTATCTTTTGGATAATAGCCATTTTGAAGGGTGTGAAGAGATATCTAATTGTGAACTTGAATTGCATTTCCCTGATGATCAGTTATGTTGAGCATTTTCTCATGTACCTGTTGGTCATCTCCATATCTTCTTTGGAAAAATGTCTGTGTAGTTCCTCTGCTCATTTTGTAATTGGGTTGTTTGGGGGTTTTTTTATGTTGAGTTGTATGCATTCTTTATATATTTTGATTATTAACCCCTTATTAGATATATTGTTTAAAAATGTCTTCTCCCGTTCAATAGGCTGCCTTTTCATTTTGTTAATAACTTCCTTCACTGTGCAAAAGCTTTTCAGTTTGATGGAGTCCTATTTGTTTATTTTTGCATTTGTTTCCCGTCCCTGAGGAGACATATCCAAAAAAATTAAGACCGATGTCAAAGAGCTTACTGCCTATGTTTTTTCTAGAGTTTTGTGGTTTCAGATCTTACAGTTATATCTTTAATCCAATTTGAGTTTATTTTTGTATATGGCATCAGAAAGTAGTCCAGTTTGATTCCTTTGCATGTAGCTGTCCAGTTTTCCCAACATCATTTATTGAAGAGGCTGTCTTTCCCTCATGTACATTCTTGCCTCCTTTGTTGTAGATTAGTTGACCGTATTAAGTGTGGGTTTATTTCTGGTCTCTCTTTTCTGTTCCATGAGTTTGTGTGTCTGTTTTGATGCCAGTACCATATGTTGTGATTGCTGCAGCTACGTAGTATATACTTTGAAATCAGGGATGGAGAGACCTCCAGCTTTGTTCTTCTTTCTCAAGATTGTTTTGGCTATTTGTGGTCTTTTGTGTTTCCATACAAACTTTAGAATTATTTGTTCTAGTTCAGTGAAAAATGCCATTGGTACTTTGATAGGGATAACATTGGATCTGTAGATTGTCTTTTGTATTGTAGTTATTATACCAATAATTTTTTCAATCCACGATGACAGTATATCTTTCCATTTATTTGTGTCATTTCAATTTCTTTCATCGTTTTCCAAGTACAAGTCTTTTATGTCCTTGGTTAGATTTATTTCTAGGTATTTTATTGTTTTTTTGCAATTGTAATGGGTTTGTTTTCTTAATTTCTCTTTCTGATAGTTCCTTGTTAGTGTATAGAATTGCAGCATATTTCTGTATATTAATTTTGTATTCTGCAACTTTACTGAATTCGTTTGCTAGTTCTAACAGTTTTTTGGTGACATCTTTAGGATTTTCTATATATAGTGTCATGTCCTCTGCAAACAGTGACAGTTTTACTTCTTCCTTGCTAATTTAGATGCCTTTTATTTCTTTTTCTTGTCTGATTGTTCTGGCTAGGACTTCCAATACTATGTTGAATAGATGTGGTGAGAGTGGACATCCTTGTTTTGTTCTTGATCTTAGGGGAAATACTTTCAGCTTTTCACAACTGAGTACCATGTTGGTTGTAGGTTTGTCATATATGGCCTTTATTATGTTGAGGTTATTATGTTCCATCTATACCCACTTTGTTGAGAGTTTTTATCATAAATTGATGTGGAATTTTGTCAAAAGCTTTTCCTGCATCTATTGATATGATCATATGATTTTATTCTTCAATTTTGTTAATATAGTATATATCACATTGTTTGATTTGTGAGTATTGTATTATCCTTGCATCCCTGGGGTAAATCCTGCTTGATCATGGTATATGATCCTTTTGATGTATTGTTGAATTTGATTTGCCAATATGTTGTTGAGGATTTTTGCATCTATGTTCATCAGTGATATTGGCCTGTAATTTTTTTTGTGTGTGGTTTCTTTGTCTGGTTTTGTTATCAGTGTAATGCTGGCCTTGTAGAATGAGTTCAGAAGTATTCCTTCCTCTTCAGCTTTTTGGAATAGTTTGAGAAGGATAGGCATTATCTCTTCTTTAAATGTTTAGTAGAATTCACCTGTCAAATTATCTGGTCCTGGACTTTTGTTTGTTGGGAGTTTTAAAATTACTGATTCAATTTTACTACTGGTAATTTGTTCATATTTTGAATTTCTTCCTGATTCAGTCTTGGGAAACTGTACATTTCTAGAAATTTATTCATTTCCTCTAGGTTGCCCATTTTATTGGCATATAATTTTTCATATTAATCTCTTATGATCCTTTGTATTTCTGTGGTATCATTTGTAACTTCTTTTTTTTCATTTCTGATTTTACTTGGGCCCTCTTTTTTTCTTATGAGTCTAGCTAAAGGTTTATCAATTTTGTTTATCTTTTGAAAGAACCAGCTCTTAGTTTCATTGATCTTTTCTATTTTTTAAGCCTCTATTTCATTTATTTCTGCTTAAACCTTTATGATTTATTTTCTTCTGCTAACTTTGGGTTTTGTTAGTTCTTCTTTCCTAATTTGTTTCTGTGTAATGTTAAGTTGTTTATACTAGATATTTTTCTTGTTTCCTGAGGTAGGCTTGTATTGCTATAAACTTCCCTCACAGCACTGCTTTCGCTGTATCCCATAGAATTTGGAAAAATGTGTTTCTGCTTTCATTTATCTCCAGGTATTTTTAAATTTCCCCTTTGTTTCTTCCATGACCCATTGGTTGTTTAGCAGCATATTGTTTGGCCTCCACATGTTTGTGTTTTTTGCAGTATTTTTCTTATAGTCGATTTCTAGTTCATAGTACTGTGGTTAGAAAAGAGGCTTGATATGATTTCACTCTTCTAAATTTATTGAGACTTCTTTTGTGGTCTGTGAAAGTTCCTAGAGAAAGTTCCATGTGTACTTGAAAAGAATATATATTTCTGCTGCTCTTGGACAGAGTATTCTATATGTGTGTGTGTGTGTGTGTGTGTGTGTGTGTGTGTGTGTGTGTGTGATTTGAGACCAACGTTTCCTTATTGGTTTTCTGTCTGGATAATCTGTCCATTGATGTGAGTGCATTGTTAAAGTCCTTTAGTATGATTATGCTACTGTCAATTTCTTCCTTTAAGTTTGTTAATAGTTGCTTTATGTATTTGGGTGCTCCTATGTTGGGTGCATCTATATTTACAATTGTTATATCTTCTTGATGAACTGATCCCTTTATCATTATGTAATGTCCCTCTTTGTCTTTTGTTACCGTCTTTGCTTTAAAGCCTATTTTGGCTGATATAAGTATTGCTACACCAGCTGTCTTTTCATTTCCATAGAATATTTTTTCTGTCCCCTCATTTAGATTTATGATCCATTTGAGTTTAATTTTTGTGAAGGTTTGTATCTAGATTCTTTGGGGTTTTTTTTTCATGTGAATGTTCAGTTGTTTCAGCACAAGTTGTTGAAGAGAGTATCTTTCCTCGTACTACATATGCTCCTTTGTCAAAGACCAATTTGCTAAATATATTTGCATCCATTTCTAGGTTCTCTATTTTGTTGCATTGATCTATTTTTTTCACCAATATCACACTATCGTGATTACTGTAGTTTTAGTCAGATTACTATAGTCAGTGAAGTCAGGTAGCATCAGTTCTTCAAGTTTATTCTTCTCCTTCAATATTGTTTTGGTTATTCTGGGTCTTTTGTTTTGCTATAAAACCTTTAGAATCAGTTTGTCAATATCTATAAAATAATTTGCTGGGATTTTGATTAGGATTGCAATGAATCTGTAGGTCAAGTTGGGAAGACCTGACAACTTGACAATATTGAGTCTTCCTATCCACAAACATGAAATAGTTATTTATTTTGTTCTTCTCTAATTTTTTTCATCAGGGTTTTGTTGTTTTCTTCATATGGATCTTATATGTATTTTGTTAGATTTATACCTAAGTATTTCATTGGGGGGGGGGTTAATGCAATTGTTATTGCATTTCTTACTTCAAATTCCACTTGCTCACTGCTGGTATATAGGAAAGCAATTAACCTTTATATAATAACCTTATATCTTGCAACCTTGCTATAATCGCTAATTAGTTCCAGGAGTTTTTTGGTCAGTTCTTTGGGATTTGCTACATAGATGATTATGTTATCTGCAAACAATGACAGTTTTATGTCTTTCTTCCCAATCTGTATACATTTTATTTTTCTTCTCTTACTTTATTGCATTAGCAAGGACTTCCAGTACAATGTTGAAAAGGAGTAGTGAGGGGGGACATCCTGACCTTGAACCTGATTTGCAGGAAAAGTTCGAGTTTCTCACCAGAGTAGTTAACATTTGAAATGTTTATGTATTAAGATAAAGTTTAGCTTTCTCTGATTTCTACCTTCAACCTCCCATCTTTAAGTAAAAAGTTTTCTCAATGATTTTGCCATCATTTATAAATACCACACTCCCACATCCCCAGCCTTTGCAATCATTCTTCTTGCCATTGTATCTAGAAGCTCATTTACTTCTCAGGTCTGAAAATGTAATTACGAGCAATATGACTCCAGCAGAGATAATTTTTGAAACTGTTATTAAGAACAAGTGCTACTCTAATGATTAGGGTGTGTTTGATAACCAGAAAAAGAGAAACATGTACTTGGGGATGTGCCACCATAGCGTGCTTTGAGTCACAACTGCAGGTTTGTTTCACAGCTACAGGACAAGTTTGAGCATCTTAAGAGGGTCCAACAAGAGGAGACAATGAAACTTGAGGAGGAGAGAAGACAATTGGAAGAAGAAATAATAGATTTTTATAAAATGAAGGCTGCCTCTGGAACATTGCAGACTCAGGAGTGTACCAGTATAAGGAAGGACAAAGATCGTAAGAAATAATCCTCTCTTACCATCTGTGTGTCATGGAGCCCTATCACTCTCAATCCCATCTTCCTGTGAGATTTTTCTCATAGCACTAATTCTGATTGAAATTATACTAAGTTTTAAAATCTGTTTGCTTATTGTATGTTTTCTCCAACTAGAATGTGAACTCCTTGGGAGTAGGTACCTTGACCATCTTGTTAAATGTTCTGTCCTCAGTGTTTAGAGCAAGAGTAGCACAGAATTAGCAGTCAATAAATATTTGCTAAAATGAAAGAAAATCAAAGAATTATATAGCACAGTGTGAAAAGTGATTAGCTGTTGAAATTCTTTTACCATAGCCCTACTTGTGGCTCCAGGGACCAAGTGTATATATACTATTTCATATCTAAATAGAAGTAGGGGATTTGTTGGCATAAAATATTATGTTATAAAAGGCTAATTCTTATGCTGATATTCCTTAACAAATTCTACTGATAATTTCTTGATAGTTTTTATTAAATAAAATATTGTTTCTGATTGGAACTCTTAGGCTTTTATGTTAGACCTTGTAAAACTAATATTGGAATAAATCTTGAAAAGTTAGGGAGAGCCAGAAAACAGTGGGAAACCATGAGTAACATTTGGATGATAATATTACACCTTACATATTTGGGGTATATGTTAAAACTAAAGTTATCAAATAAAGTGGACTTTTTTTTTTGCCATTTCAAAATTTTCCTTCTGACTATATATCCTGATTTTCCACATTTACAATGTCAGTTCACCTGTGTGTGTGGCTGACTCACCATGACTCATTCTATGAAAGTACTACCGTTGAGGGTCTGTATATATTTACTCCAGCTACATCTGGCATAGTTCATGGAATTTTTCTTATGTCCCTAAAAGAATAAATTTTTCTTCTGTTGTAATTTTATTACTGCATTCATTTCAAAGGCAGCATTTTTTTCAGGGTATCAGGGTATTGTGATTTTTGCCTCAAAATATTTGAGAAAATATAATCTGATTTATAATACCTTTACTTCTTGAAATTTTTTTTTTTTTGAAAAATACAGGGAAAGGGAGGTATATCCACAATGATTTTTATATATGTTATTAAGTCACCTTATGATTTTATCATTTGGGGGAAGAATGAAGTCTACTATGTGAACTTTTAATGGAACCTCTACAAGAACCAGGATCTTTGTTTTGTTCACTTATGAATTCATCCCTAGGCCTAGAACAGTGCCTGGCGGTAATTGTTCATTGAATAAATGAAAACAATAATAGTACATTAGCTATATTATATGCATGGATAGTTTAATTTAGATCATTGACTTTTAGAAGATAAACAATTAGTATAACATTATTGCTTTTCCACATGCTGGTGAATTATACAGCTAAGGGATTTTCATCTTCTCATTCTCTCAACATAATCCAGTGTTATTAAAATTTGAGTCACCAATGTTGTTACACATATAAAAAACTGTAATGTTAGCCTTGTAAAAGTGCATTTATAAAATGCACTTGGTTGCATTTGAGAATGGACCCTTTAGGTAATAATGTGATAGTCCATAGTTTCTTTTAGAGAAAGGAAAGATTCACCCTAAATAAACGGTATGGTTTTTCTTTCCACTTCTTTTCCAAAGGTATAAAACAAGTTATGATTTAGTAGTTTATAAAGCATACATTTGCTCATTAAAGAATGGTTTTATAAAATAGTATTTGTTTCCTATATAGCTTTTAACTATATGAATAAAATTATTTTTCTCTTTCAGATCCACTTTCATGTTAAACAGAGGTTCCAGATTTATGTAGCACAGAAAGTTTTAATAAGTCAGCATTACTAAAAACTTATAAGTATACTTTACTTTTCCTTAGAGTTTTTATTTGCTAGATTATTTATTTGATATTAATGTAAATTCTATTTTTTTTTTTTTTTTTTTTGCGGTACGCGGGCCTCTCACTGTTGTGGCCTCTCCCGTTGCAGAGCACAGGCTCTGGACGCACAGGCTCAGCAGCCATGGCTCATGGGCCCAGCCGCAACAAGGCATGTGGGATCTTCCCGGACCGGAGCACGAACCCGTGTCCCCTGCATCGGCAGGCGGATTCTCAACCACTGCGCCACCAGGGAAGCCCTAAATTGTATTTTTTAAATTTCAGTTTCTACTTGATCATGGCTAGTAATACACATTCCAATGATTTTTATACATTTATCTTGTATTCTGTAACCCTTCTAAAACTTGTTAAATTCACTAATAAGTTGTAATATCTTTTTTTGCAGATTTATTTGAATTTCCTAGCTACATGATTATTTGGTATCTGAGTGAAAGCCATTTACTTTTCCAAATTTTATGTCTTTTATTTTCTTGCCTTACTTAATTGACTATGACTTTTAGTACAATGTTGAGTAGAAGTGGTGACAGGGGGCTTCATTATCTCATTCTCAATGTTAGAAATAGATACAGTTCAATCTGTCATTTGTTTCCAGTTTTATTGAGATATAATTGACATAGAACATTGTATAAGTTTAAGATGTACAATATGTTGATTTGATACATTTATATATTGCAAAATTATTACCAACATAGCATTAGCTAACACACCTTCTTACTGTCAGGTAGTTACCATTTCTTTGTGATGAGAACATTTAAGACCTATTTTCTTAGCAACATTCAAGTATATAATATGGTATTATCAACTATAATCACCATGCTGTACATTAGATTACTGTACAAAACTTGTTAACTTTATAGTTAAAAGTTTGTACCCTTTGACTGATAATTCCCCATTTTCCCCAACCCTGGCTTCTGGTAACCACCATTCTCTGTTTCTTGAATTTGGCATTTTTAGATTCCACATATAAGTGATGTCGTAAAGTATTTACCTTTCTGTCTGACTTATTTCACTTAGCATAATGTCCTCAAGTTTCATCCAAATTGTTGCAAATGGCAGGATTTCCTTCTTTCTTGTGGTTGAATAGTATTCCACACTTCTTTATTCATTCATCAATTGACATACCCTGAAGTTGTATTTATATCTTGCTATCATGAATAATGCTGCAACTAACATGGGAATATATACCCAGAAGTATGGTTGCTGGGTCACATGGTCATTCTAATTTTAATTTTTTGAGAAACATCCATATTTTTTTCTCCATAGTAGCTATACAAACCTCCATTCCCAGCAACAATACACAAGAGTTCCATCTTCACTAACACTTGTTATCTCTTCTCTTTGGGATGACAGACATTTTCACAGGCATGAAGTGATATCTCATTGTGATTTTGATTTGCATTTCCCTTATGATTAGTGATATTGAGCACTTTTTCATGTGCTTGTTGGCCATTTGTATGTTTTCTTTGGAAAACTGTCAATTCAGTTTCTCTGTCCATTTCTTAATAGGATTGGTTTTTTGTTTTCTTTTGTTTTTAATATGGAGTTGTATGAGTTCTTTATGTATTTTGGATATTAGCCCTTTATCAGATACACAATTTGCAAATATTTTCATCCATTCAGTAGGATGTCTTTCATTTTGTTGATGGTTTCCTTTGCTGTGCAGAAGCCTTTTAGTTTGATGTTGGCCCACTTGTTTATTTTTGCTTTTGTTACGTTTCTTTTGGTGTCAAATCCAAAAAATCACCACCACGACTGATGTCAAAGAGCTTACTGCCTTTGTTTCCTCCTAGGAGTTCTTTGGTTTCAGGTCTTACATTCAAGTCTTTATCCATTTTGAGTGGGATTGGTGTATTGTGTAAGGTAGGTGTCCAGGTTCATTCTTTTGCATATGGCTGTCCAATTTTTTAAATTAATTAATTAATTAATATATTTCGGGCTGCGTTGGGTCTTCGTTGCTGTGCGTGGTCTTTCTCTAGTTGTGGCTAGCGGGGGCTGCTCTTTGTTGCGGTGTGTGGGCTTCTCATTGCGGTGGCTTCTCTTGTTGTGGAGCACAGGCTCTAGGCATGTGCTTCAGTAGTTGTGGCACATGGGCTCAGTAGTTGTGGCTCACAGGCTCTAGAGCACAGGCTCAGTAGTTGTGGCACACGGGCTTAGTTGTTCCCCAGCATGTGGGATCTTCCCGGACCAGGGATAGAACCCGTGTCCCCTGCATTGGCAGGCAGATTCTTAACCACTGTACTACGGGGGAAGTCCCTGGCTGTCCAGTTTTCCCAACATGATTTATTGAAGAAACTGCCCTTTCCCCATTGTATATTCTTGGCTCCTTTGTCATAAGTTAATTGACATATATGCATGGGTTTATTTCAGGGATTTCTATTCCATTTCATTGATCTATGTGCCTGTTTTTATGCCCGTACCATACTGTTTTGTAATATAGTTTGTAATATAGTGTGAAATCAGGGAGTGTGATGTCTCCAGCTTTCTTTATCTTACTTCAGATCGCTTTGACTATTTGGGATCTTTTGTGTTTCCATACAAATTTTAGGATTCTTAGCTCAATTTCTGTGAAAAATACCATTGGAATTTTGATAGAGATTGCATTAAATCTGTAGATTGCTTTTGCTAGTATGGACATTTAAACAATGCTAAGTCTTCCAATCCATGAGGACGGAATTTCTTTCCATTTATTTGTATCTTTTTCAATTTCTATATCAATGTCTTAAAGTTTTTAGTGTAAAGGCCTTTTACCTCCTTGAATAAATTTATTTCTAGGTATGTTACCTTTTTGATGAAATGTAAATAGAATTGTTTTCTGAATTTCTCTTTCTCACATGTTATTAGAGTATAGAAAAGCAACAGATTTCTGTATATTGATTTTGTATCCCACAACTTTACTGAATTCATTTATTAGTTTTAACAGGTTTTGGTGGAGTCTTTAGGGTTTTTTTATATATAATACCATTTCATATGCAAATAGTGACAGTTTTACTTCTTCCTTTGCAATTTGGATGCCTTTTATTACTTTTTGTTGCCTGACTGCTCTGGCTAGGACTTCCAATACTATGTTGAATAGATGTGGCAAGAGTGGAATATTTGAATACATAAATAATTAATGGTGGGCTTCCCTGGTGGCGCAGTGGTTGAGAGTCCGCCTGCCGATGCAGGGGACGCGGGTTCATGCCCCGGTCTGGGAGGATGCCGCGTGCCGCGGAGCGGCTGGGCCCGTGAGCCATGGCCGCTGAGCCTGCGCGTCCGGAGCCTGTGCTCCACAACCGGAGAGGCCACAGCAGTGAGAGGCCCGCGTACCGCAAAAAAAAAAAAAAAAAAAGAATTTCTACCACCTGTCCCCACCGAGAAACATCAAATTGATAATGATATAATTATGATAATGATACCCATCATTATAACTATAAGCTGTTATATATATATTTAGTTATGTAATTTTAGTACATGACAGAAAATGGCCATACTAATATGGAGGCCCAGATTTATTTGTCATAAGATGCTTTTAAATTGGGAATTCTGGGTACCATTTCTACATTCTTTAGAGGCAAGATAATATCTGTGGCTGATGTGAGTTGTATTTACTCCTAGCCTAATCAGTGAGGCTGGGAATGGGAAAGGTATGGTAGCAACAGCCTAGGAGACCATGGTCCAATCTCTGTGTGCGAGTGTGTATGTGTGTGTTTGGATGTTTGTGTACCTTGTGAAGTGAGAACATTCCTAAAGGCAGGGTACGTGGCCTCATAATTTCAAGGTGACTTTTACATTACAGAGACCAGAAATAAACTAACAGATGGTACTAAGGAGGCAATCAATTTAGAGGATGTCCTTGCAACAAAATTAATAATGTGGAAGAGGAACATGGAGTGGATGAGGGACCTTGTCTAGCTTAGCTTCAGCAGCAGCAGGGAAACCACCTGGTTCCTCAAATTTTTCTGACACTGTTTCTATCATGCTCCTTCTTGCTCATACCTCTCTGACATACCTGGTTCCTTTGGAGCCTTGATTTTTCTGAAACAAGCACGTTTCTTGGAGCAATTGCACTGGCCATTCCTGCACTTAGGCACACACTTCAGATAACTTCCTGGGTCCAACCCTGTCTTCCTTGCAATCTGTGTTCAAATGTCACCTTGTTTGCCGGTGTTACCTAAACACTCAGTAAAAAAAATCACACTCCCTGCCTACTGTCTCCTTTATGACTGATTATTTTTCATCACAGCACTGCTCACCATTTGACATGTTACATGATTTTTTATTTTCGTATATTCTTTCTCTATCATTGGATTGTAGAGAGTTTTGTTTTTCAGTGCCCTATATCCATGGCTTAGATAGTTATTGGAAAATTGAGTTATCACTCAATTAATATTCCTCAAATGCATGAAATGCATGAAAGAATTTCACATAAAAATTGTAAGACACCTAACATCTTGGGAAAAAGCTGAAAGTAGGACAAAAATTCATAAACAGAGATGGTACAAGGAATCCTAGAGAGGGGACAAGATCCGTAGACAATTTGTTGAAATTAATCAATTTCTTGACTGCAAAATGTAAATGTAGGTGAAAATTAAACATGTTACTGATGTTTTTCTCACTTCTCGTAGTCACTTACACTACATGGAACCAGGGAACCTTACAGGAATTGTAGAATTTCTTCTATGATTTTTAGAGTAACCAGAATTCCAGCCCCTCACATTTTGGCTTTTCCTCTCCATGTACATGATCACTGTGTCTGAAAACCTGCTCATCATCCTGGCCATCAGCTTAGACTTCCACCTCCATACACCCAACCAACCTGTCCTTCTTCAACGTGTCCTTTGCACATTTCTGTTTCACCTCCACCAGGATCCCAAAGATGATGCAGAACATCCAGACACACAGCAAAGTTATAACCCTTGAAATCTGCAGCAGGAAGATATATTGTTTCCCACTGTTTGCAGGATTGGACAACTTTCTCCTGGTTGTGGTGGCCTATGAGCACTTTGTAACCATCTCTCACCCGCTACGCTACACCATCACCATGAACCTCCAGCTCTGGGGACTGATGGTTCTTGTGTCCTGGGTCATGAGTGCCATGAATTCCTTGCTACAGAGCTTGGTAATGTTAGGGCTGTCCTTCTATGCAGACTTGGATATCCCCACTTTTTCTGTAGCTCAGTCAAGTGGTCAACTTGCTTGTTCTGTCAGCTTTCTTAATAACGTGATGATACATTTTGCAGCTGCACTGCTGGGCGGTGTTCCCGTGGCTGAGGTTCTTTACTTATATTCTAAAAGAGTTTCCTCCATACACGGAATCTCATCATTTCAGGGAAAGCATAAAGCCTTGTCCATCTGTCCATCTTACCTCTCAGTTGTCTCCTTTTTTTACTGTATGTGTCTATGAATGTACTTAAGCTCTGCTTCTCCACACAGCTCACATTCAAGTGCAACAGCCTTGGTGATGTAAACTGTGGTCATGTCCATGCTGAACCCCTTCATCTACAGTTTGAAGAACAAAGACATATAAAAACAGCTTTGAAAAGACTCTTTGGGAAGGAAACTATAAAAGACCAGTTGTCCTAGGGCTGAAGAAGTACGCATGATTGCAAGGATCAAAGCCTGTGAGCCAGAATTTCCAATTATTTTATCAGAGTGTGGAAGTGGGACTTGCTACTTTTTTATTGCTAGAGTTTCTATTTCTTTGATTTCAACTTCTCTCTACAATTTATACAGCTCACTTTATTAAGCTTCCTGCCCTGACAATGAACAGGGTTATTTCCTCTTTGTCATTCTCATATTCTCTCAAATTTATTCCCAACCTTGGACTTAAAATATTTGGCAATTCTCATTTATTTCATGGGACTACTTAGATTTCTTAAAAATAATTTATTCTCAAGTGATGTAGATCACACTAATTTTTGTTTGATTTTACTAAAAGAATAGCCATGAGTTACACAACTCCTATGGAGAAACTAAACTTGGCAACCAAGACAATTTATATAATTTTATAACACAGAAAAATCTGAGACTACACTTTTTCACTTTTATGCCCAGTATTCATTGTATATCACTGACTTATTTGTTCTCCCTGAAAACATAGACTTTGAAATGCTAGTGTCTCATGGTCATAGGGTTTGATTTTCCTGGTTAAGATTCTATTCTCGTATTCAAGCCCATGTCCACACTGTCTACCAGATTCACTGGCATAATGATTATCAAATACATTTATCCAAGTTTTTAATAATTTCAATTTCTTTTGTAAAGAACTCTTTCTGTTCATTAATTTTATTCCTGTGTTCATTGAATTGTCCTTCTGAGTTTTCTTGTCGCTCATTGAATGTCTTCGTAACAGAGATTTTGGATTCTTGATCCGTTAGATTGCAATATTCCATGCCTTTGTGTTCAGCTGCTGGAAAATTATCACTTTCTTTTTATGATGGCCTATTTCCTTGATTTTTGTTAGTTTCAGGTATATAGCAAATTGATTTGGTTATACATATGTAGATATCTATATTCTTTTAAAATTCTTTTCCATTATAGGTTGTTACAAGATATTGAATATAGTTCAATATACTGTATGTGCTATGCAGTAAAACTTCGTTGTTTATCTTTTTTTTTTTTTGCGGTACACGGGCCTCTCACTGCTGTGGCCTCACCCCTTGCAGGGCACAGGCTCCGGACGCTCAGGCTCAGCGGCCATGGCTCACGGGCCCAGCCGCTCCGCGGCATGTGGGATCTTCCCGGGCCGGGGCACGAACCCGTGTCCCCCGCACTGGCAGGCGGACTCTCAACCACTGCGCCACCAGGGAAGCCCTGTTGTTTATCTATTTTATATATGGTAGTGTGCATCTGTTAATCCCATACTCCCAATTTATCCCTCCCCCTGCATCCCCTTGGGTAACCGTAAGTTTGTTTTCTATGTCTGTGAGTCTGTTTCTGTTTTGTAAATAAGTTCACTTGTACTATTTTTTAGATTCCACATATAAGTGATATCATAATACTTGTCTTTCTCTGTCTGACTTACTTCACTTAGTATGATAATCTCTAGGTCCATCATATTTCTTTGATTTTTTTTTTTTTTTTTTTCGGGACGCGGGCCTCTCACTGTTGTGGCCTCTCCCACTGCGGAGCACAGGCTCCGGACGCGCAGGCTCAGCGGCCATGGCTCATGGGCCCAGCCGCTCCTTGGCATGTGGTATCTTCCCAGACCAGGGCACGAACCCGTGTCCCCTGCATCGGCAGGCGGACTCTCAACCACTGCGCCACCAGAGGAGCCCTTTTTTGATTTTAAAATAGTGTTTATAGGTACACACTTCTGCTTTCACATTAGAAGTAGCAGAAACCTTAACTAAGTAAGCTTTTATGTCTTCTTTGGCTCTTACAATTCACCAGGCCGGCTATTAGAATCCTTTCTTTTGTACTCCAGAAGGTGGTGCTATAGCTCAAGTTTGTATTTTCTCCCTTGCACTCCCCCCCTCCCCCCAAACCTTGACCTGTTATCTGAGCACCCTCTGTGTCAACTAGGGCTCACTCTGGCAGATGCACTTGGGAGGCGATAGCAGAGTAGAAGGAGGTATGGGTTTAGCACTTGGGGTTCTTGGAGTACCCACAGTTGGTGGGTGTCTCCTCGAGTAAGGTTCTCCAGCAGGTTTGTGGGCAGACTTCCTGCTGAAGTCCTGAAGCAGATAGCAGGAAACGAACCTTTAATGCCCCTTGATATTCTTATCTCTTTCCTTCCCTTCTTCCTCTCTCCCCTCAGTCACGGAGGTCCCTCCTCAGGAATCCGGTTGCTGCTGGAGAGAAATGGGTTTCTCCAGTTGCAATTCGCATAACTGGGATAGTAGGCCAGTCACTCATCACTTCCGCTTTCCACCAGCTCCATGGGAGGGGTCATGGCTTTCCACCTCCTCTGTTGGAGGAGTCACCACCACTGCTGCCAAAAGCTCAGTCCCTTGTTAGTGTCACCCTGGGGAGATGGGCCACCTTGGCGAGTTTCTCCCTCTCCCCTCCAAACTCATCCTCACCTTGTTCCAATGGCATGCTAAAATCCCCCTCAGGCAGGCTGGACTTCCACAAATTCTCTCTCTCTAGAGGGTCTCTTGGTCTCTTCCCAGTTTGGCAATCTCCAGGCTCTCCTCCTCTCCATCCCCTGCCCCGCTGTGACTAGTGGGGGTGGAGCAGGTTTGCTGACTCCCTTGGACCTACAGCCCTTACTGAGGTCCTGTTTGTTTATTTTCAGGTACGCAGGTGGGCTAGAAACCTCCTGGCTTCCTTGATGTAATGTGCAGAGGCGCTTTTGTTCAGTTATGGATGTCTAATTAGTTGTTTAAAAAGTGGGAGGGAAAAGAGGAGCAACTTACCCCACTGGCCATATGCTGATATCACTCCTACAAGTCTATCCCTGCTGATATTTCTAACTCTAAGCAACTACATAGATTATTCTAACTTTCCCCCTTGCTTATCCCTAAATTCCCACTCCAACATTGAGAAACCCAGCTCCCATCATCCACAGTCTATTTACTTCATTGTTCAATTCTAACGTGTATGTACAGCAGTATCAGAATTATTAACTAGTACATCTGTGAGAAATAACTTTATCAGCTAGAGCACAGTGTTTGTGTGCAGTTACTTCTGGCTCAGCCTTATCAATTCCATCATTTCCAAAGTCACTTAGGTTAGTACAATTCATTCCCCCATCCCTACAGTGAGGTTGTCTCGTACATTTGTAATAGTTTGACTCTCATGTCACATTCTGCATTCCCTCCTGGGATCCTTCAAACATAGCCAAATTATTTTTCTTTAAATTTGCATACTTAAGTTTCACTCTTCATGCTGTAAAGTTCTATGAATTTTCAAAATATGTATAATGTCTTCATCATAACAGTAGCATACAGAATAGGTTTATCACCCTAAAAAAATATCCCCTGTGCTTCATCTAGTTAACCCTCTTCGACTCTCATTTCCTTCCACGGACCTTTCTACTGTCTCTATAGTTTTACCTTTCCCAGAATGTCACATAATTAGACTCTTGCAGTATGTAGCCTTTTCAGATTGGCTTCTTTCACTTAGCAATACATATTTACGGTTCTGCCATGTATTTTCATGGTTTGACAGCTCATTTTCTTTAAACCACCAAACAATATTCCGTTGTATGGATATAATAGTTTATTTATCCATTCACCTGCTGAGGGATATCTTGGTCTTGATGATTATCAGGGTCTGGGTAGTGTTAGAACAGAGCTAAGGGTAAGGGTCATGGTCAAGATTAGGGTGGCTGTGAGTCTCAGGGTCAGGGTAAGCATTAAGTGAAGGTCAAGATAACGATGAGATTCATTGTAGAGTGAGGGTTTGGTTCAGGATCAGGGTCAGGGTCACAGTCAGGGTCAGGTTGATTGTCAACATCATAAGGGCCTGGGTCAGTGTGATGGTCATGATCAGGGTCAGAGACAGTGTGTGGGACCAGTTCAGAGTCATTTTGAGGGTGAAAATCAGAATCCGTATTTGTGTGAGCACCAGGGCCAGAGTCAGACTGAGCACCAGGATCCCAGTCATCGTCAATGTTAGGTTCAGAGTCATAGTCTGTGCAAGGGTCAGGGTCAGCTTGAAGGTCAGAGTCAGGATGGGAGTTAAAGTGAGAGTCACAGGGACAGGGTGAGGTAAGGTCAAAGTCAGGGTGATGGTCAGAGTTAGATTAAGGTTGAGAGTCATGATCAGGATCATGGTAAGCTGAGTGTGAGGATCAAGTAAAGGTCAGAATGAGGATGAGGTTCAGCATCAGTTATAGTGTCAGGGTGAGAGTCAAGGTGAGAATTAGGGTCAAGATGGGTGTGAGAATGAGGTTCAGGGTCAGGGTCATGGTTCAGGAGAACTTTGGGATGAGGTCAGAGTCAGGTTAAATGTCAGTGTGAAGGTTAGCAATGAAGTGAGGGCAAGGGTCAGAGTGAGGGATTAGCATTAGGATAGGTTTTAGGTCAAGGTGAGGTTGATATCAGAGTCAGGTTGAGTGATGATCAAGGTCAGCATGAGGGACAGGTTCCAGGTTAGGGTGATGATGATAAGCAAAATTGGTGACCACATTGCATCAGTGTCAGAGTTAGGGTAAGCTTCAGGGTGAAGGTCATGCTCGGTGTCAGGGACAGAATTAGCTCTGTATCACGTTTGGTGTCAGGGTGAGAATCTAAGTCAAAAGTCACCCTAGGTTCAGATTCAGCATGAGGGTAAGTAAATCAAATTTATGGTCAGGGTGAGGGTCAAGATGAGGGTTATGGCAAGGGTCAATGTCAGGGTCAACGGCAAGATAAGTGTTAAGTTCAGGGTCAGCCTCAGAGTGAGGGTCATATCAAGGAATAGACAAGGCTGAGGGCAGGGTGAGGACCAGGGTCCGGATAAGTATGGAGTGAGCATCAGGCTTATGGTAAAAGTAAAGGCTAGGTTCAGGGTCAGGGTCAGAGTGAGGGTCAGTAAAAGTTCAGAGTTAATACGACAATAGTGTCTGGGGCAGGGTCAGCTTCAGAATCAGGATTAAGGTGTGGGAAGATCACCAGGGTCAGGCTCAGGGTAAGGTCAAAGTCAGCTTAAGGGTCAATTTCAGGTAAGGCTCAGGGGAACAAGGACATCAGAATCTATTTGGGGAGATGGTCATGTAGAGGGTGAGGATGAGCATGTTTTTAAATGTAGGTTTTCTTATTATTTAAATATGGGGAGGCCAACAGATCAGTAGACAGTTATCATTGAAAAGATAGTTTGTGACAGCTCCCAAGAGGAGGGGCATGTCATGCCACACAGGCCACATGGAGAAGCACCACAGTTGGTCAGGAGGCAAAGGGAGAGAGGTCAGAATCAGGTAAATTTAAAGGTAAAGATCAGTGTCAGGTTCAGGGTGAGGCCAATGCTAATTTCTGGGTCTCGATGAAGGTAAGGGCCACGCTCAAGGTCAGATTGAGCATCATTGTGAGGGTCAGAAGGGGGGTTAGTGTCAGAGTCAGGAAGAACAGTCAGGGGTGTGAGGCAAATGTTCAGAGTCATGATCAGGAAGAGGTCAAGGTCAGTTTCAGCACCGGGATCAGGGTCAGGGTGAGGGTGCGGTGCCAACCCGGGCCAGGGTGAGGGAAGGGTAGTGTCAGGGTGATAGTCTGGTTCAGGTTAAGCATAAGTTTCAGATTCAAGGCAGTGTCAAGGGCATAGTGAAGGTATGTGTAAGGGCCATTGAAGAGTCAGAGTGAGGTCAGGCTCAGGGAGAAGGTAATGGTCAAGTCAGGGTAAATGTAGAGTGAGTACAAGAGTCAGAGTCAGGGTCAGGGTCAGTTAAGGGTCAAGTTTATGGTCATGATGAGAGTCGTGGTGAGGCTGAGATTCAGGGCCAGGGTGAGGGTCAAGTTCAGTGCTGGTGTAGGATTAGCATCAATGTTAGGGGCAGGGGCAGGGTAAAGATGAAATTGAAGGTAAAGGTGAGAGTGAGAGTCAGGGTCAGGTACAGAATCAGAGTCAGGGTGAGAATGAGACAGAGTGTTTAAATGAGTATCAGGATCAAAGTCAGGGTGAGTGTCACAGTCAGACACAAGGTAAGAGTGAGTAACAAAGGTGAGATTCAGGTATTGAATAAAGGTGGTGTCAGAATGAGAGAGTCAGAGTCAAGGTGAGAGTGAGTATACACTTCAGGGTCAGAGTGATGGTTATAATCAGTGTTTAGGTCAAACTGAGGGTCAAGGTCAGGGTCAGGTGAGGATGAGTGTGACAGTCAAGTTCAGTGTGAATGTCAAGTAAGGGTCAGGGTGACAGAGATTCAATGGCAATGTGAAAATTGGGGATGTGGTGAGGGTCAGGGTAGGATCAACGTCAGAGTAGGGCAGGGCCATAATGAAGTCACAATTGGGGTCAGTGTCAGGTTGAGGGTCATGCCAGTGTAATAGTCAGGATCTGTGTGAATAAGCAGTTCAGGGTCAGGGCGAGGTTAAGAATCAGTCAGGATTAGCGCATCAAGGGCAGACTCAGGGTGAGGGTCAGGGTGAGAGTCCTTATAACTTTCAGGGTCAGGGTGAGGCTCAGAGTTATGTACTATGTGAGGTTAAGGGTCAGAATATAAGTCAGACATGAGGGTCAGAGTCAGGTTTAGGAGCAGGGTACTTATGTGTATCAGGGTCAAAGTCAACTTCAGAGTCAGTGTCTAGGACAGGATATGTCTGTCAGTCAGGGTCAGAGTAGAAGTCAGAATCGGGGTCAGGGTGAAAAGTAGGGTCAGATAAAGTTCAGGGTCTAGTTCAGCATCAGGATCAGTGTGAGAGAATGAGAGATAATGTCAGTGTGAAGGTCAGGGACAGTGGGAGGGTAAGGGTGTTTGTCATGGTCAGAATCAAGGTCAAGTGAGAGCGGATAAGCGTCAGAGTCAGGGTGAGATTAAAGGTGAGGTTCAAGTTCACAACTCTAGGGGCAGAGTCAATGTCAGGGTGAGGATAAGGGCAGGGTTATGGCTGTAATATTTCACCTTTTGTTTACAATCTTATTTCTAGTATTAATTCAAGTACTGCTGTCAAAGTAAAAGGAGCATTATTCTTCCTGCTGATTCTGGTTAATTTTTCTGTGGGAACAGTAATGGATTTGGGGTACTCACTGGCCCAGTAATTTTAATTGTATTATTATGGACCATCAGATCCAGATAATTCATGCCACTAACTCTGAAAAATCAAAATATTCCACATTTTACTTCTTTGTAGATTTACTGCCAGATGCTTGGATGGTAGGAATTCAAGAACATGCAGTGCAATTTAACAGATTTCTGGCCTAAAAAATGTTTTGCAACTTCTCAATTTCACACAGTTAATGAAATAGTCGGAATGGAATTTAGACGTTGAGAAACGGTTGGCTTACAGCTTCAAGGCTAGATAGTTCCAAATTTATAGAAAGTTTACCTTCATTAATAGAGCCAAAATGGCTTCTTCTTCTTCTCTTCTTTTTTTTTTTTTTTTAAGAGAAAAGATACTAAATTATTTCTCGGTCTAATCTCTTTAAGCACTCAGTGTGTTTTCACAGTGCAAGGGGAGGAACTGCTCTCAGCCAACAATTTACCAGTGATTCCGACACACACAAAGCAACTCCAAATCACCATGCTTTATACTTACTTTTAATTGCTGCATTGCAAAAGAAAAGGAAGGTGTAAATGAGGACAAGTGAGTTTACAGGGACTCCATCTTTGCCTTTAAATTAATCTTTGCTTTTGGGGGCAGCAGGGGATAAAAAAGACAGGAGAGGGAGACGCAAGAGGGAAGAGATATGGGAACATATGTATATGTATAACTGATTCACTTTGTTATAAAGCAGAAACTAACACACACACACACACACACACAAAAAATCATTGAAAAAAAAAAGACCGGAAAGAAGTGGCTTCTGACCATACTTTTCAGCTATGCTTCCAACAGCAATGGGGTTAATCTAATATTTTTTTCATGTGGTACCTCTGTCTCTCTCTCTACCCACGCGCAGCAGTACGGGTCTTTTTGCACAGGTGACGCTGTTGACTACTATCCCCCCCTGAGCAGGCCCTGGGTCCCCGTTAACTGAGGGCTGAGACTTTCTGATGGGCGCAGTGGGAAAGCCTTGGCCTCAGCCTGGGCCACCAGTCACACCGTAGAGGTGCTCGCTACCTAGTTACCTGGAGGCCGCTACTCTCTTGCAAGGTCTGGGGCCTCCACATACCCCAAGTTTGAAAGGATGGCTGGGGTTACCTAGCTCATTCCCTTTGGACCTTGAACTGGACTACAGAGGCCCCAAAACCCAGAAGTTGGAGGTGGGAGTGCACAGATCCGAAATGAAGCCTCGCTGTAGGTTGGAATGAGAAAACACCCCTTCTCTATCCTCTCTCCAACGCGGTAGACAGAGTCACCAGGAGAACTCCCCATTCCCTCCCCCGGCGCACGCCGAGCACAGCATCTGATTGGTGTGCCCTGTCCCCGAGCCCCGCCCCTCCTGCCCCGCGCCCCTCCCTCCGCGCCCCGAGGTTTTAGGTAAGGGTCTTCTAGACAGCGGACCCTTCCTCATTCCCCCTAACACTTTCACTTCACTTTTTAAAAGCTCGAGAGCCTGGACCGGCCCTGTTCCACCCTAAAGCCCTAAAATAAGGAGGCCTAGGGTCTGGAGGTCGTAGTGAAAGGGGGTCTAGTCCGGGGAGTGACAGGAGAAAGTTGGGGCGGCAGGGACGGCTGGCAGGAATCTTCGTTTCCCAAGCCTGGGATCTGGGGCTGAGGGGTGATAGAGCCCAGGGTTTTCCCGTCTGAAAAATAAGGGGTGTGCTGACGAGTTCCCAAGACCCCTTCCAACTCTAAATCAAGCGGTACTCCCAGGAGGTGTTCTGTGGTCGTCTTTAGAGTTAGAAGAGCCTATAACGTTGTTCAAGCTGGGGCTGAGGGCAGGGGATTGGAAAATTGAGGCGAGGGGACTCTTGATTCCACCTAGTGAAGGATAAACAAGACTGGGAGATTTCAACAACTGTCTTCTAGACAGCATGTCACAGGGCCACAGTTTCTGGAGAGCCTCTATCTCCCCCGTTTTGTCTACGAGCCCTTCCGCCGTCCCTCAGCACTTATTCTTTAGGCTCTGCCGGCTGGCCCCTCCTTCAGGCTATTTTAGTGCTGCCCAGGGGTTACTTAAAGCTGCAAACCTCTGCTCTAAGGAATTAGATCTCCGAGATCATATCTAGGAAGCAGGGTGAGGGAAAAGGGACCAACTGTCTCCACGAGGCAGCGATGGAAACCAAAGAAGAGCCACAGAGCCAGGAAAACCACCAAAACCAGTACTGGTCTTTATTGAGGTGTCAGGGTGGAGTAACACCATGAAGGGGCAGAGCCTGAGGCCTTGAAGACACAGAGGCAGCATTTAAGGGTCTCAGACAAGCCTGGGTCTCCCGGCTAGGAGGAAGGCAGCCTGCGATCGGGCGCTCACAAGGACTTCAGGAAGTTCCTGTATTTGTCCAGGAAAGAGGCAGACAGAGTATTCAGCTCTTGCCGAAGCTGCTGCACAGCCTTGTCCTGCTCTTGCTGCTCCCCCACCATCTGCTTCCTATAATAGCTGATGTAGAAGTTCACCCAGTCATTCACCACAGTCACCATGTCTTCTTCAGAGACAACAGGAGCAGAGAAGACCTGGGGGTGGGGGTGGGATTGGGATAGGGGAGGTCAGGATTTGGCAAGGGAGACCACGCTCGGCCATGTGATTCAGGGATAACCACAAACTCTGACATCCTCTTTTCTCTGATTTGTATTACCTGTCTCTAGTTGTTTCCATCAACTCAACCATTACCCTCCCAGCTCCAAATTATTCTCCCTTCTCTGTCCTCACCCACCTCCCAACGCTCCAGGCCTGTCCTCTGAAACAGAGCACCAGACTTACCTGCTGATTTAGCAGAATGTTAAATTCCTTCATTCCTGTAGCAATGAGATCCTTATTGGTTTGAAGAAGGGCCATCTGCCTGATTAGAGAAAGAGATGGAATTTAAGTATCTTTTTCTCCCAGGGTATTTCCCCCAATCTCCTCACTCCCCTTAAGCATCCCTGGGGCCCTGCAGGGTCACCTCCCCTCCACCACCTTTCAAACCCTGCCCTGCTCTGAGATCACATTTCCCCCCAGGTTGGCTCACTGTCAGGTCCAACAGTGCTATGTATAGACATCTCACCCACACTTTTCAGCGTCTGGATGTCCCTCTGTACCAAGCTAGATGTAGACAAGGAGTCCAGTGTCAGCCAAAGAGGGAAACGCCCTGCATTTAGGTCCTGAGGGAGGGTGATAGGTCAACCAGGGGAGGGGAAGGAGGGAGAGGCTTCCCTGAAATTAGAAAGATAGCAAAGCCAAGAGAACAGATAAGCGGGGAGACCCAGAAAACCAAACCAGGGATAGAGCCATGCCCTCTCCCCCACATCCCAGGATCCAGGCTCCAAACGCTAACGAAACTAACAGTAACTGCTAGATGCCCTGTTACGAGAAAGGCACTTTTAAAATCATCCTAACAAGTGGTGGCAATTATTCTTCCAATTCATAGGTGATATATTAATAGCAGCTAACATTACAGTCATCATTTGTGCCAGGCACTGTTTCAAGCAAGTATTAAGGTATTTATTCTTGGGAGTTCCCTGGTGGCCTAGTGGTTAGGATTCAGGGCTTTCACTGCCATGACCTGGGTTCAAGCCCTGGTCAGGAAACTGAGATCCTGCAAGCCACGTGGCATGGCCAAAAAAATAATAAGAATAAGTATTTATTCTTATGAAAACTCTTGTTAGGCAAATTCCAATAACAGTCATATTTTGCAGATGAGTCTTCGGTAAGATGGGGAGGACTGGACTCTACTAGGCTGAGTTCCACAGGAATGGAGACACACGTGTCTTATTCTCTAACATATCATCGGGTACTTCACAAAGCAAAACTACTTCTTTTCTTTTTTAAAAATATTTTCCTAACGTTTTCCATTTTTAATAGATTTTTTCAAATTTCAAAATCACCATATAATCACTGAAATAAGTGAAACATTATAAAAATTCACACTGATAAGTGGATCATTTTTGCTCCCTCCCCCGACAAAGTAACCAGCATTCAAGATGTGTGTATTTCCTGTCCCATCTTCCTCCATTCAAAAACCAGTTTTCATAGGCACCTATACACTCATGGCTTGTTGCTCTGCTTTTTTGTTTATAGCATTATCTTAATTAATACACAGCAAATGAACGTTCTTTTGGTGTACGACGTTTGGATTTTAATACGTAGATTCATGTAACTACTACCACAATCAGGATACAGAACGTTTCCATTGCCCCAAAACTCCTTCGTGCTACCCCTTTGTAGTCTCATCCCTAAATCCTGCCGACCACTGATCTGTTCCCCATCACTACAGTTCAGTGTTTTTGAGGATGTCTTATGATGGAGTCATACAACATCTAACCTTTGAGACTGGCTTCTTTCACTCAGAATAATGCCCTTAAGCTCCATCCAAGTCGTTTCAAGTAGCAGTGGGTTGTTCCTTTCCATTGCTAAGCGTGCATCGTATGGACGCACTACAGTTTGTTTATTCATCGACCCACTGGAGGACATCTGGATTGTTTGCAGTTATTGGCAAGTATGAATAGAGCTGCTATAAATATTTGTGTACAGATTTTTGTGTAAACGTGTTTTCATTGATTTAGGGTAGAAAGTATGTGTTACCACTAGGAGAAATAATTGCAATACGACCTGACCAAAAAAAAAAAATGTATACAGGGCTTCCCTGGTGGCACAGTGGTTGAGAATCTGCCTGCTAATGCAGGGGACACGGGTTCGAGCCCTGGTCTGGGAAGATCCTACATGCCGCGGAGCAACTAGGCCCGTGAGCCGCAGCTACTGAGCCTGCGCGTCTGGAGCCTGTGCTCCGCAACAAGAGAGGCCGCGATAGTGAGAGGCCCGCGCACCGCGATGAAGAGTGGCCCCCCCGCCTGCCACAACTAGAGAAAAGCCCTCACACAGAAATGAAGACCCAACATAGCCAAAAATAAAATAAATAAATAAATAATAATTTAAAAAGCCAAGCATTTGAAGCCCTTTAAAAAAAAATGTATACAGAATTTAACATAAACTCTTGATAGTTCAATAATAAGACAGCCCAGTTTTTTTAAATGGCCAAAAGATTGGAACTGGCACTTCACAAAGAAGATATACAAATAGCCAATAAGCACATGAAGAGATGTTCAACATTATTATTCATCAGGAAAATGCAGATGAAAGCTATAATGTGATACCACTACATACCCACTACAGCTCCTGCAAGTTAAAAAGACTGATTAAGTGTTGGTAAGGATATAGGACAACTAGAAATCTCATACATTGCCAGTGGGAGGGTAAAATGAAATGTCTGAAAAGACAATTTGGCAAGTTCTCATAAAGTTCAACATACACTTACCACATGACCTGGCAATTCCACTCCTAGGTGGAGTCCATACACGTCTACAAAAATACTTATGTGCAAATGCAAATGTTCATAGCAGCTTTATTCATAATAACCCAAAACTGGAAACAACCCAAATGTCCAATTACCAGTGAGTGCATATACAAACTGTGGTATATTCATACAATGGAATACTACTCAGCAATAAAAAGAAACAGACTGGGCTTCCCTGGTGGTGCAGTGGTTGAGAGTCCGCCTGCCGATGCAGGGGACACAGGTTCGTGCCCCAGTCCGGGAAGATCCCACATGCCGCGGAGCGGTTGGGCCCGTGAGCCGTGGCTGCTGAGCCTGCGCGTCCGGAGCCTGTGCTCCACAACGGGAGAGGCCACAACGGTGAGAGGCCCGCGTACCACAAAAAAAAAAAAAAAAGAAACAGACTAATGGTACTCATGACAACATGGAAGAATCTCAAAATCATTATGCTGAGCAAAAGAAGCTAAGCATGAAAGACCATATATACAGTATAATTCCATTTCTATGAAATTCTAGAAGAAGCAAAAATAATCTATAGTGACCAGAAAGCACATTAGGGGTTATCTGCGATCAGAATACAAGAGTGGACATTAAAATGCACAGGTGCCCGAGAGAACTTTTTTAGATAATGGCAATACATATCTTGACTATGACAAGGATTCTTATATACTGTTAGTAGGAGTGTAAATTGGTAAAGCTGTTTAGAGAGATAGTTTGACAATACTTGTTCAAATTAAAATACACATACCCTTCAGCCCAACAATTCTGCTTTGGACTCATTTTAAAGAAATATTCATATTCAATGTACAGAAAGGCCTGTACAAGGAATTTATCATACCTATTTGTAATAATGAAAAAAGCAATATGGGGAATCTTTATAGAAACGATGGCACATTCACACCATGGCATGACATGCAACTATTAAAATAAATGAGGTAGCTACACATGTGCCGATAGGAAAAGATCTCAAAGACAACGTTAAATGAACTATAAGTAGAGCAGGCTACCTCAGGCGGCGAGTATGGGAGAGGGGATTAAATGTAAAATGATATTTCTCTCTCTGTCTCTCTGTCTCTGTCTCTCTCTCTCTCTCTCATGGTAAATAATGTTTACTTCTGGGCATTGACTGGTATTTGTTGAAAAATGGAAAGAGGGATAAATGTCAAGGGAGAATTTGACCTTCTCCATCTATATTATTGTTTGAATTATTTTACAGTGAGAATGTATCCTTCCATTATTTTTATAATACTTAACAAGAATACAAAATAAAAAAGAAAGAAACAAGATGGTATAGTTCTGAAACCATTAGCCTCAAATTGGACACCTGCCTCAGGGCCTAGAAGAGTAGCAGCTTCTCACTAAATATCTGTTGAATGAATAGGAGAATGAATGCTTTTGCCACTTTTCAGCTCTGTCATCTTGTTGAAGTCACTTCACACATGCAAACCCCAGTTTCTCTGTTTAAAGGAGGAATGAAATAATACCTATGAGGGTTATTGAGAAAATAAATTCATTCATTCCACAAATAGGTATTTGGTACCTGCCTTGTGCCAGGCCCTGGGAATGCATCAGTGCCAAAGACGAAGTTCCTCTTCTCTGGGAGCTTATGTTCTAGTGGGGGGAGTGAGAGGATGAACCGTAAGGGGTGAAGTCTGAAAGATGGAGCAGGGCCCTATCTACAGAGCTTCATGGGCCATGACAAGAAGTTCATGTTTTATTTTCAAATATGAAGGAAAGTCATTGAAGGGTTTGGAGGAGAATATTGCAATCCTCTTCCATAAAAGTAAGAGGAAGCTGCTGAAAAGTTTTGAGCCGGGGAGTTTTAAGCTGTGTAGGGAGTAGACCATAAGCGGGTAGTTGTGGAAGTGGGGAGATCAGTGAGGATAAAGTCAAGCAGATGAGCAGCTTGGAGTGTTCTGCCCGGTGCTTACTATACTGCTGAATGCAGGCTTCCAAGAGGTCTCAGGGGGTAGGGGAAGAGGAAGCATCCCTCATCTCTTTGTCAAGCCACTGATCTGGACACTGGGGTTGCAAAGAAGTGTATGAGTCCTTGTCAGGCACTTACAGTCCACTTGGGAAGACAGGACTTAGATACCTAATAAAAGCAAGTACAAACTGGCTCCAGAAAGCATATGCTAAGCATTAAATAAGTTCTACAGTGAACAAGGGTTGCCATGGTCTCTGAGCAGGGAGAGGTCAATGTGGACAAAGATGGTCAGTAAAGCCTAGAGGGTTGCTAAATAGTGTGACTGTATTTCTCAGTTTGCCCAGGATGGCTCCAGTCTGTGAGTCCAATGTGATTATTAACGGTGCCTCCTTTAAAAACACTCTCAAAAATCCTGATTTGGGGAATTCCCTGGCGGTCCAGTGGTTAGGACTCGGTGCTTTCACTGCCATGGCGCCGGGTTCAATCAATCCCTGGTCTGGGAACTAAGATCCTGCAAGTCGCGCCACGCAGCCAAAAAAAAAAAAATCCTGGTTTGGACAATATGTCATAGAGTAGTGCTGGTCATGAGGGCCCTGTGGAGCAAAGGGCCTCACATTTGAATACTTGACATTAACTCCAAATAATGGTCAACACTTAAATAGCATGCACTATGTACCAAACATAGTTTAAGAGCTTTACACATACGACCCATTTAATCCTCATCCCAACCCTATATGGTAGGTACTAGTATTATTCCCCTTGTACAGGTGAGGAAACTGAAGGACAGAGTGGTGAGAAACTTGCCCAAGGTCTCACAGATACTAAGTGACAGAACCTGCCCCCAAACTAAAGCCCTCTGGTGGAATTCATTCCTGGAGGTTAGTCTCAGTTCAATATACCCAGAGAAGCTAACATTTAAAATATTACACGTTTGTATCCCTTCAATTTTTCACTCTCACAGGAACCACACAAACAAGCAAAAAATCAAATGCCCTGGGTCTACCTCAGCCTCAGAGACTCTGTCTCGCTTTTAGGTAAGGTGAGGTGAGGTGGAAGAGCATTCCAGGCTGAGGTCCAAGAGAAAGATGATAGTTAGGGAGAATCAGAAGTTTCAAGCAGGGAATCAAACTGTGAGGGTCCAAGAATGCTGGGCTAAGGAACCAGGATATTTTATTTTCTGAAGAAAAGAGAACGCTTTTAGCAAATTTCTATTTTGAAGGCAGTACATCGCACTAGATGGGAAGGAGGAAGGGAGAGAAGAGAGGGAAAGAGAAAAAGAGGTGAGTTTGGAGGGAAACACTGTCTTTAGACTTCTCCCCAATTTCATAGACCCTCTCCCCCAATAAACACAGAAGAACTTCTTGCCTATTTCTCCTATTTGCTGACACTATTCACTACAATCCCTTGATTTCCTTGCTCCTCAAAAGTTCTTAGGATCCTTTCAGAAATAATACTCTTCCAGTCAGGAAAGGCTGAAGGGCTGAAAATTTCTAGTGGAGGGCCAGAGACGCGCAGAAGGAAAACAAAACCCCCCAAAAAACACAAACAAACAAAAAGGGAAGCTTTACAGGGCCTCAGGGATCATCTGGTCCAACTTCTCATCATGCATGCATTCATTCATAAATATTATCTCTTTTACGCACCTACTATGTGTTGGGTACCCGGGAAAGAATAGAAGTAAAATACAGGCCCTGGCCTCACAGCAAAGAAGCCACCCGAGAACCAGAGAGGGACACTGAGCTGCCCAAAGCCACACAGCGAAAAATTCTGTGGCCGCACCGGGTCTCAACACGATTCCCTAGGGACGCCCTCTTCCCTTCTCCCCATAACTGTAAGTCGGGGGTCACAGCAAAACAGGTACCTTCAGGGCTTGGCGGGCCAAAAGGCTCCCGCGGCCCCAAACAAGATGCTACAAAGAACCAGGATCGGGACCAGCCCCGAGGGGTCGAGGCGGGGCCGGGAGGTCGGAAAGGAACCATCTGGTTCCTGGGCTGGCTGGAAGAGTACGCGGAGGCAGGAGGCCCTTTCGCGAAGGAATAATGCTCCTCTGCAGCTGCCGTAGCCGAGCAGGATGCGTCTTCCGGCCACGTTTCTCTGCCCGCGGAACTAAAGGGAGGAATTCAGGATGGCACATGTCGCCAGGAGTGAGCCCCCACTGTGCTCCGAGCAGTTCGGCTCCGGGACGGCCCGGGGCTGCTGCGCCGCCGCCGACGGGAGCCTGCAGTGGGAGGCCTGGGGGCGGCGCTGGTGGGGGTTCTCTGGGGCCTTCACAACGAAACCGGGAGGACGAGATGGGGGCGAAAGTGTGGCTCCCGGGACGGCCGTCCCACCTCTTTCCCGGCTCCTGGCTGTCTTCCTGCCTCAGGGCTTCCCCGATAGCGTCAGCCCGGACTATCTGCCCTACCAGCTGTGGGATTCCGTGCAGGTCAGCCCGGCCGACTGGGGAAGGGAGCGACATGTAGCCGGGGCAGGGGAGACAGCGCGCCGCCTCTCCCTCCCCGCTTACAGACTGGACACTGAGGCCCAGAGCCGAGCTGTGACACGTCCCAGGCCACACACCCAGGAGAGCTGATAACAGGTCTTAGACCTCCATGCTCCTGCGCCCACTCCTCACCCCACTTCTTTTCTTCTCCAGGCCTTTGCTTCCAGCCTCTCGGGTTCCCTGGCCACCCACGCAGTCTTGCTGGGCATAGGGGTAGGGAACGCAAAAGCCTCGGTTTCAGCTGCCACGGCCACCTGGCTCGTGAAAGGTGAGCTGGACCCCTGGAGTCTCACCGATCGCTCCTCTCAGCTCTGCCATTTTTCTGTCCATTTTTTCCTTCGGCTGGGAAGCCCAGCCCCTATTTTCCCCTTCTCCCAGTGTTTTGGCACCTAGCTCTGGGCTCTGATGAGTATGTTTACTTATGCATTCCTGTCTGATTAGATCCGGGAGCCAAGCCTCCCCACTTCCTAGAAGAGTGCCTTGTACCTCGTTAAAAAACAAAATTCAACTGAGTAAATTTTTGTATTGGCTTTATTGACGACTGACTAGTAACCCATGGCGGGAACACCCTGATCCCGCCCACTAGCCTCGGTAGCTGCACTCCGTTCCCCATACGTGCTGTGCAGTGTCCCTTAATCATCTGGAGCCCAGATCCCTAAGTAAACCGTCCCCTCCCCTTTACTCCTAATCTGTGGAGGACTGCCTAAGAGTTTGGTTATTGAATAAAACTGCCAACTGCCTTGGGTGTGGGAAATTAGTTAATTCTAGACAGAAACAGTTTTGTAATAGGTCCTGAGTGGCAGAGAGGAGGTTTGGGGAAGGATGAAAGGCGTTTTATATCCTCTGGGATACTAGATGATGCCATGAATAATAACTATAGTAACTATCTGTTGAATGTGTACCGCTTTTTGAAAAACCACTAAAGGGGGGGAAAAAAGATACAGTTTGGTACCGTGCTACTTAGAGAGTGAAGTATAGAAGAAAAGGGAAACTGCCCACATCAGGAGGGCCAGTGGCTCTCTCCACCATCCTTTGTCTTTCACTGTTGTTCCCAGTGGAGGTTTAAATCAGACCCAAGGTAAGGCTCATTCTGCACCTGGCATCAGCCTGGCCACAGCTCTGGTGAGCCTCCGTGGACCTTTTGGAGAATCTGGAGGCTCCTGCTTATACCCTTACCATGAAGACGAGCATACTGTCCAAATGTGAGTCACTGCTGGAAAGAAGCTCTTTCTCTGAGACTGCATATCAGTGGAGAAGTGGTGGTGATCTGTGCCTCTTGTCCTAGTTGTCTCTTCTTTTAATAATAATAGTTCCTGAACAGTACTTACTGTGTACTGGTCTTTAAATGTCCTGACTCAGTCTTCACAATAGTTCTGAGACGGGTATTGTCATTATCTCCTTTTTATAGATGGGAAAACTGAGGCACAGAACGGTAACTTGCCCAGGGTCACGGATGTGAACCCAGGAGGTTTAGTTCCAGAGTACATTTTCATACCACCGCACTGTGCTTAATTTGGATCTTTTCCATTCCTCTCCTATTGGTTAATTGTTTGGAATGCAGTGGGAGCTTGGGTCAGTAGTTCCATGTCATTTCTAAGCACCCTAGTCTTATCACCAACATGTTGCTTATATATGTCTTCAGCTCAGGCAAGTTATTAAGAAAAAAATAAGACCATTTTAAGATGTGGAAAAATATCCTCTTACTTTAAAGCCTGTTGTTGATATTAAAGGAAACCCCCTTAACTAGAAAGGATATTACAAACTTGTTTCCATCAGACATGGGAAATTTGTATGCGGAGCTTTATCTAAGAAACTCCCTTGGAATTTTTTGATGTGGTCACTTTTAGTTACAGATCTCTTAATAGAACATGATGTTAATTGTCATAACTAGCAATAGTAATACTACTAGCAGCCAATATTTTGCCAGCTGAGTGTATGCCAGGCGTTTTGACGTGTAATATGTAACTTAATCTCTGCGGCAGCCATATTAGGTAGATGCCTTTATGAGTACCTTTTTCAGAGGGGGAAGCTGAGGCACAGAGAGGTTTAGTAACTTGCCTAAGGTCACATAGGGCCAGGATTTGGACCCAGGCCCACTGACTCCTGTGTCCCACTCTTAACCACCCACTCTTTGGCCAGTTAGGATTTCAGAGTGGAGCCGAGTACAATTTATGGACAGTTGATCCCTTACTAGGACTCAAAATTTTGAGATCTTACAGCATGGACAATTGTAAGTGAGACAGAGAGGAGCAGGTGGGAATTAAGTTTCCTGGTCTAGTGGACAGTGTTGACTTTCAGCTAATAGGGAGGATGTATGTCACTGCGTCCTATTGCCAACCTCCAGATTCTGACAAGGGCCCTGCAGACTGCGTCCGATGAAAGATGAGTAGGTCCCTTTCTTGTGTGAAGAAAATACATACCTGATTGGCAAAGACTGTGCAGTCGGAGGGAAGAAAAATAGTCTGGCCCTGTGAGCTCTCACCCCGTAAAAGTAACCTTGCCATGTTCAGAGTCACTAAAATGATCCAATACAAAAATCTTGAACAATGAAAATCTTGTGTAGAATTAAAAGTACTTGAAAGGAGGAGTGTGGGTGAGTGACAGCGGGAGGAGGCTTCTCAACCCACCCTGGGAAGTATAACTTCCATGGACAGAGGGGACAGAAATAGAGAAGCCGAGCAGGCCGGATGGGAAGTGTGTTGTACACACGCCTCTGAATGAGGCAGCTGCTACTCAGCCCCAGCCAACTGGAGCGGTACGGGGAAGCAGGCCTGGTGCTGCCGTGTCTTCAGGTTCTTCTCGGAAAGGTGTAAATCCAGATTTTCTTGAAAATGCCCCATTTTCGTTTATCAGTCTTCGAGCTTCAGTTGCTTCATCTAAAGGGGATGATCCCTTAAGCTCATAGAATTGTTGTGACAATTGAAAGACTTGGGTATTTCAGGTTTCTGCCAGAGTGCTTAGCGGTCTCCTTCAAGTCCAAGGCTGGGTAAAGATGTCTAGCTAGAAGGGGTCAATGCCCAAGGATGGCCGCCGTGGCAAGAGGAGAATGAGGAAGGCTGGCCCATGTCACCACCTTTATATGTCGTGGGATGTTCTCATCCCTCCTACCCACAACCTAGTTCTCCTTCTTCTAGTCCCCCACTTAAGGGTCCCTTCCCTCAAGCTCAAACAAGCTAAGGGTCCTCTGCCCGCTCTGCCTGTCCTTCCCAGTGCCCGCAGTGTGAGGCCTTCTCAGTTTGATTCTAGAACAGTCCTTCTTTGTGATCCCCCTGCTGGGCTTAATGAGTACTACTCTCAGTATAAGGTAGGGTCTAAATCAGTGGTGGGCAAACTTTCTGTAAAGGACCAGACTGTAAACATTTTACACTTTGCAGGCTGTACAGTTTCACTTGCAGCAACTTGATTTTGCCATCGTGTTATGAAAAAAGCCATAGACAGTCTGGAAACAAATGGCACAGCTGTGTTCCAGTAAAACTATTCACAAAAACGGCGAAGAAGCCCACAGACCACCGTTAACTGACACCTGGTCTAAATCAGTGTTTTTCGTAGGGGCTGCTGTCTGCTTTTACTCTGGCTTTTGAGCCTGGAACCATGACTCTGGCTCACTGTAGTGCCCCCCAGGCCTCACGGCAGTGGGTAGCCAAGAAGCACTTGTTGTGCAAGTGAAGGTCTGGTGGATTCCAGAGACCTCTCTGACTCTCCCTAGTCTGAGGAGGCCTCTCCCTCTGCCCCACACTCCCAGCTCGCTTGTCACCAACCTGCAGTTCAGATCCTTTTTACTTATTTATACTCTGATGGCCACCTGTGGACCCACTGCACAACCTAAGAGCTAGAATATCAACAATAACCTCTGAACTTTCCACACAGAATTTCCTGCTTTTTATAAAAATAGTTTTACCATATAGATATATATACCCAAACACTATATTGTTTAGTCTCAGTCGTTTTCGAGCTTTATGAAGAGTGTACTGTGCTGTATGTAGTCATCATGACTTACTTTTTTATGCAGGGTGATAATACTAGGATTCATCCATGCTGATGTGGGTAATTGTGGTCCATTAGATTTTCACTGCTGTCTAGTATGCCCCTGAGTAAATGTACCAGAATTTGTTTATGCATTCTCCTGTTGATGAGCATTTGCATTATTCCCAGTTTTTTGCTGTTATAAACAATGCTGCAAAGAATATTTCTGGTCCGTGTCTCTTGGTGTGCATGGGTACCTAGTTCTCTGGGGTACATGCTGAGGGACTGCTAAGTCTAGGCACTTCTGACCCCATAATGCAGCTACGTCTGTCTAGAACTTATACCAGACTGAGCTTCCAAGGGCAGCGATCCAAGATGGAAAGCCATCTCAGTGCCAGGCTCTGCCAGGCCCTACAGCCCCCAAGGCTCTTGCTTGTTCCTTACCGATGCCTCTCTCCCCCAGATTCAACTGGCATGCTGGGCCGCATCATCTTTGCCTGGTGGATGGGGTGAGTTTTTCTTCCCGATCTGCAGACTTCTAGCCACTCTCCCTAGACAGGAGTCATGTCTTTCTCAGCCCTGGCTGTATTTTCAGCTCCCCCTCTTTCCTACCAGTCTCCAGGGGTGGAGAGATTTAGCAGGTATATCAGAGCTAAGGAGTCTTTAGTGAGTACCCAGTACAGGTGACTTGCCCGGATCACCAAGCAGTGAAGCCACAGAGCCATTACCAAGATGAGATCTGCCTTCAAGAGCACCGATTTGCCCCTCTGCTGCCCATCATGGAAAAACACAGGGAGCCACAGGCTCTGAGCATCCTCTGCTGGCTTGTTAAAAGAGAAGCTTGGATGGGACAGTGTTTAGCCCAGAAGGAATACCTTTACTCCAGAGGCTACTGTGGCGGCTTAGATACTTGGTTAGACTTTGCTAAGCTGAGTGGGGAGTGGGCTTGGGTAGGTTATCAGGATCCCTGTCCGACGTGGGATCCACATCACCATTTATCTAGAAGGGATTGAGGGTGTCGTGCTGCGTGCTTCCTCCTTGAGTCACTACTGGGTGACCTCAGGAGTGAGTTAGTATCTGCCTTCAGTCGTGGTTGTGAGGTGCAGTGAGCTATGTAAAGTGCTTAGCACATAATAAGTGTTCAGTAAACACCAGCTGCAATTACTAACCCTAACTGGGCCTTACCAGCTCTCTGTGTATCCTCTCCAATCCTTATAATAACTGTGTAGACTAGGATTGAATGTGTACCTTTTCCAGATGTGAAGCAGACCAAGTCACACAGCTTGTGAGATGGGATTTGAACCTAAAGCCTGTGGTCTTTCTGTGGCATCAGGCAGAGCCCAAGACCAGGCCCACGTGTTCTAGTCCTGCCTTTGCCATATATTCGCTCCATCAGGAGTTCCCCATGTGTGTCCCATGCCCCGTCCAGGAATGCTCCCTTTCCCTCTAGGAGATTTCAAATGAAGGGTCAGGGCTAATGCTGCAAATTCTGAGCTGGGCAGGGGGCTGCAGCATCTCCTGCCACTGGGATCTTGGAGAAGTAGTCCCTGGGGGTTTGTGCAAGGCCAGGGTGTCACTCGGCCTGCAGAGGAGGGAACCATCTGCGGCATCGTGTAATAGAGAGATCCTAGGCTGCATGTCAGAGCCTGGCTCTTTCGGTCTTTTCCCCCCACTCCCATCTGATCCGAGGGAAGTCATATCCCTCTCTGGGCTAGTTGTCTATAACATGCTGCGTAGTGTTTACACTAAATGTATTGTTTATAGAATATGTGGACTTCTTGCTGGGTACCTTCTATGAAGCAGAAGGAAGAGGAGGGGAGTTGGCAGAGGACCCAGGGATGGCCTCTCTCCCAGGAGGACCCGAGGGTGGGGAGCAGCCACAAGGCAGTCAGCTTTTTCCTTTGGTGCCTCATGGGTTAGTAACAGGGAAATATGAGTGACCACTGAAGGTCCTCCCAGCTAATGGTGGCATTTCTGGCAGCAGTGACAGGGTGTGGGGACAGATGTCTGGCTGGGGTGTGGGTTTTCCTGAGCCCTTCGGACCTTTCCAAGGCATAGGAATCGCCTGCACTGCCCACAGACTGTGTTTTCTCCTTAAATCCAAATTGCAAACCAACCTCTCCTCCCCCACAGGAGCAAAATGGACTGTAATGCCAAGCAGTGGAGGTGAGAAGGGGCTGGAACTGAGGGGAGGGGAGTCTTCTAGTATGAAGGTCTCTGACCTCTGACCTCTTATCCCTTCCGCCAGGCTTTTTGCCGACATCCTCAATGATGTAGCCATGTTCCTGGAGATTATGGCTCCCATATTCCCCATCTGTTTCACCATGACCATCTGCATCAGCAACCTGGCCAAGGTACCCCCCTCTGGGGCACCCCTGGACCCGAGATCCCTGCCCTGGTGGTGGTATGTGCGGGCTCGCTTGGGGCCCACAGGGGATCCCCGCCTGGGCCCAGTGTTCAAGGCATTTCTAGAAGAGTGAAGAAGTTCAGATGTTTCTTCTGGGACTCAGCCATGTATTCTGATCCTCCTCCAGCCAGACAGCCTCTAGAGCCTCAGAGAGTCGGTCTAAGGCAGTGTCTGGAGCCACGGGACTGGTGAGGGAGCTCCGAGCTGAAAGAGAGTACGGGTGGTCCAGTGTCAACACCTTGAGACCAGCTCCCTGGCTACCTTTCATTCTTTCAGTAAAATACTTAGGGTGCCTACTGCATGTTCGGCACAGAATACAGGCCCTCCCATCTTTGATAGAAAGCCACACATAATTAAATATTTATCGAGTGATAGCTATAGGTATTCCAGATGAGAAGTGTAGGGGGCTGCAGGAGGGTTCAGCGGGGGATCTGGTCTGGTCTAGGGATGCAGGAAGGTCTTCCCTGGGGCTGGGTCCTGAAGTATGAGTGTGAGGTACAGCGTGGGCGTTCTGAGCAGGAAGAACAGTGCAGGTCAAGGTCTAGTGGCAAGACAGAGCACAGACCGGACAGCAAGGCTGAAGGGGTGATTGGGCTGAATCCAAGCTCTTCTCTGCCAGGCTGCTCACCCTCATGATTCCTTCAAGTTGACCTCGTCCAGATGAGGAAACTGAGGCCTAGCAAGGTTTGGTAAAGAGCTCAGCCTGTCTTCCCCACAGGGTTAAGTACCTGGCACAGAGTAAAGAGTCTTAAGAAGATACGTAAGACCCATCTTAAAGGCCCATCCATCTGTTCAGAATCACTTGTGTTTCTCTGCTGGGCACTACTGATATTTAGGATTTTAGGAACAGTTCTTTGTGGTGGAGGCCATGGAGCTTCCCTGGCCCAGGCACTAAAGGCCGTGAGCACCCCCTCCCCCTCCAGGGCAGGCGACCACAGAGAAACCAAGGATTGTGACCTTTGCCTAAATTCTGCACTAAGCTCCGCCTTGCGGGCCTCAGTCTCTTCATCTGTCGAATAAGGGACTCGAACAGGGCCATGAACTTCCCCTTCCCCACCTTCCCGCCCCTCCCTAGAGTTCCAGCACCTCCGTCCCTGAGGTACACCAACCAGAAGGCTGGTTGTCACCCATGCCTTCATCTCCTCCCCCTTTACCTGTCACCCTCAGCTAAACCTCCATTCATGTCTGTTATTTGCCCTCTTAAATCTCTCCAGTCCTTTCACACCTCCATCCCCATCTCACCTGGTGATTCCTTGCTGCTGAAAAAGCACAGTTATTTCCTAGGTCATCTCCCTGCGTCTATTCTCACCCCTCTTCAGTCCTTCTCAGAGCAACCCCATAGTCCTTATTAGAGTGGAAATCAAATCAGGTCACTTCCCTGTGCCCATTGCTCTTGGTATAAAGACCTTACAAGGCTTGGTAAGTTCTATGTGATCAGGTCCCCACCCATAACTCCAGCCTCATTTTGATCCACATTCCTCTTACCTTCAAACAAACACTGCCTATGTAACAACTCGTTTATTTGTTTACCATCTGATGGTTTATAAGCTTCATGAGGGCAGGGGTTGTATTGAAGTCTCTCACAGCACCTAAATCTGTATCTGACATCTAAAGAGATTTGATAAACATGAACGAAGTCAGTGACCCTAATCGATGAGCTCTCCCATCTCAGAGGGAGAGCCCTAGGAGGTCAGGGCCACTGGTGTGGGTTTGGAACTGGCCTGGAAGGCTTGGCTAGGCCTCGACTGGGGCAGGAAGAGAGTGGAGTTAGTTCCAGGTAGGCAGAATGTAAGCACCAAGTTGGAAACCAGACTTGGCTCTGCAAGGGGGAGAGTGCAGCCAAAGCAGAAGTTGGAGGCTGGGGAGGTTCTGGGCTAAGAATGGTCTGTGGGCCTCCACCTTGCGGGGAGAAAGTGAGTTTCCTTGGGGCTGGGTCCACAGGGTGGTGTGACAGGCAGACCTTCAGTTTTCTCCTGGAGCAGGACAGGGGAGGTGGGCCTAGTGGAAATGCGGGGTGAGAACAGGAGACCAGGGACGGCATTCAGGGTTTTGCTGCGGGGTGGCCTGAGGCCCAGTTTTCTTAAACTGGTTTGAGCCATTTGTTTGGCTCACCCACAGAGCAGGTTATGGCCACTCTGACTTTCACTCTTCCCTTTCCCGACCCAGTGCATTGTGGGCGTGGCTGGTGGGGCCACTCGGGCCGCACTGACCATGCATCAGGCCCGGAGAAACAACATGGCCGACGTGTCAGCCAAGGACGGCAGCCAGGTGAGCAGCCAGAATTGGAGGGATGGCGGGGGGTGCGCGGATGTACCGGAGGGGGTCAGACATCAGACCGAGCCACGATTTGGGCATATGAAGAGAAGCACCTGAGTGCTCCTACGGGGCGGGGTGGGAGACAGGCGGGAGGAAATGTAGCTTCTCCCTGCTCTGACTCTTAGGATAGGTAGTCGGTGTGAGGGCTCGGGCTCGGGCTCTGGCGGCAACAAGTCCGAGCTGGTCATCTCAGCCCCTGCCTGCTGCCCTTGAGGCCAAGAGGGAGCCCTTGCCCTGGACCTCACCCTCTCTAGGCAGAGCCCCACCCTGGGAGGTGCATGTTCTGACCCCATGAGGCCCCACACGTCAAAGCGCCTGGCATGTGAGGAGGCCGGAGTCACTGCAGAGGCCTCCGCTGGGCAGTTTAGCAAAGCCCTTCCGGCCCAGCCCTCACCTGACCAAAGGAGCCTGAAGTGGAGGTGGAGGCACCCTTAGGCTGAACCCTTCAGGTGTCGCCTCCCTCCGTACCCCGGTGCTAAGTGGCTATGCGCACTGCATCGTTTACCTCTCACACCAATCCTCTAAGGTGGATACTGTTACTATCTCTCTTTTACAGATGGGGAAAGTGAGGCCCAGGGTGGTCACAAGTGTGATGGTTTTCTTTGACACTGAAGCAATTTAGAAACCTCTGTTCTCTCCAGTCCTACTTTCTGGCCTTCTCTTATATTGTTTTATTCAATAGAATTTCATTAAAAAATTGCCTAACTCCTTTCAATAATATTAACACAAGCTAATGTTTTTAAACATTAACCATGTGCCAACTATTTCACGTGGATGAACTCGTTAAATCCTCACAGTGGTCTTGTGCAGGGCTCTTCATTGTTGCCACTCTACAGATGAGGGGGAAAAGGCACCGAATGGTCGAGTCTCCCTGGGTCCCTTTGGGCACATCCCTTCTCCCCGGAAATGGTTGGATGAGTTCTTCCCCATTATCACTTCCACAGGTTGTTAGGGAGGGGAAATAAGTACAACCAGCCCCGTGCCTGCTGTCTCACCTGCCCTCTTTCTAACCCCCAGCCCCTTCCACCCCCAGATGCATTTTCCAAGGCCCCAGGGCTTCCTCAGTTCACGGAGGCAGTAACATCAGTGGGGCAACGAGACGCGTGCTCAGCCCCAGACTCGGCCCCTGCTTTCTGCTGATGTTGCTTTGCTGCCAGTTGATGTGGCTGCTGGAAATGACTGTTCCCACCTGGGGGAGGGGAGGTCCCTCTGCCCCTGAGCTCCAAGGCCCCTGATCCCCAGTTTACTGTCACACCCACAGCCTTTATTTCCACGGCCCACCCCTTTGCCAGGACGACTGGGTAAGAAGAGCTGCAGTCTCAGGCCCCCTCTGTGCCAGAACCAACTCTCCCCGGGAACCCCGTAGTCAGGGACACCAGTCCAGACTCCTCCTCTCTCATGATGAGTTGGGGGGCGGTGGCCAGGGGTCTTTTCCCCTAGGGTAAGCTCAGTCGGGCCCTCTCGGGCCATCAGAGGATCTGATAATATTGATTCTCAAGGGAAGTTTGGATCTTGTGCTTTTCTTCCTGGGTGGTTCCTTGACCCCTTTGCAAAAAGCATCTGCTGGTTACTGGGCGGATGGACCTTTTTTTCTGTTTTTCGGGGTTTTTTGTTTGTTTTGGCCACGCTGCATGGTTTGCAGGATCTTAGTTCCCCGACCAGGGATCGAACCCATGCCCCCTGCAGTGGAAGTGCAGAGTCCTAACCACAGGACTGCCAGGGAATTCCCTTTTTTTTTTTTTTTAAACCACAAAATAAAGTAGTTTTACTCTGTGGACATTTACTTGCCTGAGTGCAGGGCTACACTTTGACTCTTGCAAAACAAAGGAGGCATGTTCCACAGGCATTCCAAGGGCATTGCACCTACCTGGGCAGAGAAGCAGCTGGTATCTTAAATGACAGCTCACTCATCAAAAACGTTAAAAATTTCCTAGGCACCCTTATCAGTGTAGGGAGTGTCTGGGGCAGGGAGGGGTGTGGTGAAAGGCGCTCAGGGGTATTCTTTCTGGCCTGGAGGGGAGCCCTCCAGCTCCCATCCCCTCTGCCATTTTCCAGGAGACGCTGGTAAGCCTGGCAGGGCTCCTGGTCAGCCTCTTGATGCTTCCCCTGGTGTCAGATTGCCCTAGGTAAGCCGGGACCAAGGGCAGGGAGGAGGCGCCCCGCTGGGCCTCTGCTCCTATTGACCACCTCACTCTGTCACCCCAGCTTAAGCCTTGGCTGCTTCTTCCTCCTCACTGCCCTCCACATCTATGCCAACTACCGGGCAGTCCGGGCCCTTGTCATAGAGACCTTGAACGAAGGCCGGCTCTGGCTGGTCCTGAAGCACTTCCTTCAGCGGGGAGAGGTACTTGGCCCCGCTTCAGCCAATCAGATGGAACCGCTGTGGACAGGTGAGCCAGCCCCTCGGTTTCAAGTTTCCTATGTCTCCCCCTGCCTGGGCCTCCTGACTCCAGCTTCCCACAGGTTTCTGGCCATCTCTGTCTCTATCCCTGGGGGTCCCCCTACACCGTGTGACTTCCAGGTGAGTGGCCCAGCATCTCCCACCCATCACCACGGTCACCCCCTCCCCACACGGGCTCCCTGTTCTGATCATACACTGGCCTCCCCCAACCAAGCCCCACCTCTCTGGTTCTCTGTTTCCACCGAACAGACTTGGGGGTCAGTGTGGGTGCTTGAGGGCAGCAGGTGTATGACATGAAGTAGATATAAGGGATCTTATATTTGTTGGATGCAGGAAGAAAGGAAGGGTTGATGCGGGGGAGGGGTAACGGCTGAGGGCTGGATGGCAAGGAGGTGCAGGACAGTTAGGGTTAACAGTTAGGTGGCTCTGCAGTTGACTGGGTGGTCGCTGCTGCCTTTGTCCTCTCCTCCCGCACTGCACGCTCTTCTCTCCTTCAGTGTCTTTGAGCTGCAAAAGCTGGTTGAGGGGCACCAAGAACCCTACCTCCTTCGCTGGGACCGGTCACAAAGTAAGTGTGCCGCGTTCCCCCAGCTTCCGACTCACCCTCCCGGGCTCAGCCCCTCATTCCTCCAGCCCCAGGGCCCCAAGCCCTGGACACGCGCTGGACAGTTTGGAGTCTGCCTAGTGTCCTGAAGGGAGCTCTAGACTAAGACTGGATGCATTCAGCTTATAGCTACATGCCCCAGTGAAGTTCCCTTTACCCCTCTGTAAAATGGCGCTAACTATACCTGCCTTATTAGCTGCAGGGTTTTCATGAGGATCAAATAAGGTGACTATGTAAAAGCACCTTGTACATTGCAGCACACTCAGATGAGGTTAAGACCTTTGGTTATCCCTGAGGAACCACCTTCCTCTCCTGTCCGGGGTCACCTCTTGCGGAAACATGTACTAAAGTTTACTGGTCTGCTGGTCGTGTGTTAAAAGCTGCTTATTCTCACTAGCCATTAAAGACGAGCAAAATAAACCCACCTCAGGGAGCTGCTCTGAAGTTGTATCTTAGAAATTACTTGGCCAGAGCACTGGGGAGCAACATGAGATGAAGTTGGAAAGGAAAGGGTGAGAGATGGCCTTTCATGCCAGGCCAAGGCCTTTGGGCCAGACAGGGATGAAGCAGGCTGGTAGGCCTGAGAGTGTCTGGGGACGTGGCCCTTCCCTGGTACCAGTCTGTCCCTGGGTCTCTCCAGACCAGGTACAGGTTGTCCTGAGCCAGATGGCAGGCCCTGAGACCATTCTGAGGGCTGCCACTCACGGACTGGTGCTTGGAGCCCTGCAGGGAGATGGAGCCCTCCCAGGAGAGCTGGAGGGACTGAGGAACCGAGTACGGGCTGGTAAGCGCCTCACAATCTAGGCTGCTTCTGACTCAAAGCGGGGTGGAGAGAGGAAGGACCCTGTTCGGCTTGGGGAACCCAAGAGCTTCTGGTTCTTCACCCCACTCCAGGTCCTGAGAAAGAGAGCTGCGTCATCGTCAGGGAGACCCACCAAGTGTTGGACAAGCTATTTCCAAAGTTCTTGAAAGGTAATATCCTTCTGCTTCATGGCTCCTAGGCCTTCTCCCAGAGGGCCTGCCTACCCCCATCCCCACCCCTTCACCTAGAGGGTGGAAGACCTGGGTTTCTCTCTGTGATCTCAAGTCTGGACCTCAGTTTCCCTGTCTGCAGGATGGGGAGGTTAGGATGGTCTCTGAGGCGCTGTCAGTGTTGACAGACTATGAATCCCAGTTGGCATTGGAGAATGGTGGGCGGGGGGTGGGGTAAGGCTCACAGATTACTGACGATGCTCTTTCATTTAGCACCTACTCCATTCTGGTCCTTTTTCATGTGCTGCTCAATGAATTCTTGCTACAACCAGATGAGGTTTTAGGCTCATTTTATGCCAGAGATTACCCAGCAGAGGCAAGGGGAACCTGAGCAGTACACCCAGCCCGTGCTGCTCCTTCCCCCTCCCCAGGGTCAGCCCAGAGTCTCCTCCCCAGCAGTATCCCTATGCCCTCTCCCCAGGGTCAGCCCAGAGTCTCCTCCCCAGCAGTATCCCTATGCCCTCTCCCCAGGGGCAGCCCAGAGTCTCCTCCCCAGCAGTATCCCTATGCCCTCTCCCCAGGGGCAGCCCAGAGTCTCCTCCCCAGCAGTATCCCTATGCCCTCTCCCCAGGGGCAGCCCAGAGTCTCCTCCCCAGGGGTATCCCTATGCCCCCTCCCCAGGGGCAGCCCAGAGTCTCCTCCCCAGCAGTATCCCTATGCGCTATCCCCAGGACTGCAGGATGCGGGCTGGAGGACTGAGAATCACCAGCTAGAGGTGGATGAGTGGAGGGCCACATGGCTCCTGTGTCCAGAAAAGAAGCTCTTGTGAGCAGCCCAGCCAGAGGCCCAGGTCCCAGGACAGGAGCCTGGAGCAAGGACACTTTGGCCACAGCAGGACCTGGGAAAGGCAGCTTTATTTTTGCTTAGGGGCACCGGTGTGGCCATTTGGCCAAGGAAGTGACTACCAATCAGATGGACTGGGCCCTAGGCAGAGACAAGGTGGAGAGAAGGGGTACCAGGGCCTTCCCCCGCACTCTCCTGCCCCAGGCCCTTCTCACCATTGCAGGCTCCCCACCCCCACTTGCTGCAAGGCTGTGGCTCATGGCATCCGACACAGTTGACCTCAGGCATAAAAGCCCCAGAGGAATGTGGCCACGGCCATCATGAGCAGGGCATTGAGGTTGACGACTCGGGCCCAGCTTGGGTCCTCACTGATGTCCTCCAGTCGCCTGGCTGCGGCAGCCATCTCCTCCTGGGTAGGGCGTGGGGGACTGCCTGCCCCAGCCCTGCTCATTCCACAGAACCAGAGCAGGCACTGGCGGAACAGGCCTGGTGCTGGGGATGGGGGCTCTGGGAGAAATTGCAGCCGTACAGTTAGTCTGCTCCCCCAGCTCCCCCGCCCCAACTCCCCGGGCAGTGCCTTACCCTCCATCTCCACCGCGTGCTCAGGGCGCCCGTTCTGTACAGGGGCTGAGGTTGGACCTTCTAGCTCCTCAGCATCCAGGTCCTCGCGCTCCTCCTTGCTGTACCGGAGACTGAAAACCAGGCGGTGGAGCTGGGGAAGGGTGGGAGCAGGGACCAAGTGGGAGTGCTGTTCCCCCACCCCGAACCTGGAGGTCCCCCGTCCACACCGGCACTCCCTCACCTCCCTCTGTCCAGCCTGCACACCTGCCCAGGCTCACTCCAGGATGACCTTCCATGGCTGCCCTTTGCCCTCAGGCTAAACCCAAGCTCCTCAGCTGGGTGTTTAAAGTTCTTGGCCCTGCTCAGCTCTCTGCTTCATCACCCTGTCTACACTCATGATTGTAGTACTTTAGTCTTACAGCCCTGCTAACAGTGTTCCTTCCTGTGGGTGTTCGCTCACAGGGTTCCCTCCTGCTGCCTTTCCCCTTCTCCACCTGTGGGTTCCTGCCCATCCTTCTGGGCCCACTTCTTTTGTCCTCCCCCCAGTCAGGTCTGCCCTGGGCCACCTGCCTTGCCACAGCACAAGACCAAACCCTTTTGGGGCTTTCAGGGTAGTACTCTGTCCCTCTCTGCCACCAGTCAGGCCAAGACTCAGGGGGGCTTTAACCTCCCCTACAGTCTTCTTCAAGCCACCTCCAAAGCACCTCAAATAAATGTGATTTAAATAAAAACATTGTACTTGCTTTGCAAATGAAGCTTCAGACTGGACTGACAGCCTGCCCTCACCAAGCCTCAGTATAGAAATTCAGGTGCTACCCACTGGGAGTTCTGGGAAGCAGGCTGGCCGACTGCTGGTGGAGAGGGCCCGCAGCGGCCCACGTTTGTTGCCTGGTCCAGAGGCCCGTACTTACGTGCTTGCGCGGGATGGGCGGTGTGCACAGCGAGACCACGAGGGTGAGGAAGCCGGAGCAGACGAAGAGCACGATGGCGAAGTAGAGGTAGTGCACGCGGCAGAGGAGTGCGGGGCACGCCGAGGGGCGCACGCAGCTGCCCGAGCCAAAGGAGAACTCGGGAACCAGGCGTGCCAGACCCATCAGCAGGCCCCCGATCAGTCCCCAGAAGGCGCCCTGCGGGGCCAGAGAGCGCATCAGCCTCGGGTTTCCAAGTCCGGCCCCGAGCTCCCAATGAGCACACACACTCACCTTCTCATTGACGCGGGGCACGAAGAGCGCCAGCACGAAGACAGCCGACACCGGCGGCGCCAGGTAGCTGGAGACCGACTGGATGTAATCAAAGAGCTGCCCGCCCTGCGCCGCCTGTACCACGGGAAGCCAGGCCACCGACACGGCCACGATGAACACCACCCAGAGCCTGCGGTGGACGGCCATCAGGTGATTTCACCCAGGACCCCGTCTCCCCCTGTCCCTACGAGTGCTCCCTGCCCCCACCCGGGGCTGATTCGTGGGGCAGGAGATGGAAAACCCAGGCCCACCGTCCTACTAGCAGCAACTCGCGGTCGCCCGCGCGGGGCCGCAGGCGCGTGTAGATGTCCATGGTGAAAAGCGTGCTGCTGCTGTTAAAGATCGAGGCCAGCGAGGACATGAGCGCGGCCAGCATGACCGCCAGCATGAGTCCGCGCAGACCTGCGGGCCGACGGAGCCGTGAGTCTGCGGCCACGAGGGGGTCCCGGGAGGGTGCGGGCTGGGCGAGGGGTGACTCCTCCCACTGGCGCCTGTGGGCAGCGGGGCAACCCGGGGGCCCGCCCTCACCGTTGGGCATGAGCTTCACGACGAGCCGCGGGTAGGCGATGTTGGAGCACCCCACCTCGGTGCCACACACGCGCTTACACACCTCTGGTACCACGCACGCCACCTCGTCTGCGGGAAAGGGCACGACGCGGCTATGGCGGCACCGGGTCTGAACCTTCGGATCCCAGAAGTGGGGACGGGGAATCCCAGTGGAGGAGAGATGGGCCCCCCGGGTGGGAGGTGGGACTGGGTGGCCCAGATCTTAGGACGGGAACGGAAATGGGAGACAGGCACCTGTATCCTTGCACAAGAAAGGGGCTGGATGGGGCACAGGACTCTCGGTCGGGGCGGGGTTGCAGACGTTACCCGGGTAAAGAATGCGGCTGATCATGCCCGGCATGACCATGAGGAACATGGGCATCAGCTTCAAGTAGCCGCACAGGATGCAGCCCGCCTTGATGTGGGTCAGGTTTTTCCCAGCCAGACAGCGCTGCACTATGACCTGCGACGAGGGGCGTTCAACTACCTGCGTCCAGTCCCGGGTACCCCGCCCCTCCCGCCTTGCCTCAACTCGCCGCTCTAATCCAGACCCCGCGGCTGGCCCATCGAAGCGGGCAATTCAGCTCCAAGCGCAGACCCTGACTCGGATCCAACTCCATCTGGCTTAGCTCTAACTGGCGGGCTTCCCGTTCCCTCGGACCACGCCTTCCACCTGGCTTCCCAGATGGGTTCAGGCTCCACCCATCTCAGCTCCGCCCACCGCGGTTCCAGTTCTGCCCCAGCCTCGCTCGCCGCGCAGGCCGTGACCCCGCACCTGGTCGCTGCACCAGTACCAGCTTGAGACAATGGTAAGCCCCAGAAGCAGCGCAGGCCACGGCAGGTCCCCCGTCACAGGGTCCCGGAGCAGATGGTAGGAGTCGGGCCGGGGTAGATAGCAGGAGCTGGAGATGTTGCCCACCGCCGGATCCTCGGACACCGTCAGGGACGTCATTGCCCCCAGGTATTTGTCGAAAAGCCCCGAATACCCGCCCACCTCGTGGAAGGCTGTGAGGGCAAAGCAGTTAGGGGACATGGTGCCCGCGACAAGGCCCTCCCTAGGACCCACATGCCGCAGACGCGCGATGTCCCTGCTCCCAGGTGGAGAGATCTGCGAACTGTGACCTCTGCGCCCCTCCCCCATCGGCTGAGCCCGTACCGTAACCCATGAGTACGAAGGCCCCCGCGAGAATGACGAAGGTCTGCACCGTATCCGTGTACATCAGCGCTGCCAGCCCTCCTGCAATGGCCTGGGTCAGTGGAGACAGCCCAGACAGGCTGCCACTAGTACATACAGTGTCTTTGTGCGAATTGGAAAAGGGCTCCCCTTTCCTGGAGGGCAAATTTCAAAAGGATGGCCCATTCCCTGGGCTCACGCACTCCGGCATCAGGAGGCAGGGCTGCGTGAGCACAGTGGGGCTGAGTTTTAGACTCCACTAATGCCAGGTGCCCACGTGCAGGACTTCCACTACAGGCCCTCCTCTCAGCCCCAGTTTTCTCTTCTGTGTGATAGGAGGAGGTGATTCTCTAAGGTCCGATTCTCATCCCATTCGAAGGGACGGGCCCCTCAAGCCGGCCTTGGTACCAGGCCCCACCCACGCTGCTCCAGCGTCAGGCCTCAGGCACCACCCCAGAATCCTCCAACCTGCACTGGGTTTGGTGAGCTTTGGGGTCTGGCCAAGTCGGCTCTCCCTTCCCAGGTGTTCAAGAGCTGTTAAATCTTCCTTTTTGCCCAGGCCCAGGACGGGCTCAGATCTCTGAACTTCCAGACCAAATCCAAGGAACGTGGAGGGGGGGAGTAGTTTGCTTTCCAAAGATTTAGGTCCTTCTCCTGCTTGGATCACATCACACTTAAGAACTTCTCCAGCCCGCTTTCCTTTGGTGACTCCCCTAAGCCCCGCCCACAGATCCACGCTCCCTTCCCTAAGCCCCCGCCACCTGCCACCTGTCACAGTGTAGATCATGGTGATGACCAGAAGCGCGATGACGGAGGCATAGATATTCCAGCCCAGAGCCTGTTGAATGAATACTGCCCCGGAGAACATATCCACCTTGGGGGGAGGAGCAAGCGCACAGGTCAGGACCCAGGGGCCAGGGTGGGGACCCAGGTCCACTTCCTACCCAGATCACGACCCTATGTGGCCACACCTCAAAGGTTCCCTCGTTTTTTGATGCCCTGGTCTTCCCAGATACCTCTCACTATGGTTGTCGCCCCAGAAGCCTATTCCTTCCAGGCCCTGCCTCCATCACGGTTCTTACAGCCATTGCTCCTTGGTTCCGCCCCATCCAGGGCTTTCCAGAGACCTCCACTGGGTGATCCCACCCTACCAGGGTCCCGACCAGCTCCCCGCGCATGCGCACCGAAATCTTGGTGAAGATGTACAGAAAAAGCGAGAGCACGGACAAGTAGAGGCGGATTCGACGGCCGCCAAAGCGCTTGCGCAGGTACTGCGGCATCGTAATGACACCCGCGGTCAGGTACACGGGCACGAAGAGCCAGCCAAGTAGCAGCACCACGAACAGCGCCTGCGGGCACAGCGCGACAGCTGAGGGTCACTCCCTGTGGGAGATCCTGCCATGAGTGCGTCCTCGCCCCTGATGGGTCTGAGGAACCTTCTTCTCTTGGTGAAAAGTGCTACTCCAAGGCAAGGTTGCAGGAGGGGCCCAGAGGACACAGATGCAGAGGTCCCTGGGCCCTGGTCATTAGGGACAAGGTCTTGATACTTTGTTGGGCCCTTAACTAGAGCCCTTCTTGCCCTGCCAGGCCGTGACCCCTGGCCATCCCTCCCAAGATGATCCCTATCCTCCTCGTCCCCCACAACACACACACACCTGAATCCAAGCACAGAACCCTCAGGCTGACCCCCAACTTCTGCCTTCCCTCTCCTCTCCACCCACCCAAACCTTCTGTCCCTCAAGGCTCAGCTCAGAGGCCTCCTCCTCCAGGAAGCCCTGAGCTCAAAGCCCTGATTTTGCTGACCCTCCAAGGTGAGCCTCAGTCCCAGAGCTTCGTCTCCTGCCCCCTTCTGCAAGGGGCTTTCATTTAGCCTAGTGAACCTCACAGGCCACAGATTCAGAGAGCATCAGAAGAAGCACTTCACTATCCTTGAGACTGTTCATCCCACTTCAGAGAGGAGTAAAATCAAGGCCACAGAGGGCGTGGCTGGTCCAGGCTCACATAGCAATAGCGAGTCAGGAGCAGGGCCTACCCCTGCCCTGAACGTGGTATCTCCCACATGCCTCTGCCTCCAAGCTGGCTGCGTGAGCCTCCCTCGAAGCCCAACCCCACCTCACAGCTGGGAAGTCCCACCTCTGGTCTCACATCCCCACCTCTCCCGCCTGGAGCCTCTCCAGGTGTGACCCTTCCAGGGGTTCCCACGGGGAGGTGGGGGTTATTGGCAAAATGGGGCGCTCACATTCCACTCAAATCCAGCCACAGCCAGGCCACTTGCCGCGCCCGTCCCTGCCAGGCCCACGAAATGGCCACTGCCGATGTTGCTGGCGAAGAGAGAGGCCCCGACCTGGGTGGCCAGAGGTTGGGGTGAGCCAGGCTGCTTCCTTAGGCCTCCACCCACTCCATAGCCCAGTCTCTCTCACCGGCCACCACGCCATGCTTCGTCCCGCCAGGAAGTAGCCGCCAACGGTGCCTCTGTTGGTTCTGCACATGGACTGGGGGACGGGAGTGGGGAGAGGCCTGGGTTTGGGGCACATCTTTGGACCTCATTAGCCTCCTCAACACATTCCTCGGCCTTGTTTCAGGCTGAAGATTAACCAGCGCACGGCTCCCCTGACGGTTCACACCTGCACCCCCAGCCTCCTCCCAGGCACCCAGATCTACCCAGACCCTAACCTAGGGTCCGGTTCCCCAAGCCTGAGTGTGGCTGCATTCAGCCACACTTTCCTGGGGACCCTGGATTTGGGTTTCTGGTCAGCCAGCCATTATGTAGAAGAGATCTCATTTAGAATGCTGTCCCGATGAAGACCCACCAACCCCTCAACTAGTCCAATCCAAAGGTGGACAGACAAGGCATGCGTGAGTGTGGGCTGGGCCACCCTGGGGCTAGCAAAAGACTTACTTGCCCCCCACCCCGGGTTTCTCCCTCAAAGATCCAGGCATCCTTCCCCTACCACACATCAGGACTGTCCGAGACTTTTCCCCCAGGCTCCAAAAGCGGGCCCCCAGCAGCATCCCCCAACTTCTCACCCACAAGCCGACACCAATGACCAGCAGGAAATAAGCCGCAATGACCAGGATGTCGGCAGGGTTGTCAATTAGCGCCCTCTGTTCCCCCAGCCCTGGTGCTGAGCCTGCCTCTGTGTGTTCCTCCATTCTGCCCAGAATCTGCCCTTCAGGGCACCAGCCCCTGGATTCCCCCCAGGGGAAGATTAATGGTTACCCCTGGGGCAATGAGCCGACAAGTCCCCCCTCCCTGGATTTGTTTAGCTGAATCAGTTCTCAGCGAGGCTGCAGGCTGGTCCTGCGGAGCTGGACACTTTCAAATTCAAGAGCACTCCCCTTCCTGGGCCTTAGCCCCCACCCCTTCCCCAGAGCTCCAGGCTCAAAATCACTTCTTTCACCTGCTGAAAATACTTACCCTTCAGCTTTGACCTAGGGATCCCGGCTGAGCCAGCCCCCTGATTCTGACTAACCAAGAGGGATCATTTTCAAACCCAAATCTGACAGTGTCACTCCCCTGCTTAGGAAGCCTCCATAGCTCCCCATCACACCCTGGAGGAGGCAGCAGCTTCTCAGCCTGATGCCCCGACCCCTGTCCACCCTTCCCCTTGCTCCTCCATACCAAACCCAGAGTGAAATCATATTTCCTTCCCATTCCCTTGCCCAACCCAGCCCCTGTATTCTCATACCCTCAAACTTTTGTATGAGCTGTGCCTTCTGCCTAGAATGCCCCCCTGCCTCTCATATGGTCAGCTCCTACTTAGCCTTTAGTGCCCAGCCCATGGCATCTCTTTGGGAAAAACTTCTTGGACTTTGCTGACACAGTTCTGAGCACATTGCATGGACCTTGCCTGGGTCCATGTCTGTCTCCCCAGTTGACCAAAGACTCCTCAAGAGCAGGAAATGATCTGATTCATCCCTGGCGCCCCATTGCTCAGCACAGGGCTGGATGCAAGAAGGGAGAGGCTGGATAAATAGCCATACCTCTGCCTTTCTAGAAGAACTGACCCGACTTGGATGTCTGATTTTGGGAACTGGGTTCATGCTGGAGATGGGGAACGGAGAACAATATTTTAGGGGAATGTGATGAGTTATTTAAGGAATGCCTTCATTTTGGTCCCTTCAAAAGCAGACTCTACGATGAGAATTGGGGTGCAATGACTGTATTGGGGAGCCGATCCCAGTAAGGAGTGGGGAAGAGAGACAAAGAAAGGAGAAAAGCCAATAAAGCATGTATTAATCGAAAGGTTACCACTGTGACAATCCCAGTGGGGACCCTCTGAGACACTGTGGAGAACTCACCTCAGCACTGACCCCCAAGGGGCCAGAAAGCTGGGGTATTCATTCACCAATCCCTGTCTCTAACTGGCTGGAGGTTATGGAACTTCCCCCACCCACCCCAGGCCCTCCTCCAGAGAGGACCCTTAGACAGAAACTCAGGGAGCAGCTGGGGAGACTGAGTGTCTGGGAAGTGTCTGCATACGACTTCCCAGGTGGGCCAGGTGGATATGGGCAGGGCACCCACAGTGTCTGCTTCAGTGGGTGATGAATTTGAAGGGCCTGGGAGAAATCCAGGGGCAAGCATCAGAGGACACGTTGGGGTTATGGGCACTTAAAATCAAATCTATGTGTCCTCGCGGGGTCCTGCAAAGCCCTTCGTGAGGTGGCACCTGATTCCTCTTTGACCTCATCTCCAACTACTCTCTCCCTTGCTCACTCTAATCATCCACACTGGCCTTCTTTGCTTTCTTCCAATGTGCCAAGCTCTTTCCTACCGCCTGGCCTTTGCACTTGCTGTTTCCTCTGCCTGGGATGCTCTCCTCAGGCTCTTTGCCTGGCTGCCTCTTTCCTCAACCTTCAAAGTCTCAATGTACATATTCACAGAGGCCTTCTCTGACAATCTGGTTCAAGTACTCCCTTCCCCACCTTCACTAACTTAGTTCTCTATTTTTTCCTTCTAGCCTTCGCTCCTTTCCTTCCTTCCTCATTCCTTCCTTCATTAGCCAACATTTATGGAGCACTTACCACATGCTAGACAGCATCCTAGACGCTGGACAGATAACGGTCGGCAAAACAAACATGTCATCTGACACACAAACTCCCAGGAGCTTGCCTTCATTTCAGAAATAAACAAGCAACAAACAAACACTTATTTGCAATAGTGATAAGTGAGGGACTAGGGAGGTGCTGTGGGTGGAAACTAGAGGGAAGGGCCAGCTTTACCTAGGCCATCAAGGAAGTCCCCATTACTTCATCATGCTTGTCACTGTGTGTTTGTTTTTCCTCTGTCTCCCCTACTAGACTGTGAGGCCAAGGAACATGTTCCCTATGGTCTCCCCAGCACCTGGCATGGAGCCTAGGACAGCACGTGCTCAGTAAACACTTGGTAAATGAATGGCTCAAGACTTGGTGGTGGTTACAAGCCAAGGGATGGAAAGCATTCCCCAGGAAGAATTTGTGGAAGAGGAAGAGCAGGAGGCCTAGGAAGACCCAGGGGGTGGAGCCTCAGAGAGGAAAGGATCTGGGGGTTCTGCCCGAGGCCAAGACAGAGAACCTCACCTTTGTCTCTTGCCCACACATGTTCTCCTTGGCTGTTAGCTCCTCCTTGAGCTGGAAGGGCCTCTGATAATCCATTGTTTACAGCCTCAAAGGTCCCTGTAGTTAGGCCCCAGGAATCCAGGCCCCCTCCCTAGGGAACTTCAGAGTCTTAGAGAGGCCTCTGGGGCTTAGGGATTCAGATGGAGCCTGAACTTCTCCATACTTAAGAACCCCTGGCCCCACCCTTCTCTGCTGGGGCTAGGCTCAGGTGTCACCTCCTCCAGGAAGCCCTCCTTGACTTCCAATCTGAGTTAGAAGCCTCCTTCTGGCTCTTACAGCCCCCAGCGCTTCCCTCAGTCACTGCCCTGACCACCCCAAGTGTCATCCTCTGCCTAGCGGAGCTGTTATGAGTCAATACCCATATGAGGGAAGCTGTAATTTAATGCCCAGATCCAAAAGGTGGGCACAAATTGGCACTTGAATGGAGCCCCATCTCTGAGGGTCTTTTAAGGAGGGGGAAAAATCTGGAAACCAGCCAAGGTGGCAAGGTGGAAGGGAGTGGGAGGGGTACAGATTAAGTGCGTATTTCGAGGATATAAGGAAATGAAGGATGGGGGGTTGGGGACGGGAAGGTTTGGTGGGTCCTGCTTGAGCTCCCGTCCCGGCTTGTCACCGTCTGTACAATCCTGCGCAGGTGGCCAGCTTTTCCTCAGGCGCATCTGACAGGTGAAGGACAGCCTGCAAGGGCTGAGTCTGAAGGTCCGGCTCCCGCCACAGGGCGGTGGCCTAGAACGCATCACGCATCACAGCCCGAGACAGTATAAGGGGCGGGGCGTCGCAACGCGAGGCACTCCCGCGCAGAGACACAGCACCTGTGTGACGTGGAATGTGTGTTTATGTTGGTAGAAAAAAGTGCACTGAGCAGTGAGGGGCGGGGAGAGGGACATCCTGGCCTGGCCTCGGATTCGTGGGAATTGCAAGGGCCCTCCTCCAGTCGGGGGGCTCCCTCAAGGCTGGGAATAAAGTGAAGGGCTCACGCGGGATCGCTTGCCAGTGTACGACCCACTTCGTGGGGCGCGTGGCCTTAGGATCGGCGGGGCTTTTTCTGAACTCGCCCATGGAGAACGTACAGTACCTTCGGGGCCTGTCCCTCCAGTGGGTGGGGCCTCACGGAGCTGGGCTGGGGGAGCCGCACGCTCTAAGAGCAAGGCCTTGGGGTCTGGAGAGCCCGGTCTTTTCGGGAAGGGCGAGGTTTGGGGGGCCGTGCTCTCCCAAAGGGGCGAGCCCGGCAGGCGGTCAGCCGAAGAGCTTGAGGAAGCAGGGCTGGCAGTAGGGCTTGCCCGCGCGCTCCTGGAAGGAGCCCTTGGTTAGCGGGCGCAGGCAGAAGGTGCAGGTGAAGTGGTCCGGATGGAAGCGGCGGCCCAGGGCCGACACGCATCGGCCGGTCACCGGGAGGCCACACGTGGCGCACAGCGACCCGCGCCGCGCGTGGAAATGGTTCTCGCACAGCGGACGGCCCTCGTGCTCAAAAAAGCTGCCTCCCGAGAAGGGCGCGAAGCATTCCTGGGGAAGGGCAACCGAGAAAGGATGGGTCAGCGCCGATCTCCAGACGAAATAACTTGCCCTACGAGCTGAATAACCCGACCCCAGTCCCAAGACCCCCCCCCCCCCGCAGCCCCTCGCACTGCCCTCAAAGGCGAAGCCTCCCCTCCCCAGGACCCTGCTCTGAATAATCGCCCCGCCCCAGGCTCCTAGTCCCGCCCCGCGCTGGCCTGTCCCTCCCAGGCCCCGCCCCCCAGCCACGCACCCTGCAGACAAAACAGTCTGGGTGCCAGAGTGCGCTGAGCGCCGAGATGTAGTTATCCAGAATGGGGCCTTGGCAGCCCTGGCAGCGCGGGGCGAAGAGCTGCAGGAAGTCTCGGCGGCAGTAGGGGCGGCCCTCCCGCTCGTGGAAACCTAGGAGCGGGAACCGAGTAGGAGGAAGGAAAAGAGTGCGCGGTGGCACCAGGAGCCCCACAAAATCTGAGGCTATGGGGCCAGGGGAGGTGGTAGGCCGAGAGGGATGGGGTCTGGGGCGGGAGCAGAGCGGGAACGGATGGGATGGGAACACACAGGTGGGACAGGTTGGGGCCAGGAGAGAGCAGGAGAAAATTCGCGGCCCCGAGGACTTCGGAGGTCGTAGTGCGCTGGCCCAAAGAGAGCAGGGCGGGATGTCAAGCGGACCCGCGGCTTTCAAGGTGGGAGTCAAGCTCTCACCCTCATCTCCGAAGGGCTCCCCGCAACTGACGCAGCAGAAATGCTCCGGGTGCCAGTGGGTGCCCAAGGCAGTAACCATCTTCTGCGGGGAATAAAAGGGAGCACTCAGTGTGGCCTTCAATTTCTACTCCCCTCCCTCTTCCACCCTGAACCTAGGTGAGTGGGTTGAAGTACGAGTGTAAGGTGTGGGAGACCTAAGCAGGAACTTGGGAATCAAAGAGAGAGGGCGAAGTCTAAAGGGCCGTGGACGAGAACGAGGGACGGGGCTGGGGTGGGCGTGGGAATGGGAGAAGTGTAAGTGGATGAGGCCCATCCCACAGGCGCCTTGGGTGAGACAGAGGCGGGGCTCACGTGTCGGATGGGTTGATTGCAGAGGCCACATCGTGGGGAGAAGCGCTCGAAGTAGCACTCGGGACAGAAGGGAGCTCCATCCTTCTCGAAGAAGCTGCTGCCTCCCAGGGCTGTGGAACAGCCACCGCATACGAAGTGCTCAGGGTGCCAAGCACGGCCGAGCGCCGTCACCACCTGTGAGTTGGGGGGTGAGGCCTGGGTCAGAGTGGCCCTCGGGCTGCCATGTGCCCAGTGAGTCAAGGTTTGCGTAGCACTTTTCGAATCTTATCTCTGAGCAATCAGGATGAAGAATCTAACGTTAAAGTCACTCAGTCTGTAAGTGATGGAGACTCAACCCGTCTTCCAGCACAGTGCCTAGGGCCCAGCATACTTTAGGAACCCACAAAAATGTTGTAGTTTCTTTTAAAATTAGAAGAAAAAATGAGCTAGGAGAAGAATGACTTCATATATAATACTAATATATCCATCTTTATACCAACACAGTCATAAAATGCAATTTTTAATATATTTTATTAATGGAAGAAGGGGCCCATGAAGGTGAAAATGCTTAGGGCCCACGAAAGTCATAATGCCACCCTGCTTTGCTGAGATTGGAAATTCTAGGATGGTGGTAGGGTGCTTTATCTAGCAGGAGGAACTAGGTCAGCCACTGGGCACCGTTGCCAGTAACATCTGCTCAGTAATAAGCCAAGGACCGGAGCTCCCGAACCAGACAGGTGGGTGGAGCCAATGAGGCTTTTGTGGAGATTAATTGAGATGGGGGTTTGTAAAGGAGCTAGCGTACAGCCTGGCACACGGTAGGACCAGAATAAATAATAACTGGATTGGAATTCTTACTCTGCCACTTACTTGCTGTGTGACTTGGGCCTTCAGTTTCCTCATCCGTAACATATGAACAACAATAATACCCACTGGCCCTCAGTAAAGATGGGTCTGTGGGTCTCTACTCCCTTGTTCGCAGGGCTCCACTTACTTGCCCAGCAATGGGTTTATTGCAGGAGCCACAGAGGCCCTTGGCTTGGGTGGGAACGCCTCGGCGGCTGAGGTCAGACTGAAGCAGCCCCAGCATGGTGTCTAGGCTGCCTTCGCCAGCGGGCCCTGGTGGGGAGGAGGAGCCCTCATTCACGGAGCTTGGCACTGGTGGCTGGGTTGGCCCAGAGGCCGGAAGCTGCAGCGGAGAGGACAGGAGAGTTGAGTCAGCAAGGCAGCAGATGTGGGAGGGTCTGAAATGGGTTGAGAGCCACAAATCCACACTGGCCCACCCCTCACTCCCTGAGTGACTCACATGATTCTGGACACGGAAGTCAGAGAGTGAGGCCATCAGCCTATCTAGCTCCAGGGTGGCTGAGGTGGCTGAAGGCTTTGGGAGAACAGGGGATGGACTGGGAGGGCTGTGAAGAACACAACTTGTGTCAGCTTAGAGCCCCAGAGTAATGCTTCCTCCTGTAACTCAGGCATCCAGGACTGATCACCCCTCTCCCAGCCCTGCCAACTATGCCAAACTCACAGGCTGGGCCTTTTCTTGTCCTCAGATTGGTCCTCCTTCTGCTCTCCTGCAGTCTCCTTGCTAGATGGGAACTGAGACATTATTTCATCTGCAGAGAGGACAGAAGGGCACTGGACATGGGGCCATGCTCTAGCCTCCTTCCCAGGTAAGGCTTTAGCTGCTACTCTGGGAAGGCTATACCCACTTAGTGTCTGCCCTGCCCTGCCCCCCATCACATCAAACCCTGCCCCAATTACCCTGGTACCTGTGATGTTGAACTGAGTAGCGTTAAGTTCCTGAAGCAACCGGTCTAGCTCACAGAGACCCGTGCCCAAGACACCACAGGAAGAGGAGAATGGAGGGGCTGCAGGGGCCGCAGGCTTCGGGGACCGAGGCTTGCATACCGTGCTGGGAAACAGGGTGGGGGCCTGGGTTCAGGGGTGGGGAATACAAGACTGAGTCTCAATGGGCTCCCCATCCCCCAGTACCCAGCCCCCTCACCTGTACAGATGATCCTTGTCCCCAGAGGCTCCTGAAGATTCCCCGGACCCCATCTATAGAGAAGGACATATGTGTGGGATGATAGGCCTGCGCCTCACCCACTCAGGCCTAGATTCCCTTTGCCCCTGCCAAACCTGGCCCTAGTGGTTGCCGCAGTCCCCAGCATCTGATCTCACCTGTGTCAGAGGAGACGTGAGGGGCTCTGGGGGCCGCTCTTTTAGAGCCCCTGACCTTGGCATGTGAGAGGTTGTGGTCTCCAGGTCAGAGAGCAGGGCATCTGCAGGGAGAGGCCGTCAGGGTGAGAGGTTGGGAGGTCAAGGTTAAGGCAGAGACAGGGCCTTAAGAGATCAGAGAACAAGTGTTCTAAGTGGGCAGTGTTTGAGGAAGACGGAAGCCAGTATTAGGAGCAGAGGTCAAGAATCAGAAGAAACACAAAGCCAGACCAAGGCAGAGATGTGGAAGGGCAGCAAGGACTATTTATGATCAGAACATTCCACATGGCTCATCCTGAGATTCATATACAAATTCAGCTACCTGATTCTTTTATTCTCCGAATCTTCCGTAATGCAGTCAAAAGCGGCTTTTTACTGGAGCCAAATTTGGCTTCACCCCAAATTGCTCAACTGGCTGTATGCCTGACACCAGCTTTCTGATTGGATGCTCTTTCTGCCACACCCCCTACACCTAAAGAGACCCCTCCCAGCCCTGGCCCACCTCCAGACGCCACGGGGCTCCACCCTATGCACCTCATTGGTGAGTCCGCTGGGACCTGCTTTCTGATTGGCTTATTCTTCACCGTACCAGTGCGCGTTACCCCAGCTGAGCAGCACCCCCTACTGCAGGGTGCTGGATCCTTTTCTCTCCCACGAAGGGCACAGCTTTCCAGCCCCAGTTCTAACAGACAGGGAGGATGAGATGCCTGGGTGCGCCTTCCTGCCCCAAAACCGACAGACAGATACACACACACACACACACACACACACACACACACACACACACACACACGCTGCCCCCCAGGCCTGCATCCCCAGATCCGAATCCTTTGAACTCATTACCTTCCAGAATCTAGAAGTCCCTGACCCTTTACTCCGCATCTCTGAGCGCCTTGGTAGAACACTTAACCTCTCCCTGGCATCTTGGCACTCATCTATTATACTTTCTGCCCCAAGGACCTGACCCCTACCATACTTAAGGGCCCTTAACTCTTTCATTCCCAAAACCTTAGGGCAAGCCCATTTTCTTCTCCAGAACTTGATGTCATATTCTCCCTTCCCGTCTACTTTCCCAGTCCCTGGACCCAAGGTGCCTTTAACTCCTCCCTTCCCAAAGCTCCTGAGCCCAGACGCCGACAGGCGCTGCGCCTCCCTGCCCATCCGTCCGCAGCCAGTGATGGAGGAGTGGAGCGAGGGAAGAAGGGAGGGAGCAGCCAGTCTGGCAAAGGCAGGAAGGGAGAGGCAGGAAGGGGGACGTGGAGTCGGAAAGGAGGCGCCGGCAGAGACCAGAAGCGAGAAGACAGGAGGCAGGGATGGAGAGATGCCGGGAGTGCGAAGGGGGCGCCAGGATGGGGAAGCGGGTCCAGGCGGTGGGGAGGGACTGGGGACAAGGGGACCCGGGCCCCACTCACCCAGGTCCTCCATGACGGGGCGCGGGCAGACCTCGCGGGGCGAGCAGGGCGGGGGCCGTGTCCGGTGGGGGCGGGGGGCGGGGGGACGTCCGGGAGCTGGAGGCCCAGCCGTGACCATGTAAGGAAGCCGGGACCCGCTGGGATAGGGCTGGGGGGGGGGGCAATGAACGGGAGAACCCGGGGTGGGGGCCTGAAAGGGAGGGAGGGCCCCGGGCCCCGGCCCACTCAGGCCCAGCCTGCTTGCTTGCTGCGGAGACGGCCACACCCCAGCCTTGGCCTCAGCTGCCGGGAGCCCCCGGCGGCCAGAGCCAAAGTAAGAAAGTGGCTCTTGCAGACTAAGCTGGGGATCCTCTGCCCGGGAGACCCTTAGACACACACTGAGGTCCCCAAGCCCACCGCCACCCCAAAACTAGCACCCTGAGTCCTAGACAGAGCTCCTCTCCCACCCAGGCTGTTCCTGGGAGCCTGCTCCAGACAGAGTCTTGGGGTTGGAGGTGGGAGTGATGTTCTAAGGATCAGTCAGATCCCAGGTTCAGAGACCTTCCCTTAGAGACCGTGACAATGACATAAACAGAGATCCCAAAGGGCACGCAAACTAGATACAAAGAAATCTTTCAGAGACAGAGACACACAATGAACCCACCCACAGACTCTAAGTCATAGTGTTGGAAACGGATATACAGACACAGGTAAACAGAAACCAAGGCCCCAGCCCCACACAGACTCAGGGGAAACACTCCCAGGCAGCCAGCCCCAGCCAGCCGTCCCCAGCACTGAGATGAGCCAGACCTGTCCCAAAAGAGCCCTTTCCCAAGATACTGCTGAACATAGCGAAGAAAGCAAGACACAGACTCCAGCCACAAAGGAACAAGAGGCCTTCCCTGGACTGAGACCCTGAGAAATCAAGTCGGAAACGAGAAACTCTAGAGATAGGTGTGGACAGACACAACAAGTGTGGCTGCAGCCACTGGACTGTGGGTCTCAACCCAGACCTGAGTCCAGATGTGAGCACTGGAATGGGGGCAGGGGGTTCCTCAACCCAGCAGTAAATCAGAACCTGGGAGCTTTTTTCAAAATACTGATGCCCAAGTCACCCTCCCCTCAGTCCAATTCAGTCAGAAAGGGCCCAGGCATCAGTATTTTTAAAAAGCTCTCTGTGGACTTCCCTGGCAGTCCAGTGGTTAGGACTCCATGCTTCCACTGCAGAGGGCATGGGTTGGATCCCTGGTCAGGGAACTAAGATACTGCATGCAGATCCCATATGCCACGTGTCACAAAAAAAAAAAAAAAAAAAAAAGACAGAGAAATGAATGATCCTTATATAAATATTTATATAATACATTAGCGGGAAAAAAAAAAGCTCTCTGGGTGGTTTTAAGGCACAGCCTGAGAACAGAGACCTGGACACTCCCTGAGGCACAGAGGCAGCACGGGGCAACCTTAGCTCCCCAGAAGCTAGCAGACAAGCCCAGTCCAGACACTGTCCTCAAAGTCAGGCTGCCACCTAAGTGGCCAGTGATCTGGGAGCCAGATTATGGAGACCCTGCCTGGACGACCAAAGCAACGCAAGCGCTTTCCTCACCTGAATGCCAACCTAGGGCTCCAGCTCCCTCTGGGCACGACTAAGGGCCTCAGGGCCTTGAAGAACACAGTAGGTCTTCCCTCAGAAAAATGGCAGGACAGTTGGCCCAAGATATGAAAATGGATCCAGAGACTAAAGACCCACGATGGGTGAAGGGAACTGAGGAAACCATAATGCCAAGGTCTTGGATGTACATCCCCACTCTCACATCCCCTCAGCACAACCCTCTTAGTCCTGATCAAGGTCTGTGTCCAGCTGGGTGGCTATCTGAGCAATGAAGTAGCCTCAGCAGGAAGCAGGCTTCCCCTGGGGCCTAAAACCACATCCTCAGAAGCAGCCTGGGAACTCAACCATATCCCAGGGCTCCAGGAACCAGCGCATAATTACTTATTAAACTCCTGGGCTTCCCTGGTGGCGCAGTGGTTAAGAATCTGCCTGCCAATGCAGGGGACACGGGTTTGAGCCCTGGTCCGGGAAGATCCCACATGCCATGGAGCAACTAGACCCGTGCACCACAACTACCGAGCCTGTACTCTAGATCCCATGAGCCACAACTACTGAAGCCTGCGCGCCTAGAGCCCGCACTCCGCAACAAGAGAAGCCACCGCAATGAGAGGCCCGTGCACCACAACGAAGAGGAGCCCCCGCTCGCCGCAACTAGAGAAAGCCCGCGTGCAGCAACGAAGACCCAATGCAACCAAAAATAAGTAAATAAAAAATTTAGAAAACAACTCCTATACGCCAAGGGTGGCCTGTATTGAGACACAGAAACTGGGACAGGACCCTACTTGATGGGTGAAGGGGTTGGGGTACCACCACAGGAAGGTAAGCAGAGACACCACACGACAGGGGTAGCCAGCTCCAAAGTGTTTAATTCCAACTCCAGAAAGCTGAGCCAGGCCAAGTGCCTGGGGCCGTGGGCGGTCCTCCATCTTGTGGGCCCCATGCCTCGCCTTGGCTTCTCACTCTTGAGCCTTCAGATCATCAGCCCAGGGTCTCGGTCCACGCTGTCATTGGTCCTTGACGGGGACCCCTTCTGCTCGGCCTCCTTCTGTGCCGCTCTGAGGGAGAACTCCTCACAGACAACTCATCCTCGGGTCTCCTCCCAGGGGACATCAACCGTCGAGGCTGGGACCCTCGCCCCCCAATTCTACCCCCATCATCACAGCCAGGAAGGCCTCAGTTAGGGGCCCCGCCTCGTCGCCTGCTGCCTCCACAAGCCCCACCAGGGCCAGGGCCCGCTTCCGTGGGCACTGCCCCGGCCCCAGGATCCAGCGAGCGCAGTGGGCAGCCAGCCGGGGCCGGCCCAGGCGGAAGACCTCACCCACTGACTCTGGGCCGCCCTGGGGTCCCAGGTGGATGCGGCCCACGGCTTCTTCCAGCTCCTCCTCCAGCCCGGGCAGCAGGAAACGGCCAGCAGCTTCCAGGGCTTCCTCAGCCTCTGAGCCCAGCAGGCGCTGGCCCGGCGGAGGGACGGGCCCCAGGGCAGCTCTGCAGCCCCGGCAGCCGTGCAAGTAATGCAGGACAGGCCAGGCTGCGCTGGGTGACAGACCCCGCAGTGGCACTAGGTCCATGTGGGCTTCGGCAAAGCTGCCAGCTAGCAGGGCCCGAAAAAAGGGGGAGGCGGTTGCTGAGGCCGCTCGCTGGGCAGGGAGCTGGAGGCCTGAGTCCAGCAGGAAGTGGAGGTCAGGGGCCGCCGTGGGGGCGGGGCCCAGCAGAGGCTCATAGAGGCAAGGGGAGGGCGGGTCCAGGTCCAAGGGGATTGCAGGTAGGAGGGCCGGGCTCACAGTGGGAGACACCAGGCCTTGGAGGCAGGAAAGGGAGTCCGCAGCAAAGAAGAGGAAGAGCGGGTGTGGAGCTGGCCGAGTGAGCGCTGAGAGGAGGAGACGGAGGCCGCCCTGGTCCAGAAGCAGCCGGCGCCACAGAGAGGGCTTCCTTCGGGGAGAAAAGAGAACCTTTCAGAAGGTGGGAAAGGGCGGGGCTGGGGAACAGCAACCTTGCTCCCCCCACCCCTGCGAGGCACCCACGCCTCCCTCACCGACAGATGAAGGGCAGGGTGAGTGCGCAGGCCACGCGGTCCTCAGGGCTCCCGGAGAGCAGCAGGTGAGTGAGGGCACCCACTCCAAAGGGCGATTCGGCCTGCACGGTCAGGTTCTGCAGCAGCATCTCACCTGCCGGTGTGGGCAGAGCAGGTCAGGTTGGGAGCTGGTATCCAAGATGGCGGTGGGATGGGCAAGACAGGCCTCTGGGTCCCCGAAAGGAACGGGGGCGAACAACCCCGGGGCAAGGAAGAGGGGGATGACTGAAGGCCCTGGAGGGATGGGGTCTGGACACTAGGAACTGGAGGTCAAGGGCAAGAACGGGGAGTGAGATGGTCAGGGAGTGAGTCTGGGCCCTCAAGGACTGAAACAGGGCACAGAAGCCCCGGCAGTCCCTGGCAGGGCTGGAAGGGGTGGTGGGGCCTGGGAGGACATGGTGCCCGAGCCTGGGTTCACCATCAGTGGGCCCAGTGGTAGTCAAGGACAGTGCAGGAGTCAGGACAATGCGGAACCAAGAAGACACTGGGTAAGGAGACGAAGACAGGCACAATTCTAAGCTGTTCGGGCCAAGCCCAGTGCTGGGGTCTCTGGGCCCCAAGGCTCGGGCAGAGGCTGAAGAACTCTGCGTGTGGGGACAGTGGAGCAGAAGGGAGTCCCTCCCCGCCACCACCTAGTGGCTGAGGTTGTCCAAACGGTGGGCGGTGGGCAGAGGAGGGCAGTGAGACAGCGGGTGAGCTGCAGGGCGCACGGAAGGCATGCAGGGGCGCGTGGCCTCACACGTGGGCAGGGAGGCGCGCGGGTACCCACCCAGCTCCCGGTGCTGGTGCTGGCTGCGACGAGCGGGCCGGGCGCGCAGCGCGGGCCAGTCGTCGGGGGCGACGCCGAGCACGAGCCAGGCGCGCAGCAGCGCCGCCCCGTAGCTGCGCACGAAGGCCTCGAGGCAGGCGGGGTTGCAGGTGAGCCGCGCCAAGATGCGCAGCGCGCGGGGGCTCGGCGAGCCCGGCGCGCCCGTCACGTAGGCCAGCAGGCCGCACAGGGCCTGGCCGGTCACCAGCGCCCCGCTGGGGTCGGGAGCCTGGGAGAAGCGCGACAGCAGCAGCAGCGCTGGCCCCTCGCGGCTCCAGGGCTCCTCGGGGGCAGTGGCGGCGGGGCTGCGGCCGGGCGGGCGCAGGGCGCGGGGCGTCCGCAGCGAGGTCGGGCCCAGGGAGGGGCTGGCCCGACTGGCCGGCTCTGGCGGCGGCGGACAGCGCTCTGGGGACCAGTCGGGAGAGATGTCGCCCGGGCCCGCAGCATAGCCCTCGGAGATCAGCCAGGACCTGCCGAGGGAGAAAGAGGGAATGGAACCCAGAGCCGAGGGGAGGGGGCAGGGCCAAAAGATCGGTTGTGCAAAAAAGAGGTGACAGAGGCCAGGAGAGAGGGTGGGCCCGAGCGGGGGACAGGGAAAAAGGGAGGTAGGGGCAAACCCCAGCTCATTCAGCGATTACTGATTCCTGTTGTGTGCTAAGCCCCGTTTCAGATGCTGGGGAGAAGCAGTGAGCAAAAGGTCCTGCCTCCTAGACTCTATATTCTAGTGAGGAGAAACAGATAACAAAATAAGAAACCACAAGGTATGTTAGTGTGCAATTAGTGTGGTGTGAAGTGATGCATACGGAGCAAAGTAAAAGGGAACAGAAAAGAGCCCAGGGAGGGGAGAGCTGACATTTTAAAATTGGGTGCTGATGAGGGTGAGATCTAATCAAGGCATCTTGGAGGAAGAGTGCCCTAGGCACAGGGAACAATAACCAAAGAGGCCAGGTCCAAAAACTAGCTAGAAGGCCAGTGTGTAAGAGTATTGTGGGCACCAGGAAAGCAGTGGGAAATGAGGTCAGGAGTTCACAGAGGCTGACGTTTACTGAGCGCTGCTTAGTGCCAGGTCAGGTGCAAAGTGCCCTCATTTGATCTTTACAACTCTATGGGGTAGGTATGCATTAGCCTTCGTTCTACTAACAAGGAATCCGATGCTCAGAGAAGTTAATTAACTTTCCTGAGATGACTCAGCTTGTAGGTGGTGGTACCAGAATAAGAACTTAGATGCCAGAACGTATCATCAGAACCAGTGCACATACCACCTTCCAGGGAACCTGTCTGGGCCCCAAAGTTCAGAGGTGCTGGGGTGGAGCCAAGGTCAAAGGTGGCCCCAAGGGAAAAGAGGTGTATTTAATGCGGACTGGAAAGTGGTCGTGTTCAGTGAGAACAAGGAATTAGGAATCAGAGTCAATAAAAGTCTTACCGAGACAGAACGGGCGGAGAGTGAGGGTAGTGAAGAGACTCTACCCCACAGCATCAGGTGGGAACTCACCTGAGGCTTTGGAAGCTTCCGGCCTCTGCCCGCTCAGGAGTCCTCTCCTCAGGGAAGTCCCAGGAAGCAGCTTCTCTTCCCTCTTCTTCCTCATCACCAGCCTCACCACACAGTTGCCCAGCCAGGAGAGGTACAAGTCCCAGAGCCTGCAGCCGGCCCAGGGCCCCAGTATCATAGAGGAAGCCCACGAGGGCTGCCACAACACGAGGGTGCCAGGCGCTGGCACGAGGATCCCGCAGCAGGCCCATCAGCAGCTCCAAACCACCAGCATCCCGCAGTCGGGCCCGGTTGATAGCCTCCCGGCACAGCAGACACACGGCCCGCACCAGGGGCTGCTGGGAGGCTGGGCTAGCCCCGCTGGGGTCCCGGCGCCGCCGGAGTTCACCTAGTAGCACCTCCACAGCACCAGCGTTGCCCAGCGCAGGCCTTACCAGGCCCTGGGCGCACAGATTGGCAAGGATCAGGATGGCTGCCTCACGCACTGCTCTTTTGGGGTGGGACGCCAGGCTGACCAGTGGGCCTAGTCCTCCACCCAGACTTAGCTGCTCAGCACAGGCCCGGGAGCAGCCTCGACTCAGCTCCAGGAGGGCACGGACTAAGGCCAAGGTCAGCGCAGGGTCTGGGGCAGTGGCCAGAAGCTCGGCCAGCGGGCGCACCACTCCCTGCTTTGCCAGGGCCAGGCGGTGCTGGGGTGAGTCCGCCAGGTTGCGGAGGGCACGAACCACACTCTGGCGGCACTGTGAGTCCTGGCAGGCCGTCAGGCCCTCAACAAGCAGGGGAACAGCACCTGCAGAGGGAAGAAGACAGAAGGTGAGTGAGGACAGACACCCAAGCCCCTCTCCCACCCCCAAGCCCTGGGTGGCTCCACCCTCAGAGCCTGCTCACCAGCAGAGTGGATGTCCCCACAGCTCTCAGGTTCCATGGCTAAGTTCCCCAGAGCACGGGCCGTTCGGTTCTGGATGCTGTCTGTCTTCACACACTGAAGAATAGTCACTGCAAGAGGGTTTGGCCTCTTGAGGTTTCTACCCCTTCTTGTCTCTCTCATTAATCACCTCAAGAACGTCACCTGAGAGAGTCAGGGAAGGCCTCCAGAAAAGGCCTAACACTTGTGGGGTCTGGAAGGTTAGATAGGTAGGTATTTGCTAGAAGGATGGTGGATGGGAGTGTTACAGGGCATTTCAGGTTTCGAAGTAACCTTTGCAAAGGCCCAGAGGTGAGATCTAGTGTTTATGCTATGACTTCATGAAGGGCCTTGATCAGGCCAAGGGCTCAGGTCTTGAATGTGAGGGCACTGGGAGCCACACAGCGTTTTAAGAATGGAAGTGACATGATAAAATCTGGCAGCCATGGGGAGAATGGATTACAGGGGGAAAGAATAAGGCAGGGGGAGCAACATGGAGGCTGTTGCAATAGTGAGAAGACGGCTTGACCCAAGTCAGCTACCAGCACAGCCCAGCACAGTCTCTGGGCACGTGATGGAAGAAGGCAAAGAAGTGGATGGATTCAGGAGATATTTAAAATACAAAACAGTGAATGAGGACTTATTAATGTGCCAGGCCTCTTGTCAATGAAAATTTTAAATATATTAATGTTTTATTTTATCAAAAAAATTAAGATTTCATCAAAATAGGCATAATTTCATAGCTGGCAATGAAGTGTAAACTGTGTTCACAACATTGCCACTAGGAGGCGCCAATTTAGCTGGTAAACAGAAAAGCTTGCTATCTTTTGTTAGGATTTGTTCTTTTTAAAAAAAATTGAAGTGTAGTTAATGTACAGTATTAAATAAGTTTCAGGTGTACAATACAGTGATTCGCAAATTTTAAAGGTTACACTCCATTTATAGTTATTATAAAATATTGGCTTAGAATTTGTTCTTTTTTTTCCTGGCTGTGCCACAAGGCTTGCGGAATCTTAGTTCCCCGACCAGGGATCAGAACCCAGGCCCCAGGAGTGAAAGTGCCGAGTCCTAACCACTGGACGCCAGGGAATTCCCAGGATTTGTTCTCACTGTGCTAGTTTTTAATAACTAGAAGTACCCAGTCCAGACTCAGATATCTGTGTTCTATCTTTGTATTTCATTTTCTCCCTATTCCAGTGTTTTGAGGTAGCTATTACTCCATTTTACAATCCTAGCCTCGGATGGGTCTAGGTGACTGCAGAGCCCACATTTTCAACCACTACACTTTCTGACCCCCAGCTCATCAAATGAGATTTCAGAGCCCTGCACAAGGCTGGACACAGTAGGCACTGAGTGCCTGCTATGAACATAAATGGAGAGTAAGAATCATTTGAAAGAGTCATCAAATAACCCTTTGGCCTCCACCAGCCCAGATGCGAGAGAGGTGCTCTACAACCAATACCCAGGTAATTGGCATCTGATCTAAGAGGGCTAGGGTATAATTTATAGAGAGAGCAGTGACGTCACGGGTCATGACATCATGAGAGCTGCGGGCGCTGCGCCGTCAGAAAGCACGATCTTCCAGGCTACAACACAAAGAACTCAAGACTCCGCCCAGGCCCAGACACAGACAGAGGTGTGGGTAGAATCCTTCTAGGAAATGGGGGCGGAGCACTTACCCAAAGGGATAATGCCTCCGAGTCTGCGCACTTCAGCCCGGCACTCCCCTTCCGTACAGCAGTTGGCTAGGATGCTGAGCGCCAAGTCCAGCGTCTTGCGCAGGCGCGCTGGTGGCGAGGGCGTCGATGACGACACAGCAGAGGGGGCGGGGCCCGGAGAAGGGGCGGGGCCAGAAGCCGCTGACTCGACAGACGAGGGGGCGGAGCCTGGGCCAGCCTGGGAAGGGGCGGGACCCGCTGCAGCCGCTCGCCGTAGCACCGCGAGAAGGGGGCGGAGCCCGCCGCGTGCCCGGAAGCGTTCGATTCCCCCAGCTGCCTTGACGTGGCGCGTACGGAGGGCTAAGAGCGCACGGCCCAAGGGTGCCTCGTTGGTAGCTGTGTCCTTTCTCCCACCTAGACCCTCCCCGGCCGCCGCCGTGAGCTGCGCGAGGCAGAATGAGAGCGAGTCCGCGGGGCTTAGCTTCGCAGCCGCCATCTTGGCTCAGGCCTAAGGCTCCGCCCTTCTCCTCGCCGCTCATCCTAGGGAGCGGAACTGGAAGAGAAGGACGTGGCCATGCACCTCCTCTCTGACGCTTTTTAAATAGCGCCGCCGCAGTTGTCATGCGAGTCGGAAGTTGTAGTTCTCGATCCCGGTGCTCTGGCTTGCACAGTTGCAGAAGGCATGTTGAGAGTAGTGGTTATCTAATCGTAGTGCGAGCCCCAGAGGCGCGTGCGGCGCATGCTGGGTTATGTAGTCCGCGCCAAGCTTAAGACGCCTAGCTTAGGATGGATGGGAAACTCTCTCAAGGGACTCGGGTGGGCCGGTGCCTCTGGAGAACCCAGACATCCGATCATGGAGTTTCAGTACAGTGCTGCTCCAGGTGACTTGTCTACTCTGCCCCCAGCGTGTCCTTGGCAGCAACAGCCTTTTCCTTCAGGCTCGCTTCGCCGCCCCTCATTGGTGGCCGGGGCACTGAAGTCCGAGCTGACGGACTGAGAACCCCGAGCCAAGCGGAAAGTATCAAGTTCCTACAGCGGCTGCAGATGGGAGCACTTGCTCCGCCAGGTGAATGAGAGGGTTAAACCTACCGAGACCGTTCGCTGCCACTTCCTAGAACTGCACGGGCTGGTGGACATTTCCGTTTCCGGTGATGAATCACTGAGTCCAGAGTGTCTCCAGCTGTGGTTGTGCTTGTGAGCCCAGTGGTTGGTATCTAGGAAACGGTACGTTCTTACCGCTATGGAGTTGGTGGCTCCAGAAACGGCAAGGGAGGACTCCGACGGGGCCGAGTAGCGGGGGAACCAACCGGTCGTCAGGAGCCCAGGGAGTCCCGAGGTCCGCCTTCGATTGCGGAGTTGTTCCACCCAAGCGGCCCTTCCTGGTGTGGCCGGGGCAGCCGGCCGCACGGGAAATGATGATGGGCCTGCAGTACCTACGTAGGTCAGTCTCTGGCCCTGGGGAGGAAGAAGCCCCTGGCAAGACCAACTATCCTGCAGTCCCCAGAGCCTTCGAGCGCCAGGAGTGTGGACTGTCCGCAGCCTACCTCCCTAACCTCATTCACCACCAAAGCAGCCATGGGGGCGACAAGCCCTACTGCTGCCCGGAGTGTAGCAAAAGCTTCCGACGTGGCTCAGATCTGGTTAAGCACCACCGAGTACACACTGGAGAGAAACCGTACCCCTGTCCTGAGTGTGGCCGTTGCTTCAGCCTGAGCTCCAACCTCATCCAACACCGTCGCTCCCACTCAGGCCTCCGGCCCCACAAATGTCTGGAGTGCGGGGAGGCTTTTGGCCGCAGCTCGGACCTGGTTAAACACCAGCGGGTGCACACGGGTGAGAAGCCTTACACCTGCGCTGAGTGTGGTAAGACTTTCAGCGTTAGCTCCAACCTGATCCAGCACCAGCGCACGCACACGGGCGAGAAGCCCTACCGCTGCGGGCACTGCGGCAAGCGCTTCAGCCTGAGCTCCAACCTGGCGCAGCATCAGCGCTCACACACGGGCCAGAAGCCCTACCGCTGTGCCTGGTGTGGTGACAGCTTTGGGCGCAGCTCTTCTCTGCTCAAGCACCAGCGATTGCACACTGGGGAGAAGCCCTACAGTTGCTGTGAGCGTGGCGAGAACTTCACCAACATCTCGGACTGCATACGGCACCAGCGCACCCACAGTGGAGAGCGGCCCTTCAAGTGTCCTAAGTGTGGTCGTGGTTTCAGTGAGCGCACCCAGTTCACCAGTCACCAGCGCGTTCACATGGGTGAACGACCCAATGCCTGCCCAGAATGTGGCAAATCCTTCTCCCACAGCGCCAAGCTCCTTAAACACCAACGCTCGCACACAGGCGAGAAGCCCTATAAGTGCCCCAGCTGCAGCAAGAGTTTTGGAGACAGTTCACATCTGCTGCGGCACCAACACCCTCACACGGGCCAGAAGCCTTATGCTTGCGGCGAGTGTGGCAAGAGCTTCCGCCGGAGCGCCCACCTGCTCATCCACCAGGTGGCGCACAGCGGTGAGAAGCCCTACGTCTGCCTGCAGTGTGGCAAGGCCTTCGCCCGCAGCTCCAACCTAGGCCAGCACCAGCGGACGCTGCAGGGGCACAGCCCCTGCCAGTATCCCTGGCTTAAGTTGCAGCCCAGACTTCAGCTCTGACTTTGGTCCAGGCTCAAGGAGCCTGAGGGGCCCAGCATTTCTCAGTAAACCTCACTTCTGCTCCTCTAGGGCTGCTGATTAGTGGGCTGAATCAGGGAACCCCAGGCTGGAGGAATCGGAACAGAAAAGTGGGCTTAGGCCTGTTCTCTGAGGCCCTGGAGATGGGATTCCGGCTGGAGGGAGAGTTTGGGGATGGCAAGAGCTGGCCCAGCTGCTTTAAGATGCAGAACACCTTTGGCGGCCTAGGTGTGTCCCTTCACAGGCCTAGGGAGTGATGGGGCTAATCACACCAAGAGCAACAGTTACCTCAGCCCAGAGGAATGGGGCTCAACGCCAGGCAAGCCCCCGTGAGGAATGCAGTAGGGGAAGAGGGGGTCGGGGAGGTCCTCACCTCCAGAGGGGACCATAAGGCAGGCTGTGTTCTAGCACAAGGATCAGAGTTTGAATTTGGGACCATTAGGTGAGCTCTGGGGTGTGTGACCCCTTTGAAAGAGACCTGTCTTTACAGGGTGAAGCTGGTGGGGCCCAGGGCCAAAGCAAAGGACCGGGAGGCCTGTCTGTTGAGTTCAGGGGGTGCCCGGTGACATTTCTAGGCAAGGGCAGAAGGCCCGGGGTTGGTTGTCTGCCCCTACCTCTTCTTTAGCCTTTTCCCTTGCAGGTTCCCCAGGCTTTTTCTCTGATCCCTCAACAGAGGAGAAAATGTGAAGATTCACTTGTGCCCGGACACCGGGGACTAGACATGGTCGTTTTGCCAGGGCGCTGGGGCGGGCTGCCTCCGTAAACGAATGTGTTTCTATTGGTAAAACTTAGAGTATATGGGAGCCAGAGGGAGGCTTCCCGAAGCACTGCACAATGTGTGCCCAGAGCAGAGTCTAAGCTGTGAGGCCCTGCTCTCCCCCTCGTAGCTGGCTGTGTTCCTGGGAGAGGCACAGAATGTAGCCCTTATGAGGTTGGGGGAGGCCTAATGCCCACCCCATGGGACCATGAGCCTCATGCATCTGGTGCCCTGTCCCCAGATCTTGTCTCTCACCAGGTTTGGTGCATCTAGAACCGTATCCACGGGGAAGAGGGGCCAAAGGGGAAGGATGTGAGGTAACTCCTCCCTCAGCTTCTAGCACAGAGTGTCCAGGCTTCTCTCTTTGTGACTGTGGACCTTGGACAGGTCTGCCTCTTCTGAGCTTCAGTCTCTTCATCTGTAAAACAGGGATGATGAAAGGACTCGGCAAGGAAAGGACTCAGCAGTCCTCAGTTCCCTGCTCTTCCTCAAGGCTGTCACCCTGTCACCGGTGGTGTTGGCCCACAGACATCACGCCAGCACGCTTCCTAGCTTCTCCCAAAGGTTACAGAAATGAGTGAGGCAGCCCCAGTCCTGGAGTAGTTTGGTGTCGTGAAGGAGATGGACTCAGGCTCGATGCTGGCACTGGAGAAAGGGCATCACCTGGAGTAAGTCTAAGAGGCTTCATGAAGGTGACATCTAATGGATGCCACTTGTCTCCTCAAGCTGGGTCTGTGATGAACAGATGGGTTCTGGCATATTCCCCATCAATGGCATCTCAAAATAGCACAAGCCAGTGACTGAGTTGGAGGCCTGAGCCAGGTGCATCGGTAGTAGGCATTCAGTAAATAGTTGTTATGATCAGGTCCTGTTTACTCTTACTAGTGACCTTGGGGCCTCAGCTTCCTCCAAGCTGGATTGCGTTCTCTGCGAAATTGTAACTGCAGGTGGACGTTAGGTACATGGCAGAGGTGGGCATGGGAGGAGGATTTGTTTGCAAAATCCCTTTCAGTCAACTGGAAGCTAATTTCTCACATTAAGGTAAATAGCCATGTGCCCCATCTCCTCTCAGTTGTAGAGACAGGTCCTGCCCAGAGCAGGGAGGCAGGCCAGTCCTTGGAAACAGGAAGGATGGGCTTAATCCAACAGGGGTTTATCCGGCATTCACTGTGCCCTGAGCTGGGAAAGAGGCACTCTCCAAGCATGTGGCCAGTACTTAGGCCAGAGGCAGCGGACATGTTTGCTTTGGCCTTCACTCTGTGTGTGTGTGTGTGTGTGTGTGTGTGTGTGTTTACACTATTGAGCCACCTTTTTTTTTTTTTTTTTTTTTGCCGGTGGCTTGTGGGATCTCAGTTCCCCAATCAGGGACCGAACCCATGCCCTCAGCGGTGAAAGTGCGGAGTCCTAACCACCGGACCACCAGGGAAGTCCCATGAACCAACATTTAAATCAGGAGATTTCACATCACAATCTAGATTTCTAGTTTGCTGTTTTTGGGGAGGAGAGAGGGGAGAGGATCAGAAAATTCAGCAACACTGGAGCTTTCCAGCAACAACGTGTTGACAGGGCTGAGTAGTGGCTGCCCCGGACATGGACAGTCCCCACCGCTCCCTGGTGTGTCCCTGACTCAGCGAGTTTCATTTGAATTACTTGCCTAACAGCTACAGAAAGGCATTTGGGGGTGACCATCCCCACCCTACACTCTCATGGGTGAGAAAGGCCCATACAGTGGAGGCAGTTTCTCTTTTCCCTCACCCCTTCCTGCCCCCCACCAGCCATTTTCCTCCCCAGCCCCCAGCCCAGCTGACAGACCGGACCTGCTTTCCCGACCCCAGATATCACCCTCTAATATTGAAGCTCCTTTCCGTATGTGCCAGGGAGTAGGGGCAGAGCTTACGGGTTCAGCAAGGCCAGGCAAACCCCTGTGTGCCTTGGTCAGAGGGCCGAGTATTGGGCCCTGTGAACCTCAGGGAGACAGTCCTCGGCAGACACCCCTCGCAGGGCTATTTTGGGAAGCAAGCAGGTGTGGAGGTGCTCTATAAACGCTAAGGCCCCGGTGGGCTCGGAGGGAGGGGGCGTCAGTAATACTGTCTCCCCTGGGCTGGCCCTGGCTTCTGGACATGTGCTTGGACTCCATCCAGTTCTGTCTGATCTCACCCAGTCCTGGGAGCCTGGTTCCTCCTCTGAGCCTGGTGGGCGGTACAGAGGCTGGTGCTGGGCAGTGGGTGTGGCCACTGGCTGGCAGCTGGAGTCCCACCCACCCAGAAGCTCAACAGTGGCTGGCAGGTGCTTTTTTTTTTTTTTTTTTTTTTTTTTTTTGCGGTACGCGGCCTCTCACTGTTGTGGCCTCTCCCGTTGTGGAGCACAGGCTCCGGACGCGCAGGCTCAGCGGCCATGGCTCACGGGCCTAGCCGCTCCGCGGCATGTGGGACCTTCCCAGACCGGGGCACGAGCCCGTGTCCCCGCATCGGCAGGCGGACTATCAACCACTGCGCCACC